>NW_026606063.1:64496666-65167500 GCF_029834395.1 Sorex fumeus | reverse complement strand
CAAACCTCTCTGGAAGGAATATATGTCCTTGCTTCACAGATTTTAATTGGGCTTTAACAGGCGTCTTGCTTTGACCAACAGATCATGGCAAAGTGATAGTGTCACTTCTGAGTTATGATCAAGGAGAGATATATGTTTTTTTTGCTTACTTCTTCCATAGATTCTATGTACCATTATACAAATAATATGATCAATTTAGTCACAACTGCATCCTAGGACAGAAAAAATGATCAGGATCATGATCACGATCACAATCATTCTGTTGTTCATCAATTGCCTGGAGCAGGCACCAGTAACGTCTCCTTAGTCCTAGCCCTGAGATTTTAAAAAGTGCCATATTCAAGGCTCTTTCAGGGTTAGGAGAATGAGACTCATCATTGTTACTGGTATTTGGCATATTGGGTACGCCATGGGGAGTTTGCCAGATTCTGCTGTGTAGGCAGGTTACAATCGGTAGGACTGAAAAAAATTCAGCAAAAACGAAAAAAAAAGTGTTTGGAGTAGAACTGGTTTGTCTTACTCTTAAACCAGTAGCTTTGCTACAAACCTAACTTGTACGCCACTACTCTGCAACAATTTTGATTTTCAAGTTAATGATATTTACTGTATGTTCTACTAAGTAGTTTTCTATTTTGTTGCATTACTAACAGAGTTCACAAACTGACTCTTCCTATTTTTCCTGTTTCTTCTAAAATGAATAAAAAATACAGAAAATGTAAAGAGCCATAATTTACCGATTATCTAGATTAATAGCCATACAAATATTAGCTAGAGTTGTTATACTTTTCTGCTCCTTTCTCTCCCCCTTCACCTTCCTTTTCCATAGTATTCCAAAGGAATTCTAAATGTCAAATCATTTTATCTATCCTCACTAAGACTAACCATCTTTTATCTCTATATTATACTCTTTAAATAATTTCAAATTAGCAGACAGAAATCTCTGTATCTGTTCATATAGCTGCATATCACTCACTGCATAGTACTCACTGTGTAGGTTTATCTTGATTTATTCAAACAGACCAATTTAAGATTCTCAGTAATAAGATAGCTGTTCCTAACACAGTGGGTAGGGTGTTTGCCTTGCACGTGGCCAACCTGAGTTTGATTCCTTCCCCCTCTCAGAGAGCCAGGCAAGCTACTGAGAATATCCTGCCTGCACGCAAAGCCTGGCAGGATACTCGTGATGTATTTGATATGCCAAAAACAGTAACAACAAGTCTCACAATGGAGACGTTGCTGGTGCCTACTTGAGCAAATCGATGAACACTGGGAGGACAGTGGTACAGTGCTACAGTAATAAGATTATATGATGTACAATAAATTCTATGCTTTTTTTTTCAGATGCTGTTTGGGGAATTAACTCTGGAAGTATTACTTCTGAAAGACTGCTGACCAAGTATATATTTAAAGTGTAGGACTGTGAAAATCTCCTCCTCAGTGTTTGTTCATTTTCCCTAGGAACTTAGGAGAAACTAGTATTCCCTTTAGGCTTGTCATCTGTATACACTCACAAATGTTTCTCTGTATAGTAACAAATCTTATTGTAAACAAAGTTGAAAATGTATTCAGAGCTCCAGTCATTTATATAAATTTTTCTTTCATTCATCATATTTCTAGTTTTCTAGTGAGTTATTGCTCTTATCGATTTTAGCAGACTTTTAGTATATTACAAATATCTATGAATTTTTAATTTCTAAAATTTTATATTTTTCTCTTAATTTTCCTTCTCAAAACTTGCCTACAAATTTTTTTATTTTTACTTGTAAATGAGATTGTATTTCAGTTTTCTTGTTATTTACCTGATTTTGTACTATCCTCGGTTTCTGTTATAGAAACTCATTTGAAAAGTAAACATTCTTTGAATTTTTCTACTTTCTAAAATATATAATCAATACTATATCAATCCAATTTTTATAGATTAGGTAAAAAAGGTAAAGGTAAAGGCCCTCCCGTTGATCATCGATTTGCTCGAGCGGGCCCACTAACGTCTCCATTGGAGACTTTGTTGTTACTGTGTTTGGCATATCGAATACGTCACGGGGAGCTTGCCAGGCTCTGCCCTGCAGACGAGATACTTTCGGTAGCTTGCCGAGCTCTCCGAGAGGGGTGGAGGAATCGAACTCGGGTCGGCCAGGTTGGCTGCGTGCAAGGCAAATGCCCTACCACTGTGTTAATTTTCATATGACTCTCCTGGTATTATGAATTTCTTAATTTATATTTTTCCTTTTTTGAGTATTAGTCAGACTAGACTTTGTGTCTTTATTTTTTTTTTTTTGAGTGCTGCTGCGATTTTACTGAGCACAGAGTTCCTTTTTTATACAGTCAAGGCAAAATCATAGAACAAAGGGCCAGAATACAATCGGACATTACATCATATCGTGGTTACTTATTGGTGACATATTCCAAAAAATATCGAGGGACAAAAACACTTTCTTAGTACACTTCCTGCTTTAAATTAGGACAAAACATTTACCTACGAATTCTTTACAGTGATTACACAGGATTTAATATCTAACCATGGTTCCCCTTTCTACAGAGTTCTTTATCATTGTTTTTCTTCAGCAACTTTTGTTTTCATATGACAGGGTCTTAACCACACATCACAATCCAGGAAGGGTCTTGGACCTTCCCATAGATTGGTTTGCAACACTTTGTTTTTCTGTTAATAAACTCCAGGATGTATGTGCTTGAATCAGTTTTTGTATGGGGGGGATAAAGGTTTCACAATGTCCCTCATTCTCTCATATGGTAGCTTATTGTTTTCTTTTATGTCAGGCGCCCTTGCTTGAAATTAAGGGCTGTACTGTATGCTAAGAATCTAATTGTTTTAGCCACAATATTTGGCGGTTTTTCTGGCTCCTGTTATTGTTTGGTTTCACTATGACTCCTGACCTTTGTCGAACCTAACATCTCCTTAGTTTCCTACAGATTTCACAATGATTCAAAGCAAACTTTAACTACAAAGCTTCTACCTATTAATTCTAAATACCTAACTCATAAGTAAAATTGGCAGGCAACCATTATAAACTCCATCCGGGATGCAGAAGAGCCACATACCAAAGTGCCACAGAAGCACACAAAGCAGGATAAGAAAAAGGGGGCGCCGGAGGCATAGACCCAAAGGTCGCGAACCTCCCTTTCCCGCGGGACCTGGGCCAGGCCCAGGTCACCTTAGCAGGTTGCTACGCGGGCGACACCGTTGACGGCGTGGCAGATGACTGCTTCTGCCTCAACAGAATCAAAGGCCTTCTTTGAATCAATGAACTTTAGACAGAGCCGCATCTTAAACTCCCAAGAAACCTCAATGAGCTAGGTTACCGTGGTCAACTGTGCTGAATATTTTTTACAACCGGCCTTGCTTGCATGGTTGTCCTTCATCTAGTGTTCTGCCAATCCTTTTCCGGATGACTCGAGTGAACAGCTTAGATGATGGACAACAGGCAGATCAGGCCATAGTTACCAATGTAGTGGATATCTCCCTTCTTGTACAGTAGAACGGTCCTGCTGGTTTTCCACTGGGACTGAACCTTGCATTCAGAGAGGTAGCATTTGAATACCAAGCCAGTGTATTGATGAGTACTGACGGCAGGTTCTTCAGGTGTTCGGGTATGACTTTGTCAGGGCCGGGTGCTGTTCACTTCTTTTTCTCATTTCCTCAGTAGTTTAAGATAACTGCTTTTATTGTGATATAATTGCATTGCTATGAACTTCACCCTTTATGGTGCTTTTGCTGTGTCAAATGGGTCCGGAGTTTTCTTTTACATTCATTCTCATTTCTTTCAAGGAAACCTTGTATTTCTTCTTTTATTTCCAACACTTATTTTACAGTATGTTATTTGGTTGCTAAATGTAGACATTTATCCAAATGTCCTTTTCATTGTCAATTTGTCCCTTGGCATTGTGATTTGACACTAGATATGATTTCTATTTCAGGACATAATAGTCACTTGCCTTGTCCTCAGTATGTGGTCTATCCTGGATAATCTTTCATTTGCATCAGAGAACAACTCGTATTTGACTTTTGCAGAGGTATGTGTTCTATACATTTATATTGATTCTATACATTTATAAGGAATTATATTAATTCCTTCCTTTGGACTTTTGATTCCTTACAAATCTTGTTATTAGTAGAAAACAAGAGTGAGTTGATATTTTCATGGCTGTTATACTGCCATTGAGGTAGCTCCATAGATATAATACCACTTTCCTTGTAAACTCTGGTGCTCCTTCTCTTCATCGACGTTGAGTCCTCTGGAGCGATAGAAACCCTAATCAGTATGCGGTGTCTGTGCTTCTCTGACTTTCTTCAGCTTGACTAATGATATTTGGTTCATACAAATTATTGCCGTCCTTTCTTATGTTAGCCTGCCATTAGCGTTTACATTTCTTTTCCAACCTTTCCCAATGAGCCTGTGTTCATTGTGAGTACGAGTGTGTCTCTTATAAACATGAAAAGATAGGATTTTTGTTTCCTGATCCATCCAACCATTTTATTTCTTTTGATTAGAGGGTTAGATCAATTAAATTTGAACTAATTATTGGTATGAAGGAAATGTTTTCCATCTCTATAGAAAAACCTGTGTTCTCTTTTCCATTTAATATTTATTTCTAGGACACTATTCAATATCCTTTGAGGATCTGGTGTAGAGTCTTGTGTCTTTATTAAGGTTGTTTTATGAAATCATATCTTTGTAGAAATTTTTTTCTTTTTACTAAGTTTATAAATTAATTTCAAATAATTTATTTAAAACAATGTATTTGAGGCAGGGTAGGATGGGGGGATGGGGGTGGGAGGGATACTGAGACCTGTGGTGGTGGAAAATGGGCACTGGTGGAGGAATGGGTGTTTGATCATTGTACAATTGAAACCCAAGCACAAAAATTTGTAAATCTACAACTTTACCTCATGGTGTTTCACTAACAAAAATTTTAAAAAAATGTAAATGATGGAGAATGGGCACTGGTAGAGGGATGGGTACTGGATCATTGTATAACTGAAACCGAAGCACAAAAATTTGTAAGTCTACAACTGTACCTCATGATGTTTCACTAATAAATTTTTTTAAAAAAATGTATTTTATTTATACATTTGAATTTACTCTATTTTTATTTAATTTTATTTTTATAAAGTAGTTCACAATATTTGACTATATTTAATATTCAAACACCAATCCCATCACCATTACACCTTCCCATCACCATATTTAGGATGTTTCCATCTTGAACGCCAATCCCTGCTTCAAAGCAAAAACCAAATAATTTATTTTGTTTTGTTTGTTATGAAAAAATCCTCTGAAATGCTCCAAAAAGTTTCCTTAGAGGGCCCCTAAGTCATTCTATAAGAAATTACTAAGATCTTGTTAAAAGCCTTGTGAGCTTTTATATAAAGGTAAAGGTAAAGGCCCTCCCGTTGATTGTCGATTTGCTCGAGCGGGCCCAGTAACGTCTCCATTGGAGACTTTGTTGTTACTGTGTTTGGCATATCAAATACGTCACGGGGAGCTTGCCAGGCTCTGCCGTGCAAGTGAGATACTATTGGTAGCTTGCCGGGCTCTCCGAGAGGGGCGGAGGTATCGAACTCCAGTCGGCCATGTTGGCTGCGTGCAAGGCAAATGCCCTACCGCTGTGCTATCACTCCAGCCCAAGCTTTTATATATATATATATATATATATATATTTGTGTGTGTGTTTGGTTGATGGAATATGAGTGCTGTGAGATATGACCTCTGCCATACAGTCTAGGAATAAGTTCACTCATGGGTGAGGCTATGCCCGAGTGTGTGAAGAGCAGAGCTCTGAGCATGGCAGCAGCTGAGTTTCTGGAGGGTTTTGGCTACCAGGACTGGGTCCCTTGGGGTGTGGAGTAGCCTTAGCCACTCTACCCTGGGCTGCCCTGAATAAAATGAATTTATTCTGTTTAACTTAACTCTTTATTTCCTCCTTGGCAGTAGATATTTTTGTACTTTCTTCTCTATATAAAGTTTGCTAGTGATTTAAATGATTTATTGATCTTTCAAAGAACTAGCATTTGATGCCTTTACATGTTTTTTTTTATATTTTCATAATCTCTTCAGTTGTTTATTATAAGTTAGAGTTTTGTGTTATAAATGATCTGAACTTTCTCCTAGTTACTTTGTGGTCTCTTATATGAACTGTTTTTTCTTTTTATATTTTTATTGGTGAAACATCATGAGGTACAGATGTAGACTTATAAATTTTTGTGCTTGGGTTTCAGTTATACAATGATCAAGTACCCATCCCTCCACCAGTGCCCATCCTCCATCACCACGGGTCCCAGCATCCCTCCCAACCCCCATACCCCCCGTCCCACCCTGCCTCTGTGGCAGGGAATTCCCCCTTGTTCTCTCTCTCTTCTTTTGGGTACTGTGTTTTGCAAGAAAGGCATTGAGTGGCAATCATGTTTGGTCTATACACTACTTTTAGCATGCTTCTCCCACCCTGGGAGGGTCCTCACAACACCCTTTATTTGGTGCTTTCTTCTCTATCTGAGCTTCCTTTTCACCTAGCACGTGTGGCTGGCCTTCAAGTCATGGAGCAAAATTCCTGGTACTAATCTCAGTCATTCCTGGGTGTTAGTCTCCCTTTTTGTTGCTTTATGTTCCCCAGATGAATGCAATCTTTCTGTGTCTATCCCGCTCTTTCTGACTCATTTCGCTTAACATGATACTTTCCATGTAGTACCACTTGTATGTAAATTTCATAACTTCATCTTTTCTGACAGCTACATAGTACTCCATTGTGTAAATGTACCAAAGTTTCTTTAACCAGTCATCTGTTCTCAGGCACTCAAGTTTTTTCCAGATTCTGGTTATTGTAAAGAGTGCTGTAATGAACAAACAATTGCAGATGTAACTTCGACTATACCTTTTTGCCTCTCTGGGATATATTCCCAGGAGTACTATAGCTGGGTCAAATGGGAGATAAAATTCTAATAGTTTTGAGAATCATTCATACTGTTTTCCAAAAGGATTGGACAAGCCGGCATTCCCACCAGCAGTGAAGGAGGGCCCCTTTCTCGCCACATCTGTGCCAGAACCGGTTACTTTTGTTCTTGTGGATGTGGGCCAGTCTCTGTGGTGTGAAATGATATCTCATTGTTGTTTTGATCTGCATCTCTCTGATGATTAGTGATGTAGAGCATTTTCTCATGTGCCTTTTTGCCATTCGAATTTCTTCTTTGCGAAAGTTTCTGTTCATTTCCTCACCCCATTTTTTGATGGGGTTGGGTGATTTCTTCTTGTGGAGTTCAACCAGTACCTTGTATATCCTTGATATCAACCCCTTGTCAGATGTGTATTTGGTGAATATCCTTTCCCATTCTGTAAGCTGTCTTTGTATTTTGGTCGCTGTTTCTTTTGAGGTGCAGAAGCTTCTTAGTTTAATATAGTCCCATTTCTCTATCTCTGTTTTCACTTGATCGGCCAGTGACGTGACATCTTTGAAGTTCCCTGATGAACACGGATGCGAAGATTCTCAACAAAATACTAGCCAATAGAATTCAACAACTCATCAAAAAGATCATACATCATGACCAAGTGGGATTCATCCCAGGGATGCAAGGATGGTTCAACATAATCCATAATCCAATCAACATAATCCGTCATATCAACAAAATAAAAGATAAAAATCATATGATCATATCAATAGATGCAGAGAAAGCATTTTACAAGAACCAGCACCCATTCATGATGAAAACCCTTGCCAAAATGGGGATATAGAGGACTTTCCTCAATATAGTTAAAGTCATCTACCACAAACTTACAGCAAACATTATCCTCAATGGGGAAAAACTGAGACCCTTCCCCCTAAGGTCAGGGACGAGACAAGGATGCCCACTCTCTCCACTACTGTTCAATATAGTACTGGAAGTACTTGCAAGAGCGATTAGGCAAGAAAAAGACATTAAGGGCATCCAGATAGGAAAAGAAGAAATTAAGCTCTCACTATTCGCAGATGATATGATACTATACTTAGAGAACCCTAAAACCTCTACCAAGAAACTCCTAGAAACAATAGGATTGTATAGTAAAGTGGCAGTCTATAAAATAAATACCCAATAATCCATGGCTTTCCTATACGCAAATAGTGAAAGAGAAGAAAGTGACATGAAGAAAACAATTCCATTCACAAATGTGCCCCAGAAAATCAAGTACCTGGGAATCAGCTTAACTAAGGAAGTAAAGGACCTGTACAAAGACAACTACAAAATGCTACTTCAGGAAATAAAAGAGGACACAAGGAAATGGAAAAATATCCCCTGCTCATGGATCGGGAGAATCAACATTGTCAAAATGACAATACTTCCCAAAGCACTGTACAAATTCAATGCAATCCCTATAAGGATACCCACGACATTCTTCAAAGAAATGGAGCAAACACTCCTGAAATTTATATGGAACAATAAGCCCCCACGAATAGCTAAAGCAATTCTTGGGAAAAAGAAAATGGGAGGAATCAACCTACCTAACTTCAAGCTCTACTACAAAGCAGTAATAATCAAAAAAGCATGGTACTGGAACAAAGGCAGAGTTGCAGACCAATGGAACAGAGTTGAAAATACTGACATCTCCTCCCAAAAATATAATCTGTAATCTTCGATAAAGGGGCAAGAAAAGTGAAATGGAGCAGGGAAAGCCTCTTTAATAAATTGTGCTGGCAAAACTGGACGGCTACATGCAAAAAAGTGGGCTCAGATCTCTGCCTAACGCCATGCACAAAAGTAAGATCGAAATGGATTTATGACCTCAACATCAGACTGGAATCCATAATGTTTATTGAAGACAAAGTTGGCAAAGCTCTCCATGATATGAACTGTTTTTACTTTTCGTAAATTTCTATGATATTACTTACACAGCTTATTACATTGAAAAATTGCTTAATAGTAAAATATTTCATTGTATTTTTATATTCAATGTATATGAACATTCCTGTGCATGTATACATGTATTGCTTATTGTTACTGATTTCTAGCCTTTTGGCATTTTTATAAGGTTTACTACTTACAGTATTTTTGATTTTCAAGTACTGATGTTTACTGTATGTTCTACTAAGCAGTTTAATTTTATGTTTATTAAATAAATACTTGAAAAGAAGATTTTTTCATTATAAGGATTCATATTTTACATATATTATGTATATTTATTACAACTATAATCCACTTAGATATTGAGTATTTAAAATGTGTTTTGTTTACATTGAAACATGATATAAAAACATAACAGACTTAGAAAAGTAAAGATAAATATTTTACTAATAATCCTAATGGAATATGCATTAAAATTACAATTAAAATTTTTGACATATTTAACATTTAAATTATTAATTTTTATAACAATTACTATTTTTGTGTTTTATACTGTGTAATCTCTGAGTGGCTAGGGAACCCCAGGCATCTCTCTCTTGCTTCCTGCATTCAGCGAATTGAGGCCACTGGTCCGCCAGAGACGGCGAATATGGATGAGGGAGGAAACGAGGGGTAGGTTGGTTGATGATCAGTTGCCGTTTCTTCCATTCTCCCGATGGGCCTGTTCCAATCTCACTAAACTCCCCATTCTAGTCTCACACTGCCCCTCATGCCTGGCTCCTTCTGTCTCTCTCACTCATCTCTCCGTTCCCCCTCTTGCAGCTGCTCTCTTGTCTCTCCACGTGACTGCTCCTGCATTCTTCCCCTACATTTTTCTCCTTCTGTCCCCCTTGCCAGTCTCTCGGAGTTCCATCTCGCTGCCCTGGTCTCTCCTCTCTCTCTCTCTCTCTCTCTCTCTCTCTCTCTCTCTCTCTCTTCCAACCCTGATGGTAGCAACCACACACCCATCTCACCCATCTGGTAGCAAAATCAGCATATCCAAAGCCCTTCCTGATCGCCCATTAGGCCCAAGGGCAGAAATACCACATAGGGGTGTTTCTCCTCTCCTTAGTCCAATAACTTAATTAACATCTTAATTAACATCTTAATTCTACTTCTTAATATAAGTTATTTTGTATGGACACAGGATGAGATAGATTGAGCATGTAGGATGGTTCTCAGGGGGACATCTCACTAGAGACTCAGACTACAGTGCTCAGGCCAGATTAATCTTTCCTAACCGCAGCAGGGTCCTACTCCAGTTATTACTTCTGGATCATGACAGAATTTGTCCTTGACTATTCTCTTAACTTATAGTTAAGTATTATGGCATTTTGGCCAGGACCATTTCGATGTCAGGGTAGCTCACAGCTTGCCCTAGGTTTCCAGTCCCTCATTGGGACCCTGCCTTTGGGGTGCTAGGAATTAAGGGCAACTGAGGCTTAAGTCGAGAGAACAGATGACCAGGGGTGAATATCATTCGGTGTCAATTAACTCCCAAGTTACAAAAGCATGGCATTGTCTTCTGTGTCTACACAAAAAGGACATTGCTCTAAATTAACTATGAAAAGTACTTAAGGAGACGAGAAAAGTAATATTTACAAGTTAACAGAGCACAAAGAAAGAAGCTACAAATAAACTTAGAGGGATGGGAGCACTGTGATGGGAGTAACCCAATAAACCTAAGCTCTCTGTAGCAAGGCAGAAAGGACAAACCAATGTTATCCTACATTAAACTGTGTAAAGTACACATGTGGGTTTATATATGCAGTTGTTATTACATTTCTCTTAAACCAAACTGGTACATTCTTAAATTTTTAGCTCTTTACTTTATGTTCTCCTATGATTAATGTGTTTTTTTCTACCTATTTATCATTTATCTGTTTTATAATTGTACATACAGATAGTAATATTTATTTCATTGTCAATGTTATATGGGATATCAAGTTTAGTGTTGTATTTCATTTGTCATTTATACCGATTACAACCTGGCATTTCAAAAAATCAGTATAGGCTAGAATTATTGATTGTTGTTGCATGGTAGAGGGGGTATAGGTGATCTTCCCAGGCATGTCTCAGGGAATCCAGAAACCAGTCCTAGGTTTTCTTGTTCAATCAGGACTGAAGATTCAATTCTTGGGTTGGGTGATGCAATTCTGTTTGAGTCCAGCAATGTGGGACCAGCAGAATCATACACACACACACTGGGTTCTGGAGGGCTTGCAATGCCAGTTCTGGAGGTGCTTGTGTGCCTATCCCATTACGGGATAAAATTGGGTCCACTGTGCAAAGCATGCACACTAGCCCATTGAGCTCTCTCCCTAGCCAGCATTGTTGGTTTTTCTGTTTGTTTGTTTGTTTGTTTGTTTGTTTGTTTGGAGTCACAGATGGCAATACACAGGGGTTATTCCTAGCTCATACACTTAGGAATTACTTCTGGCAGTCCTCAGGGGACCATATATGATGCTGGGAATAGAGCTCTGGTCAGCCGCATGCAAGGCAAAGGCCCTACCCACTGTGCTATCACTCTAGCCACAAGCCAAAGTTGTTTTTAATAAGTGAGTTGCTACTCACTGTTCTAATTGTCTGGCTGATTTTTTTCATGCATTGTGCAAAGAACACATCTTATCCCACAAATCAAGTCTCTATCCAAATCTCTTATCTCTAAATATTCTCCAATAATTGACTGTTGTTCCTTTTTGAGTCACTGTAATTTCATTCTGCTTGATTTTTGTGGAAAGTCACCATACTATTTAGATATTGCTCATTATTTATTACTGAACTTGCCCACATAAATGTGTGGAAGTAAGTCCAGAGGATCTGATCTTGAACACTGCTAATTTCCTAAAGCCTATACAGTATTTGACATCAGATAAAAGTTTAGAATATTCGCACTCAAAAACATCATGAATGACTGTATATCTGAATTTAAAGCAACAAACAATAACTTAGAATATAAGTAAAATAATACAGCTAATACATTTCTTGTTTCCATTTTGGCAGTCCGGCATTATTTAGGCAATATCTATTAATTTCATTTTATATCAATTATAATATATATAATTGAATATATG
Organism: Sorex fumeus; assembly: GCF_029834395.1. NCBI lineage: Eukaryota > Metazoa > Chordata > Mammalia > Eulipotyphla > Soricidae > Sorex > Sorex fumeus. The sequence goes on along the minus strand of NW_026606063.1, from coordinate 65,155,563 downwards.
TATTCTAATTAAAACATAAAATATTTAAAAATATAAAAATATATAAGGTAAAGTCCCTCCCGTTGATTGTCGATTTGCTCGAGCGGGCCCAGTAACGTCTCCATTGGAGACTTTGTTGTTACTGTGTTTGGCATATCGAATACTCTCGGTAGCTTGCCGGGCTCTCCAAGAGGGGCGGAGGAATCGAACTCGGGTCGGCCATGTTGGCCGCTTGTAAGGCGAACGCCCTACCCGCTGTGCTATCGCTCCAGTCCGGAGAGCCCGGCAAGCTACCGAGAGTATTCGATATGCCAGACACAGTAACAACAAAGTCTCCAATGGAGACGTTACTGGGCCCGCTCGAGCAAATCGACGATCAACGGGAGGGCCTTTACCTTTACCTTTTACCTTATAAAAATATATTAAAATAAATATATATGTATTATAGTTGAAAAAATATATATGGGCTAGAGAAATAGCACAGCTGGTAGGGTGTTTGTCTTGCATGCGGCCGACCCAGATTTGATTCCTCCATTTCTCTCGGAGATACTGGCAAGCTACTGAGAGTATCCTGCCCGCATGGCAGAGCCTGACAAGTTCCCCGGGGCATATTTGATATGCCAAAAACAGTAACAAGTTTCACAATGGAGACATTACTGGTCCCCGATCGAGCAGTTCGTAGAACAACAGGAGGACAGTGCTACAGACAGACAGATATGTATCACTGTCACTGTCACTGTCCTCCCATTGTTCATTGATTTGCTTGAGCGGGCCCAGTAACGTCTCCATTGTGAGACTTGTTACTGTGTTTGGCATATCGAATATGTCACGGGGAGCTTGCCAGGCTATGCCATGTGAGCGAGATACTCTCGGTAGCTTGCCGGGCTCTCAGAGAGGGGTGGAGGAATTCAACCTGGGTCAGCCATGTTGGCCGCTTGCAAGGCAAATGCCCTACCTACTGTACTATTGCTCCAGCCCACAGATATGCATAAAATATATAATATAATTTATACGTTTATTATTTATATATTTATATAATATTTCTTATTTATATGTTATATATTTATTATTTATATGTGTTATATATCACTTGATCACTTAATCACTTGATTTCCCATTAATCATTGATTTGCTCGAGCGGGTGCCAGTAACATCTCCTTTTGTCCCAGTCGGGTGCTATTGTAGCCCAATGGCGTCTGTTTGTTCTAGGAACACGAAGAGCTTCAAACCGATTGTTCATGGTCTTGACAAAGAAGTCTGACCATCTGGTATGTGGGCGGCCACGTGGTCTTTTGACGTCCCATGGGATCCATTTGGTAATGGCTCTAGTCCAGTGGTAGTCTCTAAATCTCATTACGTGTCCAGTCCATCTGATGTTCGACGCCTTGGCAAACTATAAATAATATATTATATTTTTCCTTATCTCTGGGCTGGAGCGATAGCACAGCGGGTAGGGCATTCGCCTTACAAGCGGCCAACATGGCCGACCCGAGTTCGATTCCTCCGCCCCTCTCGGAGAGCCCGGCAAGCTACCGAGAGTATTCGATATGCCAGACACAGTAACAACAAAGTCTCCAATGGAGACGTTACTGGGCCCGCTCGAGCAAATCGACGATCAACGGGAGGGCCTTTACCTTTACCTTTACCTTTCCTTATCTCTATGTCTCCATCTCTTAGTAAACTTATATTTATTAGCCAGCACTTATTTATATGATTAGATAGGATCCCAGGCTCATTTTAGGATTCTATATTCATTTTTTGGTAATGCTAAGGATTGACCTTAGAACTCAAACACCCAGGAGAAGACCACAGCCACTGAGTTACAACCCTGTTCCTTTTTCAGGATTCTTAAAATTTTCCCAGTTCAGAGATGCCTCCTTACCCCACACCAGATTGACTTCATCTGGGGCAGCTTAGAGATGGTAGTGGGTTCACCTGCCCCAAGAGAGTTCCAACAGCTGGAACACTTCAGTACCCAATCACCACCATTTTCATGGTTCGTCTTCATAGGCTCAGAATGAGCTCCTCGTGAATGAGAATGAATTCACTGAAAAACCCAGGTACGCAGGTTTTGTGGCTAATATCTCCAGGTTCACACGAGTCGGCAATCGGTGTCCTCCTATCCACCTGTGCTTCCAGGTGCCTGGCGGTTAACACTCACAAACTGCCTCTGGGTGCTATATAAACTAATTAACGGCCATGATCCAGAGACTCATCTTATACTCTATGGCACTGATATACCAAGAACAGCGTACATTTGATGAAGTGAAAAATAGAAGACAACCAATCTTGATCAAATATATATATATATATGTATATGTATATGTGTGTGTGTTTGCACACTTCTCAACCTCAACCTGTAACAACATGTTTGTGATCACTTATACGAGGGCTTAATAGCTCCAAGGTGAGCTATTTCCTTCACACACTTTTCTCTAAGGAAACCTATTTGATCATTTTTAGTGGATTATTCATAACACGGCGCCAGGGGACCAGGTGGTGGGTGTGACCCCCGCCTACTGGAATTTGGAGGATCTGGATGGAAGATGCTCGACTCCAATCCGAGTAAGCTGTGGCGCCGTGTAATCCCATCAGCGGCCAAGACTCAGAGACTATAAAATCCAGATCCCGGAACCGCGCGGCCACAAATGCGGCCACACGATATCTTATCAGAACTTTTTTATGACATCTTATTATCTCATTCCTACTTTGGACAAACTTGCAGGCTATCAAATGTAGCCTGCCCACAGGGCAGAGTCTGGCAAACTCCCCGTGGCGTACCAAATATGCCAAATACCAGTAACAATGATGGGTCTCATTCTCCTAAAGAGCCGTGAATATAATCTCAGGGCTAGGATGAAAGAGACGTTCCTGGGGTCTGCTCGAGGCAATCGACGAATAACAGGATGATGAATGAAAATGAATGAATTCATAACAAGCAACACAAAATAAATTATTTAGGATCTGATTTTGGGGAAGGCTTGGATGGTGGTGGGAAAATTTGAAATAATGATGGTGGGAAGGTATAACGGTAGTGGGGTTGGTGTTGGAATACTGAATGTAACAAATTATTGTGAACAAGTTTATAAAAAGAAAATTTAATTAAAAATTTTTCTCAGATCTAAAGTACCCAAAAATTAAGCAGAAATACCTCTAGGAACCACACCAGGCCGAGACTCATCTGTGTCACCCTGGAGTGGGTTGGATGAGCCCCACCATCTTCCCTAGCAGAGCTCTAGCAGTCGAAAATATCCATAATGCAATTACCATCTTGTTCACAGGCTTGGGATGAGCTTCATCCAGAAATGAATCTGTTGAAAAACTCAGATGTGCGGGTTTTGTCACCGAAATTTATAGGGTCTCACATAATTGAGGATGGGCCACCTCTTCCCATCCCTTTGTTCTTCCTCATAGTAACGGACATGAACTGGGGCCATATAAGCTCATTAACCAGTCATGATCCCAAGACTCATAAATAAATCTCTAAAGAGATCAACAAGCTGCAGAGGTGTCTCCAGACCCCAAAGTCACCATCAGGTTAAAAATTTAACTCCGGCTGTATCAACCCAATCAAAATTTTAGAATTCCTGGAGCATGCAGCCACTATTTGAGCAGGCTTGCGTGTTGGTTTGGAAAATTGGAAATACTTGTGATGAGAAAGTGTAATGGTGGCGATATTGGTGTTGAAATATTGAATATAATAAATCATGATGAACAACTTTATAAAAATTCAATTAAATTAAAATTAGAAAGTACCCCAAATTAGAATATTTGAACATTATGTAGCATAATGAGTTATTTGACAAGCCTACAGAACTTAACTCAAGGAAGAAGTTCTGGGTTTTGAACCAAAGTTTGAATCTAGTCCACCTGCAGGAACAGCGGTAGGGCGTTTGTCTTACAAGCAGCCAACATGGCCGACCCGAGTTCCATTCCTCCGCCCCTCTTGGAGAGCCCGGCAAGCTACCGAGAGTATCTTGCCCACACAGCAGAGCCTGGAAGGCTCCCCGTGACGTATTCGATATGCCAAACACAGTAACAACAGGTCTCATGATGGAGACGTTACTGGGCCTGCTCAAGCAAATAGAAGAACAACGGGAGGACCGTGACCGTGATTCTTACATTGGGGCTCTCAGCAGCTAGTGTGAGACTTTGACCAAATCCCCTGACCCTGGAAGCCAGAGCTGGTCCTGTTTACAAAGACCCAGTGGGCCCGCTCCAGCATCCCCCACATGCAGGCACGCTGGCTGAGAATGGAGGGACTTGACTGTACCCATCTACCTACATTGTTAACCTGGCCCTAAGAGCAGGATATGTAAATCATTAACTGACATCTGTAGGAGCCCTATGCGAGAAAGCGAGAAGCTAGGGAACCGTGCTGTAGGTGGGATTGTCCCACCATCCAGTGTGGGATTGCTCCTCTCCCTCCCCCCCCCAGTGTACATATAAGAACCCCTGGGTAGGGGCCAATAAACAGAATTGGTTGACCACCAGGCTCCCCCACTCTGCTGCATTATTTCTTGGTTTCTGTCTGGGTTTCTCTCACGGTCAGTGGTGAAGCAGGAATCCCGCAGTGAGCAGAGGGCCAGGCAGAGGCTTCTCCCCTACCCAACTCTCTCCCCTTTAGGGAGTAAGTCTGGCGACTTCAGGGGTTCATACTGCAGTTTGCCAAGGTCCACTGGCCAGGACCCCAACATTCTTAGCCACGACTTAACACTTATTCTTTAAGTCCTAAGAAAACCAATTTACTTTCATATATCCTTCTGTTATAATGTACTTTCAGTCTTCCAAGTATTCTTTATTACTTTAATGTGCTGGACCCATTAAAACAAAGAACAGAAAGATTATAAAAGGTGATAACAAAATGTGGACTGGCTAGATAACTTCATTTGAGAAATAATTTAAGTGAATTCCATGACTTTCTTGACTGCTTCCACATATCCTGTGCAGTGCTTTTCATAGATCTTCTACATAGCTATAGGAACACCAATCAGATCATCAATAATAAATGATCTAAGAAATTGTGGTCCCCCTAACTGAAGGACAGGAAGAGAGTAGTTTTATGAGAATTTTGGTTTTTCAATATGCTTCCTCTTTCTCTCAAATACTTAAGGAACAAACCTGAACCCCAGTTTATCCAAGAAATTAAATATTTTGATTTCCAATCCTAGTATGACTGTGAGCTGAGTCTCTGCACCCACACAGCTACAAAGAGAAAGCAAGAGATTTTGTGCAAGAAGGGATTTTTCAAGATAGAATAGTTTTGTCCGTCTCGACATCTATAATGAGTTCACTTATCCCACTGGTTTCTTAATTTTAAAGCAGAAAAAAAAGATAAAGAGAATTTTGGAAGAAAGGACACAAGAAAAATATGGGAATATGAAAAAGAAGAAGGGAACCACTCTCACCACTCCTATTCAGTATAGTACTGGAAGTACTTGCCATAAAAGTTAGGCAAGAAAAAGATATCAAGGGTATCAAATTTTCCCACCACCATCCAAGCCTTCCCCAAAATCAGATCCTAAATAATTTATTTTGTGTTGCTTGTTATGAATTCATTCATTTTCATTCATCATCCTGTTATTCGTCGATTGCCTCGAGCAGGCCCCAGTAACGTCTCTTTCATCCTAGCCCTGAGATTATATTCACGGCTCTTTAGGAGAATGAGACCCATCATTGTTACTGGTATTTGGCATATTTGGTACGCCACGGGGAGTTTGCCAGACTCTGCCCTGTGGGCAGGCTACATTTGATAGCCTGCAAGTTTGTCCAAAGTAGGAATGAGATAATAAGATGTCATAAAAAAAGTTCTGATAAGATGACATGATATTGTATTTAAATAATCCTAAAGACTCTACAAAAATGTTCCTAGAAAGAGTAAACTTATATAGTAAAATGGCAGATTACAAAATCAATACCCAAAAGTCCTTGACTTTTCTATATGCAAATAATTAAATAGAAAAAAAGAGACATTTTTAAAAAGTCTCATTCATAATCATTCCTCAGAAAATAATATATCTTGGAATCAGCTTAACTACAGAGGTAAAGTATACCTATACAAACAAAACTACAAAACACTACTTCAAAATGCAGAAGAGGACATGAGGAAATGGAGACACATCCCCTACTCATGGATCAGAAAAATTAACATTGCCAAAATGGCAATACTCCCGAAAGTGCTATAGTAAAGTCCCTATAAGAATACCCATAACATTTTTCAAAGAAATACACCAAACACTCCTGAAATTCATATGGAACAATAAACCCCCACAAGTGTTATTTCACAGACACAAAAATGTGTTTTTTAAGGTCAGGGAAGTATCTCAAAATGGGAGAGCACCTGCCTTGATTGTGTGATATCTAGAGTTGAGAATGATGCCAGGCGCAAAGTGTCCTCCCTTAATCACCTTAGCCATGGCCCTGGGACCCATTGAATATGGGAGTGGTCTGAACCAGTGTTTGTGTTTCAGTTTTCATTTCTTCTTGAGAATAGGTGAATGTTATTATTAAAGGCAATAATTAAAAAGAAGTAACTACAGATGTTTCTCCAGGTGGTCTATCATAAAAGCTGAGATGATAAGGAGAAAGTGAGAAAAACATGGAGGGCCTGGGAAGACAATTCAGAGATCAGGGAGCTCTTTTCACCTGTGGGGGCATGGCACTGTGTGTGATGGTCCAAGAACTACTGAGAGTGACACCTCAAATATCAACACTGGAATAACCTATAAGCACAGTCTGATGAATCACCCAACCCCCAAAAATAATAAGAAAAGAGAGAAAGGAGAGGGCTGGAGCTATAGCACAATGGGTAGGGCTTTTGCCTTGCATGTGACTGACCCGAGTTCAATTCCTAGCATCCCATATGGTCCACTGAGCACTGTCCACTGATTAATTCCTGAGTGCATGAGCCAGGAGTAACCCTTGAGCATTGCCAGCTGTGACCCCCCCCCCCCAATAAATAATCAAATAAATAAAGTACACTAAAAAAAGAGGAAAAGGAGAGTCTGAAGAGAAAAAGCAGGGGCAATGGAGGAGAGGAGAAGGGATGGGAGGAGACATGAGGGAAAGGGAGGATAGGGGAGGTGAGGAGAGGGGAGGGGAGGGGGGAGAGGAGAGGAGGGGAAAGGAGGGGAGAGGAGGGGAGAGGAGAGGAGAGGAGAGGAGAGGAGAGGAGAGGAGAGGAGAGGAGAGGAGAGGAGAGGAGAGGAGAGGAGAGGCAGGTGAAGGAGAGAGATGGGGAGGAGAGGGGAGGGGAGGAGAGGGGAGGGGAGGGGACAGGAGGAAACTTAATGCTTTAGGGGCCTGAAGAAAGTTCATTGTAAAGCCCTAAATATGTAAATTGAGTTTTGGTTTAAGACTTGCTGTGTCTGATTCTTGCTTGATATAAAGTCAGGGAGTCTGTTCGAATCTGTGCCCTTCTATTATGCCCTCAGATGCAAGGGATACCCTTGGGTGGGATTTGAAATGCACATGGAAGCACAGCGTCAGCAAATCTCCTTGTCACTTGTTGATCTCCTCTTCTGTCTTTGCCCCTCACTGTCATAGTGTCATCTAGATGATTTTTTTTCTTTTCTTTTCTTTCTCCTAAATGTACAAATGAACTAATGGAAGATAAGAGGGAAATTCCTGTTGTTGTGAGAAAGGATAACTAGCCTGCATCTGAATTCAGAAATCACAAAAATAGGTAAAAATGTTATGCTTGCATAATCCAGATATTGATAGGTACAAGAATCTAGAATACCCTTCAAGCCTCCAAAAGTATTCCAGTGTTCTACCTGCAAACAAAATCAACACAGCAGTGCTGAGGTCAACAATAAAACATAATTGCCATAGAACTTAGAAGAATAAGATTTAATTTTATTACATGCTCTAAATTGAAATACAAGTTATACCTCAAAAATAAACTTCGCATTTTGCCAGTATCCAAATTATCTAATATAGATAAATAAAAATCTCAGCTTGTTAAAAAAAAGTGTATGTTTATCTTGTCCAATAATTTTCAGTTTAGAGAAGTTAATATCCTTCAAGTAAAGGGCTAGTATCATACCATGGTAGTGTTTTTCTTTCTCTCCTTTTTTTTCTCTCTTTCTTCTTCGTCTTCTTTTTTTTTTTTTTGACCCATCTGGTTTGTCTCCTACCTCTGATATTTATACAATATCATGCAAATGTCAAAATCTGAATGTCATCTTCAAAGACCCTTTTATGTCAGGCAACCCCTTTATAGGAAAAAAATAAACAATTTTATGTATGCATGCTTGATGCCAGTCCAATTAATAAAAGCCTTTTTTGCTATGCTTGGCTACAAGCAAGTTTCTCTTTTGAAAATGAACAGAGGGAGAATGAGATAAAAGGTCTGTATTGTTTCCTTGCAAATTTTACAGTTTCATTTTTAATTTGTGTTTGGATGTGAGGATCTTGGTGCAGATGGTGTGATAGTCCACAGTATGTTCTGAGAACCTGAAATGATAACAAAGATATGCAAATTGAGAGGGTGCTTTGGATCAAAGCCAACATATCCAATTTCACAATAGCTGAAAACAAATTGATGTGCCCAGCAAACTACTGAGAAGCACTAGGAAATGTAGCAGTGCCAAAACAAATTATATTAATGACCTTAGCAGTTTGTTGAATTCTATTGGCCAACGTAATGTTGGTTACATTTGTCTGCATTGGCACTTCATTTACTATGCAAAAAAACTTTCCTTAAAAAAAAGCCTTAATGAAAAATCAGTCATTACAGCCATTATAATTGTAAAAAAATATTATGTAATTATTTGTTGTATCTGAGGACTGTCTAGTGGTATTTAAAAGTACAAGCACTAAACATTTTAGGAAGAATGCCAGAACTTTGCGATTTTTAGGAAAATAATATTTTTATTGCACATCAAATAAAACATTGTTTAATAAGCTTTTGTTGTTTGCATTGGTGGTTAAATCAAAATGACTGTAGCAAAATGATTTTCAGCAATTAGTTACATTAAGAAATATTTTAATAGACAAATTGTTCAATTTTATAGTTTCTATTAAAATACTTTAAAAGGAAGAAACAGAAAGATGAAAAAAGTAAGCAGGAAGGGATCAAATAAAAAATTGTTAAAAAGAAATTTAAATTATAACGCACTGTATTCGATCCTAAGTCTGAAATTTTGAGTTAAACTATCTATTCAACTCAAAATATGATACAAAATTGTCATTAAGTATTTGAGCTTTTTTAGTAGTTGGAAAGCAATTAAAAGTATTTTCCCATCATACTGATGTTGACTGCGTCTTTAATAATTGTCAAAAATTCAAATATTTTGTAGCTGTTGTAAATAAAATATTTTAATTTTAATTCTATAAAAAATAATCAGAGATTGATAGAGAATGCTGAATAAACTGAGATATTACATTTATATGTATACATATATACATATATACACATATATATTACAAACTGAAGCCAAATTTCAAGGTTTTGTTATTTTTAAATAACAATTTTGTCAATTAAATTGACCTTTCATTGGAAATAAAAACACGAATACGAAGATAATTGTAGGATTGCCATTAAACTTTCTGACTTTAGAAATGATTCTGCAGAGGAAACAACAGCTATTTAACTTTCTCTTACTTTCACAAAATAATTCATTTGTCAATAACTTGTAACTAAACATCTAGAGTTTCTCACAAATTTTTGCATATTTGAGGCTCAGGAATCAGTCACCAGACATGCTAGAACCACGCAAATAGGCAAATATTCAAGGCTATGAAAGCACTGTGATTTGGGACATGTGGTGAGAATGAAAAATATATAAAGCCACATACACAGTGCAATTCTGTTTTTCCTGATCATAACTCATTTCAATTCAAAGTGTTTATTTTTAATTTCTTGTATTTTACTATACCGGAAGTAATAGAGTTAAAATAGCCTTCAAATTTCTGGTATTGATATACAAAGTTACTGTTTAGGGCCACTACCAAGGTGTCATCCCCAAGTCACCTCCTGTCAAACATTCCTTCCCTCCCAACCTACCCCCTCCCCATTATTAGTTATGGCTTTAGTACATGCTGTTACATCCCTTAGCATCACCCATGTGCTCAGGATCCTCCATTTATGCTCAGGCATATCATTCGACTACAAGAAAACAGTTTATACTCACAATAGAACAGATAATAACTGAAGAGCTCAAGGTATTGTCAAATGAACTTGCCCTAACAGATTGATCTTTTATTCAGATGAAATTTGTCCAAATTAGGAATCCATTTTTAATTTAGAGATTTTTTTTCTTTCAAAAGTTATGTTTATGTTTCTTTTTTATTTTTTAACTCATTACAAATTTGCATTAATTAGAAAGGAAAATGTCATAAAATGTAGATTCCTTTTATTCAACTGTTAGGTGGGCATCAATAGCCCAAGGTCAACTGACCCTGACAAAGTGATGTAAGTTGGAAAATTCTAAGCTCATATATGTAAAGAGTAACAGGTTAATGCATAAGTGTTATCAAGGGAAATGAAGAGTATCCAGGTAGGGTAGCATTCACTTAGGAGCTATAAGGTCATATAAATAATAATTAAACAAGTAGTGTAGCTAATCAAAAAAAATTCTCATCACAAGAACAGCGATATAGAGAAACACTCTGATGCACACTAGGAAAATAGGAAAAATGCCCTTATATGTTACAAACAACAATTCTTAGTAGCTCATTACTATTAGAAACACTTAAAAAACGAGTTTATGATAAACTCTCAAGTGATCTCTAGTTTGAGGTGGGGCGAGGGATGCACTAAAATGGAGATCTTGGAGCTGTCCATCAATTTCCAAGACACAGAGAAATTCTGAGCAGTGAGGCAATGTACTCTCTGTCTTCATGCATAATACATATCAAATAGGTGAAGTACTATGTAAAGTGAATTTTAATTGGTTATAATTGTCATTTCATTTAATAAAGTATTGTCTGGAGACCAGGATATCAATTAGCACTCTATGGATTCTGTTACTTATGAAAATACGCATATAGAGAAATGATTTGCTCAAGTGCTAGGTATACATTAATTAAGAAAATAGACAGTAAATTAAAGACCTTTAAATTATCAATTAATTGCCATATAGACAGATTCTGAGCATTATTGGTCAAGTCAAAATCACTGTACTCACTTTTTAAAAAAATCACCAAAGAAACATATTTTGTCCATTATTTTTTCTCAAGGCAGTCACTAGCTATGCTGTAAGAAAAAAAGTTAAACATTAAAAATAAATCTGTGAATGATAATTTTTCTCCTTTAATTTAAAGTTTCAATACATTTGTACTGCAAGACAACATAAGAAAACAATATTAAGTCAAGAGTCTCACGTGAAGAACTCTTTCATATGTCCTTCAATTTCTCAGAAATAATGGACATTCAGACATCAATAAAGTAGAAAAAAAGATGATTGATGTATTTCGTTTTATTATTAAATTGTTGGTAACCAGGGCAGCTTTTCTTTTTTTCCATGGGGATGAAGAGGGACCTGTCCCTTTTTAACCACTTGCTCTGAATGACTTTTATACCCAATATCAGTGAGAAGAGAGAATGAATGTCACCTCTCTTCTCTTCCTCCTCCTGCTGATGCCTACTCCCTCCTTTGATTGACAGCTACTAATAACCTTCCTGCCCTAAGTGCCATGGAGACACTTTATTAGGACAAACAGCCAAGGAAATCTAGGAATGCAGCCAACTCTGCAGTGAGTTATTATCAGGCTTGTATTTATCTCAGCTTTGTAATTTTTTCAGTGATATGCAAATCCTGAAATAGATCTTCTGCTGTTGAAGGACAGGTCCCTCTGTTAATTGATCCACTGAGATTCACTCTACCCTCTTTTAGCTCTCAGCCAGGGAAACGTGCTACATGAAAGCAGCTCAGAGCTGTACACAGGACACAGAAATTCTCCATGTACTGTTTCCACTAGAAGAACTTCCTACACAGAAAATGAATTTTTCTTTCAAAAAAAATACTCCCTTCTCAATATTATCTGCCCAGCTCTCAAACTGATTTGTTTGTTTATTAGTTTTCTAAGAAATACTCTTTTAAATTATAACCAAGTGGGATTCAGATGGGATTTGCATTTTCTCTTGAATTGCACAGTGCTGACATATATTGTAAATATATTAAAATGGGTTCAGAAGAATCAACTTTTATTTTTTTAGAAAGAAGGAGAAAATGTAAAAAAAATATCATGGCATAAAGAAATCTGTTATGAGAAGCCTCTATTTTTTGTAAAATAAAAATACAGGTATATTGGCATCTGTTGTGTGTCTTTTTACCTAGCTGATCTCTCTCCACGTGAAAGTGCTCTACAGAGTGTCTCAGGAAATCTACTATATAAATTAATAAGGATGATAACAATAATCACAATATTTACTCTATATTACTTTAAAGTCATATGTTCTACTTTATAAAATAAAAACACCTGTGGTGACAGGGGACGAAACTGAAGTGGTCAAGCCCATGTGTAGCCTGTATGAGAACAGATCTTATCCTTGGCATATAAGGCTCCCCCAGCACCACTAGGCTCTTGGATTATATAGCCAGTGGTACCAGAGCATTCTTAGACAGGAGCATTGCACTTTTGGGCCCAGGAACTTCTGGGAGTGGCCAGAGGCATAGGAAACACTCCTGAAAGTGTGTTAGACAAACTAATAATATAAAAGAAGAAAATATGTGTAAAATTGCTATGATAAGGACAATTCCAAGATAAGTTTTAAAAAATCTTTATTCTATATAAATGTTCTCTAAACTACCAATTTCTGGGGATAGACTACCTACTTTGGAAACTCAGTTCATATTACCATGTTAATGCTTTGTCAAGTTTATAAACATCTATGCTGTTCAACCACCAAGAATATCTCAAACCAATTTGTGCATGGACTACTTTTATCAAATGTTACTTGATAGGGAATATAGCCTATAAATATGACATTTAAGGATTTAATGATTTTCACTAACACGGGACACCATACACATATCCCTGGTACACTATTTTGTCTTTCCCTTAACATTTGCGATCACTGTAAAAAATAAAGTGATATATCATTTATGTCACATGTGTTTATTCGGGGCTGGAGCAATAGCAGAGCAGGTAGGGCGTTTGCCTTGCATGCAGCCAACACGGCCGACCAGAGTTCGATTCCTCCACCCCTCTCAGAGTGACCGGCAAGCTACCGAGAGTATCTCACCCCACGGCAAAGCCTGGCAAGCTACCCGTGAAGTATTCCATATGCCAAACACAGTAACAACAAAGTCTCATGATGGAGATTTTACTGGACCCACTCGAGCAAATCAATGAACAACGGGAGGACAGTGACAGTGACAGTGTTCATTCAGATTACACCATAAGACACCATTGCTTGCTCCTCTGCATCTCTTTCAGCTGGTCTCTCAAACTACTACCTCTTGAACAGACTGTGTTTAGAGGTGATTGCATTGCATAGAGTCTGTCTTCTTACCTAGTTTGAGTAACTAAATGTGGGTCTTATAAAAATTTTGATATCACTTAAACATTTCTGAATGCACAATGACCAAAATTTAATTCTAAAACAAGCATGTAATAGACTCAAGGTGTTTCTGGCATCCATGTTTCATTTCTCAGGCCAAATGGAGTCATAGGTAGAAAATGTTGAAGAAGCACTCAGTTGAGGTTTGCTGACAATAATTGAAGATGGGTTTTGGCTGTCACAACTTGGGAGGGTGATAATGAATATCCTACAACACCCAGATGATTCACCATAGCAAGCAATCATCTATATCAAATTGTCCATAGTGTCAAGACTGCATGAACTTGTTCTAGGGTTCTATGCTCAGGAGTAAGCCCTGTGGTCCTGAAAGCTGTGCTCCAGTTCTGTGCTCAGAGGGTAAGCCGACATCCTCTCTGTACACTCAGTGTTATGAAGCATGTATCTTTGAGAAGGATTCTCTGATAACACAGCTCTTTAACCTTCCTGCCTGCTCATATTCCAGACCAGAACAGATCCTCATTTGTTGGATAACATTGGTCCGTCTGTCCTTTCTTCTCCACTGCAAGAAGCTTAGGTTTACTAACACCCATCACAAGGCTCCCTAAGCAATCCCATTCATCTTTAACTTCTGCTTTGTGCTCTGCTCCCCCTATCAGTTGATCTCTCATTTCCCCTAATCACTGTCTAGGTAAGAGTCTTCTGTTAGGGCTTTGTCAAGGGGAAGACCCTGGGATTTCTAAGGGTTTTTTTTTTCATATTCTTATTAAGACCTTTCTTTTGAAACTTCTTTTCAAGAAGGGAATTTCAGTCTTCTGTGGATGATGGCTCATTTTCTGTATCTTTAAAGTTTTATTTTTGCATCTCAAAGGACTGTAACCTTTGGGATATTCCAGTGACTACTCAGCAGCTATTTTTTTTTTTAGTCACATCTTAACTTTATTGGGCTGGAGCGATAGCACAGCTATAGGGCCGGGCGTTTGCCTTGCTCACAGCTGGCCTGGCCAAGCCAGGTTCGATTCCTCTGCCCCTCTCACGCTATCAAGAATATCTCGCCCACATGGCAAAGCCTGGCAAGCTTCCCATAATGTATTCAATTTGCCAAACACAGTAACAACAAGTCTCATGATGGAGACATTACTGGGCCCGTTTGAGCAAATCAATGAACAACAGGAGGACAGCGCTACAGTGCTTAACTTTATTAATAAAGGAAAAACTCATTGCCAAGGAGCACCCCCATACCCTAATCTGTAAGCTTGTAGCGCAACCCCCCACCCCCTCCTGCCCTTACAGGGGCTCCAACATCTGTGAGAGTTAAAAAGAGGTTCTGACTGGTTTCCAACTGAAAATGGGCAAAGATATGGGTCTCCAGAGAAGCCTCCTTTATATGAATTTGTCTAGGGGCTCTCTGTGTACACTAGATGAAATGTTCGTTTGAGGTGCATCTTGATCAGCATCTAGAACTTACATGATTTTAAACTAAAAGAGACTAGTTTATGGGGCACAGGACAAATGTTGGAAATAGAAGTAAAAGTATATGGGTGTAAGGGTAAGTGACATAGACAGACCCAGGTCCCAGGTTAGATCCCCAGGACAAGGTACTCAGAGCATTTCCAGGAGTGATCCCTGAGCACAGAATCAGGAGAAAGTCCCAAGAAAAATGACAACTATGGCCCACGTAAGACAAATATATATTCAGTTGATCAAATAGAATTAAAGGAAAAAAATAATCAAAGATAAAGCTTCCTGTTATATTGGTAGCAAAACTACAAAGTAAAACTAACATATCCCAGATTCTAGAATTTAGTCAGTAAACATATATGCCAACATTTAAGAGGCAATTTTCACATCAAAAACATGATCTGTTTCTAGAATCAAATAGAGAAATAAGGCGTCAGGTAGACCCAAAAACTCATATTTTATTATTTATTTGATCTACATGACATAGAGCATTAGAATAGCTTTCTAATTATCAAAAATTATCAGTATCTTTATATATTACATTATGTTCATTACTAAAAGTCTATTTTCTCCATAACTATATAAGTGACCTCCTTTTTTGTTTTTTTATGATTGGGCCACCATTCTTTTCCCTTTCTACTTTAGAACTCAAAACAGAATGTTCTTGATTTCATTGTTATTCAGATAAATTTAACAAATACTTCTTTACCTTCAGCTCTCTTCCTGGAAGTGCAAATATGCTTAATGGAGTTTGTCAAAAAAGCAGTACCACTATAACCCTTGTATTAAAATACAGACAGACTAGAAGCAACTTCCAGGCTTGTGGGAAGTTTTTAGCAAATCATTGTCACGTATATAAAATCATAATCTGGCTCATAAAACTATCCCAAGCATAAAGTCAATAGGAAAAATGTGAATGCTCATATTATTGTATATTTACAACCAAAAGTAAAGACAGTTACCAGACTTTATATGTGACAAGATCAAGGCAAGAGTAAAGAAGCTGGGAAAAATCACCTGATTTCATTAGAAAAGTGGAAGTCACTTACATTAACTAGATATGCTCTGTCCAGATAGAGGAGTTTATAAACATTTCTCTGTGAGATAAAAACAAAAAAAATATACAAACTTAAAAAAATAAAACTATGAAAATAGTAACACAATTGTTTTAAAAAAATGTAATTTAAAGTGTAGAAATAAGGCAGCTTGAGTATTTTATATTTTTTTGTAATGAGAAGAAAAAATGACTAATTTAAAATAGATTTTTAAAAGGATAGACTGTTTAGGAATACAGAGAAATAAGTTAAGAATAACTTAATATAGTACTGGATATATTATTAAATGGTCCAAACTTGTACTCACTAACATGTGACTCTAGAATTAGTGACATATTTAAGTTGAACCTTATTCAGCCATAAAAGAAAGCTCTGCCACTTATGACATCAGTGTTGAACCTGAAAAATACAGTAGAATATGTCAGACATAGAAATATGGTATGGTGTTAGATATTAGTGGACATTTTTAAAAAGATGGATTTATAGAAGCACCAAGCAGTGAAAGGGTTGCATGAAATGTAGTATGAGGTGAAAGGGAGGTGTTGACAAGTGCACATATTTTCAGTTACAAGATAGATAAGTGAATCTGTAGCGCAAGGCCTATCATAAATACTTATGCATTGGATATTTGAAACTTCCTAAGATAATTGGTCCTAATCATTATTTTTGTTTATTTTTTTTGGGGGGGGCAAACCCCACAGTGCTCACAACTCATTCCTGATTTTGCCCTAAGGGATTTTTCCTAGCATGGTCAGGAGATCATATTGATGCCAGGATTGAATCCAAGTTGTTTGCTTACAAGGCAAGTGCTCTGTCTGTTGTACTATTATTGCTCTGGCCCCAATCTTGATCATTCTTAACATGCACACATGTATATGCACTCTGAACATGCACACACATGTATACCTGTACATGTATGTGTATATATACATACAAACAAATGTTTAGAGGTGACACATATGCTAATTAGTATGGTTCACAATCTGCATGCGTATGTGCGTGTGTATATATATATATATATATATATATATATATATATATGTATCTGTGATGGGGCAACATACTTTAGTTGTGGTCTTCACATGTTCTTGACTCGCAAAGAATACATCACTGCTGTGGTCCCAGAGATCCTTGACAGAACAGACTCTGGACTGTTCCTAGCACACGTGGAGAACCCTTGAACTCTACCAGATGGAATCATCTTGAAGACCAAGAACCTTCAGCCATTCAGTCATTCCCTATACTCCTAAAATATTGTTTTATTGTCACCTCACTATCATATTCATATGCTGGCAAAAAAAGCATTATTGTCCAATATTTCTGTGCATTGTGTCAGACGCTCATCCTACCCACTGTAGTACTTCAAGCATTCGTAGCTCATGAGAACTTTGTTTTTGAGCTAGCTAAATTTTTTTAATCACGGTTTTCAACATGAGGCTAAAAAAGAAAAAGAAAAATAATGTAATTCCTGGGATTAGAAGGTAAAAATGGTATAGCAAATCCATTTCTGTCATGTGCTCTGGAAATGTTTAGGTCATTTTCCTCAAAAAAGCAAGTATGAATGACTAAAAGAGTTATGAATTAGGGTGGAGGGATAATACAGTAGAAAAGGAGTTTGCACATATAGTCATCTGAACCCATGCTAGTAGAGATACCTGAGCACAGAACCCAGGAGAAAGCCCTGAGCACTGCTGTGTGAGAAAATCCTGAGCACTGCTCCAAACTCCTTCCCTTCCACTCGTCCAGAAAAATCTTCTGATTTGACTTTGAATGATCCACCTGAACCTATACCAGTCTGTGAGTGAATTCATTCATCAGTATACAATTCATATTCTGTGAGTAAATGAAAATTAAATATTTCAGAAAATTTGAATGTATATTTTAATAGTATAACTGTTGAAAAGACCAAACCAACTATGCTACTCTACATTTTCTCTTTTTGATTAATGTGTACTTCTAAATGCCCTTTTCATATTTTATATCTGGATATTCCCTACAACAAAGCATCACTAAAATGCCAAGTCATAATACTTTCTTAATGTTTCCACTCTTTGGTATACAAAGCACAACCCATGCCTTGCTCCCACATCATTTGCCAGTACTAGCCCATCCTCTTTCTCTTGTGCTATTTCTCATTACTTATCTACCCTGCTCCATTTCCAAAATGCTTGACATTCACTTTAAAGTGCTTTTTTCTTTCTTGAAAACACCCCTCCTAATTAGCATGTCACATCATTGTTTATGACTAAAACTAAATGTCATCTTCAGTATACATTAATTTTCATGATTTCTACTATTTCTAGTTGGTAAATGGGAACCTTCCCCTGTGCTTATGGGTCACACTATTTCCCCAGCAAAATATCAATTTATCTTTTTTTATTTGTATGTTAGAAAAACAAGAAAGTGTCTTTTAATTTTAGTACCATTTTTGCCTACTCCTGTATGTGGCACGTTAAAGAACCTAAATAAATCTTGAATGAATAAATGATTGGATGGTTTTGCCTCCTTTTTCCCCCTTAGGTTTTATAGAATAAGAGTATCCCTGGAGCATATTCCATGCTCTCTGTTAAATTGTGTTTTCTGAACTGTAGCATTCATTAACATGCTGAGAGAAATTTACTGAACATTTGCTTGGAAGGCATGAACAGCCCTTAAATTAAACTCATGACAATATGAATAAATATATTATATTATATTTTATATCAATTATGATTACTACACAATAACTTATGTGTAGTATACATATATATTTGTACCATATATATTTGAATGAATTTGCTCAGATATGAATCACTTGAGGAAACTATGACTTGTTATATAATTGCATAGAGTATTATGTAAAACACATCATTGATCCAGACGCATTTAATTGAACTTTAAAAAAGTCTGTTGGGACTCAAATATGACCAGTAAATTTTATTCTATTTCAGGAAAGAAACATATTCTACAAATTAGAATTACTTTTTCCTGGAGTCAAGGAACTGGAGTTGAGGGTTTATGGTGTGGGTATGCATGATGCAGGAGGTGGAATTAGAGGGTCAGAGAGGATGAGGACCTGTGGGAAATTAAGTACTTCAAGGATAAAATTTAAAAATGTGAAAGCTTAGAAGAAAATGCAAAAGGAGGGTATATTTTCTCAAAGTCTGGAAAGGTTACATCAACATTCTAAAAAATTCAAAGTTATCAAGAATGGTAGGGAGTTTCTAGTACAGAGCCAATAATATGAGTCCAGGGTTTTAAGACAAATATAAACAAATCAAAGTGATAATAAATGGAGACAAAATGTTAGACCACAAGAATACTGTGAATACATCAATTTTTGATTCATGCCCCATGAATAAAACTGCTTTTGAGTATGTACTCCCCCAAATAATTATTTTTCAAATTTTTTGGCCACTTTTGGTAGTGCCCAGGACCTACTTTGGTTCTGTATTCAGAGATTACCCTGGTAGTGGTCAGAGCACATGCTACGGATGAAACCTGGGTCATTTTCCTGCAAAAAAAATGCATTAACCCCTATACTACATATCTGACCCTACAGAGTTTCTTGATTTGTTTTGTAGACACAATTTGTAAATGTTCAGGACTTTCTCTGTGCTTGAGGACAACCCCTTGGTAAGCACGGGGAACAGTATGTCAAAATGGGGGAACAATTCCAGGTTAGCCATGTGCAAGGGAAGCACTTTCAGCACTGTGCTATTTCTTTGGCTATTTCTTTTCTG
Organism: Sorex fumeus; assembly: GCF_029834395.1. Lineage (NCBI taxonomy): Eukaryota > Metazoa > Chordata > Mammalia > Eulipotyphla > Soricidae > Sorex > Sorex fumeus. The sequence continues at coordinate 65,135,878 of NW_026606063.1, read as the reverse complement.
TTGTTGTTGTTGTTGTTGTTGTTGTTTTGCTCTTTGGGTCACACCCAGTGATACTCAAGGGTTACTCCTGGCTCTGCACTTAGTTATTATTCCTGACAAAGCTTGGTGGACCATATGGGATGCTGGGGATTGAACCCAGATCAGCCGCATGCAAGGCAATTGCCCTCTCAGATGTACGATATCTCCAGTCCCTGACTATTTCTTTTTAAATGAGATGGATGCATTTATCTTATATATTCTATATTCTTAAATCTTTCCAAACTATTCATTTTTTAAAAAATGAGATAAATTTTATAATATAATCAGTTTTATAGTCTTAATTTGAAAAATAAAGAGCAAAGCCTATCCTTATGATAAATATATTTCATAAACACCAACATTTTTGTGGAGCGAGCCTCAAAGTTTTCTTGGTCAATGTGGCCATGGATTCAATGCAAGGATCCAAGAATGGTGCTCTGACTGGGTCCTATGGCCCCAGGGATTGCATGGGACATCTACTAATTATTGAGAATCTCCAGGCCTGCACCTGGCAATACTCATGCAATCATATAATACCAGAGATCAAAATAGGAATATGTAATACAGAGAAATTAACAAGGAAATGTATGCACCTAAATGCCCTCACTATCTCTCTGGACCCTAGGGATATCAATTTATTTAAAAAGTACATTTTATGCAATATTTTAAGATATTTGTACAAGCAAATATCTTAAAAAATAATGGACAGTGAGGGATATAGGAATGGTCAGAGATAGGACACTTGCCTTGCATGCAGTGAAACTAAGTTCATTCTTGGCACTTCAAATGGTCCTGTCAGGGGTGATTACTGAACACAGAGCCAGGAGTAAACCCTGAGCACCACTGGGCATAGCACAAAACTTTCTAAAACTAAAATAAATAAATAAATAAATAAATAAAGGAAAGCTGTATTTGTTCCTTGTAAGGATACACCGATAACACAAAACATCACCTGTGAGGATTGTTTGCCAAAAAAAGTTTATCCTGAATCAATATAATGAAGTTATCATATGATAATAAAGTAAAATTATCTCTATTTAAAATTATATAATTTTGTATATTAAGTACTATGGAATCCTCAAAATCCTATAGCACTAATAAACTATTATAGCAAACACAAAATATTATTATTATTGCATAAAATGTATTTCTATATTTTCAAATATTTCTGAAGAATCAAAATTCAGAAAACTATAGCACAGCGGTAGGGCGTTCGCCTTACAAGCGGCCAACATGGCCGACCCGAATTCAATTCCTCCGCCCCTCTCGGAGAGCAGAGCCTGGCAAGCTCTCTGTGACGAATTCGATATGCCTAACACAGTAACAACAAAGTCTCCAATGGAGACGTTACTGGGCCCGTTCGAGCAAATCGACGATCAACGGGAGGGCCTTTACCTTTACCTTTTAGTACCATGAAAAAGAGAAAATATTTGAGAACATGTTTATTTGCACATTGGAAGCAAAAACAACTCTGTTGAATATAATTAAAAATACCTATATAAAAGAAAAACATCACATGTTCATGGATGGGAGATTAAATCTTGTTAAGAAGGCAATATCATCCCAAATTTAATTGAGTCAATGAAATCCCTTTAAAAATAACAGTCTTGATTTTTTAGAAAGTATTAACCTTATTCTCCAACTCATGTGGAAACATAAGAAGTTTCAAATAAAAAATACCATTAGCAAAATGGAGAACAAAATATAAAACAGAAAATTTCAAGCACAGCCCTTTTATTGAAAAATAGAAATTAGTTTGATTGGGCTAGAGCGATAGCACAGCGGCAGGGCGTTTGCCTTGCATGCAGCCAACATGACTGATCTGAGTTGGATTCCTCCGCCCCTCTCGGAGAGCCCGGCAAGCTACCGAGAGTATCTCGCCCGCATGGCAGAGCCTGGCAAGCTACCCGTGACATATTCGATATGCCAAACACAGTAACAACAAAGTCTCCAATGGAGACGTTACTGGGCCCACTCGAGCAAATCGATGATCAACGGGAGGGCATTGCTCAATTGAGAAAATTTCTTACTTTCCACCTCACTTTATAACCACCATAAAATGCTCTAAGCAGATATAAAGACAGATGAAATGTTTTTCACAATTGATCTAATTCAATCAATTTTTTTTTCTCTCTGAATGTCCAAGACAAGGGTTTTTGTTTCAAGTCTTGCGTAAGCAAACAGCCTCTCCTCCTGATGCCACCTCCACTCAAGGGGCAACTAAAATGAACAAATTATACCTTATGGGGATAAAAACATAGTATTGTTGGTAGTGTGTTTGACTTGAATACAATCAGCCTGGTTTTAATCTTTTGCACCCCATATGGTCCTCTGAGCACCACCAGGAGTAGCCCAAAACAACAAAACCAAACCAAAGACAAAAAAAGAAAAAAGTAAAAAGAATTAGTGTCTTCTTTGACAAATGCCCTTTCCATTAATATACAAATATACATATTCCAATTAGACATAATTATAAAGCATAGAATAATGAACATTCTAGTTGGAGAGGGGAAAAAACAGTTATTGTTCTGGTAACAACTAAAAGCACTGTAGCACGGTCCTCCCATTTTTCATCCAATTGCTTGAGCGGGCACCAGTAATGTCCCACAACAAATTGTGAAACTTGCTGTTACTGTTTTGGCATATTGAATATGTCTCCAGTAGCTTGCCAGGCTTTGCCGTTCGGGCAAGATACTCTTGGTAGCTTTCCAGACTCTCTGAGAGGGGTGGAAGAATCGAACCTGGGTCGGCTATGTTGGCCGCGTGCAAGGCAAACGCCTTACCCGCTGTGCTATAACTAAAAGATACTTTACAGAATGCCTTTTCCTCATATTTCTTTGTGATCTCTACATGAGTTTTAAATTCATGAATAATTAAATTTACTTTTTCTATTACTGTGTATTTTTTGCACTGGTAAGAGAAGAAACACTAATATTGTATTTTGTGTTATTTTATATAAGAAATTAGAATTACTTTCAATACTTAGCACAAAGAAGAAGAAGGAAACTATTACTACTCATTGAATATAGAAACAAGAATACTACAATCTGTTTGTGCCACTGGTCACTAGGGAAGAATAAACACAGAGTATAGGTGAAATTGAAATGCTGATGGTGTGAAATAATTCTTGAATTCAGAGTGAAGGTGAACTTCTAATCATGTCCAAAATAAAAGGTTCTCTCTATTTTAAGTTGAAAGGTAAAAATTGAAGTGAGAATGTTTGCCTATTGCATCAAAAAATAAAATAATAAAGGTTATGCTATTATAGGGAATTTTTATTGACAAAGGAAAATGTTGTTAATGTTGTAAATGTTGTTATAATGAAAGGTAACATCTTTGTTGGAATTGGTGAGCAAAGAATGGTTAGATTTTCTTCCAAAATTGATTTCCTATTTTATTATTGTAACTATGATTTAGTTGGCATGTTTATGACATTATTAACATTTTATGGTTTGGGTGTACAGTACTGGCACCAACATGCCCCCTACATCCTAGAATGTAATCAGGTTATTTCTAGTCCATCTCTCCACTCACTCATCTCTCAATAAAACTTACTTAGCAATTGTTCTATAATCAAAAACCAAGATCTTGTCATTGTTTGATACTTTCTATTTTCCTGTTTTGTTTCTCTGTATACTATGGTTTCATGGAATGATCTTGGGTAAGATCTGCTCTCTATGACTTATTTTCCTTAACATTATATTCATGAGTTTCATCCAAGTGAGACTTCACCTTTTCTTATAGCTTAATCATTTTGACAATGGAAACAAAGAACACAAAAGTTAGTAGTCATTAGGAAGCATACCACTTGAAGGGTTTGGGAGATAGGACAAGGAGGGGGCTATGACTATACTGGATTGAAGATCAAACAGAAAGAGGAGCTGTTACTTAAAGGTGATGTATATGCTATGTATCAAATCATATTGGCAACAATAAGATAAAGTACAATGAAAAAAGCTTACATATTAAGAGAAAACAAAAGTTCCCATTATAGAGGCAGACTGGGTGAGAGGCAAAGGAAGAGAGGTTGGGGTTTTGGGGATGTGATGATGTAGGCAGAGAATTGGTGAAGGAAATTGGGCATGGTGAAGGGATTGGTGTCAAAACAATGCATGTCTGAAACCTCATCATGAATAACTTTGTGATTTCTTGGTAACCAAGAAAGAAAGAAAAAAAGAAAGAAAGAGAGAGAAAAAGGAAGGAAGGAAGGAAGGAAGGAAGGAAGGAAGGAAGGAAGGAAGGAAGGAAGGAAGGAAGGAACTGGAGCGATAGCACAGCAGGTAAGGCTTTTTCCTTGCACGCGGCCAACCCAGGTTCAATTCCCATCATCCCATATGGTCCCCTGAGCACCACCAGGAGTAATTCCTGAGTGCAGAGCTAGGAGTAAACCCTGTGCATTGCTAGGCGTGAAAGAAAGAAAGAAACAGAGGAAAATGTGTTTTTATGGCTTTTAAAATTAGTGTTTTTGTGAATTTTAGGATTCCAAAGAATGAAAATCCTGGATTATCAGTACTGTTATTTTTAATTTTTTAAGAAAACAGCTTACTGTTTTCATAGAGGCTGGACCAGTTTCAATTTTTACATCAATATATTGTTGCATTTCATTTGCTAAAATTTTGTTAAGTTACTGTGCATCTATGTTCTTTGGGACATATTTTTATTTTTGTTGTATTAGTATCTGTCTGCTTCTTGGGTTATTTTTTTTTCTTTTCGGGTCATACCGGGAGATGCTCAGGGGTTACTTCTGGCTCTGTGCTCAGGAATAACCTCTGGCAGTGCTCGGGGACCATATGGGATGCTGGGGATTGAAGCCTGGTTGGCCATATGCAAGGCAAATGCCCTACCCATGTTCTGTCACTCCAACCCCACTGTTTGCTTTTCATATCCGGGTAATTTTGGTTAATGGAAACTGGAAGACTTCTCATTTACTTGAGGCTTTTGAAGTGTTTGGAATGATCCATAACAGGACATCAAGGGTCATTAGACAAAACAAAAAGCATATGAAACTGGGCTTTTATTTCTGTGATGATTTTTAATATTTCTAGCAGATCCAACTGTAATTTTCTTTAACTGTTATTTATAAAACAGTTTAATATCACTACCTTATGATTTTTTTCTTTTTGGGTCGCACCCAGCAGATGCTTAGGGGTTACTCCTGGATCTGCACTCAGGAATCACTCCTGGTGGTGCTTGGAGGACCACATGGGATGCTGGGAATCGAACCCCGGTCGGCTGCATGCAAGGTAAATGCCCGACCCGCTGTGCTATTGAGTGATAACACAGCAGTAGGGTGTTTGCCTTGCGTGCAGCTGGCCCGGCTGAGCCGGGTTCAATTTCTCCGCCCCTCTCGGAGAGCCCGCCAAGCTACTGAGAGTATCTTGCCCGCACGACAAAACCTGGCAAGCTACCAGTGAAGTATTCAATATGCCAAACACAGTAACAACAAGTCTCATGATGAAGACATTACTGGGCCCACTAGAGCAAATCGGTGAACAACGGGAGGACCATGACCATCTTATGAAATTAAATGATTACCTAGTTGAATAAAGTGTTGTTGGTTGGAGGGTTTTTTTGTTCAATAAATTGGGTATGTAAACCATTCCCGTCTGGTGCACAGAATTTCATTGGGTAAGTGTTTTCTGAGTCCCCTTGTACATGAAGTCTTTGATTTTCTGTTTCTAATCTAGGGTGCTAGTTCAACCTCTATATCTTGTCATTTTAATAATTTTAGTTCCAGTGTGCCCTGGTGCTCATCTACTGTAATGTATCTTTTCTGAAACTCTTAAAACTTCTGGGTATGGATATTTTCTTACTTAGATTGCTAAGAGATTTCTTTATTGCTAAGAGATTTCACAATATTTTTCACCCAGTGGTTCTTTCCCCTTTGTATTCTTCTTTTGGAGCCTGGAGCGATAGCACAGCGGTAGGGCGTTTGCCTTGCACGCAGCCAACATGGCTGACCCGAGTTCGATTCCTCCGCCCCTCGCGGAGAGCCCGGCAAGCTATCGAGAGTATTTCGATATACCAAACACAGTAACAACAAGTCTCATGATGGAGACATTACTGGGCCCGCTCAAGCAAATCGATGATCAACGGGAGGGCCTTTACCTTTACCTTATTCATTTTGATTCTGATTAATAAATTTGATTACTCATTAATTTTTTTGTTACTTTTCTATGGTTTCTTCTTTTTTATCCTTGAGCGCACTCATTCACTCATTCCTTAAGTTCAGATATTCTGTTGAGTCACTTTATTTTTTATGTCAACTACTAATTCTATTATTTAACTCAATGATTGGAGGTTTTTCCTACTTAATCTTGTTCATGCTTTCTTCCATTATTTTGTTTGTTTGTTTGTTTGTTTGTTTGTTTTAGGGTCATACCTGGAAATATTCAGTGTTTACTACTGGCTCTGCACCCAGGAACTACCTCCCAGTGATGCTCAGAGACAATATGGGTGCCAGGGATTGAACCCGGGTCAGCTGTATGCAAAGTATGTGCCTTTCCTGCTGTGTTATTCCTCCAGCCTCCAGATATTTTCTCATCTCAGTGAATATCATCAGCATTTTATATTGTTGTCTTTATCAGGGAGTTTAGAAATCTCTGATGTGCTTAGAAATTCATCTTGTTTCTTCAGTGCATTTCTTCAATGTATTGAGAGCAACATAATGCCCAGAAGTGAGAGTCCATGTTCAAGTAGACTCAGTCTGAGTGTGTATCTCTCAGTTTCTATGTGGTTTTTTTATTTCTAGGACTTTGCTATCATTATTATAATGCAACAGCCATAGCACCTAAGATTGAGCTAAACTGGGATGTGAATGAGATTTCCCATTCTCACAAAATAAAATGCAAGAGATGATATATTTTTTCTTGTGCACATGGAACATTCTCCAGCACAGAACAAATACTAAGAAATACTTCAAATACACATAATATTATAAATATAAAAATATTAAGTGGGCTGGAGCAATAGCACAGTGGGTAGGGCGTTTGCCTTGCACGCAGCCAACATGGCTGACCCAAGTTCAATTCCTCTGCCCCTCTGGGAGAGTCCGGCAAGCTACTGAGAGTATCTCTCTCGCACGACAAAGCCTGGCAAGCTCCCTATGACGTATTCGATATGCCAAACACAGTAACAACCAAGTCTCACGATGGAGCCGTTACGGGGCCCGCTAGAGCTAATTGATGAATAACGGGAAGACAGTGACAGTGACAGTGAAATATTAAGTATCTTCTTGGGAAACAATGGTAGAAAAATGGAAATTAGTGGAAATTAATCATAAAAATAAAGTGAGGGAACATTTCAATATTCAGAAACCAAACAACAAACTTCTTAATGGCAAGTGGGTGAAGAAGAAAATTAAAAAAAAACATAAATATTATTAAAAACCAACAAGAATAAAGAAACAAATTACTAGAATCATCAGGACATATCAAAAGCAGTGCTGAAAAGAAAATATATAGCAATATAGTTTTACAACAGAAAAAAAAGGAAAAACTCCACTCAATAGCCTGATATCACAGTTTGGTAATTTAGAAAAGGAACAGCAAAAGAACTCCAAGAATAAAAAAAAATCACTAATCACTAATCACTAATACCCCATTGTTCATTGATTCGCTTGAGCGGGCCCAGTAACATCTCCATTCGTCCCTGTCCCGTGCTAGTGTAGCCCAATGACATACTGGGGGCTCCTTCAGGATCAGAGGAATGAGGACCATTCATTGTTAACTGTTTTTGACATATCTAGTACGCCACATTAGTTTGTCAGGCTCTGCAGGATACTATCGGTAGCTTGCCGGGCTCTCCGAGACGGATGGAAACTGAAAAAAAGCTTTTTTTAATAAAAAAACAAAAAGTTTAAGAAATAATATTAGAGCAGAAATTAAAAATACTAAAGTCAAGAAAATAATCAAAGGATAGGTGAATTAAGGATCTGGTTTCTCTAAAGAATAAATCAGATAAACAAATCCTTAATTCGACACAAAAGAAAACAGTGAGAAAACAAAATGAATCATATCAGAGATATCAGAGGAGAAATTATGATGAACAGCTTGGAAGTACAAAAGTTATGAGATTATTATTCCTTTACTGTTTACTTTTGCATTAAAATTATCTCTTTTTTGGTTTTGGAGTTTGTACCCAGAGGTGCTCAGAGCTTACTCCTAGCTCTGCTATCAAGGATCATTTCTGGCAGATCATGGGATTATACTAGGGTGTGAGGAATCTAAATTGGCTGGGTACACCCTACTATTGCTTCAGATTCACATTAAATAAATTTAGCTTATTTAGTTTATTTATATAAACTAAGGTCTTGAGGTCTCCAAGCCTACTTGGTTTGGCACTGGGCCTTCTCCACCCAGACCCCCCCATCTTCCAGTAGGTAGGCATCACACCCACCAGCTGCGGACAACACCAGGTTGGTCCCATCAACGGCCAAGACGCAGAGACTATAAAACCCAGCTCCTGTAAGCGACATCTTGTTATCACGTTTTTCCTTTGGAGAACCCGGCAGGCTATAAAAAGTATCCTGCCTGCATGGCAGAGTCTAACAAACTTCCCTGTCGTACTCAATATGCCAAATACCAGTAACAATGATGGGTCTCATACTCCTAATCCTGAAAGAACATTGAAACGGTTCTTTTAAAATCTCAGGGCTAGGTAGAAGGAGACGTTACTGACGCCTGCTCGAGACAATCGATGAACGCATGGCAGAGCCTGGCAAGCTCCCCGTGACGTATTCGATATGCCAAACACAGTAACAACAAAGTCTCCAATGGAGACGTTACTGGGCCCGCTCGAGCAAATTGTGATATAAACTAAAATTTATTTAATGAATAAACTAATTCCACTAACTATTTTCACTGTATTTTTGGTTATTTTTCTTAAGGGTTTATCCTATACAGTATAATGAAATAATTGAATTTAAATTTACAGTAACATTCTAATGAGAAAATAAAAATATTATTCTGATATAACTCTAGTCCCTCTTCCTCCTTTTGTACTATTACTATTATGAATCACTTGATACCCCATTACTCATTGATTTGCTCGAGTGGGTGCCAGTAACTTCTCCATTCATCCCTATTGCGTGCTAGCTTAGCCCAATGGCATCTGCTCATTCTAGGAACATGAAGAGCCTCAAACCGATCATTCAGGGTCTTGACAAAGAAGTCTGACCATCTTGTAGGTGGGAGTCCACGAGATCTTTAGACGTCCCGTAGAATCCAGTCAGTAATGGTTCTAGTCCAGCGGTTGTCTGTAAACCTCATTATGTGTCCAGCCCATCTGATTTTTGATGCCTTGGCAAGTGAGACAGCGTCCCTGATTCTTGAGCGTTGACAGAGATCAGAACTCCGGATTCTATCTCTCATTTGAGTGAATCGTGATATTCCAAGCATAGCTCTTTCGATTCCTCTTTGAGAGACCCAAATAGCATTCTCATCCTGTTTTCGTAGGGCCCAGGTCTCTGAGGCATATGTTAATGCAGGAAGAACAGTGGAATCGAAGATATATGCTCGGAGCTGGAGGTTCTTTGTCCTCTTAGTTATTCCTTCAATGCTCTTGAAGGCATTCCAAGCCACTCTCTTCCTCCTGCGTAACTCAGGTGCCAGGTCATTTGTCATGTTGACTTCTCGACCTAGGTATATATAACTGTTGCATTCAGAGATGGTGGTTTCGTTGAGAGTGAATGGAACATCAGGAACAAGATTGTTTCTCATGAACATTGTCTTTGTGAGATTCAGTTGTAATCCGATCTTTCCACACTCGTGGTCGAAGTAGGTCAGCATTTGTGCCACTTGGCTGATGTTTGATGTTATTATTATATATTATATAATATATAATATAATATCATAAAATATTATTAATATTTTACCTAAATATCGTTCCAATTTTAGTATATGTGCTGCCGAAGCGATAGCACAGCGGGTAGGGCGTCTGCCTTACAAGCGGCCAACATGGCCGACCCGAGTTCGATTCCTCCGCCCCTCTTGGAGAGCCCGGCAAGCTACCGAGAGTATTCGATATGCCAGACACAGTAACAACAAAGTCTCCAGTGGAGACGTTACTGGGCCCGCTCGAGCAAATCGACGATCAACGGGAGGGCCTTTACCTTTACCTTTACCTTTACCTAAATATGTTATAAACAGAAATGCATTGTAACAATTCTCAAAGTATTATATCATCTATGTTTCCTAAGAGGCAACTTTATATCATCTATATAATTTAAAGAGGCACAAAAAAACAAAAGTCATTTTATTAATTTTCTGTGGTTACTGTAAAAAATTACTACATATTTGATAACTTAACTCACACTTGTCATTTTACATTTTGGGAGGTTTGCAATTTAAAATAGTTCCATAGGATTTTGTTCTTTTTAGAATACTCCAAGTATTTATGTTTGAGAGAAATATTTGAGTATTTTCCTAGAAAAATATCCATTATATTCAGCATGAAAAAGTCATCTATAGTCCTTAGCTGATGGCTTGCCTCCATCTTCAAAGTCAGTATTGTGATATCTTTGGCCTACCTTAATAGGAACTTTTTACAATTGGAAACATTTTAATATTCCAGGATAATCTTCTACCTCTCAGAGATCCCGGTAAGCTACTGAGAGTATCCTGCCCACACGACAGAGCCTGGCAAGATCCCCGTGGAATATTTGATATGCCAAAAACACTAACAACAAGTCTCACAATGGAGATGTTGCTGGTGCCCGCTCAAGCAAATTGAATTGATGAATAATGTGAGGACATTGCTTGGAGCTAGAGAAACCACACAGCAGGTAAGGTACTGGCCTTACACATGGCTCACCCAGGTTTGATCCCCTTCTTTCCCTACAGTTCCCCAAGCTTGCCAGGAGTAATCCCTGAGCACAGAGCAGGAGCAAACCTGAAAACCAATGGGCTGAGTATGGCCCCAAAACAACAACAACAAAAACAAAATGATACTTAGCTTATTCATTGTGCAGTCTATATTTTAACATATTTTTAAACATGATCACAGTTTACAGGTATTAAAATATGAAAGATTAACCCCTAAATGTCTCCACCATTATTCCTACCACAATCATGTTATAAAATCTCATTCGTATACCTAGCATTTTAAATCAACTTTTTAATATCTCTTTTAATTAGTGATTAATATAAATTTGATAAATTCATTCTTACTATGATCACACCCATAAACCACACCCTGCAGGCACCAGATAATCTCCTCATCGCCCACCCTCCAGAACTCAGGATGCTCCTCCCAGATGGGAGTATAAAATGAGGCTCCCAGAACCATGCCACCAAACTCCACACCAGTCTGTGGGGCATGTGAGAGCCCTTACCACCCCAAGGGCCCCAGTCCCGGCAGCCAGTCTCCACTACCCAACCACTGCCACACTCCATGCTGCTTTTTGGACTGCACGGCGGCTGCAAATAGGCCACACGACACATTATGGGACACTTCCTACCCATTTTCCACAATTACTACATCATACCTATGGGGTTTAGACAGTAGGCAACAAGTCATGGAGAAAAATATACAAATATATGCCTCTCGGAGAGCCCAGCAAGCTACCAAGCGTATCCCGCCCACATAGACAGAGCCTGACAAGCTCCCCGTGGTGTATTTGATATGCCAAATACAGTAATGACAGCGAGTCTCATTCCCCTGACCATGAAGAGCCTCCAACAATTGGGGAAGGATGAGTAAGAAGAGGCTGCTAAAATCTCAGGGCTGGGAGGAATAGAGACGTTACTGGCTCCCACTTGAGTAATTAGATGATCTATGGGATGACAGTGATACAGTGATACTATGAATATAATGTAAAAATATTTGAAAATGTTTTTTAAAAAACAAGTAATTCAGAAGAAAAGTAAAAAACATGCAAGCACATCTGAAGTTTTAATTTAAATGAAAGTTCAAAAGAAGCATTAAATTGTTATCTAAAAAAAATCTCTGAGAATAGAAACAAAAATGAAAAAGAATTTGAAATAAAGAGAACAGGCACTGATATAAGAAATTAATTGAGGTTGTGTAAATCTCAGTACAGGAAGTCTAGCTAATGAAGAAGAAAGAATTATATACACAGGAAGAAAATATGTTTCATATTGAAAATCAGGAATTTTAGAAAGTCTATTGAGATTCTTTATTTAAAATGCCCCAAAGATCAACAACATTTAAAAGTATCAGAACACAGGCATAAAAGTAGCATTCCCAAAGAGAAGACAAACCATTCATATACAGAATAAAACTGGCTTTAGATATCTTATGCAATATTTTTGCCATTAAAAAAGCCAAAGCTACCTTTAAATTTTTCAGGGAAGAAAACTTTTAACCTAGAATTTTCTTCCCAGATAAACAGACAAACCACGTTAATGAATAAACATTTTTTTGATGTCCTTTCTAAATATTTTGTAGATATGGGCTGGAGCCATACCACAGCAGTAGGGCATTTGCCTTGCATGCGGCCGTCCTGGCTGAGCCGGGTTCAATTCTTCCACCTCTCTTGGATAGCCCGGAAAGCTACCGAGAGTATCTCGCCCGCACGGCAAAGCCTGGCAAGCCACCCATGGCGTATTCTATGTGCCAAACACAGTAACAACAAGTCTCACAATGGAGACGTTACTGGGCCCGCTCAAGTAAATTGATGAACAGCAGGGGGATAGTTCAGTGCAGTGCGAAGACTAAAATTACTCTGAAGTTCTTGTTAACCTTTCCTAACAAAGCATGTTCTTTGGCAAATAACAGAGCAAGGTGCCCAGAAACCAAAGAAGTCCCACAATTCAGATAATTGTGAATCTTTATACCATAAAACATCGTATTTCCCTTACAAGATCCAGCAAATCTGTAGAGCGAGACTAATAACCAGATTAAGAAAACAGGGATGTGTGGTGAGCTTTTACTTTAGGAACAGACCAACAATTTGCAATTTTAACAAGTTTCCTGGTGACACTGATACTAGCCACTGCCCTCTCAAATCCCCTCTGTAGACAGAGGGTTTGTTGTTGTTTGTGAGAATATAGCAGAACTATTTCAGAATGTAAAGCAGAAGTGAACCAAAATTAGCCATTGTCAAGGAAGCAGTGAGTGGATAAATACAGTTTTTGCCCTTAGGTAGGAAAACTCCAGATGTGTAATTGTCCAGATGATGATGAATTTTTTTTATTGACTTCTCCTAACCTTGTAACACTTCACTAATTCTCAACCAATGTTCTTTTAGCCCATGACTCAGTTCTCCGAAAGACCACCGGTGCAAATGCAAGATGATTTTTATTCACTAGCTCAAGCTAGGACTAGCCCAAACTAGGGCCCCTGTCCGACTCACCAACACAGCAGTTTACTTGGAGCAAGAGGTCCCAAGCTAGCAGCATTGCATAGTGAGGGCTTTCTGTTGGCTATGATCTAGGGGACTTTTCATTACTTGCTAACTTCTGATTAGGTGGTAGTTGATGTTATATTGATGGAGGTGAGGGTCTTTCCTGGTCTGATTAGATTAGATGTTCTAGCTGGTGTCATGTCTGATTAGTTGTTCTGTTGACTTTGTGACTTTATTTTGGGGAAACTGCAACTCAAGTTTAGGGGACAAAAGCTTAGGCCTAGTTAGGCCAAGTTTCTCACTGAGCCTGCCTTGGACTCTCTATTTTTCAGTTTCTTGAAATAATCTCCCTGATAAACTGCTTATGCTTGAATGGTTCTGATTCACCTTCTGGGACAACTCAAATCACCATAATAGTGAGCACTCAAACTTAGATTGATTAAAGAAGCATCAAGAAAATTAGAATTTAAACCTAACAATAGTTCATTAAAATACATTTTTCAAACATCTGTTTACATTTTCTGTACATTGCTGTTCAACTGGTTTGACTGCTGCCCAAGAATTGCAGTATTAGAACTGTTTTCTAAAATGATTGAACACTTCACATTGATTCTATTGATTAGTTTTCTTCTCTTTTGTAAGATCAGTTTATGACTGAAATTTAAGAAGACACATGGAAAGGCAATGAAAATGAGATTCTTTGGTATTTATTTACCAATGAGGGCATTATTGATAGGCTTCTAAGTGCCACCAAAGCTTTAGAATAAGCATTTAGATGACTATCATCGATGCAGACTTTTAGGAGGATAATATTTCTCCTCGCTAAACTGGGTACAAGAAAATATGCCAAACAGGGAGCATTTAAACATGCTTAAGCATGAGATCAACATTCATCAATTTTCCCTTAGTGGACAAAGTGAAAGGAAAAGTTTGTGTTCGTTGCAGAACTGAGAAAGGAGTGCTCTGCAAAGCCTGGAGGATCTTTCAGGGACTCACTGCCCTTCAGTTCCTGCAACCTTCCTCCCCAAAGCTGTTGAGATTTTCATTTGCTTCTTTTTTGCAAAGAGCTACACCCAGTGGTACTCAAGATTTATATCTGGCTCTGTGCTCAAGGATCACTCCTGGTGGACTTCAGTGGACACTGTGGAGTTTCAAAAATTAATTATGGTGTTGGCTGCATGCAAGGCATGTGACTTTACCTGCTGACCTATCATTTCAGTCCCAGTGCTATTGTTTTTATCCTCAGGCAAAGCTAGAGGGACTTGCTGTAGACCCCTTTCTCACCCTAGGTGTAATGCCATAGTGCCACACACTCTTTCCAACTTGCTTATACTGAGGTTTTGTCAATGTTATTAGCTGGGTCAAATTAAAGGAGAATGTCAAATAGCATTTGTATCCAAATATGATCTACATAATAAGGACACCATTTTATGGATACGTGGAAAGTCCAAGTGTTCACTTACGTATCTTCATCACTCGATTAGAGAAAGTCTAACATTCAAAAGGAGTTGATCCCAGTGGAACCATAAAATTATGTGCGTTACTGTTAGTTGCAAAAATAAAAACCCTGAGTTACTAAATTGGCTCTTTGCTTATATTTTTTGCTCATAACACTGAGTTGAGAGAGACTCAGAAAACTTGGACTTGCATGTCCTGACTTTGACTAAATCTGGTGCCTGCCCTCCATAGTGCTGTCCCACAGTGTCTTTCATATGAAGAGAGCATGACCTCAAAATCGACCTTTTAATTTACAGTGCCTATATCTCTGATCTTTTCAGTGCCTCACTTTCTAAAAAGGGATTTCATCAACATTCTTTCTGATGAGAAAACAAAGAAATATGCAACAGGAAAAAACAGAAGTAGATCTGATCTCACACACACACACACACACACACATACACACACACACACTTACTTGGTATAGATACAGGTCGTTAGCCAGGGTACCTTTTTTAAAGAATTTCAGACCCAAACATAAAACCTAGGTCATCTGGGATGGGGTTATCCAGTGTGTCTGATCTCTAGACTAAAAACTTTCCAGATCCAAAGTTGGATCTTAAGACCAATTGATCTTAAGATTTTTATTTTTTTTTTATTGATATGCCAAACACAGTAACAGTTGTCATAGTGGAGATGTTACTGGGCCCGCTCCAGCAAATCAATAAACAATGGGAGGACAGTAACAATGACAGGGAATCATAGTGAAGTAAACTAGATTTTTTTGACAGAGGGTACTGGGGTTCTTCAGAAAAAGAGAGAAAAGAAAAGCCATGAAGTAAAGAGAACCCTAAGGTCCTAAGGTAGGACTCAGGTGACTGCAATTTATTGATCTTAAGGTTTTTATTTTTGCAACTAACAATTGATCTTAAGATCAATGGTCTTAAGACCAATTTGAGATTTAACTCAAGATCACCCAGAACACATCAAACTTCAGAGACCAGACCGATCTGTTCACAATTCAGTATCACAAAGGCCCTCAGAAGATTCTGAATACACATCACTAGAGATCAAAATCCTTCTTGACAACTCCCTGGCAACAACCCTCAGCACAAGCTGAAGCAGCTTAGAAATATACAAACAAAATGCAAACAATAAACCATAAAACCAACTTTCAAAGCTCACTCAGTGCATGCCACTCTGGGATCAAAATTGCATTCCATCTCTGAATACTTAATCCTTTTACTCTACAGCCTCCAAATTGCAGTCACCTGAGTCCTACCTTAGGACCTTAGGGTTCTTCTCTTTACTTCATGACCTTTCTTTTCTCTCTTTTTCTGAAGAACCCCAGTATCCTCTGTCAAAAAAACTAGTTTACTTCACTAAGATTCACTGTCATTGTCACTGTCCTCCCATTGTTCGTTGATTTGCTGGAGCGGGCCCAGTAACGTCTCCACTGTGACAATTGTTACTGTGTTTGGCATATCAAATGTGTCAGGAGTAGCTTGCCAGGTTTTACTGTGTGAGTGAGATACTCTCGGTTGCTTTCTGGGCTCTCCCATAGGGGTGGAGGAATCGAACTCAGGTTGGCCATGTTGGCTGCTTGTAAGGTAAATGCCCTACCACTGTGCCATTGCTCTAGCATTTACTATGATTATTCTCCTGAAAATTTTTTCTGTAGTGAGACGGTAAGAGCCCAAATCCATATTGACATTAGGATTGATTGCTGGCAACCAGCATAACCTCACCTTAGTCTAAGAACATGAATTTCCCAAAGCTCAGGTGATAAGGGCTTACTCCTATTCAGGACCGATAAGTAGGCCTCAGAGTCAGCTTGACTTTATAGGCTGATAGGATCAGAGTGATTATAGCATATAAGAGTACATACAGATATATCATTTCTCGCCTTCCTGGACACTCACCTTGCTCACAACTCTATTATTTTACTATAGACACACACACATATTTTTTCTCCGAATGTGTAGTGATGTATGTGTATATACATTAATTATGTGTATGGGGTAATGATTTATCTATACATGTATATATATACACACATGCACACAGATATGTGTGTGTCTCTCTCTATATATACACCATATATACAATGCAGAGATGAATTTTATTCAAAATTCTGTGTGAAAAATATTGGTGTAATTTTCTAATTCCTACTATGAATATAAAGAGCTTGAATTTCTTCTACCTCTATTTATGTGTGAGTAAAACATTAAAAATAAGGAAAATAAGCAGGAAACATGCCATTCATTTGGGCCATCAAATGAATATAACATACTGTCACCTGTATTTCTGGAGAGATAGAACCTGAAGACCAGAGTGATCACCAGTATTTGATTACCTACAAACTCAATGGAGTTATAAACTGTTTCGAACACACAGATAATATAAAAACATAGCTAGAAGCTGTTTGTGCTCTTCAGTGGAAGTAAAAGTTTATAGTATTCCACAGTTGGAGGCTTCAACTCCAGGAACCAATTGAGTTCTCACTAAAAGGACATGAGAAAGATTTTTCTCATGATGCTGGAAGGACTCAGAGTTGAATAATATTTATGAAATAAACAAACTCTTCCGTTTTTCCCAGATTATAACGTCCTACTTGCCAGTGAGAGAGAATGAATCAGAACCTAATTTTGTATGCCTTGAGATATTCTAGATATTCTAGACCTTAAAACTGTCCTGTAAAGACCTAAGAGAGAAAGGTAAAAGAGAAATTAGACAAGAGGTCACTAAAGGATTTAATATTAGGAAAATAAACTTCTCTTTCCCACACTTTACCACCTACTACCCTAGGGTTGAATACAGTTACAAAAGGCAGACTCCATCTAAGAAAAATATTATGAGAGCTAAATAAAAGACTAGAGAGCATCTAGGGAGATATCTCAGAGGGTCAGAGTATGTTCTCTATTTTCAGGAGCCTCAGGTTATATCTCCAGCACCATACAGTCCCTTCAGCCCTACTGAGGTGTCTCAGAACACTAAGCCAGGATTGGGCTTGAACACTACCAGTACAAAAGCGAAAAGCCAAAAAGAAAAAGCAAGAGAAGAGACAAAGTTACCTTAAGTTAAAACTTTGACACCTAGATTATAGTAAATATTAAATACAAACCATTTCCTGGTCAGATTTAACAAGTCCCACACTACAGGCTTATTCACCATAGTTGTTATACTTGAAACATCACATTTATATATTAAGACCAAAATGTAGTCAAGATATCAGATAATAAGAAGCTCAATATGAAGGTGGAAGAGCCAGAATGCTTTGTCTAAGATATGAAACAAATTTTGCAAAAGCTAGTAAAGGGATTTCAAGTAACTATGATTATAATCTCTAATGGAAAATGTAGACAATGTGTAATAAGAGATGGGTTATATAAACAGTGAGATTGAAACAATATAAATATTCAAAATTAAATGAAAAAATAAAAGAAGAGTTTAACAGAAATTAAGAATGTCTTTAATTGGTTTATCAATAGATTAAATTGGACCAATAAATAAATTACTGCGTTCAAGGATATGTTAACAAATGCTTCAAAAACTAACTTTCAAAAAGAGAGAAAAATAATGAAAATATTACAGTAGAACATCTAATAACTTTAGGACAATTTAAAAAGATATGTTATACAGAATTTGAATACAGAAGGACAGGAAAGAAAGAACCAAATAAAAGTATCCGAAACAATTATACCAAATAATTTAATAGCAAATCTGAAATCAATCCCCCAAAACAAATTGCATGTCCAAGATTCACAAGGAACATCAAGCAAAATAAGCACAAAATCAAAATCTATATTGGGTATATCATGTTCAAACTGAAGAAACCCAGACAAAGAAAATCTTGAAGGAAGCTGGAAGCAGAGCAAACTCAATATATAAAAAATGAAAAGAATTATAGTGGGTTTCTCTGAAACCATTCAAGTAAAAACTTGGTGTTTTGAAGTAATTGAAAAGTTGCAAAAGAAAAAAAAGAACCACAAATATGGGAAACAAATGTAAAAATGAAAAAAATGTAACTACATTAAAAATGTCTGGAATAAAAATTATTAAAATGTGCATATATATGTATATTAATGCAACTGAATGGGAGAAATTGTAACATATACATAAAATAAGGTTTGTTAGTTCTTCCAGATTTATAAGGAACTCATAGAATTCAACAATAAAAGCAAGCAGTCTAATAAAAATGATGCAGATCTGAATAGACATAACTCCAAAGAAAATATGAAGATTAATGGATACATAAAAACATAATCATAATTTATTATCTTACAAATGTAAATCAAACCAATAATAAACTATTAAACATACCTGTAAGGATGGGGTATGATATAAGGCACTAGTAACAACAAGTATTGGCAAAGTTGACTGTGAAGTGGAAAGGAGCATTCATGTTGTATTGATGCAAATGCAAACTGATTCAGACTTTTTAGAAAACAGTGTTCTCAAAAGTTAATAATAGAACTGCCATATAATATAGCGATTATTTCATTATCCAAAATATTTGAAGTGCATTTTAAATGTATCTACAATTCCTTATTTATTTTAAAATTATTTACAATAGTTATAATGTTAAATAGCCAAGTGTCCAATGATTCTTATCATTAGTTTAAATTAATTAACACGTATAGAATATAAAATTCAAGAACAAAAGAATATACTTAGAATTATTGGTCCTTTGGTGGTGTCTATTTTATAATAACATGCTTTTAAATTAATGTTTATATTTATGCAAAAACAAATGCAAAAGGGCTGGAGAGATAGAACAATGGGCAGAATGCTTTCCTTGGTGCCTAGTAACTCTGGTTTGGTCCTTGGCAACATATGCCCAATCCTGGCACCCCTAGCACTACCAGGAGTAATCCTTGAACACAGAGATAGAAGGAGCTAACTGTTGCTGGACATGGCCCAAACTCCCCCACCTTATAATTAAGCAAAAAACCTAAATACTATGTAGTATATTAATGTTATATACATTTAAAATAAGTATTGTTATTAATCCAAGAGATATATACAATGCAAATTTTTCAGAGAAGACAAAAAAATAGTACTAAAATAAACGTAAATGAAAAAGTACAATAAATTCAAAACCATTGTTAGCATACTAGATACTAATTCACTTATTTTGCTAATCACTTTCAAAATCGTCTGACTAAAAATATAAAATTTCAGAATGATTATTTTGCCTTAAAAATTTTACATTAAATATAAATATTTATGTATTTCAAAAGTAAACAATTGTAGGAATATATACAATAGTAATATTAATCAAAAGAATTTCATAGAAGTTATATTAATTTTAACTAAAGTTGGCTTCAGAACAACAAAAATGTTTGAAATATATTACACATTGATAAAAGTATCAGTGCTATCCTCAGCAATTATTAACTAACCACAATGTCAAAATGCATTAAACGAACACTGACAAAAATACAAAACTGAATTCATTATTGTAGGTGGCAATATCTAGTATCACTTTCAATATTCATAGATCAAAGAGACATAACATAAAATTATAGTCAATCTATCATCCACTTCTCACTCTCTGCAGAAAATACATTTCTTCATTGGGATCATAAATATTGATAAGTATATTTAAAAGAATAACAAATGAATACCAAAAGCAAATATAAGGTCACACATTAGCTAAGTGAAATTCTATAAAAGGCAAACATTACCAAAATTCGCATTGGAGTGTAGATCCCTTCCCTCACTTGAGACTATTGAATAATTTGAAAATATATTTATATGTAAAGCACCAAGTCAAACATGGTTTCACTGTGCATTCATACCAGATGTTTTGCAAACTTCTTCAGCAGTGCTCCATGATCTCGTCAAGCAAAAATTTGAAACATTAGATAGATTTATAAAAGTACATGGAATATTATTAGATTCTATGAGACCAACATTACTCTTATACCAAAACAGAAGATTCTAAGCAGTGAAATATTCTCAACATATATCTTTAATTATGTTCAAGAACATGCAAATATAATTTTACACTATGGTCTAGTTGGATTTAAATCAAGTGTGTAAACATAAATCAATGCAATTCAATGTATCAATTTGTTGCATTTAAATATGTCAATAAATTAATAAATAGCATCTAACAAAATACAACTTGAAATTAAAAAGAACTCTTTACTAAATGGGAAATAGGGGCACACATACTTAACTTGAAAAAATAATTTAAAATATTTTAATTGGCACCAGAGATAGTACAATAGGTAGAGTATTTGTCTTGCACTTAGCTGATCTTGAATCAACCACTAGCATCCCATATGTTCCCTTGAGCTACTCCAGCAGTGATCCCTGAATGCAGAGCCATGAGTGTGACATGAGCACCAATGAGTGTGGTCCCTACCGTAATAAACAAAACAAAACCCAAAAACCATAGTTGTAATTAAGGAAGATCTTATGAGCTCACTTGAGCCTCCCAAATATTTATTGTACGCTTCAGGAAATGCAATTTAACCTAAAGCACAGGCCTAATAAGCCTTCTTTTATCACTTTTGCTATATGTGTGTGTTTATATATATATACATATATATATATATATACATATATCACTGTATCACTGTCATCCCATTGTTCATCAATTTACTCGAACAAGTGCCAGTAACATATCCATTCATCCCATCCTTGAGATTTTAGCAGCCCCTCCTTACTCGTCTTTTCTAATGGTATTGGAGGCTCTTTCAGGGTCAGGGAAATGAGACCCATTATTTTTACTGTTTTTGGCATATCAAATACGCCATGGATAGCATACCATACTCTGCTGTGCAGGATATATATATCCAAGGATTTAAAATATGCATATCCATGCAAGATATACATATCCAAGGATTGAAAGTACCTTATAAAGAGATGCTTAGGACAGTTCTTTTGTCCTATAGCTACTCAGGATCTTGAGATATGTATATGTATATCTCAAGATATGTATATCTCAAGATCCTGAATAGCTATAGGACAAAAGAACTGTCCTAAGCATCTCTTTATAAGGTACTTTCAATCCTTGGATATGCTATAGTAAAGAGTTACTTTGAACAAAACCCAGAGAGGGAATATTTTAGCCATTGCAGGCCAAACTCAGGGTCCTAGACTTTTTGAGAATTAGGAAAAATTACAATTGTGATATGGGAGAGTGTTTTACCAAAAAAGGTTAATTAGAAAGGAATTTATTTTCTTTATAACAAGAATCTTGGAAGTAGTTTTTAATCCATGTAGTCTTAGTTGAGCAGATCAACAAACTTCATGCAGTGATTCTTTAAGTTTTACCTCATGATTTTGAGATGACAATCATTCAGGAGCTTTGTATATTTGTTCTGAAGCATCCAGAAGAAAGTGATTTTTTGGATATAACATTAAAAAAATTAGTTCTCTTTGGTTTTTAAAATGAGATTTCAAGTGTCTAGTTTCATGCTTTAGTAGTATATGGATAATATCACTCTCACTACCAAAATTCCACCACCATCCTACCATCAAAAATACTCCTTTATTCATTCTTCCAATGTCCTCCAAAATCTGTATAATAATATATCTTAGTTATTGTATTTCTCTTTCGCTGGGATAGAAATAACATAAGGGCAGTAACCAATTCCTCAGTATTTTTAATATAAACATATTAAAAATGTTCTGCTCATAGAAGGTGCTGAGAAAATGTCTGTTGAAAGGGTTTATAAACTTTAAATAGCACACATCTCATTAACATATGGACCAAATATCTCCCCGCAGAACCCATATATTACTGTCCTAGAAGGACATGTTTATATTCCCATAACCTGGAACAATAACTATATTTTCATGTGGGAAAATATAGAAGAAGTGGAAGCTCAGAAGGAATTGCTTATTTAGAGAAATGTGAGAACAACAAGAGTAGGGAATAAAAGAACAATTTAGGACTGTATTTTGTGAAGTGTAAGTTCATTACATCACACTTAATGGGAAAGCAGCACATAGGTGTTTAAACACTGATTTTTAAAACATGAATTTTTCTGTGATGGGAAGAAATTAGATTCACACAGAGAGACAGGAGATATGTGGGGAACATTTCTATAACAATATTAATAGTGAGTTTCCATCTGATTTTTCTTAGCTTGAAAAATCTCACATTCCTAAGAGATTCTAGCAAATAATACTTGACACTAATATTTAAAGCCATATTTCAAACGTTGATAAAACATGCCCTTTGTCACAATGATATGTTACCAATCTGCATAGAACTTAAAGTCTTAAAGAAATTCTTACAATTTTGGGGGCTGAAGAGATAGCACAGTGGGTAGGGAATTTGCCTTGGACGCGGCCGACCCGGGTTTACCTCCCAACATCCCATATGGTCCCCTGAGCATCGCCAGGAGTAACTCCTGAGTGCAGAGCCAGGAGTAACCCCTGTGCATCGCCAGTTATGACCCAAAAAGCAAAAAAAAAAAAAGAAGGAAATTCTCACACTTTTTTTCCTTTCTTTTCTTTCATTCTTTTCTTTTTTGAAAAGATATTTTACCTTCTGCATATTCAACTTCGGTTATTCATGTTGAGCATCTGAATTACTCAGAGTGCCAAAATCTGTCTCATTTATTTATGATATTTTCTTTTTCCAATAACCAAAATTAATTGAGTTTTAATGGATGGTACAGGCTTAAGTTATTTTTTCTATTTAAAAATAAATTTAACTAAAATATCAATTTAAATCATTTCTACTCACTTTATTCACTTGTTGGAAAGTAGGATTTTATGGAGTGTGACTATTATAGGCAGAGTCTCCTGCCCCCATGCCTGGCTGTCCTCGCCAGGACCCCTTGGAGGGGGGCGGGTTGAGTTTCCCTGCCAGCCCTGAGCAGAGCTCCAGCAGCCGAAGACCTCCAGAACCAGCCACAACCATGCAGAGACCACTCTCCACACACATGAAGGTACTGGCAGAGGAACAAAGGCATGCGGGTCCTGAGGCTGAGATCTCCAAGCCTGCTCGGACTGGTGCTGAGCATCCTCCCTCCACCCAGACCCTCCATCTTCCAGTAGGGAGTGGTCACACCCACCAACTGACACCCTCCCCCCTCCCCCCCCAGAAGTGTGAGGCCACATTCGCAGCTGCGAGACGTCTTATCTCGTTCTTACTTTGGACAACCTGGCAGGCTACCAAATGTAACCTGCCCACACGGCAGAGTCTGGCAAACTCCCTGTTGCATACTCAATATGCCAAATACCAATAACAATGATGGGTCTCATTCTCCTAACCTTGAAAGAGCCTTGAATATGGCACTTTAAAATCTCAGGGCTGGGGCGAAGGAGACGTTACTGGTGCCTGCTTCAGGCAATCAACGAACAACAGGATGATAGTGATCATGATCGTGACTATTATAGTGACTCTATTCTTAGCAGAGTTCATCATTGCAGAGCATACCATGAAGTTCTATAATGCATGATCATCATAATGGGCTACAGAGATGCTCTAGGCTATCTCGATTTGGGCACATAATTCTTTAATTTCAAAATCACAAAAAGAACCATATCTGGAAATATTTTAAGTTATCCCTATAACATGGGAGTAAGGATGGCATTTGTCCTAAGGAAAATATGCATTCATTTATTGTGAAATGAGTCAAAAATACAATGATAGGATATGAAAGTTTTTATTGTAGGGCGTTCGCCTTATAAGCGGCCAACAAGGCCGACCCAGGTTCGATTCCTCCGTCCCTCTCGGAGAGCCCGGCAAGCTACCGAGAGTATTCGATATGCCAGACACAGTAACAACCAAGTCTCCAATGGAGACGTTACTGGGCCCGCTCGAGCAAATCGACGATCAACGGGAGGGCCTTTACTTACTTACTTATTGTTAAGAAACCCATCACATCCATTTACTCCTTCTTTAATAATCAGCATATATATTTCCACACAAATAATTTATTTTATGAGTATGATTTAAACTTCAAATCAGAAATTGATTTGAAATCATTATTTCCCTCTTCAAATATCTGATATCTATCTATGATAGTCTGAGTAAAGCAGGCTATTGTATTTATCTTTTATTTGGACAGTAAAATCTTCATTTGGCTCATAAGGTTTATCTCTAAATAGAGATATTGTGTTTAATTTCTCAAGAATTTATCTGTCTTTGTAGTCTCCTGAGCACTACTGGACCATTGGGAGTGAGACTTGAGTAAAGATTGGGGAGTAACCCCTAAGTATTGCCTGATGTGGCAGCCACAGCAAAAAAAAATTTCTATCCTTTTAAAGACTTTATTGTCAAAAATAATAGAACATTAATGATGTATTTTTTCAGACAGAATTAACTAAAGTATAAGGCTAAAACCACTGAAAAAATGTAACCTGTAGAATTAAATTCTGATCCACCATGCTTAAGTAAGTAATTAGTGCTGATCACCTAATATTTGCACAATTTTGAATTTCATTTGCCTTATAAAACATAAAAATCTACAACTCACTAGTATTTTTTTAATTATGGATAGTTTATATGGAAAAAAGAAGATACCGGCAAGAGAATTCAAGTCTGAATAGATATGCATCACACCAAAATTTACCAAGAAAAAGTTGCCAGATGATGCTTTTACTATATTAAAATATTTAGTCTCATAGACCAGTTTTCCTCTCCACCCCGACCAGGGCTCTGGCAGCCGAAGACCTCTAGAACCAGCTACCACCATGCTGAAACCGCTCTCCACACACATGAAGGTACTGGCAGAGGAACAAAGGCATGCGGGTCCCGGGGCTGAGATCTCCAAGCCTACTCGGATCCGGGCTGAGCATCCTCCACCCAGATCCTCCGAATTCCAGTAGGCGAATTCCAGTAGGCGGGGGTCACACCCACCAACTGGCACCCTGGCACCGTGTAATCCCATCAACGGCCAAGACTCAGACACTATAAAACCCAGCTCCCGGAAGCAATATCTTATTATCTCATTCATACTTTGGACAAACTGGCAGGCTACCGAATGTAACCTGCCCACATGGCAGAGTCTGGCAAACTCCCCATGGTGTACCCAATATGCCAAATACCAGTAACAATGATGGGTCTCATACTCCTAAAGAGCCTTGAATATAGCACTTTCTTAAAAATCTCAGGGCTAGGATGAAGGATAAGTTACTGGGGCCTGCTCGAGGCAATCGACGAATGGTCGTAATTCATAATTCATGAGTCTTATAGAAAGAAGTTTAGTACAACAGTAATTGACAGCTTCACAATCGAATGAAATAATTTAATAGGGGTATATAAATAATTTCAATAATATTAAACTAGAAATTAGCAACAATATTAATAATTATAGAAGTTTGTGATGTAGTAGTTAACTTTTAGAATTTCCTTCATCATCTTTGACTTCTGGAATTTGTTGTTGTATAGGATCCTTTTATACTGTTGCACCATTTATCCATGTCACCAATAGTACACACATGAGTTTTGGTATGTTCAATCCCAGTCTAGCAATAAATGAGCATCACATTTACCCTTTTTCTCTCATAGAGTCCTTGCTGTTAATTATCAGGGAGCACTTCTATGCCAAATTAGTATGACATAGAACTAGAGTGGTTGCCAAACAGGTATTCAAGATCTTGAATAACTTTAGAACCTGTGCACCAAATTAAATGAGGACAGGTGGTGATCACAGTCACAAAGACCTAGAGGTTCCCTTGAGTGAGACGTTCTAATGGAACAGTGCTGTATGTAGGGGTTCAAGGTCATCAGTGGTTGGCAACCAGAAGGTTACTGTGGTCACATAGACTTGCAGTGACCAGGGAAGTCATGACAGTGTTGGGTTAATAGAAGATTGGGGCATCGATCACAGAACACTCACTCTAATGCCAGCACACACACAAAAAAATCTGGCTGTTCTGTGTCAGCTTGGGAGCACTTAGTTGGCTCCTGTGCTAACAGCCTATACTGGCTATGCTCATGTAGGGGCAAGACTTACCTACTAGCATTCCAATGTCGGCTGGAAAGTTCCATATATGTTTGATAGAAGTTAGCCATCTGAAGCACTGATTTTTGTCACCTCAGCATGTTCAGCTCTTTATTAGAGGTGATGGAGCTAGCTCTACCCAGATAATTGCTCTTAGGGTCTGTTGCCATAGAGACTGAGATGCAATTTGGCATCCACTAGCAAGACTTTAGGAAAATGGCACCTGCAAGAAACTCAGAATCCTCTTTAGATCCTATAGCTTTTTGCTTCCCCTTCAAATATTATGAAAACTGTAGCACAGAATTAGGGTATCAGCTGCACAATGCAACTTCTCTCTGCTTCCAAGGACAAAGTTCTTCCTCTTAGATATCACTTCCTGATTAGAGGTCATTGCTCTGTCCTGAGATTTTTTCATATGAGGGAGTCTCTTTCTCATCCATCTGGTATTCTTTTGTCCCCTGCTTGACAAGCATTGTTTGTACAAGTTTCATATCATGTTATGTATAGATTTAATCCATAAGTTTTGTCAGGATACTAGAATAATGTTAATACAGGTACTACCTATTTGAACAATTTGGCCCGTGAAATTCAGATGTCAAACTGAACTCTTATTTTTTGTGTTGTCATTTCCAATATTTCTTGTCCTTAAATTTCCCACCAACAAATATTAGTACCTATATTGAAACTATGAAGAAATGTGCTCAGTGTGTGTGTGTGTGTATGTGTGTGTGTGCGTGTGAAAGAGACAGAGAGAGAGAGAGAGAGAGAGAGAGAGAGAGAGAGAGAGAGAGAGAGAGTGGAAGGATACACTTTCTATGGTATTGTGTCTTCATAGCTAGTGAAAGGAACAGAAGCCCTGGAAAGGTTTCAGGCATTACAAACATGTTTGCTCCACATTTAGTGATGCTAAAATTGATTTATGGATATGTTATTTACCCATTTATCTGGTTCATATAACATTTTCTAATCATCATTTATTAGTAAAATTACTGAAGTATCAAATAATTATCATACATTGAATAATTTCTAATAATCATTAATAATGGCACCAATGTCTAGGGATAAACTGTCTAGATTTGTGTTGGAGTAGCAAAATAGATTCCATCAATTTTGTATTTATAGCTAAAACTTGAGGTTAAAAAAATCTTTACTAAGAATTTATTTACCCCGTAGAATATATTTTTCAGAAACAGGAGGATGAATACTTAATTAAACTTTTCAGTTACTTGCCATTTTTTAAATAATAAGTAACCAATTAGAGTTTTCCTTTATCTCTTAGGGTTAGATTTGGAACATGTATATTTTCCTGAATCTTTTTTCTTTCCACAAATTATTCTTGTGGATATTCAGATTTATCTCTTAGAACAGAGACTTTATCACTTGATCACTTGACATCCCATTACTCATCAATTTGCCCGAGTGGGCACCAGTAATGTCTCCATTCATCCCTGTCACATGCTAGTGTAGTCCAATGGCGTCTGATCGTTCTAGGAACACAAAGAGCCTCAAATTGATCGTTCAGGGTCTTGACAAAGAAGTCTGACCATCTCGTAGGTGGGCAGCCATGCAATCTTTTGATGTCCCATGGAATCCAGTCAGTAATAGCGGTTGTCTCTAAATCTCATTACATGTCCAACCCATCTGATTTTTGACAACTTGGCAAACAAAGCAGCATCCCAAATTCTTGACCAGAGACGGCGGTTGGAACTCGGGATTCTTTCTCTCATTTGAGTGAAGCCTGTTACTACAAGCATAGCTCTTCTGATTCCTCTTTGGGAGACCCGAATAGCGTTCTCATCCTGTTTTCGTAGGGCCCAGGTCCTTGAGACATATGTTAATACAGGAAGAACAGTGGAATCAAAGAGACATGCCCAGAGCCGGAGGTTTTTTGTCCTTTTAGCTATTTGTTCGCTACTCTTGAAGACGTTCCTAGCAGCTCTCTTCCTCCTGCGCAACTGAGGTATCAGGTCATTAGTCCTGTTGACTTATCAACCTGGGTACAACACATAACTGTTGCATTCAGAGATGTTCATTCTGTTGAGAGCAAATGGAACGTCAGGAACGAAACTTTCTCATAAACATTGTCTTTGTGAGATTCAGCTGTGGTCCGACCTTTCCACACTCGTGGTCAAAGTTGACCAGCATTTGTGCTGCTTGGCTAACGTT
This sequence comes from Sorex fumeus, assembly GCF_029834395.1. NCBI lineage: Eukaryota > Metazoa > Chordata > Mammalia > Eulipotyphla > Soricidae > Sorex > Sorex fumeus. The sequence continues at coordinate 65,107,030 of NW_026606063.1, read as the reverse complement.
TGGTGTTATCAGAACGATGTCATCTGCAAAGCAGAGGTCGTGTATTTGCTCATTCTAGGAACACGAAGTCTAACTTCACTCCCATTCCTTCCCATTTCAGTAATCACATGATGTTCTCGATGGTGGCACTGAAGAGTTTCAGTGAAATGGTATCACCCTGCCAAACCCCTCTCTTGACGTCAATGATCACTTCCCTGTAGAATGATGAAATCCTGGTAGTGAATCTGTAATACAGCGCACAGAGGATCCTGATGTATTGAGTTTGAATTTCCTCTTTAGGTAGGGCTTCGATGACTGCTTCCGTCTCAACAGAATCAAAGGCCTTCTTTAAATCAATGAACATTAGACAGGTTTCTTGAACTTTGAGAAACCTCAATGAGCTTGGTTATTGTGTGGATATGGTCGATCGTGCTGAGTCCTTTGAGGAACCCAGCTTGCTCACATGGTTTCCTTCATCTAGTGTTCTGCCAATCCTATTCAGGATGACTCGAGTGAACAGCTTATAGATGACAGAAAATAGGCAGATCGGGTGATACTTGTCAATGTCATGGTTGCCTCCCTTCTTGTATAGTAGCACAGTCGTGCTGGTTTTCCACTGGAACAGATCCTTGCATTCAGACAGGTAGCATGTGAGGAGCCGAGCCAATGTATTGATGAGTACGGATGGCAGGTTCTTCAGGTGTTTCAGTCTAACCATGTCTGGACCGGGTGCTGTTCACTTCTTTACTGATGAAATGGCATATCTGATTTCTGAAGGAAGGATGTTGAGAATGACATCCATCCTGAAGAATTTGGTATGTGGGCAGGTGGACGTGGCTATCAATGAGATCTAGTAGAAGTCACTAATAATCTTCTCCATTGCTCTTCTAGAAGATGTGATAGATCCTTCAGGATGTCGGAGGGCAGTCATCTTGGTCTTGTAGTTGGCGAAAGACAGGTGGGCATTACGAAAGCTTTTCCTGGCTTCTGAGTATCTGTCAGCACTGCTGCTCTTCTCTCTTTGAGGTCTTCCTTTATTGCTTCTTTGCACTGTTTTGCAGGCTTGGATTTTTGCTTGTGTTTGCCTGAGGCTTGTGCCAAGCCACTTTGGCAAATAAGCTCAAGAGTTTTCAAAGACAGGCATCTTTTTGTGGCTACTTCTCTCTTGGTGTTCTTCACACAATCATTGAGGTGCTGAACCAGTCGATCATATTCCTCGTCGATGTTTTCAATGATGGCACCTTCCCATGTTGTTGCAATAGTGCCAAAGAGCTTCCAATTGGTGCTCGTTCTGGGAGTTCTCTTAAACTTTGCAGCCTTTTCTCCCTGCTTTGTGAAGTAGAATTTCGCATGAAGGAGATGGTGGTTCGATCCCATTTGGAATTTTGGGACAACTGCGACATCAGTCAGGCAAAATTGTTGATTGAATAAGATGTGGTCAATTTTATTTTGGATCTGTCCAACACCCAAGTCCAACGTTTAGATTCAGCTTCCTGGAACTGCGAGTTACCATGAATGCTCTTGGCAACATGATGAACTCATACAGTCTCTCACCCTCTTCATTGCATTCTAGGCCGTAGGTTCTGATATGGAGTTTTCTTTTAATGCCAAGATGAAACAGGGAAACATTTTATTTTTAAAAAATTTTAATTGTATCACCATGAGATATCGGGCTGGAGCGATAGCACAGCGGGTAGGGCGTCTGCCTTGCAAACAGCCAACATGGCCGACCCGAGTTCGATTCCTCTGCTCCTCTCGGAGAGCCCGGCAAGCTACCGAGAGTATTCGATATGCCAGACACAGTAACAACAAAAGTCTCCAATGGAGATGTTACTGGGCCCTCTCGAGCAAATCGACGATCAACGGGAGGGCCTCACCATGAGATATAGTTACAGACTTACAACTCTAATGATAATGTTTTAGTCATACAACGATCTAGCACCCATGACTCTACCAGTGCATATCCTCTACCACCAATGTTTCCAGCATCCCCTTGCTACTCCACCCCTTCCCACCCCTGCCCTGTTGCAGACACATTCCTTCCCTCTTACTCTCTCTCTCCTTTTTGGGTGTTATGGTTTTCAACACAAGTACTTAATGGCCATCATGTTTGGCTCATAATCTACTTTCAGTATACATCTCCCATCCTGAGAGAGACCAGGGAAACGTTTTAGATTGGGTAATATAATTATGTTTATGTAATTCAATTATTTATGATCTTTCCTATTTGGAGATACAATTTGATAGGTTTATTTTCCAATACTTGTCTGGAATTATTAGTTCTTCAGAAGAAATTATCTGTTTTAAGTGTTTTTACTATATTTGCTTCTCTCAACTAGGAAGTAAACTATATTAGCAGATTTTCAAAGAGGGTATTAATGTTAAAATATTCCATAAAATAAATAAATTTAAAGATAATAATTTCACATTTGAAAGTTAGTTTAAACCCTCTTTCTTTACTTTTGTTTTTCTACGTCAAAATTACCTGGAAGCTGAACTTTGTATTCACCAGGTAAATTACAAATTAGTCACATGGACATGATTATCCTTCTATCTATATTTAATACCTGCCTGAGCATAAACTTCTTTATAAAATCCCATTAGCATTTAAATTTAAGTATATACATTGACCTTCTCTTAACCTCATATATATATGTGTATATATATGAGATAGAGAGTATAATTTATGAAATGCTGACTATATGTATAGAGAAAAGGAGTATCATTTATGAAACACTGACTTCCTACAATTATCTTAATTGTTCTGTCTTTTTATTTAAATAAAAACATAGATACTGATGATTCAAATGAATATTATCCATTTTGTTCCTAGGACCTTATATAACTGATTGGCTATTTTCCTGTTCAGAGTTAAGGATTATTGAAGCTCATGTAACGAGTACTTTGTTGTTGATAATTCATCCCTTGTTACTTGCTGATGCAATGAAGCATTGTAATTTGCAATCTATTACTTCACAGGACTTATAATTTCATTGCTTGTACAAAGAAAAGAACAAAGATGAGTCAGGAGTATGAAAAGCATTTCACCGTTAATGAGCAAGTAAATCACTTACATTTCTTGCAAATTGATAAGTAAGAAATTTTTACTAATGAGTTCCATAATTCTGACAATTCAGTGTTTATTTACAGCGTCCCCATCTAAGAAATATGATCATACAGGGTAATTGTTACACACTGAGATTAGGTCTCAGAAAAACACAATTTATACTGAATTACTTTTATAAGAAATAATATGAAACATCTTGATCTGCTATCAAATGGTTACATTTCAGTAATTTTGAATTAACACTTTATACAAACATATTAAATAGTATTTGAAATGTGCCATGTAGGTTCATTAAAACGTTAATAAATCATTCTTTACCTTAAAACACTGACATTCCTATTAATGACAGAAACAGGAAAAACTAGTTTCTAAAGTCATAGGAGCTTAAAAGTGCTCTGCAAAGTTAGGCAGGTGGGTAAGTAAAGATAATCTACAGTGGCCTTTTTTCCTTAGACAAAATGTTGCTTGGCATTGAAGATTTTTTTTTCATTTAGTTCTTACTTTAATCACTGATTTAGTAATAGGACTTCAACTCCTTCTTTTTGTTATGGGATAAACTGTTAGCTTCAAAAATAAAAATTGTAGACAGCCTATGATAGGGTTTACTTGACATCCAGAGACATTAATTGTAGCCAGTATAAAATGACAATAATACAGTAAAAAGTAAAGGCCCTCCTGTTGATCATTGATTTGCTCGAGCGGGCCCAGTAACGTCTCCATTGGAGACTTTGTTGTTACTGTGTCTGGCATATCGAATACGTCACGGGGAGTTTGCCAGGTCGGCTGGAGCGATAGCACAGTGGTAGGGCGTTTGCCTTGCACGCAGCCAACATGGCCAGCCCGAGTTCGATTCCTCCGCCCCTCTCGGAGAGCCCAGCAAGCTACCGAGAGTATCTCGCCGCCCACACGACAATAATACAGTACAGAACAAAATAAGTCTAAGCTATAGTTTCAGTATACATTTAAAAAACTACCAAAATTTTACACTAATGAAGTAGAAATTCAAGTAAAAACTACCTATTAAAATTTTAAAATAATGTAATTTAAAAGAAAATATTTATCAAGAAACAAAACATGCACCAACCTGCAATTATAGTACACTTGTACCCACAGATAAATGTCTTCAAACAAAATAACAGTATACTCCAATTGGCTTATAGGAAAATTGATACAGGTGTTTTGATATTAATAGACAAGCTATATTAACAAGTTAATTTTCATTTTATAAAAGGTACAATTTTGATATCAAAATCAAGTTAATAAATAAAGTGAAATAGAAAACAAGTTAAGGTAAAATAAAATATTAAAACAATAGTATTGGTCTAGTGAGATAATTCAATGAGCTGAGTGCATGCCTTGCCTGCCCTAGTTTGATCCCCACAAATCACAAATCACAACCATCCTGTTATTCATCGATTGCCTCGAGCAGGCCCCAGTAACGTCTCCTTCGTCCTAGCCCTGAGATTTTTTTTAAAAGTGCCATATTCAAGGATCTTTCAGAGTTAGGAGAATGAGACCCTTCATTGTTACTGGTATTTGGCATATTGGGTACGCCATGGGGAGTTTGACAGACTCTGCTGTGTGGTAGGTTACATTCGGTAGCCTGCCAGTTTGTCCAAAGTAGGAATGAGATGATAAGATGTCACTCGGCTGCGAATGCGGCCACGCACTTCCGGGAGCTGGGTTTTATAGTCTCTGAGTCTTGGCCTTTGATGGGATTACATGGCGCCAGGGGGCCAGTTGGTGGGTGTGAGCTCCGCCTACTGGAATTTGGAGGATCTGGGTGGAGGATGCTCAGCCCCAATCCGAGTAGGCTTGGAGATTTCAGCCCTGGGACCCGCATGCCTTTGTTCCTCTGCCGGTACATTCATGTGTGCGGAGAGTGGTCTCAGCATGGTGGTGGCTGGTTCTGGAGGTCTTTGGCTGACTGAGCTCTGGTTCAAGGCGGGGAGGAAAACTCAACCTGCTCCCCTCCATGGGGCCCCGGTGAGGGCAGCCAGGCGCAGGGGCAGGAGACTCTGCGCTGTTCTCTTCCGGGAGCTGGGATTTAGTCTCTGAGTCTTTGCCGTTGATGGGATTTCAGTTTGATCCCCAGCGTGTACAAAAGAGCACTATCAACTATGACCTCTGAGCACTGACTCAAGAGTAGTCCACGTACACAAGTAAATTGGACCCTAAGACTATAAATTAATGAATAAATAAGCAAAAAAAATTTTATTCATGAGCTCTGACTTGACTGTGCTAGTTAAGAATTACCTCCTAAAATCAGTGAAATTGTATTTAGGATAATTTGAACCCTCGTTATAAAATGTTTGTCTAAAGAGAAAACACAAGATTTTGTGCTCAGCTGACTCTGGCTTAATACCTGGCACTGCAGATGATTCCCCAAGCATTGCCAGGAGTGATCCCTTAGAACAGCAGGTTGTGGTCCAATCCATCTCCCCCAAAGTAACATATTCACAGAAAAGGTTAAAAAATAAGGTATCTTTAAGATGTTGAAAATTAATTTAGTTCAAACACAAAAAACAATTTTTAAAAATTCCTCAAGCAGTCATAAAGGAAGTTATTTTAACTTGATAAAGCAATTTATTAAATTTATAGTAAACATCATATTCAATAGGAAAATATTTTAAACATTTTTAAGAGATCAATTCAATCTTGACAATCTCACGCACACAAAAATAGAGCATCTAACATAGGTAAATCTTTAGGATGGTAAAAAGTTGCTTTGTGACTAGGAGTGAAATACTGCTCTGATCTCTAGAATAATGACTCCTGGAGATAAATCATAGCCTTGAAAGCTTCATGAAAACAGCCAGTATGCATGTAATATAGAATTCAGACAGTCCTAAATTCTTAGAAACACAAAATTATTCAAGAAACTCTTATGCCAAAATAGTAGTCTTTTTCAGGACAGAAAGATTCAGCTCAGTGGTAGGTCTGAGAACCAGAGTGAAAATCAGATCATGTTTTGCAATTGGATATTTTCAAATATGTATCAGCAACTAAAACAGTACCTAAGGTAGCAGGAATGGAACAGAGGTTTAGAGGCTTTCTGAGTTCTCTGTGATAGAAAATTTTCTTTAACTACTGAGGAATTTATGGGAATAGAAAGTTATTTAGGATAACTGCTCTGACAGAGCAAGATCAAAAGCAGTAGAAGATAAAACAAAGGACTGGAATTATGTATGACTGTAAAAAAATTTCTTTACAAAGTTAATCCTAGCACCATATTAAGAGTTTTAGAGTTCTAGAAGTTAAGGAAGTTGTCTGATGCTCATTTAACTCCCTATTAACTAAAAGAAGACTCATTTTTCTTAATCAAGGAAAAAGGACTAAAGTTGAATAACAATTATTCATGAACATATTATTTTAAAGAAAATCTTTAAAAATATGCATGTAAAGATAAGATTTGTCAATATCCATCTATGTAATCTCATATATCTATCACTTATTATCAATTACTTATTCTCCACAAAATACACTAAAACTGAGTTCTTTAGGTTTTCTTTTCATCTTTAATATGCCCCTTGGTGTTACTTCTGACACTTTTATAACACTGACCTAATTTGTCCTCGGGTCAGTTGCTGTAGTACTGCGGGCCCAATAGTGCTTAGGGACACTAGGCCTAACCTGGTGGGTTTGGTAGATCATGAAGTACTAGGAACAGAAGTCAGACAAGCAACATGTTAGGCATAGACTCTACCATTATGCTATTTCCTTAGTCCTTCAGTAATTTAATGTATATATGTGTGATTTATTTTATAGATTTCAATATATTTAGCTAAACTTTTAAGTAAATTCCTCAAATAGTTTATATACAAAATCATATCATCTGCAAGTAATTGTGCTCTTCTTAATTTTAACTCCTAAGTATTTTAATTAGGAAAATGTTTTTCTTAGTCATTGCACAAATTATAAGTTATAAAAAATACTAAATAAAAGGAGTAGGAGGAGAAAACTTTTACTATGGATATTAAAGGAAATATTTAATTTTTCACCCTTAAGTAAAATATTTTCTATGGACTTAAAATGGCTGTTCTTTATCAAGTTAGGGAAGCTCTCTTCTATCCTTTGTTTATTGAATTCTTTTGTTTTTCTCTGAAAGGGTCTATTTTATTTATTATTACTACAAGTGAATCTATGAAAACTTTAGTGGGTGGGATATGGGTCACACCAAACTGTGCTCAGAATTTACTCCTCACTCTGTGCTTGGGATTCACTCCTAGTGGTGCTCAGCGATTAAGTCTGGATAAGTCCTGTGCAAAACAAGCAACTTATCTATTATGTCATCTCTCCAGGCCCTAAAACAACATATGAAAAGAAAACAAAAGACAGTGAGGTGGCTAGTTAGAATAATCTTTAGAACAGAGTTTGCTTAACTGTGTTCTAAACCACCTTTATCTTCTACTTTTATATCTATGAAACCAAAATTTCTTTTCATACGTTATGAATTTTGTGAGATGTAGGAACTGATAAGCTGGAGCGATAGCACAGCAGGTAAGGCATTTGCCTTGCAAGCGGCCAACATGGTCGACCCCAGTTCGATTCCTCCACCCCTCTCAGAGAGCCCATCAAGCTACTGAGAGTATCTCGCCTGCATGGCAAAGCCTGACAAGCTACCTGTGACGTATTCAATATGCCAAACACAGTAACGATTGTCACAATGGAGATGTTACTGGGCCTGCTTGAGCAAATCGATGAACAATGGGAGGACAGTGACAGTAGAAACTGATACCTTTAACCTAAAAGATGACTTCACTGCATCATATAATTTTCCATTGAAAATGCAAGATCGACAAAATTTATATCCAAAGAAAGATACCAATGATCATAAACATTTCCCTCATTAAACATGAAAATTGATGTTTATTCATTAAACACACATTATTATGTGTTGTAACACATATTTCCCAGAATAGATAAAATGTTACATGTTAATGTGATTATAAGGTAATTGAACATTTTGGTACTACACTTAAAAAAGGTTTAAATTGTAAACACTGACTCTTCAATACCACATTCATTCCAGTGTACATACCCACTGTCCTCCCGTTGCTCAGCGATTTGCTTGAACAAGTCTCACAGTAAAGTCTCCATTGTGAGACTTGTTATTGTGTTTGGCATATTAAATACTCCACGGGTAGCTTGCCAGCTTTGCCATGCAGGCGAGATACTTTCTGTGGCTTGCTGGGCTCTCTGAGAGGGGCAGAAGAATTGAGACCGAGTCAGCCAGACTGGCAGTGCCCAAGGCAAATGCCCTACAGCTGTGCTACACAAGAAAAATAAATAAACATGTCTAATGAATGATTTATGGAAGAATATCCATGGTCACCCAAAATGAGCATAATTCAAATACCCTGAAATAGAACAGATAAGCATATTTCAATGTATTCATATAATAGAATACAATATTGCTCTAAGAAATACTTATGTTTTCATATTATACCACATATATACTTTGCATGATTAAACATTTTAGTGAATATGTGACTATATATGTGTGTTTATAAATTGCATATGTAAATAACAATATGGATAAATATTTTAAAAGTTGACTGTGACCAGGAAAATAACTAAAATAGTATAACACAAACCTTGCATACAGTTATACATGCACTCTTTTAACCTTGCACAATTAAGTACATCCCTGTTCTAAATAATAAATAATTTAATGTTGACTAAAAGCACTCTACAAACAAATGCATATACTATAGACCAATAATTTGACGAAATTCAAGAAAAAGTAATCTGTACTAGTTTTATTTCAAAATATTAGTATTCAACAGTGTAAAGTTAGAAGAGAATCTCTTGGCATGATGGGCAATGAGTATATCTTACCTGAATGACAGTTTAATTAGTTTGTTGTTGAATGTACAACATTACCAAGCTTTAGAATTATATACTTTGTGCGCTTTACTGAATGTAAGTTCCTCAATGAAAGATTGGTTTAGTATAGTAGGATTGTGGGAATTATTATTGAAAATATATCACTTACAAGCTAACTAGAGAAAAGGACTTACTGCTTTGATTATTTTTCATAAAAGAGAATTATTTAATTTTAAATTTTTAATAATTATCTCATTTGCTTATCAATCTTTTAATTAAAAGTTTTGGAAACTTCCAGGTGTTAGTTATTACTACCAATATAACCATTCAAAACAGGTCACTCTTTTGAAAATTACAAATATTTAAAAACTTGTATTAACTTATTATAAATTCAGTGATTTGTAACTTATTGCATTTTATATTTTAATACTTGAGTAAATGCCTTACATTTTCTAGACATATTCTCTATACTTCCATGATAGGATATCCTAAAATTTTCTAGTTCTGTTATTATGTAGTTCATGTTGCTACTTATGTTTTCTTCCAGAAGCTTTATATCTTCATATTCAGACTTTGGACAGCACCTTCTATCTTTGTTCCAGTATCAGTATTAGTGTGCTATTTCATAGAGCTGGACACAAACACACACACATACACACACACACACACCACACCATGCCACACACACACACATGCAAGCATACATAAATTGTAATAGACATAGAAAATGCAGAGTCCCAAAAAGAGAGTGCTTTCTAATATGAATGTTGATAGCACATTCATGTAGACAAGTAGATGTAGATTTTAAATGATCTTGCTGAAAAAAATACATTTGTTTATCAGTAAATAAAAAATGGTCCCATCTTTTCCTCTGGTGCCAAATAAGTTTATCTTAGAAAATTATATAAAAATAATACTTTTATATTTTCCATCTTTTCCTCTGGTCCTAAATAAATTTATCTTTCAAAATTATATAGAAATAATACTTTTATGTTAATTATTTCAAAAGATAATCTGTATATATCTCAGATCAGAAGATAAAATATATGAATTATCTCCATCTAAAGTCCCCCATTTGAATAGCACTTTATTTATAATAGCATTTCTAATTACTTAGTAACCAAATAGATATGGTTCATTGTTAGTAAGTGTAGAAGCATGTTGTCTAAAGGATGTAGTTTAAATTAGTTTACTATTAAAAATATGTTTCTCATGACCATTGTTGTAATCATTATTTTGTGCTTTTAACTATTAAACCCGTATTTATACTGCAGTCTAGCTTTTTAGCTTTTAAAGACATTTAATAGAGGAGTTACCTTTTTAAGGAGCCTATGAAATACTAGCACAAACAAATTATTTTTAAAGTAGTCATTATTTTAACAGTTATTATTCCTAAATACTAATATTAGTATTAGTATTAGCAGAGCCCCGGCAGCTGAAGACCTCCAGAACCAGCCACAGCCATGTTGAGACCACTCTCCACACGTCGAGACAAGCCTCATGCATGAAGGAACTGGCAGAGTAACCCAGGCATGCGGGTTCCAGGGCTGAGATCTCCAAGCCTGCTTGGATAGGGACTGAGCCTTCTCCACCCAGATCCTCCATCTTCCAGTTGGTAGGCGTTACACCCACCAGCTGCCATAAGAGCCAGGTGGTCCCATCAATGGCCAAGACCCTGAGATTATAAAACCCAGCTCCTGGGAGCACGTGGCACAACATCTTATTATGTCATTTTTACTTTGGAGAACCCGGCAGGCTATCGAAAGTATCCTGTCCGCACGGCAGAGTCTGGCAAACTTCTCGTGTCATACTCAATATGCCAAATACCAGTAACAATGATATATCTCATTCTCCTAGCCCTGAAAGAGCATTGAATATGGCTCTTTTAAAATCTCGGGGCTAAGAAGAAGGAGATGTTACTGGTGCCTGCTTGAGACAATCGACGAACAACAGGATGATCGTGATCATGATCGTGACTAATATTATAAACCTAAGATAGGAAAAGGGGGATAAGTACAGAATGCAGAAGCGTCCTGTCATTCAGCTCTTAATAATAGTTATGTCACTTCTTATCTGTTTTTTGTTATTATTTTGGGATCACACCTGATTTTGCTCAGGAGTTACTCCTGAAATAGCACTCAAAGATCACTCTGACCAGGCTCTAGGAGGTGTAGGGGGTGCTGGAGATAAAATTTGGGTTAGACACATGTAATACAAGTGTCCTGCCTCCTGTACTATCTCTTCAGCCCAAACTTTCTATTTTCACTTTCCTAAATTTTAAAATTTATCTTTTGAAATATACAGCTGAATCTTACGAAGACAATGTTTATGAGAAAGCCTCGTTCCTGACGCTCCATTCGCTCTCAATGGAACCACCATCTCCGAATGCAACAGTTATATACACCTAGGTTGAGAAATCAACATGATGAATGACCTGGCACCTGAGTTGAGCAGGAGGAAGAGAGCGGCTTGGAATGCCTTCAAGAGCGTTGAAGAAATAACTAAGAGGACAAAGAACTCCAGCTACGAGCACATCTCTTCGATTCCACTGTTCTTCCTGCATTAACATATGCCTCAGAGTCCTGGGCCCTACGAAAACAGGATGAGAATGCTATTCGGGTCTCTCAAAGAGGAATCGAAAGAGCTATGCTTGGAATATCATAATTCACTCAAGTGAGAGATAGAATCCGGAGTTCTGATCTCCGTCAATGCTCAAGAATCAGGGACGCTGTCTCATTTGCCAAGGCATCAAAAATCAGATGGGCTGGACACGTAATGAGGTTTACAGACAACAGCTGGACTAGAGCCATTACTGAATGGATTCCACGGGACATCAAAAGATCACAAGGACGCCCACCTACAAGATGGTCAGACTTCTTCGTCAAGACCCTGAATGATCAGTTTGAGGCTCTGCATATTCCTAGAATGAACAGATGCCACTGGGCTATGCTAGCATGCAACAGGGATGAATGGAGACGTTACTGGCACCCGCTCGAGTAAATCGATGAATAACAGGGGATCAAGTTATCAAGTGATCTTTTGAAAAATGCATTGTTCCCACATCTTGATTATTGTAAATATTGCTATAATAAGCATAGCATAAGCATAATAAGCATAGGTTTCACCATAGAGATCTTTTATATACTAGAACATGGGATTACTGTATCACATGATAATTCTATTTTTAAGTTTTTAAGATCCTACATACTGTTTTTTTATAGTTAATATCTCAGTTTCATTTAAAATTCCTAATTGCATATAGCACAAACTGATTGTGGCTGGTGAACTACGCTATAGTTTATTGCGAAGATATATGAAAAATGTATTGTAAAAATACTAACATGACAGGAGAACCCAGAAACATGGACCTTGGGGTTTATCTCAGAATGAGTTCTCTCTTCCCATCTGAGCATCAGTGAAAGGCATGAAGCAGGATAGTCTGTATTTTTCCTTTGGCAGTGTATCGTAACTAATCCAGTTGCATGCTGCCACAATAGATGACTGTTAACCCTAATTATAATGGAATATTACAAGTAGAAATATATAAATTTCCAGGGATGTGCCAGTGGACTACATTTTGACTTCTAAAATATTACAGATTTTACTGAAATTTTTATTTGTGAGATGTTACCTACTCAGGAAAGTGGAGTATGGGAAGCTAAATAAACACAATTCCTATTGCAACAGCAATAAGCAAATTTCTCGTTAGTAATACCAGTTAAGGTGCTTTATGGCATAAGCTGACATGCTGAGATAATTGCTTATATAATAGCAAGAATTCTTAAGAATATTTGGAATGAAACTTAAGGCAACTAAACACCAACCACATGTTTATTAAAATGTAAAATATTAAAATATTTTATATCTACAGAAGAATAACTAAAATTAAAATATATAACCAACATGTATATTATATCATTATATTTATAGATGCAGATTATATGTAAGTAGGTCAGTTTTACTTAACATAATGATTTGAACTCTTTTTAGTTGGAAGAAGAAGAAGAGGGAAAGATATTTGCTGAGCACGGTCTATTTTGGTCTTCTTTGATGCTCCACATGGGGTCTTAAGAATGAATAACTGAGATATTAGATAATATTCTGATGTTGAATTATTGTTTGATATTCTTTTGAGGGACAAAGGAACAGAGCCTCTCTCGGTAGGTGAAGAGGGACTTTCCTTGAAGCAAATCACATTTCTCCTGTCAGTCATTCTGGGTGCCTTAACTCCAGGGAGGGAACAACTTTTATCTCTGGGGCTTAAGTAGTTGGCAGAGAAATCTTTGTATAGAGTGACATAGTTTTTTTTTTTTTGGTTCTGAGGTGTCCCTACTGGAGATTGTCAGTTAAGTGGGCAGGATCACAGTTCACTGCAAGAGCCCAAGGCAGTGGTTCCACTGCCTTAGCTCTGCGGTGCCAGTGCTTGGGCTGGGTTGCAGTCATCAGTATTATATGTGCCATGTGGTCTGGGAACAAAGTGGGATTCGGCTGCATGAAAAGTACAGGTTTTAACCTCTGTGCTCTCCCTTCAGCCCCTAATAATATTTATTTTTAGCTTTAATATATTTGAATTGACATATGTGATTGTATCCATTTAAAATAGAAATATTATGTGTTTTAACATATTCATACACCAACTGAAACCACCAGCAATTAAGATAATAAACAAAATTCATCAACTCCAAAAGCTTCCCTGCCATTTTAGCAAAATATCATTTCTTCTCCATTCATTACCCCTGGTCTCCAACACCAATGTACTTTCTATCCACTTACATTGCATTGGTTAATTTCATATGAATGAAATACTGTTTTATGGTTGATTTCATCTAGTATAAGTTTTCGGATTCATCAATCTCATGTGTGTAAATAAAATACATTATATTCCTTTTTATTGCTAAGGAGTATTCTATTTAATGGACATACCACAGTTTGCTGATGAGTTAATGAATGTTTTAGTTTTTTTTATGTAGGTCTATTGTAAATAAAAGTAAAGTAAAGTAAAGTAAAGTAAAGGCCCTCCCGTTGATCATCGATTTGCTCGAGCGGGCCCAGTAACGTCTCCATTGGAGACTTTGGTGTTACTGTGTCTGGCATATCGAATACTCTCGGTAGCTTGCCGGGCTCTCTGAGAGGGGCGGAGGAATCGAACTCTGGTCAGCCATGTTGGCTGCGTGCAAGGCAAACGCCCTACCCGCTGTGCTATTGCTCCAGCCCCTATAAATTTTGGGTGGGCATATGATTTCACTAGAAATATAGCTACATTCTACGAAGGATATTAACATTAACTTTTAAGAAGAAATTTTTTCAAAAAGTATGGACATTGTTATAATGCAACCAACAGTGAACACTGCCTTAATATTCTAATAACTGGGATATCCAGCCTATTTATATATTGATCATACACAAGGATTCACTACCAAAAATTTAATGTTAGTTAATAATCATTTGGGTTTACTTGTTTTTATTTAATTGTTAAATTTGATGTGGAGCATGGCAACAGGCACTGGAGCAGATAAGATCTGCTCTGCTAGCAGATAGGACCTGTCCCTGTCTAGTGACCCAGGAAGGAGTGTACAGGTGCATTGTACAAGCACCAGTTATCAACGTTGAGTCTCACTCAACCCTCCAAGAATTGTAACCTACACATAGTTATTCCTAACTGCAGCATCTAGCCCTAATTGGGCTGGGACAAAGTAGAGTTGGAAAGGTGATCACTTCTTGATCACTTGACATCCCGTTACTCATCAATTTGCTCAAGTGGACACCAGTAACTTCTCCATTCATCCCTGTCACGTGCTAGTGTAGCTCAATGGCTTCTGCTCACTCCATGAACACGAAGAGCCTCAAACTGATCGTTCAGGGTCTTGACAAAGAAGTCTGGCCATCTAGTAGGTGGGCGGCCACACAATATTTTGACGTCCCATGGAATCTAGTTGGTAATAGCTTTAGTCCAGTGGTCGTCTCCAAATAGCTTTACGTGTCCAGCCCATCTGATTTTCGATGTCTTGGCAAACGAGATAGCTTCTCTGATTCTTGATCATCAACGGAGGTCAGAACTCTGGATTCTTTCTCCCATTTGAGTAAAGTGTGATACTCCAAGCATAGCTTGTTCAATTCCTCTTTGGGGACCCAAATAGCATTCTCATCCTGTTTTCATAGGGCCCAGGTCTGTGAGGTGTAGGTTAATGCAGGAAGAACAGTGGAAATGAAGAGATGTGCCGGAGCCAGAGGTTCTTTGTCCTCTTAGCTATTTCTTCCACACTCTTGAAGGTGTTCCAAGCTAGTTTCTTCCTCCTGCACAACTCAGGTTCCAGGTTATTCGTCATGTCGACTTCTCGACCTAGGTATACATAACTGTTGCTTTTGGAAATGTTTGTTCCATTGAGAGTGAATGGAATGTCAGGAAGGAGTCAGTTTTCCATAAACATTGTCTTCATGTGATTCAACTGTAGTCCAACCTTTCCACACTTACAGTCGAAGTCAGCCAGCATTTGTGCCGCTTGGCTAGTGTTTGATGTTATTAGAACAATGTCATCAGTAAAGCAGAGGTGATGTAGTTGCCAACTGTCTATCTTCACTCCCATTCCTTCCCATCTTCACTCCCAGTCCTTTCCATTCCAGTCATTGCATGACGTTCTTGAGGGTGGCACTGAAGAGTTTCAGTGAAATGGTATCACCATGCCAAACCCCTCTCTTGACATGGATGATCACTTCCTTTAGAATGGCAAGATCTTGGTATTGAGTCTGTAATACAGCTCACAGAGAGTTTGACACTGGAAAAGTTGAAAAGGTGATAGGTCAATAATGCTAAACTTTATGTGATTGGACTATCCTCTTAAGTCAAGAGCCTTTATAAAATTTGTGTGTATTTGGCAATAAACGGAGTTCCCATTAGCCATTTCATGGAGTGGTTTCTCTATATGCTCATTATCCTTTTCCCCATGTCTGCCCAGACCCAGTGTGCAATGTGTCTGGGCACATTAGAAAAACTGTTCCCCAACAATTTATCTTTTTTTTATTATCACATTATATTTAAGAATAGTGGCTTCTTCCAGGTGTCCCCTTGGACTCTGGGACAAAAGCAGCTCTGGTCCTTTTCCTCTTCATTCCCAACACCCTGCTGGTCTTCTTTGCACCTCAGGTCAGTTAAGCAGCCAGCATTCGAACCTGGGACTTGGCTTTGGCTGTGCAAGCACCCCATGCGTCCCCTAGGATGTTAGGACAAAAGCATCCCTGAGCCCTGAGCCTCTTTCTCTTCATCCCCAACTTTCCTTCCCAGCTAGTAACCCCCACACACACCAGATACCCGTGTGGGCATGGCCTCTTTAGAAATGGACATGGCTTCTGCAAAAGTGGGCATGGCCTAATTTTAGGCAGGCAGCTGCTCACACCTTGCAGTTAGTTATTCATACCAAGAAGTCAGTGGAACATCTCAGATCCCGTACCTAGACACCAACATGAAAAAACAACGCAAATCCCCACCATGTGGGGACAAAGATGAAAAGAGTCCAGAAGCATCAGTAGGTACTACTCACCTAAAGGAACTCTCTGAGATAGAATTCAGATATGAAGTCATGAGGATATTCAATGAACTCAATGAAACAATCAAACAGATATCCAGTAACATGAGATAAACAATCAAGAAATTACAGGAAGAAATGAGAGCAGAAATGTCACGAATAAAAGATTGCGTAGATGAAAAAAAAAAAAGATCAGTCTGTGCCTTCAACAGTAGAATGACCACAGCTGAGGACAGAATCAGTGAGCTGGAAGATCAGCTGCACCAAGCCAACAGGCAGCAACAAACAATGGCAAGAGACCTCAAAATAGCTCGAGAGCGAATCAGAGACCTAGGAGATGATTCCAAGAGGAACAGCATTAGAATCATTGGAGTACCAGAAGCTCAGGGAAACAATCCCAATGAAAAAGCCATGGTTAAACAAATCATTGCTGAAAAATTCCCAGAGCTAGACAATGCAGACATTCAGATTCAAGGAGCCAGAAGGGTGCCAGCTAAAAGAGACTCTAACAAAAAGACTCCAAGACATATCATAATTAGAATGAACGATTCTGCAGATAGAGACACAATACTACCAGCAGCAAGGGCAAATAAGGAAATCACATAAAAGGGAGCACCCCTTATATTCACAGCAGACCTATCAGAGGAAACCCTGCAAGCCCGAAGGTAATGGTGGAATATAGTGAAACAATTCACTGAAATGAATGCTTCACCAAGAATACACTATCCGGCTAAACTCTCACTCAAACTCGAAGGAAAGGTACACTATTTTCTAGATAAACAGCAGCTTAGGAACTTCATAGACTCAACCAAACCTAAAAGAATGGCTAATGGGGCTAATATAAGACAAGAAAAACCCTATAAGCAAAACAGACCTTAGCGAAAGATGACACAAAACCCCGTAACAATGATCTCTCTCATTGTCAACAGTCTAAATTCACCAATTAAGAGAAACAGAGTGGCAAAATGGATTCAGAGACAGAACCCAACATTCTGCTGCCTACAAGAAACTCATCTGAACACTCAGAAAACACAGACTGAAAGTATAAGGAAGTAAAAGAATCCTGCAAGCAAACAGCTCCCTCAAAAAAGTTGCGGGGGGAGGGCATACTAGTATTCAAAAACATCAATTTCAGGTTGGAAATGACGAGAAGGGAAGGCTATTATCTATTCATCAAGGAATGTGTACAACAGGAAGAAATCACAATCTTAAATGTATACACACCTAATGAGGGAACAGATAAATATTTAAAACAACTACTAACAGATTTTAAGGAGAACATCGATAGCAACACAATAGTAGCTAGAGACTTCAACATCACCTTATCACCTCTGGGTAGATGAAACGATAAGAACAAAACTCAGCATGAAAACATTGGCTTTGAAGGAAGAAATAGAAGAGAGGGGGCTTATGAACTTATAAAGGGCTTTATACCCCCCCAAAACAATACACATTCTTATCCTCAACAAAATACTCACAAATAGAATTCAACAACTCATCAAAAAGATCATACACCATGACCAAGTGGGATTCATCCTGCGGATGCAAGGATGATTTAACACACTGGGAAATCAATAAACATAATCAATCATATCAACAAAAGAAAAGATAAAAAACATACGATCATATAAATAGATGCAGAGAAAGTATTTGACAAGATCCAGCACCCATTTATGATGAAAACCCTTGCCAAAATGGGGATAGAGGAGACTTTCTTCAATATAGTTAAAGCCATCTACCACAAGCTTACAGCAAGCGTCCTCAATGGTCCTCATCCTCAATGGCGAAAAACTGAGAGACTTCCCCGTAACATTTGGGACAAGACAAGGATCCCACTCTCTCCACTGCTGTCCAATATATTACTGGAAGTACCTACAATAGTGATCAGGCAATAAAAAGATATTAAGGGTATCCAGGTAGGAAAGGAAGAAATCAAGCTCCCACTATTTGAAGATGATATGATACTATACTTAGAGAACTCTAACACTTCTACCAAGAAACTCGTAGAAACAATAGACTTTTACAGTAAAGTTTCAGGTTATAAAATCAATACCCAAAAGTTAATGGCTTTCCTATATGCAAATAGTGAGAGAGAAGAAATTGACATTAAAAAAAAATCCCGCTCACAATTGTGTCCCAGATAATCAACTACCTCTAGGAATTAGCTTAACTAAGAGAGTAAAGGACATTTACAAAGAAAATTACAAAACAGTACTTCATGAAATAAAAGAGGTTAAGAGGAAATGGAAAGATATCCCCTGCTCATGGATTGAGAAAGTTACTTTGTCAAAATAGAAATACTTCCCAAAGCACTGTACAAATTCAATGCAATCCCTATAAGGATACCCATGACATTCTTGAAAGAAATGGAGCAAACACTCCTGAAATTTATATGGAACAATAAGCACCCGCGAATAGCTAAAGCAAAAGAAAATGGGAGCAATCAAACTCCCTAACTCAAAGTCTACTACAAAGCAGTAATAATTAAAACAGCATGGCACTGGAACAAACGCAGAGCTGCAGACCAATGGAACAGGGTTGAATGTACTGATATCTCACCCAAACATATGATCATCTAATCTTTGATAAGGGAGCAAGTAATGTGAAGTGGAGCAAGGAAAGCCTCTTTAATAAATTATGCTGAAAAAACTGGACGTCTACATGCAAAACAGTGGGCTCCGATCTCTGCCTAACATCATGTACAAAAGTAAGATCAAAATGGATCAAAGACCTCAACTGAATTCATAAGGTATTGAAGACAAAGTGGGCAAAACCCTCCATAACATTGAAGCTAATGGTATCTTGAAAGATGTCACACCACTGGCCAAGCAAGTGAAAACAGAGAGAGCAAATGGGACTATCTTAAACTAAGAAGCTTCTGCACCTCAAAAGAAACAGTGACCAAAATATAAAGACAGTCTACAGAATGGGAAAGGATATTTTCCCAATACCCATGCAACAAGGGGTTGATATCAAGGATATACAAAGTACTGGTTGAACTCCAAAAGAAGAAAACCTCCAACTCCATCAAAAAATGGTACGAAAAAATGAACAGAAACTTTCTTAAAGAAGAAATTGTAATGGCAAAAAGGCACATGAAAAAGTGCTCTACATCATTAATCATTAGGAAGATGCAGATCAAAACAACAATGAGATATCATTTCACACCACAGAGAGTGGCCCACATCCAAACGAACAAAAGCAACCACTGTTGGTGCAGAAGTGGCGAGAAAGGAACCTTCCTTCATTGCTGGTGGGAATGCCAACCGGTTCAGCCATTTTGGAAAACAGTATGGACCATTCTAAAAAATTAGAAATTGAGCTCCCATTTGACCCATCATTACCACTCCTGGGAATATATCCCAGAGAGGCAAAAAAGTATAGTCAAAGTGATGTCTTCACTTGTTTGTTCATTGCAGCACTGGTTGCAAGAGCTAGAATCTGAAAAAACATGAATGCCCAAGAACAGATGACTGGTTAAAGAAACTTTGGTACATCTACACGATGGAGTACTATGTAGCTGTTATAAAAGATGAAGTCAAGGAATTTATATACAAGTGGTACTTTATGGAAAGTATCATGTTAAGCCAAATGAGTCAGAAAGAGAGGGACAGACATAGAAAGATTGCATTCATCTGGCTGACATAAAATAACAAAATAGGAGACTAACCCCCAAGAATAGCTGAGATAAGTACCAGGAGGTTTACTCCATGGCTTGGAGGCCAGCCGCACATGCTGGTGGAAAAGGTAGCTCAGATAGAGAGGGGAGGACCAAATAAAGGGTTTTGGGAGATCCTCCCAGGATGGGAGACACATGCTGAGAGTAGATTCTAGACTGAACATGATTACTACTTAATTCCTCTTTGGCAAACCGCCATACCCAAAAGGAGAGAGAAAACAAGGGGGAATGCCCTGTCATAGAGGCAGGGTGGGATGGGAGGCACAGGGGGTGGGTGGGATACTGGGATTAGTGGTGGTGGAGAATGGGCACTGGGGGAGGGATGGGTATTCATTCATTGTATAACTGAAACCAAGCACAAATTTTGTAAATCTACAACTGTACCTCATGGTGTTTCACTAATAAAAATCTAAATAAATATAAAAAAGAATAGTGGCTTCTTTTAAGAAAAGTTTCTCAGAGTAACAATTTATATTTTGTCTATATTTTGGCTTTGATACATTTCTTGCGGTTCAAATAGGTTGTGTGTTTGGTGGCGAAAGCATCCAGCACTGGAGCACTGTCTTTCCATTGTTAATGTATTTGCTCTAGCGGGCATCAGTAATGTCTCACAACAGACAATGAGACTTGTTTTTACTGTTTTTGGCATATCGAATATGTCACAGGTCACTTGCAAGGCTTTGCTGGGCAGGCAAGATACTCTCGGTAGCTTGCTGGGTTCTCTGATGGGGGCAGAGGAATCGAACCCGGTCGGCTGCTTACAAGGCAAATGCCCTACCCACTTTGCCATCGCTCCAGCCCAGTGGAGAAAGAATAGGTGATTAATACTATTCTCAACAAATCTTTTCAAGACTGCAGGCACTCAGTAGATCTTCTGACTGATGTGTACTGTTTTGTTTTTTGATTTGTTTTGTTTTGGTGTTGGTAGGGCATTTGCCTTGCACGCAGCCAATATGGCCAACCCGAGTTCGATTCCTCCACCCCTCTCGGAGAGCCCGGCAAGCTACCGAGAGTATCTCCCCTGCACGGCAGAGCCTGGCAAGCTACCCTTGACATATTCAATATGCCAAATATGCCAAACACAGTAACAACTAGTCTCACGATGGATACATTACTGGGCCCGCTCGAGCAAATTGATGAACAACGGGAGGACCGTGACCATTATTTTGGTGGCATACCCAGATACTCTTGGTTATGTGTTCAGCAAAAACTGGCAGGACTCAGTGGACCATATCAAATGCTAAGGGTTGAACCTGGTCATCCATTTGTAAGTGAGAATACAGCCCTACCCACTGTACTATGACTTTAGCACCAAGGATAAGGTCTTTTAATAGTTTCATAGTATTTGTTTTATTTCCTTAAAGCGTTTATTTCAATTTTGATTGCACTGAATAATACATTGAACCATACATTCCACATATTATATTGGATAGTATGGCAATTTTAATGTTACTTCTTCCAATAATGTAAATGAATATTCCCATTTCCTTGAATCTTCTAGCTTAGTTATGTATCATCTTTAGAAGTCCAAGTCTTTTATCTTCCTAAATTCTAGGTACTTAATTTTATTTTATGTAAAATGTATTATAAGTATAATTTATTTTTGATTAGTTTACTTCACATTTGTTGCTCACAAGTATAAATACAGTCCTTAGTTTCTTTCCAGATTTCCTGTTGTTTCTATGTTTCTTTATGCCTCATATATGAGAGAAATCATTGAGTATTAGTCCTCTCTTTGACTAACTTGACTAGGACTTATACTCTCTACTTCCATTTAAGTAAGTCTCAGGGAACATCAAATTGTTTGTCTTTTCTTATAGATGGGTAATGTTTCCATTGCATGCTTACATTATATTTTCTTTTATCTATTCATTTGTTGTTCGACACAGGTTGTTTTGAACATTGATGAAAAGGTTTTTAAACTAATGATTTTGTGCACTTTGGTATAGAAGACAAGAATGGAACATATGGATCATATGGAAACTTTATTTTTAATTTTGTTAGAAATCACCATATTGTTTTCTAAACTAACTGCACACAATGCCTCTAGTGTTTGTTTCTATTAATTTTGTCACTCATATTGATGTTTATTTTGATTCAATTTTCCTTATGATAAATGGATAAAGTACACTTTTTTCATATACCTAGTGACCATCTGTATGATTTTTTGAGGGACTGTCTGTTCATTACTTATCTTCATTTTTAGATGAGAAAGTTTGTTTTTTATGTTTGTTATTAAGTTCTGTCAGTGCTTTATAAATCTTGGATACTATCTCTTTGTCAGATGTGTTGTAAGCAAATATTTTCTCCCACTGAGTAGTGTCTTTATTTGAGTCATATTTTATAGTGCAAAACAATTTCTAGTTTGAGAATCTTATTTTGTTATGTTTCCTTGTTATCTTTACTATTGGCATTGGATCATTGAAAATGCCTCTAAAGTCAATACAACAGAGAGTTCTCTCTATGCTTTCCTCAATATATTTTATGAGCTTCTATGTAATATCAAGGTCTTTAATACATTTTGAATTACACACTTTGTGCATGATATGAAATAGTTGTCTGTTTTTGTTTCTTCACAAGCTATCTAAATGTTTATTGATCTTATTTATTCTTTTAAAAATAATTTATTCTCTATGTTTTATTATATCGCATCTGGTTGCTTTGTCCTCTCTTCATTATTCTTTTCTAGTATCTTATATCTTAATACTCCGTGCCAGGCTGTTTTCACTTGGGGCACCCCAGACTGGGGTGGATGAGAGCCCTCCCCACCCAAAGAAACCCAGGCCCTGCAGCTCACCTCCACTACCCAACCACCACCATGCTCCATGCCGTTTTCTACATGCTCAGGCCTAGCCTCACACATGAGTGAACATTTTCCTGGACTGACACATCATAAGACACTTCCTACCTATTTTCCATAGTTACCATGCCATATTTGATAGGGTTCAGACATTAGGCAAATATATATATATATATATATATATATATATATATATATAAAACAGCCCAGGAAGCTACCAAGAGTATCTAACCCACACAGGCTGAGACTGGCAAGCTACCATTGGCATATTTGATATGCCAAAAACAATAACAATAGGTCTCATTCGCCTTACCCTGAAAGAGCCTCAAATCTTTGGGAAAGACGAGTAAGGAGAGGCTGATAAAATCTTAGGGCTGGGAGGAATAGAGACTTTTCTGGCTCCAGCTCAAGTAAATCGACGAACAACGGGATGAAAGTGATACAGTGATACAGTGACAGTATCTTAAGATATGTAATTAGGTAATTTAATTGGGTCTTTCTTGTTTACTGGTGAATACTTGCCCTGCTATGAACTTCCCCATAGAAGAGCTTTCACCTCTGTCATGGATATATTTGTAACTCACGTCTTTATTCTTGTTTTCTTCCAGGAATATTTAAATACATTCTTTAATTTCCTTTCTAAACCACTGATTGTTTTGTATGCTTTTTCATTTCCAGGTGTTTGAGTTTTTACTTTTAGTTTGTGATAAATTTAACATTCAAAACATTATGATATGAAATATACTTGATATGATTCTATCCTCTTAATTTATGGACACAAATTTTACTTTCTGGCTTGTGATATAATCTGGAGAAAAATGTCTAGTCTATGTTTCAGAATTTGAGAGTGCTTAAGTCGGTATCTTCATTTTTTTTAAAAATCAATCTTTCCTTCTTACTATTTTGCCTAACTTATCTATTCCACAGTAAGGAGTGTGCATATTTTGTTTAAAGTGTCTAATGAAATTATTGCAAGGTATATTACATGAAATGAACATAATCACACAAATGAAATCAGAAATTAATATAGGTTTCCTATGAGATTTATAAAAGGAATAGAGATCATAGGACACTATATTTAACTATTCAAATCCTAGGATGCAATATGTCAGTTGAAAAAAATTTATGATTTTCATATAAACATTTTATTCTCCAATAGTTAATCATCTAAACACATAAAAAAAAAACTTTTCGGAACCTAAACTTCTCTAAAGATGTATAAAATGTATTTTCTAACTTCAAAAATATAACCAAAACCATATAAGGAGCACTTGAGAAATCTAGTTCAAGAAACATTGATAAACTCAAAGGAATTCATAATCTGTTCTATCCATATTCTACTTCTTGGTAACCTTGAAAACAGGCTTATTCCCAGAGCCTCTGCAGCATCTTGTACATATTTCAAATTCAAACCACCTGTTCAAAATAACATAATAAGTCTATGCATTGCCAGACAACAAGAGAATATTTAAAGAAAACTTATAGAAATGTTTATAAAGTAGCAGAAGAATAGAAACATCAATCAATTCTAGTTAAAATACAGGGTGAAAGTGAAAAGTGATTTTTATAGCAAAAAGTATGCAATTAATACAAAGCAGATAAAGCTCAAAAATAGTGCTTCATGACAATTTCAGAGTCACTAAATGACTCTAAATAAAAAATAAAAATGAGGAACACAATTGCATTCATTTAGAATTTTAGGTTTATTTAGTCAGGTATGCCCAAATTCAGGAAACATTTGTACATCATTTTATTTGGAATATCTTGAAATAGAACACATTTAGCACACATTCTGGGTTGCTGTTTTATACAATTAAAAAGAACAATTATAAAAGTAAGAAGAAATTTAAAAGGAATATAATATACATGGTACATTCCATGTCTATTTTCTGTTCATACAAACAATAAAAAGAAAGTAATGCTTTTATATATATGTAGTGTTTTAATAATTACACTTCAAAGTAACACTTTAGGACAAATTGTTATATGTAATGCAAATTAAAATAAAGAATACTCTAATTTTTAGTGTAATCAACAGATTCAAAAAAGTTTGGACAAGGTTTTATATGACATTTCAAAAAATAAAAGATTTTGAAATTAAGACTTTTAAGAAAATTTGTTATTTATCACCAAAGAATAAATGGGGAAATGATATAGATAACATAAAAGTATATCAATAAAATATTAGAATAAACTCACTGTGGACAACTATCCTTCAAAAGCAAGATAATTTACATGCATACAGCTTTATATGTAGCATTTATATATACTTTTAAAATTCATTATAATGTTTGAGATATTGACGTGTGTTTGTGTGTGTGTGTGTGTGTGTGTGTTTAGTTTTGACATTTTTTGAAGGGTCACACCCAGCTATGCTTGGAGCTTACTCTTGGCTTCAAGTGCTTAGGGATCAGTTTGGCCAGATTCTATCAACTATATGGTGTGCTGATGATCAAATCTAATTTGATCTGTGTAAGACAAGCACTTTACCTGCTGTATAGTCTCTCTGACCCTGACAATTTTTATAATTCTTAAAATTTAACCTATGCAAAATTCTAGGAAAATCTCAAATTATAATTCAATATAAGTATACATGCCTCTCATTGTGACTCCTTGAGTTTGATGCCCAGAACTAACTAACTAAATACAATCGAAACCTTGGAGGATATATATCACAGTGCAATTGTGTGTGTGTGTGTGTGTGTGTGTGTGTGTGTATATATATATATATATATATATATACAAATAACACACACACACACACACACCAAGTTGAAGAAGCAATTGTTGTTGTTTGAGTGTTTGTTTTGTCGTCCCACATGGCTGTCATGGGTCTTCTAACTTTGGACTTTGGACTCAGAGATCACTCGTGGCAGTGCTCAGTGGACCATATGTGCTACCAAAGATCAAACACAGGTTATACATATACAAGGTCAGCATCTCATCTACTGTACTGTAACTCCAGTCCTTGAAGAAATCAAGTTTCGATGGATAAAATTTTTAAAAAAAGATTTTATTAGGCTATAGATTGTTGCATAGTAAATATCAGTTACAACACAGCATTTTTATAAAGTACACTTATATTAGTGTTAATAATGTTATCTGTACTTGTCAAATTTTGAAGTCTGTAAAAAACATAAAAAAGAGAAAATTCAATAAAATTATATTTTGCACTAAAAAAGAAATAAAATACTTTTAAAAGGAATTCCAGTTCTGTGGGTTATCTTGTGGAAATAAAAATTCCTGTACATGAAATATCATATTTCAAGAGAATTAGAATTATTATTATCACCTTTAAAGAGACACCATACCAACCTTTACTGCCTCAATAAATTTTAAAATATCTGAAAAAGATATAGTAGTCCTAGTGGTTCAAACCCAAAATTTATTTTAAATAAAATTTTAGAAATAGTTCACAAATAAAGTAAAAGCACTTTAACAGTGGGGGTTTGTATATTCCACTGCTATTTATTTCCATGTATTTTTGTCATTATTATTATTATCTTTTTAATTTACAAATGCCAGTGATCAAACCAAAGTCTTACCAGACCTTGAGCAGCATACCAGCTTTCTCTGCAGCAATAAGCAGACTGGGTCTCTATTCAGTCATTCCTAAAAAACATCTGGATAGTCACAAGATGAACTAGATATAATATAAAAATGAGCAAGAGAAACCCAGAATGAAACACATGGCTATCAAGGAGTCACCTAAAGGAATTACTGGTGACTGCTAAATCTTCCCCTCACACTGAGTAGGAACTTTCTGTTTCAGGACCATTGGGAGACCACCTATAAAAGCACATGGGTTATCTATTTGTAAAAATAGACCCGTAGCAGAGAAGCCAGAATAAAATGGGTTTCTGTTATTGTTCTTTTTCTTTTTTTTTTTTTAATGATCTTGTATTATTGGACAGATCCTGTTAAAAGCATCTTGCTGTGTGTGTGTGTGTGTGTGTGTGTGTGTGTGTGTGTGCTTGTGAGCAGGCATGTGTGTGTGTGTGTGTGTGTGTGTGTGTGAGAAAAGTCTATAAATTAGATGAGATTCCCATATCTTTACAAAATAGGATCTGAAATCTGGAGAATTTCAATAATTTGCCCCAAATTATAGTACTACGATGAATAAGAATTTTAATCCAAAATAAACCAGGAGTTTTTAGAGTGTACTAAACAGATTTGTTTGTGTCTATGGGAATTTGTTTCTGCACTAAGATGGACAGTTCCTGCTTGAAAAAAAAGTTGCCTTGTCCATTGATTTCCTTTGCAAAGAATTCGCTTTATGTATTGCTCTGAAGAAATAGTTTAAGTCTTTAAATAATATGCGCAACAGCTACCTCTTCTAAACAATATTTACTGATTTGCCAAGAGATTTTCTATGGGATTTCCCACCACTCATTTGTGGAATTAAAAATAACTTTAAACATAGCACTGTGTTTTAAAAAAAATTTTACTCTATTGATCTTCCTTTGCCAAATTAAGAAAGTCTAAAAGAAATTCTTTTTTATTACAAGATCAACTCCTCATATCCCTGTCAACAGAGAGCAAAGATCAAATGTATATGTTATTGGTTAACTAAATTATTACTTGGTAAATAGGTACAGTATATAACTAATGGATAAATTTTTTTTATGTTTTATTGTTTTGCTCATAATATTTCATTTTATTTTTTAATGTAGGAGTACTGCTATTTATTCAGCTACAAATTAAGCTGACTGAAATGGGCAGGAACTCCACATTACTTAAAAGTTTTTTTAATTGAATATCTGTGAGACAAAGACATTATCAGTAGTTTAAAACTAACCTGTCTCATGATGGTCTAAACCTAGCTCACATTCCCTATAAGTGGGTGTGTTCCAATGCTTGGTGAATTCTGCTTCACAATGATAGGAAGTGCCGACATGGAAGGATCAAACAGTGACATTGCTATTAACCCTTGGCCACCACAAGCCCCTGCGCCATGCTGTCTTCACTGGGGCCCCTCAGAAGGGGGCGGGTTGAGTTTCCCTCCCTGCCCAAGGAGAACCTTGGCAGCCAAAAACCTCCAGAACCCAGCCTCAGCCATGCTCAAGGTCACTCTGCACACGCTCAGAAGAGCCTCACACATGAAGGAACCTGCAGAGGAACCCAGGTATGCAGGACCCATGGCTGAGATCTCCAAGCCTGCTTAGATCGGGATTGGGCCTCATCCACCCAGATCCCACATTTTCCAGTAGCTTGGCAGTCACACCCACAAATGGCAACTGGCGTCATGTAATCTCATCAATGGCCAAGATCAATAGACTATGAAACAAAGCTCCCAGAAGAGAGTGATGCAGTTTCTCCCTCTCGGAGAGTCCAGCAAGCTACAGACAGTATCCCTCCCACACAGCAGAGCCTGGCAAGCTGCCTGTGACATATTCAATATGCCAAAAAACAGTAACAATAATGGGTCTCATTCCGCTGACCTTGAAAGAGCCCCAATACACTATTAGGCTATGCTAGCATGCGACAGGGACAAATGGAGACTTTACTGGCACCCGCTGGAGCAAATCGTTGAACAAAGAGATGACAAGTGAAGTTATACAAGTGATCTCTGAGACACTTACAAAGGCTGTTCATAATTGGGTTTTGATCTATAATGATCCAGCACTTATCCCTCTACCAGTGTACCTTCTCTATCACCATTGCCCCCTGTTTCGTTCCCACTATCCGCCAACACCCCACGCTACCCCACCAGCCTTCCCTATGGGAGTCACTTTCCTTCTTACTCTCATTCTCCTTTGCCTTTTGTGCATTATGATTTGCAATATAGGTACTAAGAGGTCACTGTGTTTGTTCAGGGCATTCAGTATTTTTATCAGGATGGTAAGGATGGAGTAGCTTTTTAACTGGTGGCAGCTTTTGGGTGTGTATGTAACTGCCTCCAAAATCACAGGGAGGTAGCAGGAAGTAACCCATCCTGACCTTGAGAAAGCCTGGATATTTCAGTCACAAAACCCTCATACCCATTTTTTCAGCGGGTTAATATCTTGGTGAAATCTGTCCTCAGTAGTGAAGTCTGTGTGGGGCATGTGGCAATTTTGAATTGTGTGAGCAAGCAGTTGCCATGGCTCTGTTTGGGTGGGCACCAGGCTAATCCACCCACCTCTGATTTACCCCAGTCTGTTCAGCCATGCACAGGTCCAAGATTAACAGAGGCTTCTGGTCTCTTTCGAGATTTATTTATGGGTCCCTGAAATGAAGACAATAAATGAGTTTGTATAGTTAAGCCAGAGGTGGATTGTGGATGTGCTTCTCACACAACGAACTTTTGACCATTTAATTTCTTGGGAAACTTGGTCCAAAGTTTTTGGGGTCTGGCCAAAAGCGCAGTGGTAATTTTGGGGTATCAGGAAGCCTTCAGGCTCCATCAGGTTGCTGATGCACTCACCCCGCATGCACAGGCTGCACTATACCCCCCAATCATAATATTTTAAAGTGAATCCATTCTGTTCAGTTTCAGAATCATCAGGTAAAGGGAGTGTGTGGACATAAATGTAAATTCATAGAAATGATAAAGTTGAATCTATCTTAATTTGTGCATGTTTTGTTTTTTCCTGAGATGGGAACAAGATAATTACACATGGCTCAATCATAAGAAATGTTAGAAGTTTTGTACGATAGAAAGTTATTTTAAATTTTTTGCCAACTTCCAGTGACGTTTTTTAGGTGAAATATCTTTTAATCAGTCAAAATTGTATAAAATAAGTCTCGAAGATAAACTTTAACAATTTTGTTCTTTCTGAGATATCTAAACTTTGTTTCTCAAACACTTGCACTGTTTTCTTGTTGATTCATCACTCAGATTGAAGTGTTTATTTTTTATCAATCATTAAGTAAACGACTTCTTAGTTGAGATTTATACCCCATACAATTGCAAAGGTTTGTTTTGTGTGCATGTGTGTGTGCACGTGTGTGAAGGTCTGAATTTGACTTTCAGTTCATCTACTTTAGGAATCTTGAGTTGTCTTCTATTTACACAGCTATCTCCCAAGAGATGGGTTCTGTAGATAACACTCACCAACTGTCAATTCTCTTTATCTCTATTCTGAGTAGAAAACTACTCTAAAAAAAAAAAACTAGGCACAAATTACTGCTGAAGTGTTTATCAAGTTAGGGTCATTTCACTCACCTGTTTTAATCTTCTTAGAGATATATCATTATGCAACTACCACTGAAAATCTATAAAATAATTGAATTGCTGGTGGTGATGGAGGGAAGGGTTACATTTTAAGTTTTCTTTCATAAATCTTTTAGGATTTATGTTTTGCATTCTTAGAATTGCTATTCTTCATTATCTCCTGCTTTATGTTGGTTCCCATGTTTCTTTGGAAGGAATATATAGTTTAGTTTGCTATATGACTAACTAAGAAAGGGATTGTGTCTACAAACTTATTTCACAAAAAGGTGTGCTAATATTTATAACTTCTGCAGAAATATTGTGAAATCCTTTAGCACAGTGCAGGCCTTTAAATCTTTTCTATAATTCATCTACATTGTTTGGAGCAATATGTCAGCCACTTAGAACAAAAATCTAAGCCAAAAAGAAGGTACAACAACATTGTAAAACTTGGAATACTCAGACACTTATGATGTGAATAGAAACTGTCCCTGAAAAGTAAATAAATCTTATCTAGTTTATAATTAATTAATTAATTGATAAGAAAGTAATGAGGAACACAGTGACTCCAACAGCAAAACCCCCAAACTTTAAAGGAGACCATTTTCTTGTTTTGTAAAAAGTTTAATAATCACACCTCCCCCATCCATATTAAAATGATTGATGTAGAATGAAGCTGAGAACCCAGTTTCCCTTATCTATACCTTAAGAACTCTCTCGTAAGCTACACTATCTTTTTTTTTTACTGGAAACCTTAAAAGTTTATTGACGAAAAGCTCTTCAAATACCACACATAAAACGTCTTTTATTTTGAATTAGAGGACACCAGAGCTCCAAAATATTGCTACTTAGAAGATCCAGAGTGGGGGAGGGGGACACACCTGACAGTGCTGGGTAGTAAGGGGACCATCATATGGGATGTTTGGATTCAAACCAGGGCCACAGCTACAGACTTAAAATTTTGTGCCACACTGTGTTCAGGGATAACTCCTGGTAGGTTTGGGAAACTATATGGGGTACCAGGGATTGAAGACAGGTCAGCTGAGTGCAAGACAAGCACCCTACTCCCTGTACTTTCTGATCCAGAGAAGACTTTTATATTTTAAAATTAAGTTTTAAAATTTTAGTTAGCTCAAGTCTGTCAGTATGACATGTTTTATCTGTACTAAGAACAAAAAAGTCACACTAATACAGGATAGAATTTTGCTGATTTGTATATCGGACCGTATCCAGTTATAATATCAATATAGATTTCATTCACCAAAGGAAACATTTTATTCAAGTTTCAAAAAAAGTGGGAAATTACGAACTGAAGAAAAAGGTCAAGTTAAAACCAGAGTTTTCATTTGGTAGAAGCTGAAATCAGTGTACACATTTATCAACGAACTGTCCTATATGGTATTTCTCAATATTTTAAGAGGCTACCAGGCCAAACCCTTAATTGCTTTTGCTCTGCTTTTGCCTTTCTTTTTCTCTCGCTTTGCTTTCAGTCTTTTCCTCTGCCACGGGTTCATCCAGATAGGGTACTGCCCATGCTGATCTAGAAGACTCTTCTTGTTTCTCTTAATGTCAATCTCCATTTTCATGTCATCTTTTGCATCCTTTACTGCACATTCAATCTTCTGGCAACTTTGGGGTTCCACCACAATTGCTATCTCTTGAACATCTTTCACTATAACATCAGTGTCTATTTTAAGAATACTTTTAAATCTGCTGAGTTCCTTTGGGGCATTCGTTTTTCTTTGTTCAGCCCGCATTTTCCTTTTCCACTTACTCCGCAAGCTCTTAGCCATATTTGATCGAAGAGAAACTCACCAACTCCCCAGCTCGCCCCTCACGCCACCGGAAGTCCAGCTACACTATCTTGAATATCGATATATACTTGAATATAGTTATAAAGGTACTATATTGGACATCGAAGTATGGATGAGGTTGGAAACCCAGTGAAAAGCTTTACCTACACCACTGTTGAAAAGGTTTTCCTTGCCTCACTTTGCACACTTTGCACCTTTTTTACATGTGTAATCACAAAATAAATAAGTGATCAGCTGTACTGGTGTGGTCTCTCTTGCCCACTATGTGCTTTTAGTGGCCATGAGCTGCTTCCCCACCCTGGCCAATCATCACCTCCAACAGATGTATGAAGGAGGGTATAGGGCCACCAGACTGATTGATGATCAGTTGCCATTTATTCCATTCTCCCCACGTGACTGTTCCAGTCTCACTAAGCTCCCCATTCCAGTCTCACACTGCCCCTCATTCTTATCTCCTCCTATCCCCCATGCTGGTGTCTCCACACTCCTTCTCACAGCTGCAGCTGCAACCTTGGTCTTCTCCCTACCTCCTTAAGTTTGGGGGAGCGACTACAACTAGGTCAGGTAGCAAAATCAACATATGACATTCCTTCCAGGGGGAGGCTCTCTAAGATATGACAAAGATCTGCAGGTAGGAGATCCGCTCAAGGCTCAAGGGTGAAATACCATCTAGGGGTGTATTTCTCCGTTTTTTAGTCCAACAACCATTTTTTCCTTTTGGGTCACACACGGCAATGTACAGAAGTTACTCCTGGCTCTGCACTCAGGAGTTACTCCGGGTGGTGCTTCGGAGACCATATGGGATGTTGGGAATCAAACCCGGGTTGGCGGCGTGCAAGGCAAACACCCTACCTGCTGTGCTATCTCTCCAGCCCCAGTCCAACAACCATTTAAACATTCATCTTAATTCTACTTCTTAATATTAGTTATTTTGTATGGACACAGTAAGAGATAATTAAGCTTGTAGGGTGGCTCTCCTAAGGACATCTCGCTATAGATCCCAGACTACAGTGCTCAGGCCTGGTTAGTCTTTCCCAATCCTAGCAGGGTCTATCCAGTTGTTATTCTTTTTTTTTTATTATGTAGGAGTACTGCTATTTATTCAGACACTGATTAGGTTGATTGAATTGTGCATGAACTTCACTCCAATTGTTATTCTTTGGATTATGATGACCATGCTTTTTAAAAAATAAAAAATAAAAAAAGAATCACTGTAAGATAGAGTTACAAGCTTTCATGTTTGAGTTACAATCACACAATGATCAAACGCCAAAAACTCCACCAGTGCACGTTCCCCACCACCAATGTCCCCAGTAGAACCCTCTTTTCCCACCCTCCCACTGCCTCCATGGCAGGCAATTTCCCTCATAATCTCTCTCTACTTTGGGGCATCATGGTTTGCAATACAGATACTGAGAGGCTATCACGTTTGGTCCTTTATCTACTTTCAACATACACATCTCCCCTCCCGAATGATCCCTCCAACCATCATATTCTTAGTGATCCCTTCCCTAGTCCAGCTGCCTTCTCCCCGCACTCATGAGTCAGGTTTCCAATTATGAGCAATCTTCCTGACTCTTGTATTTACTGTCCTTGGATGTCAGTCTCATGTTATGTTATTTTATACTCCACAAATGAATGCAGTCCTTCTATATCTGTCCTTCTCTTTCCGTCTCGTTTCTCTTAGCATGATCTCTTCATATCTGTCCACTTATAAGCAAATTTCATGGCTTCATCTCTCCTAACAGCTACATAGTATTCCATTGTGTAGATATACCAAAATTTCTTTAACCAGTGACCTTTAACGTACATGACTATTCTCTTAACTTATAGCTAAGTATTTTGGCTCTTGGCCTTGCCTATTTTGATGCCAGGGTAGCTTACAGCTTGCCCACAGTTCACCCAGTCTCTTGTTGGGGCCCTGCTTTTGAAGTTCTAGGAACTAAGGGAAACTGAGGCTTAAGTTGAGAAAATAGTTACCTAGGAGTGACTATTATTCACAGTCAATTAACTCCCAAGTTACAAAACCAAAATGTTAACTGTCTTTCTGTGTCTATACAAAAAGGACATTGTTTTGATGTAAACTATGAAAAAGGTCATAAGGGAAGGATAAAAGCAATATTTCACTTACAAATACAAAATCAGAGATTTCTAAAGAATTTGACTTTACAAGTCACAGGTACTGCTTAGGGGGAAAAGGTGATTGCCAGTTGGAGAAGCAGAGTATAGAGAATTTAAAGGCAAACAGAGTGTGAATGATGTAACCCAGTAAACCTAAGCTCCCTGAGACCAGGGAGACATGACAAACCAATGTTATCCAACAATTACAGACTTGTCTCCATATACTGAATACTTATCTCTGAATGTTCAGTTCTATTTTATTGGTTTGAGTGCCTGTCTTTATTCTTGTAGCAAGACATATTTTAAATTATGTTGTTTTATGGTATAATTTAAAATCAGAGAATGAAAAACCATCCATTTGCTTTCTCAGAAATGACATGGTTACCTTAGGAGTTTTATGGTTTTGTACAATTTTAATAACATTTCTTCTAAGTTGTGGAAGAATGTGATCAAAATATTAGTGTATTGCTTTGAGTCTGATGACCATTTTTGCAGTATCTATTTATGTTGGGCATTTAAAAAAATTCCTGAATTTATGTTCTATAATTTTAATAGTGACAAACTTTTAAAAAATTCTTAATAAATCAACATGAGGTATAGTTATAGAATTACAAACGTTCGTGCTTATGTTTCAGTCATAAAATTATTGAGTACCTGTCCCTTCATCAGTGCCCATTTTCCACTTCCAACATTCCCAGTAGCCCTCCCAACACTCCCACCCCATCCCTGCCCCTACCTCTGTGGCAGGCAAATTCCCTTTTACTCTCTCCTTTAGGGTTTTGTGGTTTGCAAAAAAGTTACTTTAGGTTGACCTTGTGATCGATAGCACAGCGGTAATGTGTTTGCCTTACAAGCGGCCAACATGACTGACCCGAGTTCGATTCCTCCACCCCTCTTGGAGAGCCCGGCAAGCTAACGAGAGTATTTCGCCCACATGGCAGAGCCTGGCAAGCTACCCATGACGTACTCGATATGCCAAACACAGTAACAACAAGTCTCATGATGGAGACGTTACTGGGCCCGTTTGAGCAAATGGATGAACAATGGGAGGACCGTGACCATAATAAAGTTACTAAGTGGCCATCATATTCAGTCCATAGTCTACTTTTAGCACATGTGTCTTATCCTGAGCGAGCCCTCCAAGCATCATTTACTTGGTCGTCTCTTCTCTCTCCCTGCTGCCTTTTGACCCAGCATCTGAGGCCACCTTCCAAGCTGTGGAGAGATCCTCCTGCCATTATCTCTACTATCCTTAGATGTTAGTATCCTATTATGTTACTTTATATTCCACAAATGAGTGTAGTCATTCTATGTCTGTTCCTCTCTTTCTGACTCATTTCATTTAGCATGATGCTTTTCATGTCCATCCATTTATATGCAAATTTTATGATTTCATCTATCAGCTGCATAGTATTCCATTGTGTAGATGTACCAGTGTTTCTTTCTTTAACTAGTCATCTGTTCTTGGGCACTTGGGATTTTCCAAATTCTGGCTATTGTGAATAGTTCTGCAATCAACATACAAGTGCAGATGTCATTTTTACTGTATTTTTTTGCATCTCTGGTATATGTTCCAGGAAGTGGTATTGCTGGGTCAAATTGAGCTCAATTTCAATTTTTTGAGAAACATCCATATTGTTTTCCAAAAGGGCTGAACCAGTCAACATTTTACCAGCAGTGAGGGAGAGTCTCCTCTTCACATCCATGCCAACACCAATTGCTTTTGTTCTTTTGGATGTGTGCCAGTCTCTGCTGTGTGAGATGATATCTCATTGTTGTGTTGATTTGAATCTCCCTGATGATTAGTGTTGAAGAACATTTTTTCATATGCCTATTGGCCATTCGGATTTCTTCTTTTAGAAAATTTCTGTTCATTTCATTGCCCAATTTTCTGATGGGATAAGATGTTTTCTTCTTGTAGAGTTCGACCAGTGTGTTGTATATCCTTGATATCAACCCCTTATCAGATGTGTATTGGGTGAATATCATTTCCTGTTCTGTAGACTGTTTTGGATTCTGGTCACTCTTTCTTTTGAGGTACAGAAGCTTCTTAGGTTAAGATAGTCCCATTTGTTTATCTCTGTTTCAATTGCTTGGTCAGTGGTGTTTCATCTTTGAATATACCTTTAGCTTTGATGTCATGGAGGGTCTTGCAAACCTTCTCTTCAATGAACCTTATGGATTCTGGTCTGATGTTGAGGTCTTTAATCTACTTGGATCTTACTTTTGTGAATGGTGTTAGGTAGAGGTCTGAGCCCATTTTTTTTGCATGTAGATGTACTGTTTTGCAAGCACTGTTTGTTAAAGAGGTTTTCCTTGCTCCACTTCACATTTCTTGCTCCCTTATCAAAGATTTAAGTAAAGTAAAGTAAAGGCCCTCCCGTTGATCGTCGATTTGCTCGAGCGGGCCCAGTAACGTCTCCATTGGAGACTTTGTTATTACTGTGTCTGGCATATCCAATACTCTCGGTAGCTTGCTGGGCTCTCCGAGAGGGGCGGAGGAATCGAACTCGGGTCGGCCATGTTGGCCGCTTGTAAGGCGAACGCCCTACCCGCTGTGCTATCGCTCCAGCCCTATCAAAGATTAATCTATATAAAAATTAGATAATCATACATTTGAAGGTTTGTGTAAGGATATTCAACCCTGTTCCATTGGTCTGTGGATCTGCCTTTGTTCCAATACCATGCTCTTATAATTATTACCACTTTGTAGTAGAGTTTGAGGTTGGGGAAGGTGATGCCTCTCAACTTTTTTTCCCCCAAGAATTCCTCTAGCTACTTGTATGGCTTGTTGTCCCATGTGAATTTCAAGAGTGTTTGATCAATTTCTTTGAAGAATGTCTTAGATATCCTTAAAAGGATTGCTTTAAATCTGTATAATGCTTTGGAGAATATTGCCATTTTGACAATATTAATTCTCCCAATCCACGAGCAGGGGATGTGCTTCCTTTTCCTCATGTCCTCTTTTATTTCTTGAAGTACCATGTTGTCGTTTTTTTTTTTTAACAGATCCTTTACCTCCTTCGTTAAGCTGCTTTTGAGGGACTTGATTTTCTGAGGCATGATTGTGAATGGGATTACATTTTTCATATCACTTTCTTCTCTCTCTTTATTTGTATATAGGAAAGCCATAGAGTTTTGGGCATTGATTTTATAGCCTTTAACTTTACTATACAAATCTACTGTTTCTAGAATTCTTGGTAGAGGCTTTAGGGTTCCCTAAATGTAGTACCATATCTTCTGCAAATAGTGAGAGCTTGACTTCTTCCTTTCCCATCTGAATGCCCTTAATATCTTTTTCTTTCCTAACCACTATACTCTACTATTGAATAGGAATGGTGAGATTGGACATACGTATCTTCTCCCTGAACTTAGAGGAAAAGCTCTTATTTTTTCTCATTTGAGTATAATGATTGTCATAGGCTTGTAGTAGCATGGCTTTGACTATATTAGGAACGTTCCTTCAATACCCATTTTGGTGAGAGTTTTCACCATAAATGGGTGTTGGATCTTGTTAAATACTTTCTCTTCATCTATTTATATGATGACATGGTTTTATTTTTTATTTTATTGATATGATGGATTATGTTGATTGACATGTGAATGTTAAATTATTGTTGCATTTCTGGAATGAATCCCATTTGGTCATGGTGTATGATCTTTTTGATGAGTTGTTGAATTATATTTGCTAATATTAGTTGAGGATATTCACAGGCATGTTCATCAGTGATATTGACCTGTAAATTAGTTTTTTTTGTGGTGTCTCTGTTTGCTTTTGACATTAGGGAGATATGTGCCTCATAGGAACTGTTTGGGAGAGGGTTTATGTTTCTTCAATTTCCTGGAAAAGCTTGAGAAGCACAGGCAATAGGTCTTCTTTAAATGTTTGGAAGAATTCTTTAGTGAATCCATCTGGACCTGAGCTTCTGTTTTGGGGACGACTTTTGATTACATTTTCAATTTCCTTGATAGTAAGAGGTCTATTCAAGTGTTCCAAATCTTCTTGATTCAGGCTTGGGAGATTATAGGAATCCAGAAATATATCCACTTCTTCTAGGTTCTTTTGTTTTGTAGCATAGAGATTTTTGAATTAATATCTGATGACCTTATGAATTCTTTTTGTTTCTGTTGTGATGTCCCCCATTTAATTTCTTATTCAGTTTATTAGGATTCTCTCTTTCTCTTTCTTTGTGAGTCTTGCTAGTTGTTTATCAATCTAGTTTATTTTCTGAAAGAACCAGCTCTTTGTTTCATTGATCTTTGAATTATCTTTTGGGTTTCCATGTTGTTTATTTCTGCTCTAGATTTTATTATTTCTTTCTTTCTGCCTGATCTGGGCTCCCTTTACTGGTCCTTTTCTAAGATCTTGAGCTGTGAAGTCAAGTTATTTATGTGGGCGCTTTCTTCCTTCCAGAGAAATGCTTTCAGAGCTATAAATTTCCCCCCTAACACTGCTTTACCTGCATCCCACAGGTTCTGGTAGCTTGTTGTCTTCATTTTCATTTGTTTCCAGGTATCTTTTGATTTCTTCCTTGAGTTCCTCTCTGACTCAATCATTGTTCAACATTGAATTGTTTAATTTCCAGGCATTTGATTTGCATGTATGTGTGATTTTAACTTCTATCTTCAGTGTATCATGGTCTGAAAATATAGTTGATACAATATTTCTCTTCCTGATTTTACTCAGCTATGTTTTGTGACATAGGATGTGGATACCATGGATAGAGACACAAAACTGCAAGCAGAAAGGTCAAAGAAGAAAATCACAAACAATGGAAATCACAAACAAATCTAAACCCTTAAATTTACAGCAGTCTACCAGAGGAAGCTTTCCAAGCCTGAAGAAAATCTTGGGATACAGTGAAAAAACTCAATGAAATGAAAGCCTCACCAAGAATACTTTATCCTACTAAACTCTCACTCAAACTCAAAGGAAGATACACTATTTCCTGAATAAGCAACAGCTCAAGAAATTCATAGACACTAAACCAACCTTAAAAGAAGAGAGGGGCTACTGTAAGACAAGAAAAATCCCTACAAGCACAACAAACCTCTACAGAAAGATGGCAAAAGATACAAAACCCCATGACAATGTTCTCTCTCAATGTCGATGGTCTAAATGCACCAATTAAGAGACACAGAGTGGCAAAATGGATTTAAAAACTGAATCCAATATTCTGCTTCCTATAAAAAACACATCTGAAAAATCAGCACAAACACAGACTCAAAGTCAAAGGCTGAAAAACAATTCTTCAGGCAAACAATTCCTTCAAAAAAGCCAGGGTGGCAATACTATTACTGACAACATAGATTTCAGACTGGAAATTTAGAAGGGACAGAGAAAGCTGTATTTTATAATCAAGAGATATTTACACTTGGAAGATATCAAGCTCCTAAACATATATGCACCCAATAAGGGGCCAGCAAAATACTTAAAACAACTGCTAATAGACTTCAAGGAGGACATTGGTAGCAACACAATTGTAGTTGGAGAATTCAACAAAGCCTTACCACCTCTAAATAGATCAATGCGATTAAAACTCAGCAAGGATAGTCTGGCTTTGAAGGAAGAAATAGAAGAGAAAGGGCTAATGGATATATACAGGGCTTTCCATTCCCAAAACACCGAATACACATTCTTTTCTAGTGTTCACAAAACATT
The DNA here is from genome assembly GCF_029834395.1 of Sorex fumeus. Taxonomy (NCBI): domain Eukaryota; kingdom Metazoa; phylum Chordata; class Mammalia; order Eulipotyphla; family Soricidae; genus Sorex; species Sorex fumeus. Next base: position 65,067,424 of record NW_026606063.1, on the reverse strand, counting down.
TTCCAAGTGACAAACTTTTTAATATATGTCTTCTAGATCATTTGTTAAGCTGATTCTTGGTGATTGTTGTTTTGAACACTTTTTTTGTATTTTTATTTATTTATTTTTAAAAAGTAGTTCACAGTAATTGCATTAATATTCCAAACACAATCCCACCACCGAAACGCCTTTCCATCACCATTATTTCTAATTACCCCACCAACAAATAAGCTTGTCAGAGAAGTAGGTCCTCAATAATTTTTGTATGATTTATTATGCATAATGCTTTATGCTTATAAATAATCCAAAAAATTTACCTTAAAGGAAAAGGTGTGAAAGTATTTGAAGATTTTTTTATCCCACCCTCAAGCCATTATGACCCAGTAGAAGAGATTACTAACAAGTTGTTGCATGTTGAGCCATGTTTGTAATATTTATTTGATTATTTTTGGATCAAGATTGGTTGCTTTCTACCTTAATCTCATCAAATGTGGTATGCTACTCTTGGTACATCTGTGGAGAAGAGGATAAAATTTTGTAAGGCCACAAATGTGGCTGTATGTTTCAGGTATTCTGAAATTTAAATTAGGGTGATACACACAAATGAGCCCCAGATGTCCTCTAGGACCCTGGGATGTTCACCATCCCTGAGCCTCTTCCTGTTTTTCCCCCAACGCTGTGCCGGGTCTTCTTCCACCCCCATGTTGTATCCCCCAAAGACACCAGGTACCTGTAGGAAGCGTGGTCTCTGCAGAAGTTTTGGGCCAACGGCTACTCATTTAGTAATTTACCCATATCCAGCAATCTCAAGTAACATCTCAGTCTCCATATCTCCACACCAACATGAAGAAACAACACAAAGGCCCACCACGAGGGGAGAAAGATGAAAAGAATCCAGAAGCCTCATTAGGTGCTACTCACCTAAGGGATTTCTCTGAGATAGAATTCAGATATGAAGTAATGAAGATGTTCAATGAACTCAATGAAATATTGAAAAAGATATTCAGTAAATTACAGGAGGATATGAGAGAAAAATGGAGAAATTATGAGAAAAAAATGAGAGCAGAAATTGGAAAGCTACGCACAGAAATGTCACGAATAAAAGATTCTGTAGAAGAAATAAAAATCTCAGTATGTGCCCTCAACAGTAGAATGGCCACAGCTGAAGACAGAATCAGTGAGCTGGAAGATCAGTTGGACCAAGCCAACAGGCAACAAGAAACAATGGCAAGAGACCTCAAAATAGTTATAGAGCAAATCAGAGTCTTAGGAGATGATTCCAAGAGGAAAAACATTAGAATCATTGGAGTACCAGAAGGTGAAGTAAACAATCCCAATTAAAAAGCCACATTCAAACAAATCATTGCTGAAAAGTTCCCAGAGCTGGACAATGCAGCCATTCAGATTCAAGGAGCCTGAAGGATACCAGCTCAAAGAGACTCTAACAAAAACACTCCAAGACATATCATAATTAGAATCAAAGTTAGGTCAAAGAAGGAAATCACATATAAAGGAGCACCCCTTAGATTCAAGCAGACCTATCAGAGGAAACCCTCCAAGCCCAAAAGCAATGGTGGGATATAGTGAAAAAAAAACTCACTGAAATGAAAGCTTCAACATGAATACTCTATCTAGCTATACTCTCACTCAAACTCAAAGGAATGGTACACTATTTTGTGTATAAATAGCAGCTCAGGAACTTCATAGATTCTAAACAAAACCTAAAAGATGGGCTAAATGGGCTACTTTAAGACAAGACAAACCCTACAAGCACAACAAACCCTCATAAAAAGATGACACAAAACCCCATAACAATAATCTCTCTCAATGCCAACGGTCTAAATTCACCAATTAAGAGACAGAGAGTGGCAAAATGGATTCAGAGACAGAACCTGACATTCTGCTGCCTACAAGAAACTCATCTGAACACTCAGAGCAAAAACAGACTCATAGTTAAAGGATTGAAAATAATCCTTCAAGCAAACAGCTCCCAAACATGCCGAAGGTTGTGTGTTCACAGGCTCACTGGATGGCTCTTTCTAACCGCCTGCGTTCAGTGCTCTTGAGCCCTGTGTGTTGTTCTTTCTCTCAAGCTTTAGTCCCTCTCCCTCTGACTCTCCATCCCTGAGCTTACAGTCTTAGTTTATATAGCAATCACGTAAGGCGGTGACATAAAAGTGGGTTGAATATTGACAAATCAATAAAGAATGGTAAGACCACTCCTCCAGGAGATTAACTCAAGGATAAAATCTCATCTAAAGAGATTACTCCAGATTACTAGGAGTTCCGCTCAAGGGTGGGATCCCAGCAAGGGTCTGTTCTTCCCTCAGTTATTAATCTACTTATATAGTTGCAATAAATATACTTCTAATATTTCTAGCAATGTCATTCTGTATGAGCACAGTAACAGATAGAAACTTAGTTTGGTTGTTCCTGAGAACATCTCACTATACATTCCACAGTCCTTAGCCCAGGTCAATCTTCCTATCTCCAGCAGGGTCCTAGTCTCATTGTTCATGCCCTCAACTTATAGTTGAGTATTGTGGCACTTTGGCCTGGCCCATTTCAATGCCAGGATAGCTCACAGCTTGCACTGGGTCCATTCCATTCAGTCACTCATCGGGAAATAAGAGCAACTGAGTCAAGAAAGCAGATGCCCAGGAGTAAATATTATATGGAGTAAATCAACTCGCAAGTTACAAAGCATAATATTAACTGTCTTCCTGTGTCCATACAGAAAGGATATTTCTTACAATACAAGTTCAGTGTCCTTAGATGGGTGTGACCCGATAAACCTAAGCTACCTGAGGAAGGACAAAACAATGTTATCCTACAGTGAGGTGGGCATACTAGTATCCGACAACATAAATTTCAGGTTGAAAAAGATTAGAAGGGACAGTGAAGGCCATTTTCTATTCATCAAGGGATATGTACAACAGGAAGAAATCACAATCTAAAATGTATACGCACCTAATGAGGGAACAACTGCTAACAGATTTTACGGAGGACATTGCTAGCAACTCAATAGTAGGAGGAGACTTCAACATCACCTAATCCCCTCTGGATAGATCAACAAGAACAAAACTTGGCAAGAAAAGATTCGCTTTGAAGGAAGAAATAGAAGAGAGCTTATAGACCTATAAAGGGCTCTACACCCCAAAAAAGAAAGAATAAACATTCTTCTCTCCAGAGTACATGAAACATTTTCCAAAATATACCATGTGCTAGGCTACAAAACATACCTCAATTGAATCAGGAAGGTAGAAATAATATCAACAATATTTTCAGACCATGATGCACTGAGAATAGAAGTGAATCACACACAGACATGGAGAACCAAATCAAACAACTGAAAATTAAACAACTCAATGCTGAACAACGATTTGGTCAGGAAGGAAGTCAAGGATAAAATCAAGAGATACCTGGAAACAAATGAGAATGAAGAGATAATCTACCAGAATTTATGGGATGCATCTAAAGCTGTGCTAAGGGGAAAATTTATAGTTCTGCAAGCATTTCTCAGGAAGGAAGAAAGGGCCCACATAAAGAACTTGACTTCACAACTCAAGATATTAGAAAAGGACTAACAAAAGGAGCCCAAACCAGAAAGAAAAAAAGAGATCATAAAACTTTGAGCAGAAATCAAAGACATGGAAACCAAAAAACAATTCCAAAATATCAATGAAAGCAAGAGCTGGTTCTTCGAGAAAATAAAAGGATAGATGTACCACTATCAAGACTCACAAAGAAAGAGAGAGAACCCTAATAAACTGAATCAGAAATGATAATGGAGATACATAACAGAAACCAAAGAAATTCAAAAGATCATCAGAGACTACTTTGAAAGTCTGTATGCCACAAAACAAGAGGACCAAGAAGAAATAGATAAATTCCTGGATTCCTATAATCTCTCAAGGATGAATCAAGTAGATCTAGATTACCAGAATAGCCCTATTAACATTAAGGAAACTAAAACTTTAATCAAAAGTCTTCATAAAAACAAAAACCCAGGTCCAGGTGGATTCACTAGTGAATTTTTCCAAACTTTTAAAGAGGACTTATTGCCAGTTGTTTTCAAGCTTTTCCAGGAAATTTGAGAAACAGAAACTCGCCCAAAAGTTTATATGAAGCCCATATTTCTCTAATACAAAAAGGAAACAAAGACACCACAAGAAAAGAAAACTACAGGCCGATATCCCTGATGAACACAATGTGAAGATCCTCAACAAAATACTAGCAAATAGAATTCAACAACCCATCAAAAAGATCATACACCATGACTAAGTGGGATTCATCCTGGGGATGTAACGATGGTTTAACATTCCAAAATCAATCAACATAATCCATCATATCAACAAAAGAAAAGATAAAAACCATATGATCATATAATCATAGAGATGTAGAGAAAGCATTGGTCAAGATCCAGCACCCATTTATTATGAAAACCCTTGCTAATATGAGTATTGAAGGGACTTTCCTCAATATAGTTAAAGCCATCTACCACAAGCCTACAGCAAGCATCATCTTCAATGGGGAAAAACTGAGAGCCTTCCCGCTAAGATCAGGGGTGAGACAAGGATGCCTACTGTTTCCAAGTCTGTTCAATATGGTACTGGATGTACTTGCAATGGTGGTTAGGCAAGAAAAAGATATTAACGGTATTCAGGTAGGAAAGTAATAAATCAACCTCTCACTATTTGAAGATAATATGATACTATACTTAGAGAACCCTAAAACCTCTAACAAGAAACTCTTAGAAATAATAGACTTGTATAGTAAAGTTGGAGACTAGATCTACAAAGATGACACGCCACTGGCCAACCAAGTGAAAATAGATAGGCAATTGGGACTATCTTAAACTAAGAATCTTCTGCACCTCAAAAGAAATAGTGAGGGGGTATGGTGCTGCCAGCAGGTCAATCTGTACCTGTGAGGCTAGTGCATCAGCACCCTGATGCCACCATCAGACTTTCAGATACCCCAAAATCGCTGTTGTGCCTTTGGCAAGACCCAAAAAACTTGGGGCAAAGTTTACCAAGAAAGTAAATGGCCGCAAAAAAGCACATGAGAAAATGCTCTACATCATTAATCATCAGGGAGATGCAGATCAAAACCACAATGAGATACCATCTCACACCTCAGAGACTGGCCCACATTCAAAAGAACAAAAGCAACCGATGCTGGCGTGGATGTGGCGAGAAAGGGACACTCCTTCACTGTTGGTGGGAATGTCCATTGGTTCAGCCCTTCTGGAAAACAGTATGGACGATTCTCAAAAAATTAGAAATTGAGCTCCCATTTGAGCCAGCAATACCACTCCTAGGAATATATCCCAGAGAGGCAAAAATGTATAGTCGAAGTGACATCTGCACTTGTTTGTTCATTGCAGCACTCTTTACAATAGCCAGAAACTGGAAGAAACCTGAATGCCCAAGAACAGATGACTGGTTAAAGAAACTTTGGTACATCTACACAATGGAGTACTATGTAGCTCTTAGAAAAGATGAAGTCATGAAATTTACATACAAGTGGTACAATATGGAAAGTATCATGCTAAGCGAAATGAGTCAGAAAGAGAGGGATAGACATAGAAAGATTGCATTCATCTGGGGGATATAAAGTAACAAAGTATGAGATTAATACCCAAGAATAGCTGAGATCAGCACCAGGAGGATTACTCCATAACTTAGAGGCCAGCCGGGTATCCTAGAGGAAAGGGCAGTTCAGATAGAGAAGGGAGCACCAAATAAAGGATGTTTGGAGGATCCTCCCAGGAGGGGAGATGCATGTCGAAAGTAGACTATGGACTGAACATGTTTGCCACTCAATGCCTCTTTTGCAGACCACAACACCCAAAAGGAGAGAGAGAACACAGGGGATTGCCCTGCCACAGAGACAGGGGGGAGGGGGGGATGGGGGTGGGAGGGATATTATCCATGGTGGTGGAAAATGGGCACTGGTGGAGGGATGGGTATCTGATCATTGTATAATTGAATCCAAAGCACAAAAAATTGTAAATCTACAACTTTAAAAAAAATAAAATAAAGGGGAAAAAAAATGTGAAAAAAAAAAAAAAAAAAAAAAAGAAAGTAAATGGCCAAAAGTCAGGTATGTGGGAGACACATCCACAAACCACCTCCGGTTCAGCTATATAAATTGGAGGCATGGCATCTGTGTTTCCTGATCGAACTGCTTAATCACCATGATCCCAAAGACTCAGAAACGAATCTTGGAACCCAAAGTCTTTTGGCAGAAACGTGTTTTGTTGCTGCAGTAGGTTATTGGCGCTGGGTCACTCCAGGTGGGAATAAGTTCCGTGCCTTGGCCTGTTCCCCCTGGCACCCGGTGACTGCCATCCTCCCGATATCACTGGACAGTCAGGTTTGGGACTGCAGGGACGAGACACGCAGAGTCTCAGCAGATAGGGGTGGAACCAGCCCTTTCCTCCCCATCCCAACGAGACTCCAAGTTGCTGCCTACAAATGGCCTCTCTGGCTCCTGATCAAGCTGATTAATGGCCATGATCCCAGAGACTCAGAAACAAATCTCAAAACCCAGCAGCTTTTGGCAGAAACACATCTGGACTGCATACAAGGTGGCCGCCACCTCAGAGCTTATAGAAAAGCCAGGTATGAGCCTGCAGTCACGGGGCAACTGCAGTCTCATGGGAAGGGGGGTGGTACTGGATCATTCTTCACACCCTACAGAGGTCACGAGTTGCCCCCAACAAGTGGCTCTCCAGCATGGCCATGGCTCCAGAGGCAAAAGGACTTAATCCAGAGCCCGGCAGCTTGTGGCAGAAAAGTGAATGGACCATGCGTTAAACTATGGCACCATGTCTCCCCAGGAGGGATAGGGTGTTGCTCCCTTCTGCCTTTTTCCCACCCAGCAGGTAGGTGGTTGCCGCCTCAGAGCTTATAGAAAAGCCAGGTATGAGCCTGCAGTGATGGGGCAACTGCAGTCTCATGGGAGGGGGGAGGTACCAGCTCCTCCTTCACGCTCTACCGAGGTCACGATTTGCTCCCCATGAGCGGCTCTGTGGCACAGCCATAAAACCAGCTGCACAGAACCAATCTCATAATTATCTGGCTCTTTGCAGAATTCCAAAATTGCGAGGCCGCACGAGACTATATGATTTTCATAACCAGCTATAGAAAACAAACTATTTCACAATGGCTTTTCAGCAATTCTGATTGTTGGGGGGGGGGGGAAATTCTGAACAATAACATGCATCTTTTGTCGAAATAATGAATATAATCAATGTACTGAGAGGTAAGTGGAAATCATCTTCCTCACAGGCATTGGGGGGGTGGGAGGGGGGTTTATTGGGGTTCTTGATGGTGAAAAATGAGTACTGGTGAAGGGAGTGGTGTTTGATCATTGTATGACTGAGTCTTAAACCTGAAAGCTTTGTAACTTTTCCCACAGTGATTCAGTAAATAAATATAAGAAAATATATAAATAAAATTATGAAAAAAAAATAAGGTGGAGTTCATGCCCAATTCAATCAGCTAATCAGTGGCTGAATAAATAGCAGTACTCCTACTTAAAAAAAAAAAAGAAAAAGAAAGAAATAGTGACCAAAATACAAAGCAGTCCACAAAATGGAAAAGATATTTGCCAAATACTTATCTGACAAGGGGTTGATATTAAACATACACAAAGTACTGGTTGAACTCCACAAGAAGAAAACATCCAACCCCATTAAAAAATGGGGCGACAAAATGAATAGAAACTTTCTCAAAGAAGAAATCTGAATGGCAACAAGGCACATGAGAAAATGCTCTACATCATTAATTATCAGGGAGATGATAACTTGATTTCCTGTTAATCGTTGAGTTGCTCAAGACGGTGCCAGTAACGTCTCCATTTCTCCCTGTCGCATGCTAGTGTAGTCCAATGACATCTTTTTGTTCCAGGAATATGAAGAGCCTCAAACCGATCATTTATGATCTTGATGAAGAAATCTGACCATCTGGTAGGTGGGCGGCCAAGCGGTCTTTTGACATCTCGTGGAATCCAATGGGTAACGGCTCTAGTCCAGCGATCATCTCTAAATCTCATTACATGACCAGCCCATCTGATTTTTGATGCCTTGGCAAACGAGACAGCGTCCCTGATTCTTGATCGTCGACGGAGGTCAGAAGTCCGGATTCTTTCTCTCATTTGAGTGAAACGTGATATTCCAAGCATAGCTCTTTCAATTCCTCTTTGGGAGACCCGAATAGCGTTCTCATCCTATTTGCGTAGGGCCCAAATCTCTGAGGTGTATATTATTGCAGGAAGAACAGTGGAATCAAAGAGATGTGCCCGAAGTTAGAGGTTCTTCTTCCTCTTAGCTATTTCTTCGACGCTCTTGAAGGCGTTCCAAGCCATTCTCTTCCTCCTGCGTAGCTCAGGTGTCAGGTCATTTGTCATGTTGACTTCTCGACCTAGGTACACATAGCTGTTGCATTCAGAGATGGTCTTTCCATTGAGAGAGAATGGAGCATTAGGAACGAGGCTGTTTCTCAAAAAAATTGTCTTCGTAAGATTCACCTGTAGTCCGACCTTTCCACACTCACGGTCAAAGTAGGCCAGCATTTGTGCCGCTTGGCTGATGTTTGGTGTTATTAAAACAATGTCATCAGTAAAGTGCAGGTGGTATAGTTGCCAACCATCTATCTTCACTCCCATTCTTTCCCATTCCAGTTGTCACATGATGTTCTCGAGAGTCGCACCAAAGAGTTCTGGTGAAATGGTATCACCCTGCCGAACCCCTCTCTTGACATCCATGATTACTTCTTTGTAGAATGGTGAGATCCTGGTAGTGAATCCGTAATACAGCTCACAGAGGATCCTGATGTATTGAGTTTGAATGCCCTGATTGGCTAGGGCTTCAATGACTGCTTCCGTCTCAGCAGAATCAAAGGCCTTCTTTAATTCAATGAACATTAGACAGAGCAGCATCTTGAACTTTGAGAAACCTCAATGATCTTGGTTATTGTGTGGATATGGTCGATCGTGCAGAGTCCTTTGAGGAAACCAGTTTGCTCGCATGTGTGTCCTTCATCTAGTGTTCTGCCAATCCTATTCAGGATGACTCGAGTGAACAGCTTATAGATGACAGAAAACAGGCAGATCGGGTGATACTTGTCAATGTCATGGTTGTCTCCTTTCTTGTACAGTAGTACAGTCCTGCTGGTTTTCCACTGGGACAGAAACTTGCATTCAGACAGGTAGTGTGTGAAGAGCCGAGCCAGAGTATTGATGATTACTGATGGCAGGTTCTTAAGGTGTTCAGGTCTGACCTTGACTGGGCCACGTGCTGTTTGTTTCTTTACTGACAAAATTGCATGTTGGATTTCGGAAGGGAGAACATTGGGAACTACATATCCATCCTGGGGAATTTGGTATGTGGGCAGGTGGACATGACTATCGAAGAGATCTGAGTAGAATTCATGGCTAATCTCCATTGCCCTTCTAGAATATGTGATAGATCCATCAGGACATCGGAGGGCAGTCATCTTGGTCTTGTAGTTGGTGAAGGACAGGAGGGTGTTACAAATACTTTTCCCGGCTTCTGCCATATCTAACAGCACTTCTGCTCTTCTCTCTTTGATCCCACCCTCCACTATCTCCACTACCCAGCTGCCTCCACACTCCAGCATGCTTTCTGGATGCTCCAGCCAAGACTCACGCATGACTGAAGCCCCACAGAATAAGATAAGCGGAACTCTGAGACCTTGGACTCCAGGCTCAACTGGACCCGGGGACAGAGATTTTCTGCTTGCAACCACCAACCACAGGTGACAAAGGGATTAAAATCAGGAGCCCCAGCCTACCCTGCCCTGTCTGCTTCCACCAACCACCAGAGACCCAGGGATTGGATTGCGCACAAAAGACCCACCCTACCCCTACCAGTACCAGATAAATACCTCACTGGCCGACCTCCACTACCTCCACTATCCAGCCACCGCCACACTCCAGGACGCTTTCCAGACCTGTGCAGCCACTCCAGCCGAGACTCAGGCATGACTGAAGCCCCACAGAACAAGATAAGCGGAACTCTGAGACCTTGAACTCCAGGCTCAAGGGACCCGGGGACAGAGATTCTCTGCTTGCTCCCACCAACCACAGGTGAGGAAGGGATTAAAATCAGGAGCCCCACCCTACCCTGCCCTGTCTGCTTCCACTAACCGCCAGAGACCCAGGGATTGGATTGTGCACAGAAGACCCATCCTACTCCTACTGGTACCGGACAAATACCAGATAAATACCTCACCGGCAGACCTCCACTACCTCTACTACCTCCACTACCCAGCTGCCGCCATGCTCCAGGACGCTTTTCAGACACATTATAAGACAGTAAATACCCATCATCCAGAATTGCCGTACCATATTAATAAGGTTCAAATATGGTTTGAACCATGGGAACACCGAAAAGGGTGATTAGAGGCCACCCCAAAAGCCTCTATATCTCTCGGAGAGCTTGGCTACTGATAGTATTCTGCCCGCACAGCAGAGCCTCGAAAGCTATCCATTATGTATTCGATATTTCAAAATCAGTAATTACAATGGGTCTCATTCCCCTGACCCTGAAAGCATCACCAATATGGCATCATTGAGGAGGATGAGAAACGAGAGGCCAATAAAATCTCACGACCAAACTAGGATGCCACAACGAAGGAAGACAAAAATGATCGTCTTTACTTTCAATGCACAGATGCTAGCATCAGATGCATCCATCGTGGACCTGGTGGTATAAGCGCGAAAGATCAAGTACGACATCATTTGTCTGACCGAGACAAGAAGGCACCAATCTCAGGGAGAGGAGATCAAAAAAACAATAAGATATCACCACACATCACAGAGACTGGCCTACATCCAAAAGAACTAAAGCAACCAGTGTTGGCACGGATGTGGTGAGAAAGGGACTCTTCTTCACTGCTGGTGGGAGTGCTAACTGATTCAGCCCTTTTAGAAAACTAGTAAGGATGATTCTTAAAAACTTAGAAATTCAGCTCCCATTTGACCCAGCAATACCATTCCTGGGAATATATCCCAGAGAGACAAAACAATATAGTTGAAATGACATCTTCACTTCTATATTCATTGTTACACTGTTCACAATAGTCAAAATCTCGAAAAAAAACCCGAGTGCACGAGATTAGATGAGTGGTTAAAGAAACTTTGGTACATCTACACAGTGGAGTACTATGTAGCTGTTAGAAAAGATGAAGTCATGAAATTTGTATACAAGTGGTACTACATGGAAAGTATCATGCTAAGTGAAATGAGTCAGAAAGAGAGGGATGGACATAGAAAAATTTCATTCACCTGGGCAATATAAAGTAACAAAATAGGAGACTAGCATCCATTAATAGTTGAGAAAAGTACCAGGAGGTTCACTCCATGGCTTGAAGGCCAGCGCACATGCTAGGGGAGGGGACATCTAAGATAACGAAGGGAACACCAAGTAAAGGGTGTTGGGAGGATCCTCCCAGGATGGGAGACAGATGATAAAAGTAGACTATAGACCAACATGATTGCCACTCAGTGCCTCTTTTGCAAATGACAGCACCGAAAAGGAGACAGAGAACAAAAGGGAATGCCCTGCCATAGAGGCGTGATGGGATGGGTGGTGGGGGGTGGGAGGGATACTGGGATCATTGGTGGTGGAGAATGGGTACCGGTGTAGGGATGGGTACTTGATCATTGTGTAACTGAAATTCAAACACAAAAACTTGTAAGTCCACAACTGTACCTCATGGTGTTTCACTAACAAAAATTTAACAATAAATAAATCAATAAATCAATAAAATAAAATAAAATAGGGTGATACAACTGGAGATGACTTTAGGATCTTGAAGCATCACTGCAGTGACTCTTTAGCTATATTTATTTGTGAATCTCTGGATCATGGTTGTTCATGAATTTATAAGCTTTGGAGGTGGTTTGTGGGCATGACCTCCAGGCTCGGGAAAAACAGGGGTACGGGGGCAGGTCTCCATTCCCAATTCCTCAAGCGCCTGGTGATTAGGTCACAAAAGTTGCTTACCTGAGGTTTTCAGTGGATTCATTCTCACTTGTGAGGGGCTCGTTCCAAGCCTGTGGACAAAGGTCAACAACATGGCATCAACTGGGTTCTGAGTTTTTTGGCTGTAGGGATTCTGTTGAGGCCGTCAGAAGGATTCTCCTGTTCAGCTATGTTTGTCTTTAATGGAGCTCATTCTGGGGTGGCGTCCAGAAACATCTCTGCAAGTTGTTACTTTCTTTCAAGATTTATTTGTGAGTCCTTGAACACATTTTAGATAGATTTGCATTCTATTCCTTGTCCTTCTACTTCACTATTTGAGCATAGAAATAAAACAGATTTTGTGTGTTAATTTTGTTGTCTTCACTTTGCTGCATTGATTTATTGTTTATAATCTTTCATTTCAGTCTTTAGTTCTTTGCATATTATCATGTCCTTTGTTAATAACAATCTTTTATTTTTTTTCCAGTTTGGATGTCTTTAATTTTTTTTCTCCACCTGATTTCTTGGGTATTGCTTTCAAAACTGATTGAAAATACATGGGAAAAGTAGGCGTTTTTTTACCTTATACCTAACAACAGAGGGGTTTTTTAATTTTGTTGTTCAGTATAATGTTTACTATGGTTTGTTGTTGTATGTGCTTGTTACTACACCGAATAATGTCTCTCCTTTGCTTATTTTGGTGATCAGTTACTGAGTCTCTCTCTTTCTCTTCTTTTTTTCTTTTTTAGTGTTTGGCCCAAACCTGGCTGTTCATGGGGCTTATTCCTTGCTCTGTACTGAGAGTGTTACTGGTGGTACTCAAAAGACCATATGCAGTGCTGAGGATGTTAACCCTGGTCATTTGTGCACAGGGTGAGTGTCTTTCTATAATCTCTCTGCCCTGGATACGAAATCTTATAAAATTTTCTCAGTATCTGTTGATATGATTAAATGATTTTTTTTCTTTTGATATGGTGCATTACATTAATTGATTTATATATATTGAGCCATCTTTGCATTCATGGAATGAAATGTTCTGAGTTAAGCACCTATTAATTTATCTCTTGGTGTTGGATTTACTTTTAAAGAAAAGCTTCAAGTCCTCAATGGATTCACAACTATAGTTTGATTTGCTCTCTTTTGGTGTCTGATTACTGAATGACATAGATTGAACTGATTTTTCCTGAAGAGATTAATCCAACCAAAAATTCCATTAAATTTTAAAGTCTTCAGAGAACTTAGATAACTTGGTAAGATCCATTCCATTTAGACAGTAGTTGATTACAAGGGGATTATGTCAAGAAATATCTGGGTCTTGAATCTTATGTTTGTCTATAATCCTTGTCAGGTATACCATAAATCCTTATAATAGTCCTTCATCACAGTGGTACTGAATAGTCAGCCCATGTTAATGATAGACTTATTATTGAACTCACAACTTAAAATTAACTAAATATACTATTAATTTAGAATAGGTATAGCAAAGAATTCACAAATATGGAAACGCTATTTCACTTCACTGAAATAAAGAATTTATTAACCCCAATCAAAATACATTTTTATAATCCCTTCTGTTCCTCCTAAAGCTTCTCTCCTTTGGTCAGCCTTCTCCATGTTGTCAAAGTCATTGAGAATATTATCAGGGCCTTTGCTCTTGAGAATCATTTCCCAAGAGGGTCCAACTTTAAGGTTTAGTCTAATGTCTTAAATTCCAGAGTGGAGGCTACAGTAAGAACTCCTTCTCAGATCATAAATATCTTTGTTTTATAAATTTTTAATGCTGACTGACAAAGTATATTTCCCCTCCATACACTTATGCACGTGCGCGCGCGCTCACACACACACACACACACATACACACACACACACGGACCTGTATTTCTGCCAACCTCACAATCAAGTAAATAAGACAACTCTAGAGATAAAGAAAAATGTACTATGTCTAAATCTTTTATTCATTTTTTTCACTACATGGAAATCTGAATAATTAGAAGTCTTCTTATATACAGAATTGTCTTTTCTGGGGGTTGAACCAGCTTCATAACTTCAAGGCCTAAAATGTACTTTTTAATCACATGCTTAAGGCATCTTGGTTTATCTTTTTTTACAAAGCACTTATATCAGTTTACATTAAGTACAAAACACTTATCATATATACTTTCATAGTCAATTTAAATAAAAATATCAACACTTTCTTTTAACATTTTCCTCCATTCTCTCCCTTTCTGACAACTTAGGAAAGTTTTATGGACTTAGGAAAGGCTAAAACAAACTTCCCTGAGTCCTATAACTTGAAAGTTTCTCCCTGAGTGAAGCCACCTCTGATTGAGTCAAAGCAGAAAGCTATGAATTTTCTCTGTGTACTGGTAAGATTCCAGAAAGCTGACTTATCAGTATCAGCCAGTGGAGATAGTACAATGAAACACTTCTTGTCCCCACTCACTTTCCTTTTCATCACTATATTAAAAATAGACCCCTGGGAACATTCTTCTGCCGTTTTCTACACATGTTCTTTATGCCCATTGTATGATTCTCAACTACAAAATTTCACCTTTCCCCATCACAAATGTGCATGAATTTTCTGAAAAATTATTATAAATGTAAATTGTTATATCAGTTTACTTTGCTGCACATAAAATTTGACCCCACTTTCTCTCTACTAAATTTATTCTCTCATCCTAAATGGTAGACAGACCTCAACTCAAATGACTTTCATACCAATAAAGTCCTTGTTTTTCAATATTTCTATCATTTTTAAGTTCACAAAATTTGGATTTTTCACAAATATAATACATTTCTTTGTACAGTTATATAGAGCTTAATTTTAAATCTAAGTGAACAATTTTATATACCTAAACAAAAGATACATCTACATCATTTTTCTGTGCAGTTTAGCATTTTGACTATTTTTTTAACTTTTAGGCTTTTTAATGTATAGTACTGTAATGATAGGATTTATGCATACAACATTCCAAAAAAACCGCTCTAAATCACTTTAAGTTACTTAATAAAAACAGCAACGTGTCTGTGAAGGTTCAGTTCCTCTAATACTTGGCTGGATTATCATATGAGAAACACAACGACATATCAAGAAAAAGGTTCTTAAACAATTATCCTGCAGGTGGGAAGATGGTGGACCCTGGTTCTCAGTGCAAGAATTTTATTTTACAATTTTAAGATGGGCTTTATTTTCTTTTCTTTTCTTTTCTTTTCTTTTTTTTTTTTTTTTTGCTTTTTGGGTCACACCAATGCTCAGGGGTTACTCCTGGCTTTGAACTCAGAAGTTACCCCTGGCAGTGCTCAGGGGACCATATGGGATACCAGGGATTGAGCCCAGGTTGGCCATGTGCAAGGCAAATGTCTTACCCACCGTACTATTGTTCTGGTCCCACAAGAAAAACGTTTTCCTTATACAGGAAAACATGTATTAGGAAGGTGAATTATATACCAGTGATCATCAGAATGAATTATAAAATTCATGTGCAGGTCCCATGACACACCTGCCAACCTAAACAAAGGGCTTGGTTTCAGATGAGAACTGGGAATGTGGAGAGGGCCAAATTGAGGACAACTCACCATGATCTTGGGTTTTTAGAAAAGGATAGATGTGCATGAGTTTTTTTGTCTAAAGATACCCATCCTTGTCTAATGCTAATGTTTGATCATTTCAATCCCCAATTTCATTTCTTTTCATGTCTACAGAAGTCAGAACGATAACTCAAACTCTCTACTTCCTATTTAAATGGCCCTTTGTCCTTTCTCGTGGGACATCTTGTATAAGGAGCAGCTGTTCTGTATAAATTCTTTCCTTTTACATGTTCATTTCTGCCTCATCGTCAGTTTTTCATTTCAGAATGAAATGAGTCAGGGTGCTGACTCACCTCTGGATATTTTCTGCTGTATGAGGTTGTGGGATGAAGAAGAGACATGAAACTGAGCAGATGGGGAAAGTAGTCCTTCAAAGGTATACTGTGCTCTACTTTCAGGACTGTAAAAGATGCCTTTTACCCAAGAAATATTTTTAAGTGGTAGACTTTTGTGTCTTGACTTTTCCACCTTTGGAACAGTTGAGAAATTTCAGAACTCAGAAGCTGTTTAATCCAATTATTTCATAGAGAAACCGTAGACAACTCAGAGTGTAAATCAGTCTGTGTAAGGAGTTTCATATAAATATTTGAAAAAAAAAACAAAAACAGTTAACATGGGAATGAACTGCACACATAGGCAAGAACTCCAAGAAATGCAGTTTCTACAGCCAAGGAAAAGCATCTTCAGATGACATGCTTGTTTGGCTTTCCAGTGTCTCTGATTTCATCAGACTCTCAAAAAAAATAGTTTAACGTGAGCCAGAGAGATAGTGGAGCAAGTAGGGCACTCACTTTCCTCAAAAATGGCCAACAAGGGTTCAATTCTCAGCATACCCTATAGTCCCCAAGCATGCCTGATACCTGAGTGCAGATTCAGGAGTAAAACACTCATATGGTCTAAAAACCAAAAACAAACAAAAAGAAAAACAACATAATCACTTGACATTGTCTTTGGTCTACATAATATTTTCCATTTACGATCACATAATCTTTAGTAGAGACTGTCAGATTTGTTCATCAATGTGGGTCAACCAATAGAAACTGGAAACACCAGTGCAAATAGTCACAAAATTTTTTTTAAAAAAATTCTTATTTATTATAGCTTCGAATAAAAATGTTAAAAATTAGAAGATTAAGAACAAAACCTGGTTTCTATAAAAAGGTTTGATCTGTGTACCTTTACTACTAAATCTACTTAATTTTCATAAGCAATTAAAGGTAGTTCTGATAAATGTGGATATCTGTTTTGTATAAGCACAGTATGAACAGGTACAATTACCTAGATTTCTTTAACCTTCAACTTTAGATTGAGCTTAACTGACCTCTCTGGACTCAGAAATCATGTCACTTTTATTTCTCAGGAGTCAATCTTCACTTATCAGGACTATCCAGGCAGGAGTCTGAAGTCCTCATTAGCACACACTAACCAAATTAGAACAAGGTGGCTTTTCCCACAGAGACTGTCATATTTCCTAAATTACAGGTTCTCAGGCCACTTTGTTTTAGTTTCTGAACAGCAGAGAATCCTGCATTTTAGAGGCAATACAGGAATATTATATTTTCCTTGTCTGGCTAGAGTCTGTCTCATAAAATATTTCCCTTCTACTAACTGTAACTTTGCCGTCAAAATCTCCTGTGTCTCCTGTGATACCAAAGTGTCATGGTAACCTGCTCTTGATGCATAGAGACCTGAGGAAGCATTATTATTTAGGAGGTAGGGATAAAAACCACAAGATTAGGGGAACTTAGGACATAAGGAAATATATGATAATTACTCAGGGTTTTATAAGAAATTTCTGTTTATCATCAGGATCCACCAGCAACCATTGTATTTTGGAGTTAATTATTTAAACCTCCAGCTTCTAGAGTGTCCAAGGGGATGCAGTGTCACACAGCTAGCAGACTAGAGCCCTTTAAACAAAGTGTTCACCTTTTCATATTTGTTGGGATTAATCTTAATTTCTAAAATAGTATCACGTTTGAGATTCTAGATAAGGTCTCAGGAATATAAACAGTTCTACAAATTAGCTAGTACATGAACAAAACTTTTTCCTTGTGTTTATATATAAACACATTTTCATGATGTATTAAAAAACATTGAAAGTATCAAGAAGAAAGAAAAGTATTTCAGTTCTACTTACAAAATATGTAATTTATAGGTTTATGTAAATCAAAGTTATATTCATTCTCAATAATAGATCTAGATCCATGTAGAATAACATGAACCACAATTTTCAAGTTTCCAATTTTTCCATAACTAAAATTTTAACTTCCATTCCATGACAAATCAATACTCTAGAGTATCTGTCAAGGTCTCGCCCCAGTCCCACCCCCCAGTCCCACCCCCACCCCAACTTTTAAAGCAATTCTACAAGGGCAAAAAGCTTTAAAATGCTGAAAATTAAATATTTGGTTATAAAACAGTTTCAAGGAAGTTCTTTAATTGTGATATAAAGAGTTTTAAGAATTCCCCTCTAGTTTTAGGAAATCCATTATTCACATGTATATTAAGGTTAAACATTTCTCCACATGTGAAATCACTTCCCAGAATGATGATGGTCCTCATTCCCCTGACCCTGAAAAAGCCCTCAATATGCCATCGGGCTACGCTAACACATGACAAGGACGAATGGAGACATTACTGGTGCCTGCTCGAGCAAGTCAATGAAAAACAGGATGACAGTGATACAGTGATACAGTGATATCACTTCCCATGAAGGTTCAACATAGCAAAGTAGCCTAATCTATAAGGAAGTCAAATTAGGAAAGAAAATAAGTGTTTAGGAGCCTTTCTCCTTCTTTCATATTTACTTTTCCTGTAATTAACCAAATTTTTTCTTATAATTTTGATTCCTCTAAACGTTTTCCTTACAGATATTAAAAGGTTTAAAACACAGATAACCACAAAATTTATTACTTATTTATTCAAAGTAACAAAGATTTCAAAATTGCAAGTCAAATTTAGCTGTCTACAATAAAAATGTAGCAGTATATAAGTTTTATTTAAAATAAATATTTACTTATAAAAGATTGACTTTAATACAAAGTATTTTGAATAATATATATTTTCATTTAGGCCATCGAATAAAATAATTTGTAGTTGGAAAAAACCACAGTCTTACGATAATTTTATCCTTTAAGCAAAAGAAAATTAAAAACTGATTTACTCAAATGTACAACAGATGGTAAAACTCAATTTTAAGATCCTTGTAATAATTGAGCATTCCAAGCAAAGTTTCATTCTTTAAAAAACAATCTCAGAGATATATATCCCTTTGTATTCATTTGTCTTGCTACTTTTCTTCGTTTCATTTAGACAGTTTCACTTGGTGACAAAATTCCTTCTTTTCCCTCAACAAAAATATCTCCATTTATTTCATTTATTTCTTAAAACACATAGCTGTACTGTATATAGGTTTCAATCCCTAGTTTTAAAAGTATATAGTGTACATCCTATATACTTTATATCACCTTTGAGATTCTAGATAAGGTCTCAGGAATATAAACAGTTCCACAAAGTAGCTAGTACATGAACAAAACTTTTTTCCTTGTGTTTATATATAAACACATTTTCATGATATATTTAAAAAAACACTTTTAAATACATCATGAAATTATGTATTTTAAATACATTTTATTAAATACATACATACATATTGTACTCCCTATATACTGTGCTGCGATAGCATAGCAAGTAGGTCGTTTGCCTTGCACACAGCCTACCTTGGTTCGATTCCTCTGTCTCTCTCGGAGAGCCCGGCAAGCTACCGAGAGTATCCTGACCACACTGCAGAGCCTGGCAAGCTCCCCGTGGTGTATTCAATATGCCAAAAACAGTAACAAAAAGTCCCACAATGGAGACCTTACTGGTGTCCGCTCAAGCAAATCAATGAACAACAGGAAGACAGTTGCTACAGTGCTACAGTGGTACCATTAACTTTAAAAATTTGTTATCAAAGCCAGGTATGAACTGGTGGTGATGGGGCAACTGCAGTCTCATGGCAAGGGGGATAGTACTGGCTTGTCCTTCACGCCCTACCGAGGTCATGAGTTGGCCCCCACAAGCGGCTCTGTGGCACGGCCATGGCTCCAGAGGCAAAAGGACTTACTCCAGAGCCCAGCAGCTTGCAGAAGAAAAGTGAATGGACCATGCATTAAACTACGGTGCCATGCCTCCCCAGGAGAGAAAGGGTGTTGCTCCCTTCTGTCTTTATCCCCCTGGGAGCCAGGTGGCCACCGCCTCAGAGCTTATAGGAAAACCAGGTAGGAGCGGAGGTGAAGGGGCAACTGCAGTCTCATGGGAAGGGGGGCGGCACAGGCACATCCTTCACGCCCTACCAAGGTCACCCACAAGCGGCTCTCCGGCATGGCCATAACACTGGACACACAGAAACCAATCTCATAATTATCTGGCTCTTTGCAGAAATCCAAAATTGTGGCTGCATGACATTATATGATTCTCATAACCAGCTATAGAAAAAAAATATTTCACAATGCCTTTTTAGCAATTCTGATTGTTTGGGGAGAAATTCTAAACAATAATGGTGCATCTTTTGTCGAAATAATGAATGTAATCAATATAGAGAAGAGTTAAGTAGAAATCATCTGCCTCACAGGCATTTGGAGGGGTAGGAGGGGGGGCGTATACTGGGGTTTTTGGTGGTGAAAAATGAGTACTGGTGAAGGGAAAGGTGTTTGATCATTGTATGACCAAGACTTAAACCTGAAAGCTTAGTAACTTTTCCCACAGTGATTTAATAAATAAATATAAAAATAAATAAATAAATAAATAGATTAAGGTGGAGTTCATGTCCAATTCAATCAGCTAATCAGTGGCTGAATAAATAGCAGTTCTCCTACAAAAAAATATTTGTTATAAAAAATTTCAGAGGACAAATATTCCTACACATTTGTTTTACCTTTAGCATTAATGTGGTTTCATTTGGGGGCTGGAGCAATAGCACCTCAGGTAGGGCTTTTACCTTGCGTGTGGAAGACCTGGATTCAATTCTTAGCATCCCATATGGTCCCCTGAGCACTGCCAGGAGTAATTCCTGAGTGCAGAGCCAGGAATAATCCCTATGGAGCGCAGCTGTGATCCCCAAAAAAGTAAATAAATAAATGTAGCACTGTAGCACTGTCCTCCCGTTCATCAATTTGCTCAAGTGGGCACCAGTAATGTCTCACAACAAATTGTGAGACTTGTTGTTACTGTTTTTGGCATATTGAATATGTCATGGGGAGCTTGCCAGGCTTTGTTGTGCAGGCGAGATACTCTCGGTAGCTTGCTGGGCTCTCCGAGAGGGGTGGAGGAATCAAACCCGGGTCGGTCATGTCGGCCTCTTGCAAGGCAAATGCCTTACCTGCTGTGCTATCGCTCCAGCCCAAATAAATAAAATAAGTGGTTTCATTTTGTCTTTATACTAATCCAAATTGTTTGGGGGGAAATTCTAAACAATAATTCTAAACAATACTTATAAGGCCAAGTCAGTTGCTTTCTCTAGTTAGATAATACGAGTTACTTCTGAATAATAAACAATAGGCAAGATTTAAAAACTTGCAAAAATGTTATTACTTTAGAAGCATG
The DNA here is from genome assembly GCF_029834395.1 of Sorex fumeus. Taxonomy (NCBI): domain Eukaryota; kingdom Metazoa; phylum Chordata; class Mammalia; order Eulipotyphla; family Soricidae; genus Sorex; species Sorex fumeus. The sequence goes on along the minus strand of NW_026606063.1, from coordinate 65,046,273 downwards.
CATTTTCAAACAAAATCATCATCTTTCATACCAGTGTTTATTCACTAAAATCAGTTTATAAAATAATAATCTTACAACTAGATTATGAAACTAAACTAGTTATAAGTTCTAATAGCTCCATATAGATGCAAAACAAATATGGAGAAATATACATTGATGCATAAAAAGAAATCTCTTAGTTTTCATCAAAATTTCAATAACTATAAAAATATATACATACTTATGTACACACACAGATATATGTATATATAAGTATATATAAACTGCCATGCTTGCAGAATCATAAGAATTCACTTAGATTTAATTTCAATAATCCTATACTTCTGCTCCAAAAAATCTCTCTTAACATTTTTTAAATCATAACTTTAGGACATAGAGATCATAATTATTAATTGAACCTGTGCTTTGGCCTGTAATAGAACACTACAACTAACCAATCAAGTTTGAGATGAAGGTATAAAACTCAGTTATTGAGATAGCATGTCCTTCTCTCCTGAAAGGGAGCATCAGGACGCTCACCATAACCACGCCACCAGACCCTGCACCAGTCTGTTTCACTCGAAGTGTCCCAGAAGGGGGTGGGTAATACCCCTCCCCACCCCAAGGGACCCAATGCAGGCAGCCAAAAATCTCCAGAACTCAACCACAGCCATGCTTACAGCTGCTCTCCACACACTCGGGCTGAGCTTCACCTATGAGTGAAGCTTTTCTTGGACCACGTGGCCCTATTCGCAGCCAAGAGACACTTCATATGACACACCCTACCTATACTCTAAGAGTACTGCACCACATTTGATGGGATTCAAGGTAGGAGGCGCCAAGCTTAGAGGGAAATATTATATCATTTCAGTTCTGCTTTGGGGCAGGAATTGGCATTTGGGATGGAAACACCCAAAAACTGGTGGCAGGAATGTGTAATTGGTGGTGGTATTGGTGTTTGAATATTAAATTTAATCAAATATTGTGAATTACTATATAAAATTAATTTTTTAAAGTTCTGTCTGGAGCGATAGCACAGTGGGTAGGGCATTTGCCTTGCACGCAGCCAACATGGCCAACCCGAGTTCGATTCCTCCGCCGCTCTCAGAGAGCCTGGCAAGCTACCAAGAGTATCTCGCCCGCAGGGCAGAGGCTGGCAAGCTACCCATGACGTATTCAATATGCCAATCACAGTAACAAGTCTCATGAAGGAGACGTTACTGGGCCTGCTCAAGCAAATTGATGAACAACGGGAGGACCGTGACTGTGATTTCTCTATAACCACAAAGAAAAAACAAAATCCAATGCCATTACTTTCTCTTCAAGGTTTCACAACTTGAACTTTATGCAAAATTTTTCACAAAGATAGACAGAACTCTCTTTACTTGCTTTGTGTAGACCCTAATCAGTCCATTTATTTTTTTTATTTTTTAGCTCCATGGTTTTAAACCTAGTGGGGGTTTTTGAAACTCAAGAGAGTCCCTGGTGGCCACAAAAATCTTAGAGGCATTGCTGGTGTTACTGCAAATATCATCATCTTTGTTTAGATAAGATAGGATTTGGGGTCTTAAAAAATTCATTTTACTAGTCATGGCATTTTTATAATATTCCTTTACCTTATTTATACCTTATTTTACCTATTTACTCTTTTTCCAATTGCAAACTTAGTTGAAAGTTCTTTGAATTTTTCTTAGACCCAATAATCAACTTAGAAATCTTCCAACTTAACTGTGATCCAACACGTCAAGATGTATGTTGCTTATCACTCATCTTGAGACAAAACAAAAAAATATCAACAATAGTTTTAGCTATGCCTTGAATCCTTTGAAGTTTAGAATGACTATCAACCAATTAATTGTTGCTGTTTAATTCCCTAAACTCTCATATTCACGAATAAACCCTTGAATAACAGCTTAACACATAATAAATTAAATTATTGCTGAATGAGCTAGTCAGCCTTTTTCTAAGGTATTGGGTAATCAGGGATGAGTAATAAAACTCATTTACATTTTTTAGTCTCAGAAATGTTTCAACCTGTCCAGGAAGTTTTCTACTCCAGACTACAACCTGACTTCAAATTTCCAGAGTTCTCACAGGTACTGAAGTAACTTTGACAATACAATGTCCCTTTCTCATTGTGTGTTCTTTTAAAATGCCCTAGGAAATAAGACACAGAAGTGACTCTACAGGGATTAATTCTTTTACAGATCTGGATAAAACTCCACAACCATTCCCATTCCAAAGAGTTCTCATAGACTTTCACAAAGTCCACAGGGAAACTAGGATCAGGGCATTTGAGAAGGGAAAGGGCGTATGAGTACATGTACCTCAAGACAACTTTCCTCATTTACAGACACAACAATTAGCTCACACATTTGGTCTGTTAACCCTGATTGTTGAGAGTGGCAACTGATGTAGGGTAAGTAAAGGAAGGGGATACTCCCAAAGGCAACCCTGTGGACCAAGGACTTACCTGAAAGTTTCCTAGATGCTTCTGTAGACTCCAATGCTGGCTGATTTTGCCAATTATAGTCATGAAAATTTAGTTCCACTGGTTATCCTGAGCCTATCTTACAGAGATATAGTAATAGAACTATATTGGCATCAAACCAGCATTGGTCGCTAGTGGACTCATGTCCTCGGACAACCATCTTATCTTCATGGTAACAAAAGGGTATTTCTTTATAGAAAGAGTACAGGGAAACACACTATTTGGAAGGGAGGATTCCAGGACAAAAAATGTCAGTGAACAATAAAATTCCTAAATGCACCGGTCCCCTTATACACTGCCTTATCTACAAGGAAAGAAATAGATGTGTGTGTGTGTGTGTGTGTGTGTGTGTGTGTGTGTGTGTGTGTGATGGTAAACTGTTTCAGGCCTTATGAAGTTAGAGGAATATGATACTTTTTTTGAGATGACTAAATCTCAGCTTTTTCATTAGAAAAATTTGGGAAAGATTGTAAATTTAAATCTTACACTATGTGTCACACAATATTCTATGGTGTATGTATGCCAGATGCTACTTTGTTTGTTTGCTTTTGCTATTTCCACTTTGTTTAAACATAGTTATGCTTTAAAACTCTCCCACTTGTTTTCTAAGATTTTCTAAAACCTAGTGAGTAATTATATGGTTCTTGTTCTGTAACAAATTGCCATAAGTGTGGGCATTACAATGATTTAAGCCCCACAAGATAGAAACTATATCTGTCTCATCTTATTTATCCCCACAACTTGATAATGGTGGTAAAATAGAGCCGTAATAAAATTCTAAAAGTAAATTGATTAAAATAATTTAATTACCTTCAGATGCTAAAATATCTTGATAGTTTGAACTCAAATCACACAAAATATTGTTAAGAAACTTGAAATTCAGAGCACATATACTGTATAAGTAAATTTTGTTTTCACCTAAAGTGAATATTATTAAAATCAGAATAATATAGAATCAACTTGGTATTTTTGTTTTTTACCATATGTTAATAACTAGAGGTGCTAATTTCGTCTATTTTTTTAAGTACCAAGACATGCAATGATTTTTTTTTCTTTTCAGGTTCATGTTTATGATTATAGTACATTGAACAAGAGAGACTAAATAGCCCCATTATTAAGAAATAGTTCAGCTGCTAAGCGAAAAGAGTCAGAAAGAGAGGGATAGACAGAAAGATTGCATTCATCTGGGGGATATAAAATAACAAAATGTGAGATTAATACCCAATAATAGCTGAGATCAACACCAGGAGGATTACTCCATAGCTTAGAGGCCAGCCGGGTATTCTAGGGGAAAGGACAGTTCAGATAGAGAAGGGAGCACCAAATGGAGGGTGTTTGGAGGATCCTCCCAGGAGGGGAGATGCAGGTTGAAAGTAGACTGGACTGAACATGTTTGCCACTCAATGCCTCTTTTGCTGATCACAACACCCAAAAGGAGAGAGAGAACAAAAGGGAATGCCATGCCACAGTGGCAGGAGGGGATGGGGGGAATCGGGGGGGGGGGGAGGGATATTATTCATGGTGGTGGAAAATGGGCACTGGTGGAGGGATGGGTATTTGATCATGGTATGACCGAAATCCAAGCACAAAAATTTGTAAATCTACAACTGTGCCTCATGGTGTTTCACTAATAAAAAATAAATTAAAAAAAAAGAAATAGTTCAGCAATCTACAAAAATATTGTAATGTACACAACTTTGATTTAAGTTGATGGATTTCTGTTTGTTCAAAGTTTTAACTAATGGCGTATATTATCATTTGACAAGGACCTAAGAACGTAAATAAAATTTCTAATAGATTTCCTCTTACAAACAAGGAAATTAAGAAACTAGGAAACACAGCATTATGGACCATTCTTTTGGGGGACAGAGGGTTAGGCTACACTGCTTTTTCTCAGGACATACTCCTTACTCTTGGCTCAGCCATTCCTGCTGGCAGTGCTCCCGAGTGACTGGGATTAAACAAAGGTCAGCTGCATGCAAGACATGCACCCTACCCCCTGTACTATCTCCCTGGCCCTGGTGGCTCACATTCTGAAATGGTAGTATTTAAATTTGTCTTCATTGATATATCTTTAGATTCTTCATAAATCCTCTACAAATGATGAAATGCAAATAAAAATACACTTACTTATAATACCTCTGTCATTATCTTCCATTTGGACAATAAAATGAGGTTTGTAATATGGGACTTGATATGCGATTGATTAAAGATGATAATCTTTTCTCAAAGTTTCCAGAAGAATAATAAATTAAGTGTGAAAAAATGATACTAATTGATTCTGATAGAAAATTCATTCATGGCTGGTTTAACAAAACATTAAATACATCGTAGTGGCAAATTCACAGTAATGGATTTGTTTTTACATGCACATTTAAAACAATAATAAGATATCACTGCTTAGATTATCAAGTTACATAAAAACAATGAGTAGACCTCCAGTTATATGCACATGTGTTTAGTAATCATTTTTATATGCAGTGGAATTTTACTATGTAAACATGAAACCTTTGGTTCTGGTGTCTAATCAAAGTATTATTTGTGTAAAAATGTTAAAGTTCACTGTGCAAAATTCAGTTGTCTTTGGCTGTTAATTTTCATTCAACTTCATTCCACCATAAAAAAATACTATTAAAAATATTCATTAGCTGTTAATTTGAAATCCTCAAACAGGGATTCCTAATCCTCCATTGATATCTTTCCAGCAGTTTCTAATCTCTGCAAGTTGTTGCCAAGTACAAAAACAGTCCAGCAAGCCTCCCTTTTAGATGTTGAATTAGTGGAAGTGTCTTACCTGCAGCTGCTTAAAAGGGAGGCATGTTTTAGTACGTTTTAGGGAAATATGCTTTACAGCTCACCTCATGAGCCAAGATCTTCTAATATCCTTATGTCACATCAGAGAAGCACACACATTTTAACTATGTCTTTATATAATAAAGAGCTGATGGTGTACTTTGCATGCATGCTCATTACCGCGTCTAAACTGCTAGACTTAACATTTTCAACCATCAAGACTACTCATGCTCAATTTTCAGTAATTGTTTTCAAGAAGAAAACGATCAGCTTTCAAAATATCTGGTAACAACTGAATATATGAAAATATTGCTACTTGATGTGTTAATTTGAATTGATGTTAAACCATATGATTTTCTATTCCTAACCTATCATGAGTTAGATATATAACACAGCTACAGGCATGTTGAAATTGAGACTCCCTCCTGGAGGTATTGCTTGGATTAAATTACATACACATTCTAGTATTAATAAATCATACAAAGTATTGAGAAAAGTTTAAAAAAAAGCTACAAAGTAACACAGTAAGGATGAAAAGTAAATCAATGATCTCTCCTGAAGAGAACAAATTAACCATAAAATTCACAACACCCATGTGCAAATTCAAGCTTGAAATGTGTCATAACAAAAAATTTTGAAATAAAAAATAAAACTTTTCTAAGAAAACATTTCAGAAAATCCTCTAAGGTTTATTAGGCAGTACTTTTAGTTATAAACACATGCAAAACTATTTAAAAATCTTAATAGATCAGTTTTAATCAGAATTAAAATATTTTTATTTTGTTATAAACATGAAAAAGTAAAAAACATTGGAAAAATATTTCCAGTATATATATATTTAAAAAATACTTACCCAGAATATCTATCAGAAATTCATGTGTGTCAAAAGAAAAAAATATAAAATATGTAAACAATTCAGACATTTTCCAATAAAGATACATGGGTTCTCAATAAATATTTATTCAAGTTTTAACAGAACATAAAAATTAAAAGCATAGTAAAATATCATGGTACATCATTTGAATGGTTAAAATATGTTGTATAATAACATTTTAACAATAATTCAAACAACTGAAACTCTAATATATTGCAAGTAGCTGTAGGAAAAGCTACATCTAACTTGAAAATCTTTTTAAAAGTTTCTCATAAGGTTAATAAAATACTTAATTGTAATAAAATATTTCACTTGTTGTGTGTGACCCAAAAATGAAAACATATACATACTAAGTATTTGTATTTGGATATCCACATCAGTTTCATTGTAATAAGACCAAAACACAAAACAATGTAAAAATGCTTAATGAAATATTTTCAAACTAATGAATGAATTACTTATGTATGCAATGAAAGAATAAATATGAAAAATGTTATGCTATGCTAAAGCAGCCAAATGCAAAACAATATATGCCACACAATTCTATAAATAAGAAATATTTGAAAAGACAAAACTATAATAAATAAAACAAAAATTAAAAGGGTACAAAAATATAGATTAGTGGTTACTTGTAACTAGATTTGTGTTAAATTTACTGCAGAGTGACAGGGATACAGAAGAGATTTCAAGAGATTAATGGAAATGTTCTGCCTGTTTGTTTTACTTGACCTAAATTCACCAAGCTGTACATTTAAAATATATTCATTTTACTGTATGTTTATTTCACACCAATAAAATTAATATTTAAAAAGAACAAAATGTGTCTCTTGTAAACAGTATGCAGTTGTGTGTTTAAACTTAGTCATGTAATCTTTGAGTCTATATAGCTAAAAAAAATCGTCAGTATTTGTCCTATATATATTTTTTCTATTCCTTTTTTTAAAACTTTGTATTCTGTTGGATTAAGTCAACGCGATTCTTCGTGTTTTCACCCTTTCTGATATTACTCATTTCCTCTCTTGGGCAATATTGGCAAAACATTTATTTCAGAGAAGGGGTGTTGAAGGCTAGGTGCCAGCTGCCTCCCCACACTACCATCCCTGGAAAGGAAGAAAAATTCCAAATGCAAAGGATGATTCTATTTCTATGCAAGTGGGTCTTCCTCACTGTGCTTGGGAGACCTAATTACCTTACCTCTTAAATATGCATAACAGTCATGTCTTATTTTCTAAGCCTTATAGGATGAATACTCATAGCTGGCATTGTTTTTACACTCACCACCTCATCATCCCACCAGCCAATAGCTTATGCTGAGGTTACTTAAAATGAGAAATGAAGTTAGAAGATATGTCTTATCCAGTGTCTCCCATGGATACAGGAATATACATAATTTTAAAATTTTTTTATTAGTGAAACACCATGAGGTACAGTTGTAGATTTACAATTTTTTGTGCTTGGGTTTGATTATACAATGATAAGATACCCATCCCTCCACCAGTGCCCATTTTCCACCACCATGGATAATATCCCCCCCACCCCCATCCCCCCATCCCCCCCTGCCTCTGTGGCAGGGCAATCCCCTGTGTTCTCTCTCTCCGTTTGGGTGTTGTGGTCTGAAAAGAGGCATTGAATGGCAAACATGTTCAGTCCATAGTCCACTTTCGACATGCATCTCCCCTCCTGGGAGGATCCTCCAAACACCCTTTATTTGGTGTTCCCTTCTCTATCTGAGCTGCCCTTTCCTCTAGAATGCCCGACTGGCCACTAAGCTATGGAGTAATCCTCCTGGTGCTGATCTCAGCTATTCTTGGGTATTAATCTCATATTTTGTTACTTTATATCCCCCAGATGAATGCAATCTTTCTATGTCTATCCCTCTCTTTCTAACTCATTTCGCTTAGCATGATACTTTCCATGTTGTAACACTTGTATGTAAATTTCATTACTTCATCTTTTCTAAGAGCTACATAGTACTCCATTGTGTAGATGTACCAAAGTTTCTTTAACCAGTCATCTGTTCTTGGGCATTCAGGTTTCTTCCAGTTTCTGGCTATTGTAAAGAGTGCTGCAATGAACAAACAAGTGCAGATGTCACTTCGACTATACATTTTTGCCTCTCTGGGATATATTCCAAGGAGTGGTATTGCTGGGTCAAATGGGAGCTCAATTTCTAATTTTTTGAGAATCGTCCATACTGTGTTCCAGAAGGGCTGAACCAGTGGACATTCCCACCAACAGTGAAGGAGTGTCCCTTTCTCGCCACATCCGCGCCAGCATCAGTTGCTTTTGTTCTTTTGAATGTGGGCCAGTCTCTGAGGTGTGAGATGGTATCTCATTGTGGTTTTGATCTGCATCTCCCTGATGATTAATGATGTAGAGCATTTTCTCATGTGCTTTTTTGCCATTCGGATTTCTTCTTTGAGAAAGTTTCTGTTCATTTCATTGCCCCATTTTTGGATGGGGTTGGATGTTTTCTTCTTGTGGAGTTTAACTAGTATTTTGTATATCCTGGATATCCACCCCTTGTCAGATGTGTATTCGGCGAATATCCTTTCCCATTCTGTAGACTGTCTTTGTATTTTGGTCACTGTTTCTTTGGAGGTGCAGAAGCTTCTTAGTTTAAGATAGTCCCATTTATCTATCTCTGTTTTCACTTGCTCAGACAGTGGCGTGGCATCTTTGAAGATACCATTAGCTTCAATGTCATGGAGGGTTTTGCCAACTTTGTCTTCAATGTACCTTATGGTTTCTGGTCTGATGTTGAGGTCTTTAATCCATTTTGATCTTACTTTTGTATACGGTGTAAGGCAGAGTTCTGAGCCCATTTTTTTGCATGTAGCCTTCCAGTGATGCCAGCACAATTTGTTAAAGAGGATTTCCTTACTCCACTTCACATTACTTGCACCTTTATCAAAGATTAGATGATCATATGATTGAGGGGAGATGTCAGTGTATTCAACCCTGTTCCATTGGTCTGCAGCTCTGCCTTTGTTCCAGTACCATGCTGTTTTAATTATTACTGCTTTGTAGTACAGTGTGAAGTTCGGGAGGTTGATTCCTGCCATTTTCTTTTTCCCAAGAATTGCTTTAGCTATTCGTGGGGGCTTATTGTTCCATATAAATTTCAGGAGTATTTGCTCCATTTCTTTGAAGAATTTCATGGGTATCCTTATAGGGATTGCATTGAATTTATACAATGCTTTCAGTAGTATTGCCATTTTGACAATGTTAAGTCTCCCGACCCATGAGCAGGGGATATCTTTCCATTTCCTCATGTCCTCTTTTATTTCCTGAAGTAGCGTTTTGTAGTTTTCTTTGTACAGGTACTTTACTTCCTTAGTTAAGCTGGTTCCTAGGTACTTGATTTTTTGGGGCACAATTGTGAACGGGATTTTTTTTTTCATGTCGCTTTCTTCTCTCTCACTGTTTGCATATAGGAAAGCCATGGACTTTTGGGTATTGATTTTATAGCCTGCAACTTTACTATACGAGTCTATTGTTTCTAGGAGTTTTTTGGTGGAGGTTATTGGGTTCTCTAAGTATAGTATCATATCATCTGCGAATAGTGAGGGCTTGATTTCTTCCTTTCCTACCTGAATGCCCTTAATATCTTTTTCTTGCCTAATCGCTATTGCAAGTATTTCCAGTACTATATTGAACAGCAGTGGAAGGAGTGGGCATCCTTGTCTTGTCCCTGATCTTAGAGGGAAGGCTCTCAGTTTTTCCCCATTGGGGATGATACTTGCTGTAGGCTTGTGGTAGATGGCTTTAATTATGTTGAGGAAAGTCCCCTCTATACGCATTTTGGCTAGGGTTTTCATCATAAAGGGGTGCTGGATCTTGTCAAATGCTTTCTCTGCATCTATTGATATAATCATATGCTTTTTATCTTTTCTTTTGTTGATATGATGGATTATGTTGATTGATTTCCGAATGTTAAACCATCCTTGCATCCCTGGGATGAATCCTACTTGATCATGGTGTATGATCTTTTTTATGAATAGTTGGATTCTATTTGCTAGTAGTTTGTTGAGGATATTTGCATCTGTGTTCATCAGGGATATCGGTCTGTAATTCTCTTTCTTTGTGGTATCTCTGTCTGCTTTTGGTATCAGTGTGATATTTGCTTCATAGAAACTGTTCAGAAGTGTTTTTGATATTTCAATTTCGTGGAAAAGCTTAAAGAGGATTGGAAGTAAGTCCTCTTTAAAGATTTGGAAGAATTCAGTAGTGAATCCATCCAGGCCAGCACTTTTGTGCTTGGGGAAACTTTTTATTACCATTTCAATTTCCTTGATGGTGATAGGTCTGTTCAGGTATTGCAGGTCTTCTTGGTTCAGCCTTGGGAGTCTGTAGGAGTCTAGGAATTTATCCATTTCCTCGAGGTTTTGATGTTCCGTGGCATAAAGCTTCTCAAAGTATTCCATGAGGATACTTTGAATTTCTGTAGTTTCTGTTGTAATGACCCCCTTTTCATTTCTGATTCGGTTTATTTAGGGTTTTCTCTCTCCCTTTCTTGGAATATACATATTTTAAGCATATTTTTCTATTTCTAATTTTTTTGATGCTCTTATTAAGGGCGTTTTTCTTGCACTTAAACACATCCAATAGAATATATATACATAAATATTCTAATGTGTGTGTGTATATGTATGTGTGTCTCTCTGTGTTTGTCTAATTTAAGAGTGGTCACACCCAGAGGTGCTTAAAACTTGCTCCTGCCTCTGTGCCCAAGTATCATTCCTGACAGTGCTCAGGGACCCATATGTGGTACCAAAGAGTGAACCACGAAGAGACATGTGCAAAGCAAATGCTCTACCCGATATACTATTGCCCTGGTCTGATAAGGAATATATTTTAATTTAAAAACTTTGTTGTGATGTCATGTCTGCTGATCATATATTTTGTACTTTCCTAAATCTGAAATGTCTTTGCTTCACTTACATTTTCGAAGTGACTTCTACTGACTATAGCATACAGAAAAGAATATACTTTTCCCCCCTTTCATTCATTAAAATATATTATTTCATAGTTTCGTTCTTCACATCAACCACAACTGTATTTTTGTCACATGTATGACTATTTTTAAAATAATTTGCTTGAGCAAAATTATAGTTTTTAAACTTTTAATTCTGAGTTTTCTGAGTTTTTTTTTATTTGTTGTATAAACTTGGGCAGACAGGAGTCCCTGAAGGCTCTCTTCCTTGCAGCCCAGGTTCGGGGCGGGGGGCGGGGGGGGGGGGGCCCTGGGCTGCTTGCCCAGCCAGGGAGGCCCGGGTCATAGGGCAGATGGTGGAGGAAGCAAGGACCAAGCGGGTTGATTGATCGGTTGCTGTTTATTCCATTCTCCCCAAGAGTCTGTTCCAGTCTCTCTGAGCACCCCATTCTAGTCTCACATTGCTCCTCATTCCTGTCTCCTCCTGTCTCTCTCACTCATCTTTCTGCACTCCATCTTACAGCCTGGGCTCTGTCTCTCTCCATGTGCCTGCTCCTGTATTATTTTACCCCCTTCTCCCTCTGTCCCCCTTGCTAGTCTCTTTGCACTCCATCTTGCTGCCCCGCTCTTTCTCTTCTCTTCCCACTTCTCAACTCTCTCAGACTCTCATCTCTCCAACTTCAGCACTCTGTAACTTCCTGGACCCTCATTCCTCAATCCCAGCTCTCTGGATTCTGCCTCTCTCACACTCATCTCTCCACCCTATCTTGTCTTTCTACACCTTGTCCTCTGGGCCCATGCAACATCCAATCTGGTAGCAAAATCAACACAAGAAAGCCCTTCCTGAGTGCTTAGGGGCAAAATACCTCTTAAGGTGTTTTCCTCCTTTCCTCAGTCCAATAACTCAACCAATATCTTAATACTAGTTATTTTTGTATGGACACATTGAGGCTGGCAGGGCAGCTCTTCTGGGAACATCTTGCCACAGACTCAGACTACTGTGCTCAGGCCAGATTAATCATTCCTAACCCTAGCAGGTCCAAACCTAGTTATTACTTTTTGGGTCATGACAGCATTTGCCCATGACCAAGCTCTTAACTTATAGTTAAGCATTAGACACTTTGGCCAGGCCCATCTCAATGCCAGGGTAGCACATAGCACACTGCTTGCCCTGGGTATCTCCAGTCCCTTGTTGGAACCCTGCCTTTGGGGGTGCTAGGAAGCAAGGGCAGCTGAGGTTTAGATCGAGAGAACATATGCCCAGGAAGAAAATATCACTGAGAGTCAATAAACTCCCAAGTTACAAAAGCATAGCATTTACTGTCTTTCTGTGTCCATACAAAAAGGACATTGCTCTGAATAAACTATGCAAAGAACTTAAGGAGAAGAGAAAAACAATATTTACAAGTCAACAGAGCACAAAGAGAGAAGTTAAAATAAACACAAAGAAATGAGAACACTGTGATGGAAGCAACTCAATAAACCTTAACTACCTGAAGCTATGCAGGAAGGACAAAACAATATTATCCTACAATTTGTGTATTTGATGTTTATAAGCAATTTAAAAATTGTTTAAGCTATAAATCCAGAGATACAGTAAACATGATTTGCATGATTTGCACCTCATTTTTGTCCCCTGAGCCCAATAAAGAGTGATCCTTAAATTTACAGCCAGGGTGCCCTTTAAACCAAATTTTTTCTTAATTATTGTAGATACGTTCTTTAACAACTGAATCATACTCTATTTCATCTTAATTTTTCTATTACTTCAATTATGAATATCTTAAAACTTTTTATAATGGTTCATTTGGTTTGTATGCTATGGACTGAAATCGCCTTCCCTGTGTTCTATGTTGAAATCCTAACATTGTATTTGACTCTGTGGACATAAACCTTTAGGGAGATGATTACAGATAACTGAGTATATAAAGCTGGTTCTCTACTAATAGAATTGAGTTCTCTTATTTGCTTAGTTATATTTTGCATTTTTTCCCACACCTAGCTTAACTTAAGACTCACTACTGGCTCCTACCTCAAAGATCACTCCTGATGTGGTATCACAGATTGAAACTCATTTGTGTTGTATGTGAAGCAAGTGGCCTAGCTTTTGTACTGTCTTCAGCCAGTATGGGTGCTTTTATAAGAACAGTAGTGGTATTGGAGACATAGTATAGTGTATGAGTCCTGGCATGTGGTTGACCCCAGCTTCATCCAAGGCACCATATATGATCCCCAGAGCACAGTCAGAAGTAAGGCCCAGGTACAAAGCCGAAAAGCCCTGAGCACAGCAGTGTGTTGCCCCAAATAATTTCCCACTGATGGTGGGAAATGTATGCTGGTGAAGGGATGGGTGTTGAAACATTATATGACTGAAACCCAATCATGAACAACTTTGTAAATGTGCATCTCACTCTGATTCAGTGTAAAAAATAAATAAAATTAAAAAAATAAAAATACATACATTCACACACACATACACACATGCACATATATCTCAAGTTGAGAAACAAAGTTTCTAGTATATTTACTATTTCCACATGTTCTTCGAGGAAGATTTGCTTCTTTCCATGAATTTACTTATTAAAATAAATAAGGACTTACAAATATTCACACTCTCTACACAAGGTGACCCTTTACATAGCACTGTAGTTCTTTCATCCAGTTGTTCATAGATTTGCGCGAGCGGACACCAGTAATGTCTCCATTGTGACACTTGTTGTTACTGTTTTGGGCATATCAAATATGCCACGGTGAGCTTGACAAGCCCTGCCGTGAGGGCAGGATACTCTCAGTAGCTTGCCGGGCTCTCCGAGAGGAATGGAGGAATCGAACCCAGGTGGGCCACTTGCAAGGCAAACTCTCTAGCCACTGTGCTATTGCTCCACCCTGACACTTTACATACTTCTAAAAATCTTTATGTGCAGTTCATTTCTGGAAAGTAAAAATAAAATCCCAAATGAGAAACCTCTTATAAAATATGTTATCAGTTCTGTGTCATACTCTGAAGGTATTCAGAAAAAAATAAAAGTGTATGAAATTACCAGAGCCCATGAGACCCTAAGGAAACATGGTGATCACGGTGATTAAATGTTATGTATGTTGACTGGGATTTATGAAGAGAAAAATGACTTTAGGTTAAAAACAAGAAATTCTGAGAATAAATATGGATTTCAATTAGTGAAATCCATATTATATATTATATATAATAAAATGTTATCTTATTTTACTAATTAATATAACTTATTTACTCTAGCTTAGGTTTCAGTTATAACGGGTTCACTTTTTATGGCTTTGATTTACACAATTTCCTCACCTCAGCACTACCAAAATTCTCAAGACTCTCCATTGATGTTTCAGTTACTTCCAGTTCACCTCATTATGCCCCACACCAGCACCTACTCTCTTCATACTCTTCATATTCGAAGGGATATAATCCAGGCCAAGTGTTTATCATCATTTGATTATTATTAAAAAAACATAAAATTTTATTATTTAAACTATAGAGGGGAGTGTGTGTATTAGGGAACAACTTTATTTTTTAACATTCTAAAAATTTATATTTTTAAAGTTAGAAATTATTAGTTATGTTTATCTCAGTGTTAATCATCTTGGATTTTGGAACAGGCTAAAAGAATAAAGCAAGAATGTTTATTTTTCAAATTATTTGGGAGAAGACAAAGGGATATCCTGTAATTATCTATTTAATTATAGGCATTTTGTTGGTATGCGTTCATGAGTGTGTGTGCATGTGTGTGCATGTTTGTGTGTTTATGTGTGTATGTGTGCATGTGTGTGTGTGTGTGTGTGTGTTCCCAATATCACTGAGAACAATTCAATTATATCATCTTCTCTGTCACTTATAAAATTACGTACAGGATATTCACATAAGAAATAAATAATTTCACCAGTGCACTAAAAAAATACACAGAAATAGATTTCAAAAATAATAAGAACTCAGTATGTATTATTATAATCAGTTCTTCTGATTGAATTATTACCTTTTAAGTAAAGGAATGTAAAATAATCGAAAAGCATTCACATTCATTATCCATGCTTTCCCTCGTCAAGTGGCTGTTAATAATTGTTAACTCTTGAGCAAGATAAAATGTTATATTCCTTTAAATTTATTGTTTTCAACTTTATTTTGTGTATTCTTCTAGGATAACAGCTTTCATAAAAAACATTAAATTAAGCTTTGAGTTGTGGAAGCATTTGTGAAATAACAAATCTGCATTCAACTTTCTCCTTCCTTGCATTACTGCTTGTCATGGTGTCATAATCTCTCTGTTAACTAAGATATACTGTGAAATTTAGCTATCTGTTTATTGATGAATCACACAAGCATTTAACCACAATTAGAAACAGAATAAATTGTAGCTGCTTCAGATTCTGTTAGCTCATGAAGATGTACTTGAATGTCAAAATATATTCCTAGGAAAGGAAAAAAAATAGCATAAGTAATTTAATTGAGCTGAATTTTTATATTTCACTAATGGGTATAATCACTGTTCTACTGACAGCATAAGTCATTTTTGTGCACAGTGATAAACCACTGGGAAACATATTTTATACACTATAAGTCATGATAATAAAACTGTGTTCATACCATATACGTCCAATAAACTAACTATCTTTGTAAACTATTGGTTTTCTGGTGAATTTCAAAATATGAATGGCTGTATTCTTAAAATTAGTTTGCCTGGCAGAAAACTTTTACACCCTTTAATAATATTGAGTACATAACTCTACCTAATTTATCTGACTCTCTGGAAATGCATATGATAAAAGTTTTTTGTTTCCTCATTTTATTTTTCAGGAAAATTAAACCTAAATTCCTTAGTTTACTACTAATGAAACAACACAATCAGGTCTCGATCAATTTTTCAAAATCATTTGAGGTACAGCAAGGTGATCTGATCACAAACCTAGAAACAGCTTGTTTTAATCCGATCAATATTTGGTCCTTGGGCCAAAAAGATTTCACAAGGGTTAAGGTTCTTGCTTGTATCTGCCTAGCCCAGCTTGTATTTCCAGAACCACATATGGTTCACTGAGCACAATCAAGAGTAATCTCTGAGCATAAAGCCAGAATAAGAGCTCAGAACTACTGGGTGTGATTAAAACCCAAAATACAAAAAAATATTTTGCCCTTATAAGGATGAAGCACTTAAGCAAGCAACTTTATCACATTCTAAGTTTCCTTATCTATAGAAGGAGGATAATTCTATAAGTCTTCAGTCGCTAATAGAAATTTAGATGAAGATGCATTTTGGAATTAATAATTAAAATAACATTATATGAAAAGTTACATGGTGAATACACCTTACATCATATATGATTCTGATAAGGCGTTACACATTTTATAACATAAGTAATTCTCCAATGAAACAAACACTACTTTCTGCTAAATAGGATACATTATGAATACAAGTAATAGTACATCAATAAAGGCTGGTTTGCCCATTCCCATTCAGGGGATTTGGGACAATCAGGATTAAGAACCCTGAAGTATAAAGTACTTATCAATGTGCAGTAGTGTTTAAAAGTTTAAGTTGGTTGTGATATGCTAAGCTCTCAGAATAACACTTCACCTAATGATAATTTTTGTGTGTATATATGTGCAATATGTGAATAACTGATGATTATATATAGCATACAATACACACATATATATTGGAATTATCAGTTGTACTCTTCCTAATGAGAATACACCTGTACTATGAGAAATATATAGTAATATCCTATAATTACACAATACATATTTCCCCATTTATTTCCCAAGTACTTTTTAAATCATTAAATTTATCCTCTACTATCACATTTCAAAAGTATCAAGATAAATTTTACTTGATTTTTAAAGAATTATAAGAAACTCACAATCATTTCAGTTTTATCACTTTAAATTTAAAATGTCTACACAAGTTTGTACTCACGGTCACGGTCCTCCCATTGTTCATCAATTTGCTCGAGCAGGCCCAGTAATGTCTCCATCTTGAGACTTGTTGTTACTGTGTTTGGCATATTGAATACACCATGGGGAGCTTGCAAGGCTTTGCCGTGTGGGTGAGATACTCTGAGTAGCTTGCCGGGCTCTCCAAGAGGGGCGGAGGAATCGAACTCAGGTTGGCCATGTTGGCTGCGTGCAAGGCAAACACCCTACCGCTGTGCTATCACTCCAGCCCAAGTTTGTATTAAATAATTGAATATGATTTAAAAAATAACCATTGCATTAGTACTACATATTGCAATTTATCAAATTTACTATCATTTACTATCATTACCATGTAATCCCATCAACGGCCAGGACTCAGAGACTATAAAAACCAGCTCCCGGAAGAGAACAGTGCAGTCTCCTGCCCCCGCGCTTGGCTGTCCTCGCTGGGGCCCCTTGGAGGGGAGCGGGTTGAGCTTTCCTCCCTGCCCCGACCAGGGCACCGGCAGCCAAAGACCTCCAGGACCAGCCACCACCATTCTGAGACCACTCTCCGCACACATGAAGGTACTGGCAGAGGGACAAAGTCACGCAGGTTCCGGGGCCGAGATCTCCAAGCCTACTCGGATTGGGGCCAAGTATCCTCCACCCAGATACTCCAAATTCCAGAGACTATAAAAACCAGCTCCCAGAACCACGCAGCCGCATTCGTGGCTGCAAGACATCTTATTATGACATCTTATTATCTCATTCCTACTTTGGACAAACTGGCAGGCTACCAAATGTAGCCTGCCCACACGGCAGAGTCTGGCAAACTCCCCATGGAGTACCCAATATGTCAAAGACAAGTAACAATGATGGGTCTCATTCTCCTAAAGAGCCTTGAATATAATCTCAGGGCTAGGATGAAGGAGATATTACTGGGGCCTGCTCGAGGCAATCGACAAATAACAGGATGATTTGTGATTTTTGTGACTATCATAAAATTGAAATAATTAAAAATTTACCATTTTGAAGTGTGCAAATCTTTGGATTTTAGTATATTCAAAAAAAGCATGCTAATGTTACAATTCATAAGTGCCAACAATGAATTCTACCGTTTATAATATATTCCCAGTCACATTCCAAATCCTATCTCTCAACACCTAAAAGACAAAATTAATCCACTTTCTTTCTTTATTATTTTTCATATTCTGATACATTTGTAATTTATTTAACCTTTTGTCTATGACTATTTTTACTTGGAATAATATTTTCAAGGATCATCTGTGTTGTATTATTAGTGTCACAGTATCTTTTAAGGCCAAATATTTTACTCTACAAAAATGTGAACATTTATTGATTGTTAGGTAGTGTTAGGTTAAGTTCGATTTATTGACTGTTAGACTCATATACGTATAAAATTATTGGATCACTTGTAAACATTTATCATTTGAAAAAATGTGAAACTGGTTACCAAATAATGAGTCATTTTGTGCTATCACCTGTATGTAATATTTAAGGTCTCCAATTTTGTGCATACCTTTACCTCTATTTATTATTGGATTTTTTCATTATTATCAGGTTAATAACTTTGAGGTGTTATCGTGTTGCTTTATTTCCATGTATTTAAATGACTAATAATGATGAGCATCTTTTCATGTGCTCTTTCATTCATTTAAGTTTATTATTTGAGCATAGTATATATTACTTTACATTATTTTTAATTGAGCTATCTACTGATTGTGCAGTCTGATTGTGCAGCCATATGTTTTCTTTGTATCATTTTAATACTATTTTGCTAATGCTTTCTGTTGTGTGAGCTGTTTTTTCTTCTTGTAAAATATATGTAGTTTTTCATGTTTATCCATATTTCCTCTTGGGTCACTTTCAGTAATTTATGTTTTAATGGATTTTGGCATTCTGGGGTCAAGGAGATAGTGCAGGATGTTAAGGTACTTGTCTAGCATGTGTTCAACTCTACTTCAAACTAGTGCATCCCATTCCCTTGAGCATCACCAGGAATAACCCTGGAGGACTCCCAAAAATAAAAGTTTGACATTTGAAGTTTCTAATTTGTTGACATACAACTGGTCACAGTATTGCCTTTCATATTGACCTTTAATAGTTTTTTTCACATTCATTCCTGATGTCAGTAATTTATCTTTTGGGTTATTAGAAATTTATTAATTCTGTGTCAATGTTGTTAATAGTTCAAAATCTTTGATTAGTTTATTATTAATCTAATTTTATATTAGGTATTTATTATTTTTAATTTTTATTAAAGTCTCCTGATAAATTTTAGCTGTTTTCTAGTTTAAGATAAAATGTATTTTGTTATTTTTAATCATTTTTTACAACTACAATTTCCTCAGTCTGTACTTTTCAATGCATTTTATAACCGGCTTGCATTTTGTTTCAAATTTTACTCATGTTGAGAATACTATTTAATATTATGTTTTTTCTTTGATGTACTCATTATTTAGGCATTACTAAATTTGTGAATTATTCAATTTTTCTGTTAATTTTATTTCATTGTGGTACCTGGAGAATAAATTCTTTATTATTTGAGTCTTAAGTTTGTAATGATTAGTCTTATGACCTAGTATGTAATTAAGTCCAGAGAATTATTACCTGTTCCCGTAAGAATAACACTTGCATTTATGTTTTAGAAATGTCCATTCTGTTTCATTAATAATGTTTGTCTCCTATTAGTTATTGATATGTTAAGTTGTGGCGTGTTACAAAATTTAGAAATAAGTAAGATATTGATATCTATAATAATCACTGTTGAATCATCTTTCAG
Organism: Sorex fumeus; assembly: GCF_029834395.1. Taxonomy (NCBI): domain Eukaryota; kingdom Metazoa; phylum Chordata; class Mammalia; order Eulipotyphla; family Soricidae; genus Sorex; species Sorex fumeus. Next base: position 65,026,483 of record NW_026606063.1, on the reverse strand, counting down.
TGCAGCTTGATTTTTTTTGGGACTCTAGTGTTAGCTTCATATCTATTACAATTACTGTTGTTTTCTTTTCTCATGATTTGGTCATTTTTTCTTATTTTTAGTAATTTTTCTTTATCATTTTCTGCTGTTCTTGATCTCTATCTCATTTGTTAGTATTTAAATTAAAATTGTATATGTCCTTCATTTTCCATTTCTCTGTATCTTTGAATAGAGAATGTACCTGTTTTAGATAGCATATTAGCTATATTTTGAAAAAAAGTATTTAAGTCTTTTTACTGCAATGCATAAGTTACATTCTTTGTGTTGCAACATCTTGTTGTTTGTGTCTTTATATCACACCTTTTTTATTTATGTAGTACTCCATTAGTACCTGTTCTGTGTGTTTAAAAAATTGTACTTTATTAAGCTCATTATAGTATTCAAAAAAATTAACCTGTTGAATTATGCTCTTGGAGACTGCTTTAGGGATTATAACTATTATCTTTATATATGGAAGTAAATTTTTAACTAATGTAATTATTTTTAATGGCATATAAAACTTCGCCTGGCTACTGTATTCTGTGCTTTATCGCTAAAGAGGTTTCTATTCTCATGCAATAATACTTATGTAAAACATATCCAGTTGTTTTTCCTGAATAAAATATGAACATATTTTGACTTTGATTCCAAAAAATTACTGCATTTTGTGTTATTTAATTTTAATGTGTTAGTTAAGCCTGTGGCCGACCCGGCTTTGATTCTTCCGTCTTTCTTAGAGAGCCCGGCAAGCTACTGAGAGTACCCGCCCATCGGAGCCTGGCAAGCTCCCCATGGTGTATTCAATATGCCAAAAACAGTAACAACAAGTCTCACAATGGAGATACGTTACTGGTGCCTGCTCAAGCAAATTGATGAACAATGGGAGGACAGTGCTACAGTGGTGGAGTTAAGTATTTATAATTATTTTTCAGTTATTTTGCAGTGCCAGGCATGCAACAAAGGGGCTCACACATGTCAGGCTTTCATTTTACCCTTGAGTTAGTTTACTATTTTACAACTAGCATATCACAAATATAGCTTAGTACTTTCAACATATCATTATTTTATGGAATGGTATAAAAATTACCAAAAGAAAAAAGATAGGGAATTTACAATTCTATATTAGATTGCTAGCATATATTAAAATACACAAAGCATTTAATTAACTTAGACAATCAATAAAGCTGACACAGACAGCATTCTACAATAATAAAAATAGGAATCATTAATTGTTAATTCATGTTTTGCTGTTTCATGTGAAATGAGATTATTATAGGTAAGTGAATCTTTCCCAAACACAGAGTCAAGTTTTTTGTTTTATTCCCAGTAAGTCATTTAAGGAACCTAGGGCTATGTGTGCCTGAGGCTTATGTGTAAGAAGACACTTGTGAATGCAGGCATTGCAGGGGAGGGGCAAGCCCAGGAACTGGTCCAGGCCATCATGATCTCAAGCCCAAGGGTGACTGGACCTACCCAAATCTGATCAAGATTTTTAGTTTCTTAAGAGCTGAATCTTCACTTTTTCTTTGAACGATTCTTACAGTTCTCTTAGCAAAATGGTTCTGGATTCAGAAGGTAGCACTATTTTTTTTTATTTTACCTTGTATTTCTGTTCCCGTGTGTCCAATCTGTCTGTCCCATTTTGAGTCACTTATCCCAGACTTAGAGACAGGCTCACATAGTGAAGTCAGCAGTTAGTGTGAATGTGTGTGTGTGTGAGTGTGTGTGTGTGTGTGTGTGTGTGTGTGTGTGTGTGTGTGTATTTTGGGCATGTGAGCAAGAATGTGAATGTGTATGTGTGTGGGAGTGAGGACAAAGACAATTAAAAGAAAGTAGGGTGATTTCTTCATAAGTATATTATGCTTAATGGTTGAAACATGTCTTATTGGATGAAAAATTCTATTAGGAAAGCATCTGTTTCCCTAATTTTTCTATAGAATGCTGCAGGTTTAAATTGTGCAATTTAGAACATTTAATAAGGTAGGATTCCTGCCTCTTCCATTGCTTGTAAAGGGTTAATCAGGGCCAAAAGGTAAAGACGCAAATCGAATGTTATTAGCCATTTTTGCAGTGAGATAAGAACTTAACTGAGAATTCAGTGGGAAACCTAGTCATAATTGCTGTGAGAGATGGATAAAGATGAGAGTTTGCAGATTGTGAAAATAAATAAACATGGAATAGACACAAGAAAACTAAAAAAGAGCTGCATTTTTTAGTTTGTAGCATGCTTAAGCTCATTAAAGAGTAAAAGGAGTCCTTAAGGAAGTAAGGTCAATATTTATGAAAAAATTGTGAACCCATCTTAAAAGTTCATTAAGCATCCTGAGAGACATATTGTGACATTTCAGTTTCTCTAAGCTTTAAACAATATATATCAATCATAAGAAAAGAATAGTTTTCATTGGAGAACACTGAAATTGTAAGTAGCATACAAAAACAATAAGCACTTAGAGCTCTTGTGCTATATTAATTATAATGAATGTTTTTATAATAAAATTTACATAGAACTGGAGGGAATGATTCTACCTGTAAAAGTAAGTTACCAAGTAAGTTACTAGAGTAACAACAACCTTTTTTGTTCATTTTTATTCCTATAGCTCATATAGAAATATAAAATATGTCGTAATTACCAATAGACAGTCTGCTTAAGATTCATACTTGATGTTGAATCTAAAAGTTCACAAATATAGATTCAGGATTCAAGGTGCCACTTTTACTATTATGAATGCAATGATAATTATGGTTATGACACATTTACTTTATAAGTTTCTTAAATACCACCTTAAGGCCATCCTCACAAAGTGTGTGTACACATTTTTTGTCTAAAAGCATGAATCTGCAATATTCCATTTTAGTATTCATTATATGTCATCATTTAAGCAGGTAATACTTTGCGAAAAATTGTTCAAGTTGTTTTCCCTCAGTGCCGTTTTCTCTCACCAAAGTCATCAAGTTCAGATTCTCATAACTTGTTTGGGAGATAACTTGACAGTAGATTATTGTGTTCTAACTCCAGTATCCTTGCTAGTATAATCATAGTCTGTGGAAAGTAATATTAAGGACAGCTGAGTTATATCATACTGAATTTTTTGTTTTGTTTTAGAGATAATTCATGTTATGTTTGTAATCAGTACATGCATTAATCAAACAACCCAATACAGTATAGTTTCTACAAAAAAATAAAAAACTTATTTGAAAATGTCTTGGGGGATTGCAAGATTACTTCAGTGTGCATTTTAAAATCCGTAATTAGAAATATTTCACATTTAATAAAATGTACGAATCTTTACAGTTTAGAAAATTAGTAAATTTAATTATTTTAATAATTTAAAGTTGTAAGCTTGGTTATGTTAATAATTTAATATATCCATATCACAAGCATGAAATACAAGTATCCATTATCCAGACTCTTTTCTTATAACCATTTCTTTTCAATCCTTGCCATTCACCAGTACTCCTTATTTATTTTCAAATCAGCAAGAATTCTCCATTTTCTTAAATATCATAAAAAATCTATTATTTTGTGGAAATGTCTGATGACTTTTGAAAAAAATTTCTTATGTAGCTATTTTTGTTGTGTATTTTGCAAAATGGGCTGGAGCGATAACATAGTGGATAGGAAGTTTACTTGCATGCAGCCGACCTGGATGTGATTCTTCCAACCCAGAAAGCTATCAAGAGTATCCCACCTGCACAGCAGAGCCTGGCAAGCTCCCCATGGAGTATTCGATATGCCAAAAACAGTAACAAGATTCACAATGGAGACATTACTGGTGCCCACTTGAGCAAATCGATGAACAAGGGGAGGACAGTGCTACAGTGCTACATTTTACAAAATGATGTTTCCTAACTGTTGCTGTATGAAAAAAAATTACAAATAGTTCTCAACAGTATTGTATCCTCTAGTAAAGAAATCCAATTGCTCTAAATGTTTTTCTATATTTAGCATTGTCTCTTATTCTAAGGACATTTGATTGTGGTTTTAAGTGTGTATTTCTCTGATATTGAGTACTTTATTTTTGCTATTGATCATGTATTATTAGATATATTTCTTATGTTGTGTCTAAATTTTACTTATTTTTTTTGGACTTATTTAGCTTAGTGCTTTACATGGTCTTTAGAGATTATCAAACATATGAACTATTTCATCGTGTTATTCCTTAATGGTGGCTTTGATAAGGAACACTATAAACTTATTATTTTACTTAAAGTTAATAGACCATGTTTTTAAAGTAAGTTTTAGGTATAAATAAAATTTTATTCTAGAATTTCCATATGCCACTTTATCTATCTCTAGTGTTTGCATGAGGATCACACACAGAGTGTTTAGGGAAGCTAATATGATAAGTAGAATTTGAACAAGGGGCAAGACTAGCACTTGTACTTCTGTACTGTATCTCCAGTCCTCCTTTTTTTTCCTCAAAAAGGTTTTTAGAGGGGGCTGGAATGATAGCACAGCAGGTAGGGTGTTTGCCTTGTACGAGACTGATCATGGTTTGATTCCCAGTATCCCATATGGTTCCCTGAGCACTGCCAGGAGTAATTCCTGAGTGCAAAGCCAGGAGTAACCCCTGTGCATCGCTGGGTGTGACCCAAAAAGCCAAAAAAGGGTTTCTAGAGAAAAGATATAACTCTGCACAAATAGTCATTGATTATTCTTTCAACTCATCATTACATGTATAAAAAAAACTAGGTTAAAGATAGAATTTAGGCTGCATGAATAAATTGTGAGGGGTATATTTCCCAAACTATCCTGATTACTTATTTTCATTTAGGAAATCAATATTTACTTGTATGTTTTTTTCTGTTTGGTTTCAGTCCTATTAAGAATGCTATTTAGTAGGAAATAGAAAGAAAAAATAGATAATTCAAACTAAAAAATGCTAATTCTACACCTCAATAAATAGAATTATAAAAAGATGATCCTCACTAGCTACACATGTGCACAAGAATTAACTAGGATTTAAAATAATTTTATATTAAAAAACAACTGTACAAGAAGAGAGAAATCAGTTTTAGCAGCATTCACATATAAACTACATCAGTGATTAAGCTGATTAAAAATTTAATAAAAGTCAACTAAGTGCTATGTCTGCTAAAATGATAAAATAATTATAGGGTTATTAATAAGATGTAATTTCAGTTTCTAGAATTCTGTAGTTAAGTTTTTCTCTTAAATGATCAGATAGATCTGGAATATTTGGTATATTATTTATGCTATTCTAACTAGCATTTTCACCTTCCTTTTTTTGTGGTATTGTGATGATGGTGGGGGTGGAGGGGATAGGGGGTGGGTCATACACTTGAATGGGTGTGTTGCTTATACATCTGCTTATTGTTCTCACACACGTGGCTATGATGCTCACCAGCGTTTGTGCTCCACTCTTAAGCAGTGGTCCTCACACTTGTACTTGCTGGGAGTCCCACTCAGCCTCAGTATTAGATAGTACATTTTTCACTTTTGGTGGATACAAGAGTCTGCAGCTGTGCACAGAGACCTGCTGCAGTGAATCTCAGATTCCACAACCCCCTGTGACTTTTCACAGTCTGGCCTAGTCCTGAGGGACCTGAGCAGTGGTCTTTGGGACTGTGCTTGGCAGATGCTATAACTCCTTAAACTGAACTCAAGGCCTTTCCTTACAACACAGGTGTTTGAAGCCACCAAAACATCCCCCCAGTGTCTAAATTATTTGAATTTGAAAGCAATCTGTGTCTATATTTACCTCTTGGAAATTAGAAAAATACATACATGTGACAATATTTGCTGTCATGGAATTTTATGACTTTCAGTGCAGGATAATTTGAAAAATACTATATTTTATTTCATTTGAGATATGTAACTGTGCCTCACAAATGAAGGAAGAGGTATTATTTTACTGGGAAAGTTACTGAGAAAATACTTGTATAATTTCTCAAATTTTGTTTCTTTACATTCCTTTGTAATAATACATAGGAAAGTATGACACCGCCATTTTCTATCAATAGCTAATTGGTTTTACGAAAATAGTAAAAAACTCATCGCATTTGTCTATGAATTTTGCTGTTTTAGAATGAATGTTCAGATGTTCTAAGAAATCTATCATCCCAGGTTGACACAAATTGTTGAAAATATTACCAATTTTTCAGTAAAAATACTAAGATTAAACTGGGCACAAGGAGGATAAGTAGTTTCTGCTTCTCAAGAGGAGCAGCAAAAATATTTTCTGTCATGTTTAAGTTACCACTATCGTTTATTGAGATAAATCTATTATATTCCTTATACACATGAATATCAATGGCTACCTGATGTTCAGGTTTTTATCAACTAAGCGAGGTCAAGTATGGACAAGGATCTCTGACATAATTTCTAAAAGTATGGTTTATTATAGACTGAATTTGTGAATTAAAGAGACATGTTACATCCTCCTCTCACTTGCTCAACTTCCAATATTGAAAGAGCAATTAATTGTCAATTGGAATTATGGCAACTATAATTAATCCTCAGACTCAAAATTGTGGAGATGAAAAATACCAACCAATCACTGATCAATATCTAAAAGTCAGTCAGCATAATAGGTCCTATTTTGAACCTATGAATTGCTCACCCATTGCTCTTGGAATGTATCTTCTGGGCCATTTATTTCCTCTCTTTACTCAAGCCTCCTTTTCTTCAAGAGTGACTTATGTTGACCTGAGAGATAGCACTGTAGGTATGGCACTTGGATTCATGCACCAAACCCATGTTAAATGGCAGCACCAGATATGGTCCCTTGAGCACCCCCAGGAGTAATCCCAGAACACAGAGCCAAGAGTAAGCTCAAAATACAGCAAAATGAGGCCCAACCTACTTCTTCATACACAAACACACAAAAACTTTGGCTATGGAGTGGTGACATTTTTTAAGAGTACTGAAATTATATCTCAAAAATATACAGTCATGTGAAATAACATTTTCTGAATTAAGCATAATTAATACATTTTAAGTAAAGTGCCCGGGCCAGAGAGAGAAATAAGCATGGTTTGATCCCTGGGATCAAATGTGTGAATCCCAGTGAGCCCCATAACCAAGTGTGTGTGACCTTCAGTCACTGTAACGACAGCAGATGGAAGAAAGGGAGAAGAAATATTTTTTTTTCTTTTTTGGGGTCACACCCAGAAATGCAGGGGTTACTCCTGACTATGCACTCAGGTATTACTACTGGCGGTGCTCAGGGGACCATACGGGATACTGAGAATCAAACCCGGGTCAGCAGCATGCAAGGCAAACGCCCTACATGTTGTGCTATCTCTCCAGCCCCAGAATTTTTTTTAGTAATACAAATCTTTACCACTTTATGGGTAATGAATTATACTTGTCTTTATAACACACAAGTCATACCAATGTTTTTTTCCAAGATAGACTTTTCCATTTCTTGGGTCAAGGACAGTATGTGTGATATTTATAAATATTTTATCTACTTTAAAGGGTCTATAAAACACTCTATTATGATTTTGATTAGGTGTTTCTTAGTGTAGTTGAGAGGGTCTAAGAAGCACATACTTAAAAATCTTAGAGGTTCTACCTACCAGGCAAGTACATATATTTTTCCAAAGCCTCAATAAAAAGTATTAAAGCCATTACTTTAGGAGCTTTACCCTGTAGCCATACCAGGATTGGACATTTTACTTGAGTCTAATAATTTTGCCATATATGTAAGAAACCCCAGCCCTTATATTAATATAAATAAGAAAGTAGGCCTGGAGCCATCGCACAGTTGGTAGGGTGTTTGCTTTGCACACTGCCCACCCGGACTCGATTCTTCTGACTCTCTCGGAGAGCCTGGCAAGCTACCAAGAGTATTCCACCTGCACAGCAGAGCCTGGAGAGCTCCCCATTGCATATTCAATATGCCAAAAACAGTAACAACAATTGTCACAATGGAGACATTACTGGTGCCCCCTCAGGCAAATCAATTGCAAGGACAATGCTACCACGATAAGTAAGAAACTAATGATGATATTTTTTAACCTAGCAAGACTTCTTTTTTATATCTGATATAAATTCATCTTGAAAACTAAAAATTGGTTTTACTTTTGCATACATATCTTTATCCACATTTTATCTTTCACAGTTAAAGTAGCAAGTATCTATATTCAACACTATCTTTGAAATAGCTACATTCTCAAATTTCATAGTCATATACTCTAGTTACTTAATTATTCCTGCTCCAAACACAAAATATGTGTGCAAAAGTTTCTTCATAGTCGTGAAAGTTTTATTCCTCGGTTTTGTCAATTTCCTCATTGTCCTTGAGGGTGTTTGGGAAATGCCTAATTTATAACTTTGAATTGTTGATCCAAAGTTTCAGAAATAAAATGGAAGATCATAGATGTCAACCTAATGACTTTAATACATTTTCCTCAGAGGAAATCAAAAAGTATTATTTTTGTTGTCTTTACTAAGACAACAAAAGAGTCTAATGCCCCCATGCCTGGCTATCCTCACCGGGTCCCCTTGGAGGGGGAAGGTTGAGTTTCTCTCCCCCCCGGCTCCTGCCCCGAGCAGAGCCCCAGAAGCTGAGGACCTCCGGAGCCAGCCACGGCCATGCTGGGACCACTCTCCACACATCCGAATGGGCCTCATGCATAAAAGAACTGGCAGAGGAACCCAGGCATGCGGGTCCTGGGGCTGAGATCTCCAAGCCTACTCGAATTGGGACTGGGCCTTCTTCACCTAGACCCTCCATCTTCCAGTAGGTAGGCGTCACATCCACCAGCTGCCGCTAGCGCCAGGTTGGTCTCATCAATGGCCAAGACACAGAGACTATAAAACCCAGCTCCCGGAAGCGCATGGCCTCATTTGCGGCTGCACAACATCTTATTACTTATTTTTCCTTTGGAGAACCTGGCAGGCTACCAAAAGTATCCTGCCTGCACGGCAGAGTCTGGCAAACTTCCCATGGGGTATTCAATATGCCAAATACCAGTAACAATGATGGGTCTCATCCTCCTAATCCTGAAAGAGCATTGAAATGGCTCTTTTAAAATCTCAGGGCAAGGAAGAAGGAGACATTACTGGTGCCTGCTAGAGGAAATCGATGAACAACAGGATGATTGTGATCGTGATCGTTACTAATTTTAAATTTATTTTGTGAAGATTAATCCAGAGAAGAAATAATTAAGAACAGTCATCAATTAGAAACTCTGACTGTATATTATATAAGTGATTTGGGGGAATCTATACATTTGATACAATTCACTTATTTTCTTACTGTACTCCAATCTATCCCCCAGTGTGTGATTTCATATTATTTGTAATTTTGTTAGCATCTATATTAAACAATTTTATTATTATTATATTTTCAAAATTAAACTTTTTCTGAGAAAAATATAAATATGTTTCAGATGGTTTTAAGATTTGGAAAGCTACTTCCATTAAAAGAATTTATTAACTACTGTACAGTTATTTCCTTCCTAATAAGTTTCTGAAGAAAGTGACATTCAGAGAAGGTGGTGGTATTGAAGTTGTCTAGAAGACACTGCTGCATGTTTTTGAGTAGAATAAAGACAGTTACTCATGTTCTTGACTTTTGCCTCAATGTCACTATCATTCCCAGTGACTTAAATGTAAGTATGATTGTCATCTCAGTTTTGAGTTAAATTGCTTTGTTGTTGCAATTCAATATAGTATTCAATAATATTCAAGACTAGGAGCTTCCACTGTTATTATAATTTTTAAATATTACTATAACCTACATTGCCTACTTTATTTTAGTGTAAGATTCAATATTAGATACTAAATGTACTATTCTTATTCACATGGCTTACATTTTTCTCCTTTTTTGACATGTAAATTTTTTTCAGAAAGAGATGAAACTTCTTTTTATCACCGTACCCATTAATAAATAGCTGTTTGTTAGCTTTAATGTTCATTCACTTATACCTTTTACCCCCTATTCTACACCTGTGAGTGAAAGACATAACTCAACATCTAGCACATGCCTTGCATGTGTGAAGTCCTGGTTCCTTACAATAAAAAACAAATAAGTAAAATAACTAACTAAAATTATACCATTATTCTTTATTACTGTAATCTGCGCTTTTTACTTTCAATATTCTGGCATAAAATGTTATGTATTTAAGTTTCATTTGTAACATACTATCTGCTTCAATATTGGATCTAACACTAAAATAAAGTAAACATATGGGTTGAAGTGACAATACAGTGGGTAGGGTGTTTATCTTGCCCAAGGCCAACCCAATTTTGATCCCTGGCATCACATATGATTCCCTGAGATCCACCAGAAGCAATTCCTAAAAAAGAGAGCCAGGAATAAGCCCTGAGCACCACCAGATGTGGGAATCCCCTAGCACATATGTACACATATATGCATATATATTTTTTATATAATTAATAATAAATTTAGTTTTATTTGCATAAATAAAATAGTATTTCAGTTTCCTCTTCAAACCTGCACACTCTCTTGAATACATTCTTTTGCTTGCTTAGAACTTTTAATATCCTTAAAGACTTACTTCTCTTTTTTTCTCCCCTCACATCTATTATGTGATGTTTCAATAAAAAAGATCCTGTTTCATAAAAAAATAGTACTTTGATTAACTCATGCAATAGCAGAATTAAATATTTTTTTCAATTATGATGTTTTAAATAAAATAACTTTACAGAGGCAGGAACAATTTCTATGGGGAACAAATCATCTCTTTAAAATAATATGAAATTATTTATGAAGATAGGATCAATCAAAAAATTAAAATTTTTCAGAACTATTAAAATTAATATTTACTCACCTGGTAGGTGAATAAATATATTTTTAATATTACTCTATTTTTCTAGATATACCACCATCATATATTAGTTTGCATAATTAAATAACCTACTATATATTTTAAACAAACAAAAAATGATATGGAACAACTGCTAATATTCTGAATTAAAAAGAGAGAATATATAAATCCGTGAGGTACTGAATCACCCCAAATGATATTTAAGGAATGATAGAATTTGGAAAATAGAGTGCACACTGATGCTTACTTGGCTAGGGATCTGAAGCTTGGAAATAGGAAATAAAAATTATCTAAGCCAAGTCACAAAGTATCTAAAATGAAATGAAATAGTACAAGCATGTGTGACATTTTTTGATGAGTGACATTTTAAGGAAAGTAGAAATGCACACTCCTTTTAATAATGTGAGTTAGATAGAAATTTTAAGACATAATTACCACTGAGAAGAACAAGGTAAACTTAAGGCACACGACTTGCCTTAAGACTTCACATTATTTATTTTCTCATCATTCAGTTAAGCATATATTCATAGATTTTATGGTTAAGAGAGCTCGAGATGAGATGCTCGTTGCCTGCACTTAGTCCTGCCACTTCTTATCGGACCATCTGCTGTCACCTCAAAAAGCCAAGACTGTATAAACTCAGTAAACATATAAACCATTCCTGCATTTAATTTTAGTTGGAAAGAGTGCCCATTATGTGTACTGATTTTCAAGTGTCACTACCTTCTTTTGATAAATTCTCAGTACCTTATAGCTACTGACAGCCTTTCCATGAACTCACTATTGCTTTAAAGGCATTTACTCCAAACTTCTTACATAAAAGCTTAATAAAGTTCATTGTCTTAGAAGTAAATCCAGTTTGCATGACAGTTTTGGGGGTAGATTTATTTGCCTCTAGATTTTGGTAGCATTTGTTATACTGATGGACCCAAATGTTCTGGAGCTGGCAGAGTTAGTGAATAGAGAGAAGCAAGAATCACAGGTTGTTGAGACTAGCAACGTTGCTTCAGAATTCCTGAAAATTCTCTTGGTTCGACTTATTTGTACCTGACACTTGGGACAGTCTTATGTCTTCAGAATTTTGTCCATATGAGCATTCTGATACATTCGGGGGGGGGGGGGGGCAAGAATTTAAAATTCTATTGAGGAATGCCAAAAAATAATAAAGTAACTCAAGTTCTAGAAAAAGGATACTTGTGGGGATTGTTACGTGATGTTAAGAAGGATTTTTCTTTTTTAAATGTTGAGGGCATCTACAGGGCAGTCAGAGGTCCTTGGACCTCCAGGGGATTCTCCACTAACTAGGGTTGTGGTTCAGTGTGAGGACCTAAGATTCAGTGATGCTCAAGCCATGAAAGTCCAAGGATTATTCAACCATCCAGGTGGTGATCTGGAGCTTCCAGTGATGCTTGGTGAACAATGTAGAGAAGGCAGTCATCCACATTCAAAGTGCTTTAACCCCTGTACTATGTTATTTGTTTGTTTGTTTGTTTTGTTTTGGGGCCACAACCAGAAATTCTCAGGGCTTACTCCTGGTTCTGCACTCAGGGATCACACTTGGTGGTGCTTGTTGGACCATGTAGGATGCTGGGGATTAAACCCAGGTCAGCTGCAGGGAAGGCAAATGTTCTACCAATTGTACTATCACTCTGGTTATATAAATAAATATAAATGGTATGTATTCTTTATTGCATCTTACATACAATTTTATTAGTTTTTATCACACTGTAGGTTCTATAAATAATGTAATATCTTAAATGACATTAGCAAACTTTAAGCTAGTTAAAAGAGAAAGTTAAAAGAGAAAAATAAATATTGTAAACATCCAAAGAAATAAAAATTAGGTATAATTTAAAAGGTATACGTGGGGCAGGAGAGATTTTCCAAAAGTTAACAAGCTTTTCTTTGAAAGCAGCCAACTCTGGTTTAATCCCTGACATCATATACAGTTTGCTGAGTACCGCCAGGAGTGATCCCTGAGCACAGTGCAAGGTTTAAACCCGAAACACTGCTTGGTGACCCACTTCTCCCTGTTCCCCTCCCCCTATAAAATCCTAGAAAAAAAAATCCCAAAGATTGCAGACTTCATTAAAACTATATCAAGATATTGTCATGACATTTATGAATGCTGAAAAATCCAGGTATTATCCACAGTATAGCCAACTAAACTATTTTTACAGGATAAAAGTAAAATAAAAATATCTTCAGATAAAAGAAAATGAAAAGAATGCATGACCAACCCACCTTCATAACATCTGCCAACATTCTTACTATAAAGTATTATAATGCAAATTTTAAATTTAAAGATAGGTAAGTCATTTTGAATATGAATTATTTGTTTAAAACAAATATTATTGCATTTTTTTATAATTTTATTTTGTTTCATAAGTTTATTTATCAGAATGTTTTTAGTATAAGAGATGACAGTCTTGATGTAAATCAAAATACATGTTATGAATGCTTCATATTATACATAAGTAAACCATTATATTCTAAGTAAAATTTAGATGTTATTATGATAATTTGTAGAGCATAAAAATTAATAAAAATTTAAACATATTTAAATTGGTATATTAAAATTGAAATTGATTTAAGCCAAAAGCAGACAACAAAGGGAGAAAGAACAAAAGACAGATTAGAAATTGAAAAATGAATGATAATGAATACTCTAAAGTAAATTATATAAATAATTACATTAGATTTGAATATAGTAAGCACCCCAATTAAAAGTCATATATTTTCAGAATATCTATGAAAAGCAAGGTCCACCAAATAATTTTTAATCTTAAAATCTACACAAGTGTAAGAAAGCTAGGCTAAATTTTAAAAAAATTAAGATAAAATACCCTTGAAGATTTTTATAGAGATATGTGTTGTAACTCATCATTTTGTGATAAAGATAACAATTATATATACATATACATATCTATCTATATATATACACACACACTTGAAAGAGCCCCCAAAATATATCAAGTAAACTGCATAATAATGAAATCACAGGAGTTCATAGTAGCTGGTCTCATTGATTGAATGTGACAAACATAAAAGCAAGGACATCAAGAACATGAACACTTTACAACATTGATTTAAGTAATATATATATAGAACACTGTAACTGCATAATGTACATGAATTTCAAGTACATGCTGTCTTTTAAAAAGGTAAACCATAAAACAGAAATCCATACATTACAAAAATATGTAATATTGTCTTATAACAAATGACATTAAAAGAATTAATAGCATTTGAATTATTAGTGGACAGTAGGACTGGAGCGATAGCACAGCAGGTAAGGCGTTTGCCTTGAGTGCAGCCAGCCCGGCCAAGCCAGGTTCGATTCCTCCACCCCTCTCAGAGAGCCCGGCAAGCTACCGAGAGTATCTCCCGCACTGCAAAGCCCAGCAAGGTACTCGTGACATATTTGGTATGCCAAACACAGTAACAAGAAGTCTCAAAATGGAGATGTTACTGGGCTCGCTCTAGCAAAATCGATGAACAGCGGGAGGACAGCATGAATCATAGGAAGTTCCGAAGGAGAATAGCCAGAGGGCAAGAATGGTTTCTGGAATAAATGATAGCTAATAGAAGGCCTGAAGATAGATTGATGAGCTTATTCAGGAGACTTAAAGAGCACCAAACCTGGGGATGGAGAAATAATATAGCTGATAAGATACTTACCTTGCACCAGTGTACCTGGATTTGACCCCAACACCACATATTATCCCCCAAGCCCACTAGGAACAATCTCTGAGCATAGACAAGAGGAACCCCCGAGTACTGAGCCTGTAGCATAAGCACTGAGAAGAGCCAATGTGACCCAAAACCCAAAAACCCAAAAAAGGAGTGCCAAACAAAATAAGCTCAATCAAACCTTAGAATATTTTCATAAAAGTGGTAATAAATAGAGAGAGACCTACTTAATGTGGCAAGGAAGAAGCAATACCTTAAATATAAGGAAACTACATAAATAAAAAGCAAATCATATTCCTCAAATGAAACTCTTAAGCATAAAGAGAATGGAATGATATAGTCAGATGAATGGTTAAAAGAATGTGCTACCTATTTTCTCCTATTCTTTAAGATATTTTTCAGAAGTGAGTTAGTGTAAAAAATTCTCTCATGCTAAAGGCACCTATTGCATCTAAGCCAGCTCTGCAGGAAATACTGAACGCACACCTGAAAAACAATGTTGAATTTAAAAAAAGTGACCAAAGTCTATGGAAAGAACATCAACAATCCCTTCATATTTAATCCACTGGGAATGACCCCAGAACAAATACAGAAATGAAAATACTGACATTCTGTTTGCTGGTCCACCACCCAAGGTGCGGCTTGCCTCCATCTGGAATCACTGGGCCTATTCTGAACTAGAGGCAGAAGTCAAACAAGAGCTAGAGCCCCTCTTTGTAGCGTGGATCCCAGTAGCCTCCACACCTGACAGGTACTATATCAAGGCCCCACATCACAGGTCCTGTAGTGACAGATCTACTCAACAAAATATATGCTGCTAACAGTTAATCTTCCTGTCATTCTGCAGAGAAGATAGAAAGCGACCTCCAGCTTAATCCCTCAGCATATTCAAGAAGAATTAAATATAAAGACTCATCTTCAGCATAGCAAAAACACTAAAAAACCAATGGGGTTAATATATGGAAGCCCACAAAGCTCAATGAATGATAACAATCATCACCAAATAAACACCAGTAAATCCTCAGACTGTGACACTATGAAAAGTGTTAAATGTTAAATGTCAAATGAGCTCAAAGAAACACTAGCACTGGTAGACTGCACGGTCACGGTCACAGTCCTCCCATTGCTCATCAATTTGCTCGAGCGGGCCCAGTAACGTCTCCATCTTGAGACTTGTTACTGTGTTTGGCATATCGAACAAGCCACGGTGAGCTTGCCAGGCTTTGCCATGCTGGCGAGATACTCTCAGTAGCTTGCCGGGCTCTCTGAGAGGGGCGGAGGAATCGAACTCGGGTCAGTCAGGTTGGCTGCATGCAAGGCAAACGCCCTACCCGCTGTGCTATCAATACAATTTTTACCATTAAACACAATTCAGGAGGACTGGAATCAGCAAAGTAAAAAGGGGACAAGCAAGAAAGCCAAGTATTGTTGGGTCCCCATTATAGGGGCTCTTCTAGCAGACCTGTGGTATAATTGCTGGGAGGCCACTCTATAGTTTTGGTTACAATAGGCTCTGACCAAACACACGTCCCAGTATGGGCCCTAAGTGGCACAGATCAAGGTCAATTCTACCTGCCTCCATATCAGAAAGTACCCAATGCCAAAACTGGGGCACGTAAGGAGCCTGCCCTGCAGCTGTCACTAAGAACATGCAGAACCCATGCCCCTCCCATGGTTCCTTTAAGTTGTCCAGACACGCCACTGGTCAGTGTCATTATGTCTCTAAGGGGGGAGGCAGGTTTTAAGTGTGAAGCGTGGACCCAGGTTTTGATTCCGTTCACCTTCAGAGCAGTTGGTATGGTCAGGATCATGGTGTAAGGACCTATCCACTGAGATTTGAGGGTGGCAGTCTTATGTCACCTGATCCAGACCAGATCTCCCAATGTGTATGGATGAGGAGTTACTAGTTCCCTTCATTTGGCTGTGTGCTTCAAGCCCTATATGAACCTGGACCTTGATACCTGTTGGGCCAGTAATGACTAGAGAAGAGAGAGATCATACATTCTGGCCTACTTATAAAGGGGGTTCTCACTCACAATAGGGAAACTGGAAGGAATTTTCGGGGGGATCGCTCCTTAATCTATCTACCTACATCATATTCCCCTAGAAATTTCACCACCTAAATATTTAAAGGGGAAATGGTTGAAGTTCTGACTTCTGGAACTACTTCCTGCTGACACAGGAGCACTGACCGTGCCTGCACAAGGGGTGAAATCTCAAGCTACCTTTCTTACTTTACTGCATTAGTTCAGAGGTCAGAAAATTTCAACTTCCCCTTGAAACCTCACTGCAGTGTTCATTCTTTCTGGATTAAAGGAAATATTCTCTAAATGGGATAATAATCCCATAATGGAACAAGAATTAAGAGCTGTTTAAAAATATCTCTGTTCTCAGGGCTAGAGCGATAGCACAGCGGGTAGGGCATTTGCCTTGCACGCAGCCAACATGGCCGACACAGGTTCAATTCCCAGCATCCCATATGGTCCCCCGAGCACCGCCAGGAGCAATTCCTGAGTGCATGAGCCAGGAGTAACCCCTGAGCATCGCCAGGTGTGACCCAAAAAGCAAAAAAAAAAAACAACCTCTGTTCTCTCAAAATGATTATATGTATTCATAGAACTATGAATGAATACTTAGAACCAGTTTAGATGTTCACTTTCAGAACTATAGCCAATTGACAGGCTGGGGGAAAGCAATTGATCCTGCCCTTTGAGCTGAGGTCCCTTGGGTAAAGCTTTGGCTTCTGGCCAGACTGGTGATAGCATGTACAACATTGAGTTTCTTTATAGACTAGGTAGCTTACTTACTGAATCACCCAGTTATTTAATCTCCTTTGTGTAACTAGAATCTGATTCTTATAAAGAGCAAGTTACAGAAACACGGTTTTCTCTCCTCTTTCATTTTAAATTTGCCAGATGACTTAACGAACCTGGCTCATTCTTTTGCATAAATCCAGCAAGATTGGTTCCATTTGGGATATTCCCATTATTTACTGAGAAGTCAGGGGGTTAGTCAAAAACAGAACGGGAGACACACCAATCACAGAATTTAACATTTTACCTCATGAAAAAAGTTGGGATGGAGCAATAGCACAGCGGGTAGGGCATTTGCCTTGCATGCAGTCGACCTGGGTTTGATTCCTCTGTCCCTGTTTTTTTCTGTCTGCACCAGTGGTAGGTCCTATTGCAGAGAGGAAAGACTTTTGTCTGGGTTTATACAAACAAACAGTGCTATGAAACATTAAAAAACCTGCTAAAGGTACAAGGAGAGAGAAGCAAACATTTCACCCTACTCAAATACCCATTTGCTATGGGTCCTAGTCAAAAGAAGAATTAAGTTCGGTAGAGATCTAAGAGCACTCTAACAAGAGTCTTGATACTAGAACAATTTTTATAGGTATAATTTTAAAAGTTTCTCATAGCAATATAGTTTGATCACAGTTTTTTAAAACACGACCTTAAACATACACATTTCTTTATATACTCAAGCCTTCTACATATTCCTTTATGTTTATTCTGTCCTGTTCCTTTTTCCTCTAATGATATCTCCATCCATAATTATTATCTCATTTACAATGACTAAGCTGTTCTCTGCAGTACTCTTTTAAAAGCATTACATCAGTCTTAAAGATATCCAAAAGGTTTACAATGCTACAATTAAACATCTTTATAACATATATCTGCCTGGCAAAAGTTCTTTATACATTAGAAGCTTTATCTTTGAATTCTAATTTCTAGGGAAACAGATATAAAAAAATTAAAACACTCATAGATCACCATGAAACAGTAAGGATTTCATACTTGTGGAGAAACCATTACTCTTAAGGTCAAGACTAGGTTGATACCTGGTAACAAAACTTACATGAAATAGTTTGGAAAAGAGAACAGACTAGTTATTTTCCACTTGACTGGCATTGTGCAGGTACTGGGGCAGCTCAGGCCTTGTGCCTCACCCAAACAATATAAAGAGTCAATAGAAATTCTAAACAGAATAACAGGGGTTGAACAAAAGACTGAAGAGCTCTAAGATGAGGAGGAAACTGCTAAGAAATAGCAGACGGTAGAAAATTGTCCAAAAGAATTGAAAAGCATATCAGAGAAATATGGTATGAGCTCAAGAGGAACTATGTAAGAATCATCAAAGCCACTGAATACCAGGAAGGTAAATGTGATGAAGAAATAAAAGTTTAAAAAATCATCAATAAGGGGCTGGAGCAATAGCACAGCAATTGCATGCGGCCGACCCGGGTTCGATTCCCAGAATTCCATATGGTCCCCCAAGCTCTGCCAGGAGTAATTCCTGAGTGCATGAGCCAGGAGTAACCCCTGTGCATCGCTGGGTGTGAGCCAAAAAGCAAAAAAAAAAATCATCAATAAGAACTTTCCAGAGTTGATTACAGACACCTAAATTCAAGAGGTCTGAAGGTCCATTGAATTATTTTTCCCAATTAAAAAGCTCCAAGACACATTATACTTAACATGAAAAAATCCAGAGTTAGAATATTGAAAGAAGTGAGACCAAAAAAGAAACTTAAATACAAAAGAAACTTCATAAGATGTAGAGCAGATATATCAAAGGAGACAATATGTGCCAGAAAATATACTATATATGGAAGGATGCAGTACAAAATATCAATGAAATGAACACCTGATCAAGAATAGTCTATTCAGCTAGATTATCATTCAGATTTGAAGGAACTATACAGAACTTCATGGATAGGAACAGCTTACGGAATTCATAGCCTTAAAATCTTTTTCAAGAAGCAATAAAACAAAACTCATTTAAAAGGACAAGAGAGGAGCTGGAGTGATAGCACAGTGGGTAGGGGGTTTGCCTTGCATGTGACTGACCCAGGTTCAATTCCTGGCATCCCATATGGTCCCCTGAGCACTACCAGGAGTAATTCCTGAGTGCAGAACCAGGAGGAACCCCCACTGAGAGTGACCAAAAAGAAAAAAAATATATGTAAAAAGACAAGAGAGACTTTTTATCTTGTGGCACTGAGTATGAAACTTATTAATGCTGCCTGTAGTTGTCCTCTACTATATGAAGAAAGTTTAAAAACATATAGCAATTAATTATTGCAGATTTACTTTATTGATTTATTTTCTGATAATTTTATTTCTATCCCTTTAAGTTTCAAACACTGTCACTGTCCTCCCGTTGTTCATCGATTTGCCTGAGCGGGCCCAGTGATGTCTCCATTGTGAGACTTGTTGTTGCTGTGTTTGGCATATCGAATATGTCATGGGTAGCTTGCCAGGCTTTGCCCTGCGGACAAGGTACTCTTGGTAGCTTGCCAGACTCTCTGAGAGGGGTGGAGGAATCGAACTCAGGTTGGCCATGTTGAACTCTTGCAAGGCAAACACCTACCCGCTGTGCTACCGCTCCAGCCAATGAACCAACTAACATAAAATATAATTTTTATATGCCTACAAAAAGGGTTGGCTGAGGGTAGAAGGGAACCTGGGGATATAGGTTGAGTGAAGGGGACATTGGTGGCAGGATTGGGGTTAGAAGATTGTGTGCCTACAAAAAAACTTTGCAAATCACTGTATTTCAATAAATGTTTCTGAGAAAAAAGTGAAATTTAAGAAAAAGTAATAATAAAGATAGAGAAATATTTTACAAAATAAGATAATAGCTATAGAGTATCTAAAATTATGATTAAGAATCAAAGCACTGTACTCTCTAAATATCTTTTAAATTGGCTAAAATTTTATCAAGTATTTTTTGTTGCTATTTTGTTTCATTTGGGGAGCAACACCCAGCAGTGCTCAGGGTTTACTCCTGTCTCTGTGCTGAGATCATTCTGGTGGGCCCAGTGAGCCATGTTGGGTGCCAGGAATTAAACCCAGACTGATAATATGCAAAGCAAACATCCTACCCACTCTACTATCTCTCAAATATGATTTTTATACTTTACACTATGATGGGACCAAACCCATATAGAAGTTTCAAAAGCAGTTTCTGGAAACAATTTCATTAGTAATGTTCATGAATTGGTAGCCCCTGTCCTCTGCCTAAAATGCTTATACCAGTTAGAAAAGGACAAATAACTACACTTGTGACTTGTCATCACCTTGATCATCAATTTTCTCTAGTGAACACCAGTAATATCTCCATTTATTCCTGTCGCGTGCTAGTGTAGCCCAGTGGCATCTGCTTGCTCCAGGAACATGAAGAGTTTGTTCAGGGTTTTGATGAAGAAGTCTGACCATCTTGTTGGTGGGAGGCCATGCGTCCTTATGACGTCCCGTGGAATCCAGTTCGTAACAGCACTAGTCCAGCGGTCATCTCTAAATCACATTATGTGTCTGGCGCATCTGACTTTCGATGCCTTGGCAAATGAGACAGCATCCCTGATTCTTGATCATGGATGGAGGTCGGAACCCCGGATTCTTTCTCTCACTTGAGTGAAATGTGAAATTCCAAGCATAGCTCTTTTGATTCCTCTTTGGGATACCTGAAGAGTATTCTCATCCTGTTTTTGTAGGGCCCAGGTCTCTGAGGCATATGTTAGTGCAGGAAGAATGGGGGAGTCAAAAAGATGTGCCTGGAGCTGGAGGGTCTTCATCCTCTTAACAATTTCTTCAACTCTCTTGAATGCCACTTTATTCCTCCTGCACAGTTCTGGTACCAAGTTGTTCCTCATGTTGAGTTCTCTACCCAGGTACACATAGCTGCTGCATTTGGAGATGTTTGTTCCATTGAGAGCAAGTGGAACGTCATGGACTAGTTTGTTTTTCATGAACATGTCTTGGTGAGATTCAGCTGCAGTCCGACCTTGCCACACTCATGGTCGAAGTCGACCAGCATTTGTGCCACTTGGCTAATATTTGGTGTTATTAGAACGATGTCATCAGCAAAGTGGAGGTGGTGTAATTGACAACCGAATAACCACACTAAGGAAAATAATTCTTTAATGTATTAAGAAGTAGAATTAAAGGCACATGGGAATCCAAAAGAGATATTAATTCCCTACTAAATAGCATCTATTTAAAATTCTCTTGCAGAGGAATGGACACTAGACATAAGTCCCTTAAAGATTGGTCAGGTACATGGTAGCTGGAAAAATTGCAACTACACAAGAAAACTATTTCTTGAGCTTCAGAGCAAGCAATTGATGCAGGGAGGTATAAATTCATGGAGGAAAAATTTACAGAGGAAGATCCTAGTATTTATTTGTTTCACTTGTGCTTTCATTAACCTAGTTACATAGTTTATTTATAAACTTCAAAGCTTTACAGACCTGTACTATCAATGATATTTTTGTTTTGATTTTTTTTAGTTTTTGTGAGATGCTAAGATTAAACTCAGGTCAGCTGTGCACAAGGCAAGACCCTTATCCACTGTGCTATCTCTCTAGTTTCTTCTATTAATGTTTTAAAGACTCTGAATACTTCTACTATTAATTAAAAATAATAATTTAAAGGCTTAAATTTAGATTTATTTAAAATTAAATTAGATCAATTTAAAAATTGTCAATTTAAAAGGCTCTGAATAATGATGCTGGCATGCTCAACTGTGAACTTTGCCGTTTGTAAAAGGAGACTTCACACATACTTCTCCCTTGGCTAACTCCAAGGGACACAATCATTCCATTATCAGAGATTAAGATACTCCCTGCAAGGCTGAGAACAGCCAAGTAGTGAAGATAAGGATCAGATTTTTTAAGGTTTTCAAAGGTCATTCCTCTACAGAAATTGTGCAGGTCACCAAAATTGCATTAATCCTATCACACCTCTTCTGCACTGTGCTCTCAGACTTCCATGCATTTGGCAGATTCTGTTCCATCCCTACTTATCCTGCAGTGTCTCATCCTTTACTCAGACACCTCCTGAATACTCAACAAATATCCTTGCCTCCCTCTATACAGCAAATGTAGAGGTTCAGCAGTCTTAACTTTACTAAATGGATTTATCCATTCTATTTTCTAAATTATATTTTGCAAAAATTCTGTTTCCTTATTATTCCAGGTTAATTTGGTTTATTTTATGAGTGCTCACAAAAATATTTGCAGGTTGTATATCAGATGGAACTCCAAGCCAGACTGTTTTCACTCAGGGTGCCCCAGAGTGGAGCAGGTGAGAGCTCTCCCCACCCCAAGGGACCCAGCCCTGGCAGCCAACCTCAACTACTCAACCACTGCCATGCTACAGGCTGCTTATAAGATACTTCCTATCCATTTTCCATAATTGCCACACCATATTTGATGAGGTTCATACAGAAGGCAACAAATCATAGAGAGAAATATATAAATATATGCCTCTTGGAGAGCCCGGCAAGCTACCAAGAGTATGCCCCCTGCATGGGCAGAGCCTGGCAAGCGTATTCAATATGCCAAAAACAGTAATGACAACAGGTCTATTTTCCCTGACCCTGAAAGAGCCTACAATCATTGGGAAAAGACGAGTAAGAAGACGCTGCTAAAATTTCAGGGCTGGGAGGAATAGAGACGTTACTGGCGCCCGCTCAGTAAATCGAAAAACAATGGGATGACAGTGACATATATCAGATAAATGATGATAAATCATATTTTCTAATAGTAAATATTTTTACCTTCCTTTACAATTTGCCATTTTTGTTTGAAGTGAACCCATCACAGACCTAATATTACTTTCATTTACAAGAAAAAAATGTTTTTTTAAAGTTCTTAATTGTATTTTCTTCCTTCTATTCTAACAAGCATGTAGAAGGGAAAAAGAGAGGTTATTAGAAATTATATGTTTAGTTTTTATATTATAATATGCTAAAAAAGTGGTAAGGCAAAATAGTAGGCTAGTATTGGTTAATTTGAATGATTCTCAAGTGTCCTGGAGCATATGAACTAGCTGTTCTAATCGTTTTAAACCTAATCCTGGGATCTTTTGTGCAGGAATATTGTTTACTTAAGTTTGAAAGACACATGCTCCTCTTTCTATACTTTCAGTAATTTTTAGGATATATATTTGGTACTTATTTAGTCATTTTGAGAAGGACCGGCGCAGTGATGTTGGAGTGCTGGTGTTGGATTTGCAGTGCTCATGCTTGGAGAAACGCTAGGCAGTAGCTAGGAACCATTCAGTATCAAGTAAAAAAATCATTAACTATACTTGCAAGGTTTGTGTTAAACACTTCCTTGAAGCTATGTCCTTGGTCTTACTGAATCTCCTTTAAAATTTTATAAGCAACATAAATGCTAAAAAAAATCACGACTTTATCATAAATATCCATTGCCATAAAATAAGGTTAAAGTAATTAAGGAAGACCTGAGCATATGAATATCACCAGCAATTTGTGCTTTTCCATTCTTATAATGTTTGATTTGATAACTATACGTGCATTATATATAGTAGAGTTGTAAAAGTCAATGAGTTGTGTTTTTTGTTTATTTGTTTTTTGGCCATTCCTGGCTGTGCTCAGGGCTTACAAGCCTGGTTCTGAGTTTAGGGGTCACTCATGGTTGTGCCTTATGTGCTGGGGCTTGAACTCAGGTCTACCATGTGCAAGATAAGTGCCTTGTCTCATGTACTAACTCCCAACCCCATGAATCAATATAATATTACCATTGTGGAGCCTACAAAAATGGTTCAAGGGGCTATAGTGCATTCTTAGCATGCATGAGATCCTAAATTTGATCCACAACACTACAAGTTCCCTCCAACAACTGTCAGGCATATCACTGAGCTGAATATCAGCTCATGTCCAGGACCGAACATCAGACCATCTGGTTAGTACAGCAAGGTAAATATCACCAGAAGTGACTCAGGGATTCCTGAGCACTGCTGTTAAGTTATCATCTCACCCCCCCCCCCCAATTGCATCACTTGTGAAATGACCCCCCCCAATTGCATCACTTGTGAAATGTGAAATCATGAGCTGATTTGCATTAATATGAACTGAGCTATGTGATTTATCCACCTTTAACTCAACTAGCATTTTATTTTAAGGAAATTAAAAGAGGAAAATATTGAAGCGTTTCCCTGTAGTTCTCTTTGTAATTTGACTTGTAATGATTCTTAAGAAGTTACACTTCAACACAACATCTCTTCTACCTTAGTTATTCAAACATTAGCCTCTTGTATTTTAATGGAATTATAATAGCATTTTGAGCTCTTATTGCCACACGCCATAAGATTACTAATGACAATTTTTACGTTATCTAAGCAGCCAAGCATTCAGTCATCCACAAATTTGGCTATGTTTATTGTTAATGAAGCTGCACAAACCTGAGTATATTCTCATACATTTAATTTCTCACATATTGTGATAAAATAAACAACACACAAGAAAAATGTTTTTCATGAATACATATAAGATTAATTTATTTTGCCTGACATGCACTAATTCATACATTTATTAATTCAACAAATATTTTGAGGGCTAAAATATTTCAGCTTATAAGAGCAAATGTTAAAAGTATATAGGTTTAAAAAAGTAGTCTTAGTTTAAGGGAAATATTTATGGTATCATTAATTATACCTTTGATTGCATACAAACTGGCTAAGATAGAAGAGACATATTCATTTTCTTAGGAAAATATGCAAAAAAGAGATGTTTGTGGAAAAGGTCATTAAAATATAAGGATCTTATAGGTAAACAAGATGTGAAAGAGCATCGGGGCCAGGAAAAATAAATAATAAATGGTATATATTAAGTCAATGGCACTGGGAAGTATTTTCTATTTTGATGACCCTTTTTTCTTTATTTTCACTTTCTAGAACCATGTACTCCATGGTTTTAGAGCAATACATTAACAGAAAACCTGATAGAAATGCAAAATTTCAGGTCCAAACCAGATAACTTGCTAGAAATGCAAAATTTCAAGCCCCCCAAATTGGCCAACTTAATTAGTCTCCAGGGGTGGGGAGAGGAATGTACTGATTATATGACTTTAGAAAATTAAAGGTGTATATCAAATGATTTTGAGGTCTTATGCAAATTTATGTCTGAAAACTCTGAACTATAGATGATTGTTAATATTAGCATTCTTTAAAGCTGTCAATTTTTGATCTCTCTATTCCCCTCGATTTTCTGATGTTGTGGGTCTAGGTGTGCAGATGTGCTTCCTAATTGCATTTATTTGTATTTAGTCACAGTAATTTATACTGTTTTTGATAATAGAAATTGAGACATACAATGTTCCAGTGTCCCAGGGGTAGACATACAATCTACTACCAATGTTAGCAGCTTCCCACCAATATCTCAAAGTTCTCTTCTACTCTCCAACTTGCCTCCTTACCAACATCATTTATTTTAATTGTCGTTTATAATTATTATAGTTTATGACGTGTGTTTACAATAGTATTGGTTCTTATAATTTTGATGTATAGTTACCCCACCTCTAAATCCCAAAGTGTCCATGGCCCCTGACCAATGTCCCTTACTTATGCCACCACCATCCCGTTTTTCTTCCTGTCATCTACCCCCAGCCCCTTTATCATGACATTCACATTTCTTGATTCCAGGCCTGGAGGTTTTATTCCCACATCGGATGGATTCATTTCCTTGTCTTGCTACTCTCTATACCACAAATAAGTGAGAACATCTGGTATCATTCTTCTTCCCCTGAAAAGACTATGGCAGCCAATATTGGCAGAAATGTGTTAATAAATCTCAATTTCAAACTTTTTCATTGGTGTATATGTTGTTTAGTTTAGCCTCTATAGAAAATAGTGTGAAGATTTCTCAGAAAAGTGAGAATAGAGCTTCATTATAACTTATTAATTCTACTTTCTGACATTTATTTTCAAAACACAAAATTTCAAATTGTAAATGATATATGCACACTGATATTTATGGCAGTAGTTAGTGCATAGCCAGAAAATGGGAACAACACAAGTGTCCGCTGACAAAAGAAAAACTGGACAAAGAAATAATAGTACATATACACAATGAAATACTATGCAGCCACAAAAAGGGGTGAAGTCATAAATGCATTTTGTGTCACATCCAGTAGTACTCAGGGCATACTCTTGGCTATATGCTCACGGTCACACCCAAACTGTTGGGTAGGAGGAGGTGCACATATGGTGCTGAGGATCAAACTAGTGTTGACCATGTGCAAGGTTCTTATAGCCCACATAATAGCATTTTGAAAAATTCCCAGATATTGCCAGTACTATAGTTTTAGGGAACATTCCTAGAATCACTGATTTAGTGATGCGATCACCAGACAATTGATTTTAAAATGCAAATAGAGACCAGATTGTGAAGTGACTATAGCATAAGCAGAATTCTCAAACAGCTTCCAAGGTATCACTAACATGATGAATTTACAGCTTCTCCCTATTAGCTGAGTAAGTTCTGATCTGATTTGAAGTGGTTTTGCAGGTGTGATTAAGGTCCCAATTAGTTGAATTGAATCTTCAGTTAACCACATGAGCACTTTAAATCTAGGCCTAAATGTCATGGATAAAGAGAGTGAACAATAAAGATTACAAACAGGAGAAAGATCTGAGGTGCATTGAGAGATATGGGTTTTTGAAAATGGTGATCAGCCTCAAAGAATTTACATCCAGGAGGACAGACAAGGGATTGTAGCCCTCAATCCTATAAGGACACCTTGATTTCATCTTTATGATAACATTATCAGAAAACAATCAAGGTTCTAATCTACAAAATGGTTGAGATTGTCTTATCACTAAGCCTGTTGACATTTGCAATAACAATTGAATACAAATTTAAAGTATCAAGTTTCTGTGTTTGTGCTGAAGACCTGGGAAGAAAGTTCAATGTGGTGGAGTTTACACCTGGCAAGTACAGTGCTCTGAGCTCCATTATTGGCTCAGATGCACCTCACCTCCACTATCACCTGGATGACCCAATCACAAAAATATCAGGCGAGCACTGCAGTTGGAGAATCTCTGGCATTTCATCCCAGAACCTCTGTAAGAGTCCTCTACTGAAACAAAACATTTATACTTAAGGCAAATCTGACAGAAGTTCTGAAAACTTTCATAGAAATCCTTTCAGTAAATTGTAAAGTCATTACTTTCAATCTTTGTAGCACTGTAGCACTGTCCTCCCGCTGTTTATCGTTTTGCTTGAGTGGGCACCAGTAACGTCTCCATTGTGAGACTTTTTGTTACTGTTTTTGACATATCGAATATGCTATGGGGAGCTTGCCAGGCTCTGCCGTGCAGGCGGGATACTCTTGGTAGTTTACTGGGCTCTTCGAGAGAGACAGAGAAATCAAACCTGGGTCAGTCGCATGCAAAGCAAATGCCCTACCCCCTGTGCTATTGCTCCAGCCCATTTTCAATCTTTAAACAGAGAAAATGAAACAAAAAGGTAAGATCATTATTTTCTCAAAAATAGCAATTTACCAAAAAAAGTAACGAGTTGTGTAAACTATGAGTAATCAAGTACTCTCTCTTATTTCAGTTAAACTCAACTTCTCTTCAAAATATGTGTGATATGCCTTTAATTTTATAAAACATCAATGTTTCTTCTCTAAGATAGTCATATGTAAACTTATAACAGATGTCAAAGAACTGAGAAAGTTCCAAAATAAATGTTTTTTGCAAATAAGCCATATGCCCCTGGGTTAAAGGACAATTGAAAGTCTTATCCTCGTATATGGTTTTCAGCTTATATTCTGATAAATGTCAGGTCAAGAAAGGTTGTGTTTAATAGTATATGCTTCAATGAAATGTCACCTTTCCTCAATGTGTCCTCTGTGTAAGCTAATTAAAATCATTTTGCTGCAATGTCAGCACTCCAAGTTGCTGACTTTCTTGTTGTCTTACCACATGATAAAAAACAAATGTTGTCATATGATAAACTTGGGATCTTGGAGGCTTTGTGACATGAGATAAAATTTATGCAATTTGCAAACCTCTGCTAACATTTCCCCTTCTGCTTAAATATAGATATAATTCAGTATAGAGTATAGAGATTAAGTTGGAAAGGTATTAACCCTTCTTTGATAACCAAATATAAATGATTGCCAACTGACAAATATTTTGTCATATTTCAGTTTTACTTAATAAACAAGAATGTTATCACACAATTATATACTTTAAGCTACCAGAAGAATACACTTGCTAAGGTACTTTCATCCTTTCATTCTACTTCCTATATATAAAAACAACATTTTAAAAGTAAGCATGCACTGTAATATATATGAAGTGACAGTAATAGTCATTGTTCATCCATAATTTATTTGACCAATGTACATGCTTAATAAATAAATTACTTAAGGAGTTTTCTTTATTATGAAACTATTCTGATCCTCATCAAATATAAATATAACTTAATCAACAGATGACCTGCCATCCTGGGCTATAACATGAAGACTAATATAAAGTTTAGATATATGTGTATTCTGCAGTATATAATTATTAAACAGAGTTTATATAAAGCTACATACATAAATAAAATGAAAGTATATTAATTAAAATAATTCTAATTACATTTCCATTTAGTTACAACTACTTTACTAATTTTTATACAATAGAAAAATCTGGTTTGATTAACTCTTGTGTATTTTGGTACCCTTTGTTAGCTGAGAAGCAAATCTATATGCTAAAAGGTCAGATTTTACTACATGTGATCCTGAGAAGATTCTTTGAGACCTTATTATTTTTTCTTTGATATCAGAACTGTCAACAAGAAGGCATTGAGTGAATTATCAATATTTATTACCTGCAGAGCAATATATAATGCTCTAAGAAATTATGTAGGGGGTATGGTGCCACCAGCAGGTCAATCTGTACCTGTGAAGCGAGTGAATCAACAGCCTGATGGCACCTTCAGACTTTCAGATACCTCTCTGGTTCCTGATTGAACTGCTTAAAGGCCATGATCCCAGAGACTCAGAAACGAATCTCGGAACCCAAAGGCTTTTGGCAGAAACGCGTCCTGTTCCTGCAGTAGGTTACTGGTTCTGGACCACTCCAGGTGGGAATAGGTTTAATGCCTTGGCCTGTTCCCCTGGCGGCACAGTGACCACCATCTTCCAGAGGCCACTGGACAGTCAGGTTTGTGCCTGCAGTGACGAGACACACAGGGCCTCACCAAATGGGGATGGAACCAGCCCTTTCCTCCCCATCCCAACGAGACCCTGAGTTGCCGCCTAAAAATGGCCTCTCTGGCTCCTGACCAAGCTGATTAATGATCATGATCCCAGAGACTCAGAAACAAATCTCAAAACCCAGTGGCTTTTGGCAGAAATGCATCTGAACCGCATACAAGGTGGCCGCCACCTCAGAGCTTATTGGAAAGTCAGGTATGAGCCGGCAGTGACAGGGCAACTGCAGTCTCATGGGAAGGGAAGGCGGTACCAGCTTGTCCTTCATGCCCTACCAAGGTCACGAGTTGCCCCACACAAGCGGCTTTCCAGCACGGCCATGGCTCCAGAGGCAAAAGGACTTAATGCAGAGCCCGGCAGCTTGTGGCAGAAAAGTGAATGGACCATGCATTAAACTATGGTGCCATGCCTCCTTGGGAGAGAAAGGGTGTTGCTCTCTTCTACCTTCCCCCCTCCCCTCTGGCAGCATGGTGGCTGCCGCCTCAGAGCTTATAGGAAAGCCAGGTATGAGCCGGCGGTGACGGGGCAACTGCAGTCTCGTGGGAAGGGGGGCAGTACCAGCTCGTCCTTCACACCCTACCAAGGTCACGAGTTGCCCCCCACAAGCGTCTCTCCAGCACAGCCATAACACCAGACGCACAGAAACCAATCTCGTAATTATCTGGCTCTTTGCAGAGATCCAAAATCGCAGCCGAGTGACATTATATGATTCTCTTAATCAGCTATAGAAAATAAAGTATTTCAGAATGCCTTTTAAGCATTTTTGATTGTTCGGGGGCAAATTCTAAACAATAATGGTGCATCTTTTGTTGAAATAATGAACATAATCAATGAAAGGAAGAGTTAAGTAGAAATCACCTGCCTCCCAGGCATTGGGAGGGGTGGAGGGGGGTAAATTGGGGTTCTTGGTGGTGGAAAATGAGTACTGGTTCAGGGAAAGGTGTTTGATCATTGTATGACCGAGACTTAAACCTGAAAGCTTAGTAACTTTTCCCACAGTGATTCAATAAATAAATATAAGAAGGAGTCAGCTGCTCTGATTAAAAAAGTACTAATTCGTTTAATTAGCATTTTTGAAAATGAATATTTTCTTTACCTCCCTTATGTTTTCTTGTAACTAATCTCTAAATTAGTAAGTGCAGCAAAATAAATTTCAATTATAAACAGTATAACTTTCAAGGTCTTACATATATAATAGGTCCTAGACTTTTGTCTATTTTTTCCTTAGTTCTTAATTTTTAAAAATCGTCCTACTCCCACATAAATTTTATGCCAACAGAGTGTTATTTAAATTCAAACAATATTCTCCACAACGTAGAAAGTGCAAATTTCAAATATAAAAAAACTAGAAATAGATATCAGATTTTACTGGACTTTTGCATCAGCTGTAAATTTAACATAAACTAAAAGCTTTGAAGAATTTTGGTTGAAATGTGTAACTAAGGAACAATATATATGACTGCAACTTCCTCATTTGACTTATGAGTGCTTTTGTGTTCACGTAATGAATTGAGAAGAACTAGAATGCCAAGTACCATCTCTACTTGGACTTATGCCATCATTTAATACCATTAGTTAAATATTACTAGGAATATCATCCTTATTTCCATTTTGTGGGGGACACTTCCATGTGTCTAAAAAAGGACAGTTCCATGTAATCTTAACAATATTTGATCTTTCTAAAAATTACACAAATAATTGAGCATAGTATAAAGAATCTAAGTATAAACAATATGAATATGATGTTTATATTTTCATCAACAATGCACTTTAAAATAATATTTGGGGGGGGCATGCCTAGCCAGCAGTATTCAAGGCTTATTCCTGGTTCTGACTTTATAGATAACTCCTGACAGTGGTCAGTGGACCATATAGGGTGCCAAAGATCAAAGTCAGGTCAGGAGTGAAAGTCAAGCACCTTACCCACTGTATTATTGTTCCAGGACTAAAGTAATAACTTTTAAAGGTTTCTTTTTCGTCGTTCATTTTGAAAAAAGTTTAGGGATGTAAAACACACAAAAACTAACAAACAAAATCTTGTTCTCTCTGATCTTGTTTCCCTGAAGAAAAAATGTGTCTTGCTTGAGTTTACAAGCAATATGTTGCTTCATTGTTAATATTTTGAGGAGCATCTTTTTAAAAATGGGCTTGACAACCCTATAGGAGAGTGTCACTTCTTATTAAAATAAAGTATTAGCTGTTAATGTCCAGAACAAAGTGATATTTCAATGGGCAGTCATTTAAAAAGTTTTTTCTTGGTTTTGAATTTTGCATTTATTACAAAGCAGCTTGTTTGGAGGTTCTAGCAGGGGAGCGCAGCTACTCGTATACCCTCGACCGAAGACCAATCCGTCTCTATCCGGGAAGGCCGTCCTCTTCGACCGAGCACGCAGCTTCGGGAGGGACGCACATGGAGCGGTGAGGGAGGAAGGGGACACCGGCCTAGCCAGCCAGATCAGCCGAATCAACCCTGGCGATCAATGGGGTGACAGATGTCGCAGCCAGATCGCCCAGGGCTGGAGTGATAGCACAGCGGTAGGGCGTTCGCCTTACAAGCCGACATGGCCGACCTGAGTTCGATTCCTCTGCCCCTCTTGGAGAGCCCGGCAAGCTACCGAGAGTATTTGATATGCCAAGCACAGTAACAACAAAGTCTCCAATGGAGATGTTACTGGGCCCGCTCGAGCAAATCGACGATCAACGGGAGGGCCTTTACCTTTTACCTTTAAAAAGCAGCAATTGATGACTTCAAAAATTAATTTAAATCTAAGAAGTTTAAATTTAGAAATGAAGATTTTTCATTAAGCATGCTAAGTGTAGATGATAACAATTGAAATCTTTGAGAAAAATGGTTTTCTACTTTCTTTAAACTGAGGCATTTAATTTCCACAATATGTGTATGATTTCTCTTGTCATTTCACTTTAAAATACAATTGAAGGCTAAATTTTGCATTTGATTTTTTTCACTCTGTTATTTGCAACACAAGTCATATTTCACCATGTTTGAAGAAATAGTGCTAATACTTACACAAGTTAATATTTTAACAGATCACTTCTACTCTGACCTTGTCTCATACAAATTATTCTCATATCAAGCATCTCAATGTGCTTAATTCCACCATCCAGAGAAATGCAGTAATTTTATCTATTTCTTCCTTTTCTTCCCTTTACTTACTATTACTTTTACTTTTCTATTCTCAGACCTAATTATCTCTTCTAATTGTCTATCATTCCTCGGAAAGTTCTTATTTTTCTGCCACAACAAATCCAAAAGTTTCTGGTCATATCTTTAGAGAATGGATAGGTTCATATGAAATGCTATCTTACATACCTAAAATTCATTATCAAAGTTAGTTGAAGAGCTCTTATAAAAATTTTCTTTACCTCCTTACTTATTTCAATCATCATACTACTCTCCATGTCCGTCCATTTATATATAAATTTCATGACTTCATTTTTCCTGGTGGCTGAGTAGTGTTCTATTGTGTAGATTTGCCATAGTTTCTTTATCCAGTCATCTGTCTTCAGGCACTCGGGTTGATTCCAGATTCTGACTACTGTAAATAGTGCTTCAATAAACATAGAAGTGCAGATGGAATTTCTGCTATGTGTTTTTGAGCCCTAGGAGTATATTCCCCAAAGTGGAATTGCTTGGACAAATGGGAGATCAATTTCTAGTTCTTTGAGGAATGTTCAATTATCTTTGTCCATGAGTAGGAGTTATGTTTCCATTTTTTCATGTCTTTTTTATTTCTCACAGTAATGTTTTTAGCTTTCTTTGTATAGGTTTTGCACTTCTTTAGTTTAGCTGATTCTGAGGTACTTGATTTTCTAAGACACAGTTGTGAATGGGATTGTTATTTCTTTTAATATCATTTTCCCCTCTTTCATTATGTGTATATGAGAAAGCTACAGACTTTTGCATATTGATTTTGTAACCTGCCACTTTACTATAAAAATGTATTGTTTCCAGGAGCTTTATTGTAGAGATTTTATGATTTTCTAAGTATAGCGTCATATCACCTGGAAACAGTGAGAACTTGACTTATTCCTTTCCTATATAGATGCCCTTGGTACCTTTTTCTTGTCTAACTGCTATGTCGAGTACTTCTAGTACTATATTGAATAGGAATGGTGAGAGTGAGCAGCCTTGTCTTGTGCCTGATCTTCTAGGGAAGGCTTTTAGTTTTCCCCATACATAAAATGATTGAACTCATTTTGGGGAAGAAAGAAAGAAAGAAAGAAAGAAAGAAAGAAAGAAAGAAAGAAAGAAAGAGAGAGAGAAAGAAAGAAAGAGAGAAAGAAATAGAGAAAGGAAAAATAAAAGGAGATTATACACAAGGACAGTAGAAACAAAGACCTGGAGGAAAATTAACTTTTGGAAGCTCTTTAACAATATTTTAACTATGTATCTCATGTTGATTCAAAGTGATTCAGCTACCCTGGAATGCAGCATCTAATATAAATTTGTGAAGACTTTTCAAACTAAATACATCATACTAGTATAAACTATTCTTTGTCTAATCAGTTTCCAACTTCCTTATTTTGGTTGAAAATATATATACTGCAAGAAAATTTCACTTTGACATTTTCTACTATGAATTCATACGATCATTTGGGGGGTTGGGGACACATATAACTCTTCTCAGGATGTACTCCAGGCTCTGTACTCAGGGGTCACTTCTGGAGGATTTAGGATTTCATTGCTACTGAGGATTGAACCTGGGTTGGTTGTACACAAGACAGATGCCTCACCTCCTATATTATCTCTTAGTCCCCCATAAATACCATTCTCTACTACATATTTAATAAATCATAAAACTGAATAAATATGGTTTAAAATGCATTTACCTGTTAGTCAATTATGTCAGATATTTAGATTTTTTTGTGATTCATTGATTGAATATTATTTTTTTATATTTATTTATTTTTTAATAGTGAGGCACCATGAGGTACAGTTGTAGACTTACACATTTTTGTGCTTGGGTTTCGATTATACAATGATCAAACACCCATCCCTCCACCAGTGCGCATTTCCCACCACCACGGATCCCAGCATCCCCTCTCCCCCCAGCCCCCATCCCACCCTGCCTCTGTGGCAGGGCATTTCCCTCTCTCTCCTTTTGAGTGCCATGGTCTGCAAAAGAGGCATTGAGTGGCAATCATGTTTGGTCAACAGTCTACCCTCAGCATTCTCTCCCATCGTGGGAGGATACTCCCAACACCCTTTATTTGGTGTTCCCTTCTCTTTCTGAGCTCCCCCTTCCCCTAACATGTGTGGTTGTCCTCCGGGTCATTGAGTAAAATTCCTGGTACTAAACTCTGCCATACTTGGGTGTTAGTTTCCTATTTTGTTACTTTATGTTCCCCAGATGAATGCAATCTTTCTATGTCTATCCCTTTCTTTCTGAGACATTTCGCTTAACATGATACTTTCCATGTAGTACCACTTGTATGTAAACTTCATGACTTTGTCTTTTCTAACTGCTACATAGTACTCCATTGTGTAAATGTGCCAGAGTTTCTTCAACCGGTCATCTGTTCTCGGGCACTCAGGTGTTTTCCAGATTCTGGCTATTGTAAAGAGTGCTGCAATAAACAGACAATTGCAGATGTCACTTCGGCTATACTTTTTTGCCTCTCTGGGACATATTCCCAGGAGTGGTATTGCTGGGTCAAATGGGAGCTCAATTTCTAGTTTTTTGAGAATCATCCATACTGTTTTCCAGAAGGGCTGAACCAGTCGGCATTCCCACCAACAGTGAAGGAGTGTCCCTTTCTCACTACATCCGTGCCAGCACCGGTTGCTTTTGTTCTTGTGGATATGGGCCAGTCTCTGTGGTGTGAGGTGATACCTCATTGTGGTTTTGATCTGCATCTCCCTGATGATTAATGATGTGGAACATTTTCTCATGTGTCTTTTAGCCATTCGAATTTCTTCTTTGTCAAAGTTTCTATTCATTTCATCTCCCCATTTTTTGATGGGGTTGAATGTTTTCTTTTTGTGGAGTTGAACCAGTATTTTGTATATCCTTGAAATTAACCCCTTATCAGATGTGTAGTTGGCGAATATCCTTTCCCATTCAGTTGACTGTCTTTGTATTTTGGTCACAGTTTCTTTTGAGGTGCAGAAGCTTCTTAGTTTAAGATAGTCCCATTTATCTATCTCTGTTTTCACTTGCTTGGCCAGCGGTGTGACATCTTTGAAGACACTATTAGCTTCTATGTCATGAAGGGTTTTGCCAACATTTTCCTCAATGTATCTTATTGATTCCGGTCTGATGTTGAGGTCTTTAATCCACTTAGATCTTACTTTTGTACATGGAGTTAGGCAGAGATCTGAGCCCATTTTTTTGCATATAGTCGTCCAGTTTTGCCAGCATAATTTGTTAAAGAGGCTGTCCCTGCTCCACTTCACTTTTCTTGCCCCCTTATTGAAGATTTTGAAGGGCATATTCAGTAATAGCAATAAATGCAAAGAATTATATGAAATAAAATTATATATGTATATTTCCTTATACATATACAACATTATATATATATATATATATATATATATATATATGCTTTTGGGCCACACCTGGCAATGATCAGGAGTTACTCCCTGTTTCACACTCAGAAATTAATTCTGGCAGTGCACGGAGGACAGTATTGGAAGCCTAGATCTAATCTGGTTTGGCTGTGTATAGGCAAGTGACCTATCCGCTATACTAAAGCCCTGGCCTACATGTACACACATTCACATACACATGCATGCACCTCTATGTATATATATATATATATATATATATATATATATATATGTGTTCTTAAAGATCACCCAAGCATAAGAGATATTATATTTGAATCTAAAGAGGAACACAATTAGGATGTAGATCCCATATTGGTTCTTTTATACTCTGATTACTGTATTCCCAACTTTCCTATAGCAACCTGAGTAATTCCACTCAGAATAATATTTTATTCTTAACAACTGTAGATTCACCATCTAGAGATGTTGAGCTAATTCTCCATCACAAAGAGAAAAATTTGACTCCAGGAAGGCCTACGAGGGGCTGGAGCAATAGCACAGCAGATAGGGTTTTTGCCTTGCACGCAGCCTACCCTGGTTCGATTCCCAGCATCCCAGATGGTCCCCTGAGCACCGCCAGGGGGAAATTCCTGAGTGCAGAACCAGGACAGAAGTAACCCCAGTGCATCGCCTGGTGTGACCCAAAAGGTAAAAGTAAAGTAAAGAAGTCAAAAAGGGCCTCCCGTTGATCATCGATCTGCTCGAGCGGGGCCAGTAACGTCTCCATTGGAGACTTTGTTGTTACTGTGTCTGGCATATCGAATACGTCACGGGGAGCTTCCCAGGCTCTGCTGTGTGGGCGAGATACTCTCGGTAGCTTGCCGGGCTCTCGAGAGGGGTGGAGGAATTGAACTGGGGTCGGCCATGTTGGCTGCATGCAAGGCAAATGCCCTACTGCTGTGCTATCGTGAGGGCAATCTGGCTGCGATATCTGTCACCCCATTGATCGCCAGGGTTGATTCGGCTGATCTAGCTGGCTAGGCGGATGTCCCCTTCCTCACTCACCGCTCCATGTGCTGCTCGGTTGAAGAGGACGGCCTTCCCCGATAGAGATGGACCAGTCTTCGGTCGAGGGTATATGAGTAGCTGCGCTCCCCTGCTAGAACCTCCAAACAAAAGGCAAAAAAAAAAAAAAAAAAAAAAAAAACCAATATACGAATATAAATGGTTCTTAGAAATTGTGGTTAGACGTTTAAGAAAACTGTTCTCTGATGTGACAATAAATACCATTTACATAGAAATGGATGATATATAATAGTACAATGGATTTCTCCAGCTATTATTATATTTACTTAGTATTTTTAACATCTTCTTTCTCCAAATATTTATTTCTATAAGCATAAGACCTGAGTCTTATATCTTATCTCCAGTATTGTTAGACATATAGCAGACTCAACAGATTTCAATTGAATTAATTAATGATTAATAGCTCTCTCATTTGAAGATGTCTTTTGAGAAAAACAAATTGTCTTAAAAACCTATCATTTCAGATTTTATTTATCACTGCATCTTTCAATTCTTACTGATCTTTGAAACTAAATATACTAATGCATTGAATTGTAGTGGTTTTTTATCCTTCCTGACTAAATAATCCAAACTCCAATATCTGAAATAGTAGCTCAAAGATAATTAACACTGTAGCACTATCTTCCCATTGTTCATTGATTTTCTTGAGTAATGTCTCCATTGTGAGACTTGTTAGTGTTTTAGGCATATCCAATACTCATGGGTACCATGCTAGGCTTTGCCGTGCAGGTGGAATACTTTCAGTAGCTTGCCAGGCTCTCCGAGAGGGGCAGAAAAATTGAACTCAGGTCAGTGTCATGCAAGGCAAACGCCTTACCTGCTATGCTACAGCTCCTGCCTCCAAAGATAAATACAATAATAAAATTATTTTTAATATACATTTTCACTAGCTTCCAGCCAGAAGGGAGCTAGAATCTGCATGCCATCTTGAACTAATAATTCTTTTTTGTTTGTTTGTTTTTTTTAAAAAGTTTTTGTTTTTCATTTATTTATATATTTATTTTCATTTTGATAATGTTTATTGTATTTTATGTTGTCTTTTTCAAATAGGAAACTGCTTTTCATGACTGATAACATATAAATTCTTGATGAGTTGTATTTTTCAAAAACCACCAATCTCGGGAAATCTGAACATGGTTTACAAGAAATATTATTTTCTGGAATTTTTTTTGTTTGTTTTTTGTTTTATTAGTGAAACACCATAGGATACAGATGTAAACTTACAAATTGTTGTGCTTGGGTTTCAGTTATACAATGATCGAATACCCATCCCACCACCAGTGCCCATTCTCCACCCCCACCAATCCCAGTATCCCTCCAACCCCCATCCCCATCCGACCCTGCCTCTGTGGCAGGGCACTCCCTTGTGTTCTATCTCTCCTTTTGGGTGCTGTGGTCTGTAGAAGAGACATTGGGTGACAATCATGTTTGGTCTATAGACTACTTTCAGCATGCATCTCTAATCCTGGACAGATCTTCCCAGCACCCTTTATTTTGTGCTCCCTTCTCTATCTGAGCTGCCTTTATCCCTAGAGTGTGCGGCAGGCCTCTAAGCCATGGAGTGAATAACCTGGTATTTATCACAGCTGTTCTTGGGTGTTAGTCTATTATTTTGTTACTTTATGTTATCCAGATGAATGCAATCTTTCTATGTCTATCCCTCTCTTTCTGACTCATTTCGCTTAGCATCATATTTTCCATGTAGTATCACTTGTATGTACATTTCATTACTTCATTTTTTCTAACTGCTACATAGTGCTCCATTGTGTAGATGTACCAAAGCTTCTTTAACCAGTCATTTGTTCTCGGGCACTCAGGTTTTTTCCATATTCTAGCTATTGTAAACAGTACTGCAATGAACTGCAATGAGTGCAGCTGTCACTTTGACTATACTATTTTGCCTCTCTGGGATATATTCCCAGGAGTGGTATTGCTGGGCCAAATGGGAGCTCAATTTATAATTTTTAGAGAATCGTCCATACTGTTTCCCAAAAGGGTTGAACCAGTCAGCATTCCCACCAGCGGTGAAGGAGGGTCCCTTTCTCGCCACATCTGCGCCAACACAGGTTGCTTTTGTTCTTTTGAATGTGGGCCAGTCTCTGTGGTGTGAAATGATATCTCATCATTGTTTTGATCTGCAACTTCCTGAAGATTAATGATGTAGAGCATTTTCTCATCTGCCTTTTAGCCATTTGGATTTCTTCTTTGAGAGAGTCTCTGTTAATTTCGTGCCCCACTTTTTGATGGGGTTGGATGTTTGCTTCTTATGGTGTTCAATCAATATTTTGTATATCCTTGATATCAACCCCTTGTCAGATGTGTATTTGGACAATATACTTTTCCATTCTGTAGACTGTCTTTGTATTTTGTTCACTGTTTCTTTTGAGGTGCAGAAGCTTCTTAGTTTAAGATAGTCCCATTTATCTATTTCTGTTTTCACTTGCGTGGCCAGTGCCATGACATCTTTGAAGATACCATTAGCTTCAATGTCATGGAGGGTTTTGCCAACTTTTTCTTCAATGTACCTTATGGATTACGGTCTGATCTTGAGGTCTTTGATCCATTTTGATCTTACTTTTGTACATGGTGTTAGGCAGAGATCTAAGCCTAGTTTTTTGCATGTAGTCATCCAGTTTTGTCAGCACCATTTGTTAAAAAGGCTTTCCTTACTCCACTTCGCATTTCTTGCTCCTTAATCAAAGATTAGATGATCATATGTTTGAGGGGAGAAGTCAGTATATTCAACCCTGTTCCATAGGTCTGCAGCTCTGCCTTTTTACCAGTTCCATGCTGTTTTAATTATCACTGCTTTGTAGTAGAGCTTGAGGTTCGGGAGGTTAATTCCTCCCATTTTCTTTTTCCCAAGAATTGCTTTAGCTATTCGTGGGGGCTTATTGTTCCATATAAATTTCAGGAGTGTTTGCTCCATTTCTTTGAAGAATGTCATGGCTATCCTAATAGGTATAGCATTGAATTTGTATACTGCTTTGGGAAGTATTGCCATTTTGACAATATTAATTCTCCTGATCCATGAATGGGGGATATTTTCCCATTTCCTCGTGTCCTCTTTTACTTCCAGAAGCAGCGTTTTGTAGTTTTCTTTGTACAGGTCCTTTAATTCCTTAGTTAAACTAATTCCTACGTAGTTGATTTTCTGGCGTGCAATTGTGAACGGGATTATTTTCTTCATGTTGCTTTCTTCTCTCTCACTATTTGTGTATAGGAAAGCCATGGACTTTGGGTATTGATTTTATAGCCTGCAACTTTACTATACAAGTCTATCGTTTCTAGGAGTTTCTTGGTTGAGGTTTTGGGGTTCTCTAAGTATAGTATCATATCATCTGCGAATAGTGAGAGCTTTGTTTCTTCCTTTCCTATTTGGAAGCCCGTAATCTCTTTTTCTTGCCTAATTGCTACTGCTAGTATTTCCAGTACTATGTTGAACAATAGTGGAGACAGTGGGCATCCTTGTCTCGTCCCTTATCTTAGGGGGAATGTTCTCAGTTTCTCTCCATTTAGGATGATGCTTGCTATAGCCTTGTGGTAGATGGCTTTAATTATATTGAGGAAAGTCGTCTCAATCCCCAATTTGACAAGGGTATTCTTCACAATCGGGCGCTGGATCTTGTCAAATGCTTTCTCTGCATCTATTGATATGATAATATGATTTTTATCTTTTCTTTTGTTGATATGATGGATTATGTTAATTGATTTCTGAATGTTAAACCATCCTTGCATCCCCAGGAGAAATCCCAGTTGGTCATGGTGTATGATTTTTTTGATGAGTTGTTGAATTCTGTTTGCTAGTATTTTGTTCAGAATTTTTGCATCTGTGTTCATCACGGATATCGGCCTGTAGTTTTCTTTTTTGTGGTGTCTTTGTTTCCTTTTGATATTAGGGAAATATGGGCTTCATAGAAACTGTTTGGGAGAGTTTCTGTTTTTTCAATTTCCTGGAAAATCTTGAGAAGTACTGGCAGTAGATCCTCTTTAAATGTTTGGAAAAATTTGCTAATGAATCCATCTGGAACTGGGCTTTTGTTTTTGGGAAGACTTTTGATTACGGTTTCAATTTCCTTGATGTTAATAGGTCTATTCAGGTATTCTATATCTTCTTGACTCAGATTTTGGAGATTATAGGAATCCAGGAATTTATCCATTTCTTCTAGGTTCTCTTGCTTCGTGGCATACAGACTTCCAAAGTAGTCTCTCATGATCTTTTGAATTTCTTTGGTTTTACGTTGTGATATCTCCATTCTTATTGCTGATTCGGTTTATTAGGGTTCTCACTCTCTGTTTCTTTGTGAGTGTTGCTAGTAGTTTATCTATCTTGTTTAATTTCTCAAA
Source organism: Sorex fumeus (assembly GCF_029834395.1). Classification (NCBI taxonomy): domain Eukaryota; kingdom Metazoa; phylum Chordata; class Mammalia; order Eulipotyphla; family Soricidae; genus Sorex; species Sorex fumeus. The sequence continues at coordinate 64,985,048 of NW_026606063.1, read as the reverse complement.
GAACCAGCTCTTGGTTTCATTGATCTTTCGAATTGTTTCTTTGGTTTCCATGTCGTTGATTTCTGCTCTAAGTTTTCTTCTCCTTCTGTTGATCCTTTTCTAAGATCTTGAGCTGTTAAGTCGTTACTTATGTGCATCCTTTCTTCCATCCTGAGATATGCTTGCAGGGCTATAAATTTTCCCCTTAATACAGCTTTAGCTGCATTCCATAAATTCTGGTAGCTCGTGTCTTCATTCTCATTTGTTTCCAGATACCTTTTGATTTCTTCCTTGACTTCCTTCCTGATGCACTCATTCAGCAGTGAGTTGTTTAGTTTCCAGGTGTTTGATTTGGTTCTCCGTGTCTGTGTGTGATTCACTTATATCCTCAGTGCATCGTGGTCTGAAAAGATGGCTGATACAATTTCTATCTTCCTGATTCTATTGAGGTATGTTTTGTGGCCTTGCTCATGGTCTATTTTGGAAAATCTTCCGTGCGCACTGGAGAAAAATGTGTATTCTTTCTTTTGAAGGTGTAAAGCCCTGTATAGGTCTATAAGTCCTTTCTCTTCTATTTCTTCATTCAAAGCCAATGTTTCCTTGCTAAGTTTTGTTCTTGTTGATCTATCCAGAGGTGATAAGGCGAAGTTGAAGTCTCCAACTACTATTGTGTTGCTAGAAATGTCCTCCTTAAAATCTGTTAGCAGTTGTTTTAAGTATCTGGCTGCTGCTTCATTAGGTGCGTATACATTTAAGAGTGTGATTTCTTCCTGTTGTACATATCCCTTGATGAAGAGAAAATGGCCTTCGCTGTCCCTTCTAATCTTTTTCAGCCTGAAATTAATGTTGTCGGATACTAGTATGCCCACCCCAGCTTTTTTGAGGGAGCTGTTTGATTGCAGGATTGTTTTCCATCCTTTTACTTTGAGTCTGTGTTTGCTCTAACTTTTCAGATGAGTTTCTTGTAGACAGCAGAATGTTGGTTTCAGTTTCTGGATCCATTTTGTCTCTTGGTAGGTGCATTTAGACCATTGACATTAAGGGAGATTATTGTCATGGGGTTTTGTGCCATCTTTCTCTAGGAGTTGGTTGTGTTTATATGTGTTTTCCTTCTTATCTTATAGGAGCCCCTTTAGTCCTTCTTTTAGATTTGGTTTTGAGTCTATGAAGTTCCTGAGCTGTTGTTTATCTACAAAGTGGTGTATCATTCCATCGAATTTGAGTGAGAGTTTAGCTGGATAGAGTATTCTTGGTGAGGCATTCATTTCATTGAGGTTTTTTCACTATATCCCACCATTGCCTTCGGGCTTGGAGGGTTTTCTCTGATAGGTCTACTGTGAATCTAAGGGGTGCTACTTTGTATGTAATTTCCTTGTTTGACCTTGCTGCTTGTAATATTGTGTTTCTGTCCACAGCATCCATCCTTCTGACTATGATATGCCTTGGAGTGTTTTTTCTGGGGTCTCTTTTAGCTGGTACCCTTCTGGCTCCTTGGATCTGGATGTCTGCATTCCTTAACTCTGGGAACTTTTCAGCAATGATTTCTTTGACAGTAGCTTTTTCATTGGTGTTGTCTCCCTGTCTTTCTCGTACTCCAATGATTCTAATGTTGTTCTTCTTGGCATCATCCTCTAGGTCTCTGATTCTCCTTAGAGCCTTTTTGAGGTCTTTTCCTATTGCTTGTTGTTCCCTATGGGATTTCTGTTGCTCATCTTCAAGCTCGCTAATCCTCTCTTCAGCTGCACTTATCCTATTGCTAAGGGCACTTACTGACTTTTTAATTTCATCTACTGAATCTTTTATTTGTGACACATCTTTTTGTAGCTTTTTTATTTCTGCTCTCATTTCTTCCTGTATTTTCTCGATTATCTGTTCTATTATTTCTTTCATTTCTTCTTTTAGTTTTCTGGATATCTCTTCCATTGATTTTTTGAGTACATCCTTGAATACCCTCTGTGTTTCATTCCACAATTCTTTATCAAAGAGAGCTTAATTGTGGACAACCTTGGTTGAGGATTCAGGATTCTTTTCTTCGTATTCTCCTTGTAATAGAGATTTGCGCTATTTCTTCATGTTGTTTTGGTTGCCTAGAGGTAGAACCCTGGAATCACAGGTACTGTTCCCTCTTATTGTGGGAAAGGATTTTGGATAAGGCTGGTTGATGGTAGCCACCCTTCTCCCTTTCTAGAGTCCTACCTTCTTCTCAATCAGGCATTATTCTTTGTTTTATAACCGACACTGAGTGAAGCTTTGGAGGAGGTGCTTTTTAGTATTGAGCTTGTACAGCTTATTTCATACTGGTCTTTTGTTAGAAATGAAGCAGGCGAGTGGGATGTTGTTGTATTATAGTAGAGGTGGTCAGAAATTTTTGGTCGGTAATTGGCAACAAAGTGTGGAATGAAAGTCTTGAGTGTTCAGATTGAGAAATATAACTGCGTAGTAAGGGACCGCCAGCCCAGGAAAAGGCAACGCCCACTCCTGGGAGTCCATGCTCCCTACGTAGTGGCCACGCCCCTGGCCCGTCCCAGGGTCACTCCCTCCCAGGATCCTGGAATGGAGGAGGGGTGATGGGGAGTCCAGCAGGGCTGCGGCTGATGTCCTCCTCTGGAGAGTGTCCGGTTTTGCAGGAAAAGGCGCAGGGCTGGGGGGGAGGAGCAGTGGTCCCGGGTCCGGCTCCCACTACCCACCTGCAGGGGAGGGCCCAATTAGGTGATGGACAGTCCCACGGAGCTGCGGCTGGTGTATGGTGTACCCTGCTGGAGGGTGTCAGGTTCCTAATAACTCTTTGTCTTTCCCATAGGGCATTTCTGAGTCTATCAGTACTCTTGACCCTTCATATTCCACATGACAATCAAAGACTTAGGTTTAATTTTAGTTTGACTAATAATTCTAAATAGTTTTCTTATTTTTGTGTAGGTCTCACAATCAAGCTAGGATGACTCTGTCACAAGCCGCATATATTTTTTCTCATATCTCTTTTGTCTGTTACCTCCAACTCTGTTACTTGAATATAAACATAATTGTCTAAGTATAGCTATATCAGGATTACAAAGGGAATATTTTATATTATTCCATGAATATGAAATGTCTAGTGATACCATAAGCTCATTCATTTCCTTAAATCCCTTAATTTCTTTTTTATATTCTCGTTGACCCAATCAATGGCTGTTGAATAGTATGTTCCTTATTCTCCAACTATTTTAGCTTTTCTAGACATTATTTATGTTGCTAACTTTTATCTTCTTGGAATTATAGTATAAAAAGACTTGAAATTATTTTTATTTTCATGACCTTATGAGCTCTTCTTTTATGTCCTAGCATAGCTCTAACCTAGAGAGTATTCCTTGTACACTAGAGAAGAATGTGAGTACGGGTTTTTGCAGAAGACAGTACATGCCTATTAATCCCATTTCAACCTATTATTCATTTAAAGCCGTTGTTTCCTTATTGATTTTCTGTCTGGTTGATATGTACAAAGATGACTATTAGGTCTTAAAATATCTTATTACTATTGTGTTGCTGTGGATGTTTATTCTCAGGTCTATTAGTAGTTGCTTTAAGTAATTTGCTGCCCTATCATTTGATGCATAACTAGTGATAAGGGTTAAGAATGTCCAGTATATTAACTTCTTAATCAATGCATAAGATACATCTTTATCTCTTATTTTGAAACATATTTTAAACACTACTTGGTCTGAGAGGAGTATTTAGTCCCAGATTCTTTTTAGTCTACCATTTAGCACCTGTGATTTTTTTACAATCCTTAGCTGTAATTCTGTGTTTACCATGAAAGTTACAATATATCTACTGTAATCAGCAGAAGGTTGGAATCTCCTTTCCCAATTCACCCCGCACTCTGTCTTGTGAAAGAAATGCTCAGTCCTTTGACATTTAGAGGCATAATTGACATAATAGAACTCATTATCTTTATTTATCCAAGGAACACTAGGTGTTCTAGTATTTTGACTTCATTTCCCAGACTGCTTTGTCAATTGCTGCAATTAGTAATTCTATTGTTTAACTTTCACTACTTTCTTGCTTCTTATTCTAGAAGAGTATTGGCTGCCAGCATAGGCCTTATGATACTAGGAATCTTTTAATAGTCAACAAGCTTGTTTCAAAAAATAAAATCCACCAGGACTAATTTTTCTCAAGTTCTTACTATGGTCATGAATTTGGTCTGCTTTAAGTTTCTAGCACCCAAAACCTGATGATTAATGTTCTGTTGAGTGGACATCTAGATAAAAATATACATTTACAGAAGGGCCAAAAGATAGCTCAACAAAAAGCACGTCTTGATGTGTAAGGTCCTCTGTATGATAGTTTTGTGGCATAGTCTCCTAAGCACCACTGAGTATAACCTTCATGATTTTGAGAATAGCAAGGCCCATGTACCAGACACACACCAGGCACAGCTATGACAATGGTTAGCCTTGGTTCCTGGATATGATGCTGTGAAAACAATTTTAGAGAAAGATGCCTATAGAGAAACATAGAGAGTAAAACAGAGGCAAGACTTCTCCTTTGTGGAACACTGTATATCATTAGGTCCTTGCTCTGTGTCCTTGGTCATCTTTAGATAAAATTTAAGTATAACATAGGACCTGTCTCTGTAAACAGATTGTCTTAGAAATTAGATATATTACAAAATAGGAGATTAATACCCAAGAATAGCTGAGATCAGTACCATGAGGATTGCTCCATGGCTTAGAGGCCAGCTGGGCATTCTAGGGGAAAGGGCAGCTCAGACAGAGAAGGGAGCACCAAATAAAGTGTGTTTGGAGGATCCTCCTAGGATTGGAGATGCATGTTGAAAGTAGACTATGGACCAAACATGATCGCCACTCAATGCCTCTTTTGCAGACCACAACACCCAAAAGGATAGAGAGAACAAACGGGAATGCCCTGCCACAGAGACAGGGTGGGATGGGGGGTATGGGAGTGGGAGGGACACTGGGATCCATGGTGGTGGAAAATGGGCGCTGGTGGAGGGATGGGTATTTGATCATTGTATAATCGAAACCCAAGCACAAAAATTTGTAAGTCTACAACTGTACCTCATGGTGTTTCACTAATAAAAATTAATTTAAAAAATGACAGTGGACTAAAAGTAATTGTAAAACGTGAAAGTTGCTGAATTTATTACCAGCTATCAGGAGACTGTCTGGCCTGTTTTAGGTCCAGGATTTATCAGAGGCTGTTAACTATCTGATCTCACCATGAGTCTACTGCTTTTAAGGACTTGACACTTCTCCTCCCATGTCCTGGGCTTCATTTTGGCATAGCCTGGTCCCACTCAGTGTTGGGGACTGGCCTCTGTACCCCCTGCCTCAGTCCCTGTAAACAGGGACTGGATGTGGAGAAACTTCTCATGAGGGCGAGCCATCCCCTGACAGCTGACCTTGACAGGTGACTGAAGGACCACCATGCTCCGGCAGCCAGCCTGGGAAGGGGGTCGAAGGCACATCATGCTCTGGTGGCCTGCCTCAAGAGAATAGCCAAAGAGCCACCATGCTCTAGCGGCTGGAGTTAAGAGGAGACTGAAGGGAAGGTTGGCTCATATCTGCCTTTGCCAGGCCTGAGGCCACATCTCCATTTCTTGTTTCTCAAAGCTGAGATAAAGAACAGAAAAACAAGAAGGAATCAAAAAACAAGTAATATTGGCAAAAATAAAGTTGCTTGTACAGCTTGATTAACATTACTTATGCAGCTTGTGAAATCTGCTGACCCTTGCTAAAATAAGACTATATAAACCAACTTGGATTATAATAAGTTTGCTGTCTGCCGTATATTGCATGCAGTCCTCCCTAACCCGTATCATCTCTCATTCCCTCACTCTGGCTAAGGTTCAAGTTGGCTGCACTGAACGCGGGAACTCAGTACCTTAGAGTGGTCAGTTATGACAATCTACTGCATCCGTAGCTTTGGCCACTGGTCAGCCACCTGTCAGGCAGCATCTTGTGCTGACTATGAGATGGGCATCTTCATCAGTATTGCCTTGGGTCAGCAGGAGGGGCTGCTGCAGGCCCAAGCACAGCTCTGCTTGACTTGGAAGGAAGCTCAGGGGGACAGACTGATGAGCTTAACCATGACTTCAACCGAAGGCACAGTGTCTTCTGACACTCAAACCCTCTGCTATCTCCCTGTTTCCTGTCAACTGGTTTCATCATCATCTTAAGGACAATGATCAATATCCTGGATTTTCTAAATTAGGAACCCAGTGGGGGCCTGGATATGGGTTCCACTATATGCAGGGTGAGTTTCAGGAAGGAAGCAAGTGTGTTGGCTGTCAGAGAAAGGTGGCAAAGAGATTTGAATGCATTTTTCTGTAATGTCCTGGAAATTGCACTAGAAGTATAGGGGGAGGTCAGAATTAGTTAGAGAAAGAAACATGAGGACAATGTATTAAATACATTGTCTAAAAATAAAATATCAACGTAGTCCTAAACTAACTACATTTGAAATAGTCTAAAAGATGCTCACTCTGCCCATAAGTCTCACATGTACGTTCAGTGGTGTATTTGTTAATCCCCACAATCTGCAGATATAAAGTTTAGATGGTAATTTTCTTCACTCTTGTTATAGAATAAAGCATAATTAGGAAAATTGCACTGCATTATCTCTGTGAAACAGTTAAATTCCCAATATCTCTCTAGAGGGATGAATTAAAAAAAATGATCAGTAGAAAAAGGGACAAGAGAAGCCAGAGGTTGTAGTAGTAGCCAAAGGAAAAAGTTTAGAATCACAGAATGCAATCAATGCTTACAGCTAAAAAGTTATGGAAACATAATTTTTAGAACAATACAACCCGAGAATGGTTAAGTTTTACACTTCTGACATTGTTTTAGCATTAGGTCTCTGTAGGAATTTCTTACAACAGCAATAGGAAAATAAAATGTTTCTACCTTTTTATTGGTCAATATCTTTAAAAGTAAAACTCTGCCTGAAAAATTATCTTTACATGGAAATTTATTTACACTTTGGAAGAGATTTGCAACTTAGATAAGAAAGTTGTATATAAAGCTGTGCAGATTTGTATAGAGCTGCAAAATTATGCTAGTACCATACTTTATCAAACCCATGCTTATTAACTTGATACTGATAGTCTTTTAAATTAACACATACAGTTGAATTTTCATCTAACCTTTAATGTTAGGGGTTTTTTGGAGGGCCATGCCAAGCAGTGCTCACAATTTATCCTTCATTCAACACAAAGGGTTCACTCCTGGCTAGCCTTGGGGCACCATCTGAGGTTCCTGGAATCAAGTTGGTTTGACAGTGTGCAAGGGAAGCACTCTACCTGCTGTGCTATCACTCTGATCCCTAATTTGGGCAACAGGATGAAGTCTAGAGAGGGAATCGAAACAGTCAATGGGTGTATTTTTATGTGCTAATATTCTCTCTTGTTAACATTCAACATTGGTCAGCAATTTTGTCATTTTCCACTTTAGAAAATATATGGTGGAATGACATTCTTCATTAGTTGTAGAGTATCTTCAGTGATGATACATCATTCGAAGTTTATTTCTAATATAGTATTGATGGCAGAAATAAATCATAAGAGAATTTTTATTTTCTTGCCATTATGAACAGGGAAGTTTTATGACATAAATATTCATTTACACTTATTTTTACAACTGCATGTAGATATCCCAAGATAATTTGCTATTATGGCTGAATCCTATGGCAGCTAATTTTTAAGCACAGTATTCCTAAATAGAGAATATTGTAAGTATTGTTTCAGAATTTCTATATACAATTACCTCAAATAACTTGATATTTAGAAGGTCTTCGTAGGAAATAGTGAAAAATAAATTTTTAGCTCAGTAACAAAACATATTCATCTTAATTCCTTATAGGTCAAAGATAGATTGAACCATTTTAACAAATCAGAAATAAAATTTCACAACCAAAACTATCACATTTTATGAATCTAGGAACATTTTATTTGAAAAATATTTTCATGGCTAAAAATAATCATCTCAACTAGACACATTAATTTAGTTAATGCATATGTTTTAAAGTGCATAGGCTTTTTAATTAATCAGATAAACATTATAATTCTAATGTATTGATTTTCAATAGGAAATAGAACTTTTAAGCTGACCAAACACATTTTTTAGCTTCTCTGAGCATTCTCTTCCAGAAAGAAGGCTGGAGACAGATGGCCAATTGTTTGTTCTTTAGATCATCTTTTTTCTAGACTCCATCTAGACAATCACTTTTCCTTAAACATGCAGTTTCCTAAGACAGATTCAGTACATTTATAGGAACATAGATTTTTTTAAACATTATGATTCTAGCCACGGTTCATCTGATTGGGCATTTGCATTTCATAAATTTTAATCCAAAACACTTGCAGATTATTCTTTTCATAAGATATATTTATGAGACTTTATCTTCATCATTTTTTGGTAAATTTTGGGAAATCCTTACCTTTACCTTGTAATGGCAGAATGTACTGACATATCTGAGTTTCTCTCCCTCACTATCTGCCCCCCCCGTTTTTTCTTTTCTCTTTTTTTTCCTTCACTTTTTTTCTGTAACATTCTTTGAAAAACAGTTTTCTTTTTTACCTTTCTTTATTTAAGACTCTACTTTTTAAAAATAGATTCTAAAACTGGCTCTGTGTGGTATTTATCCAAGTAACATTGGTTTTCCATGTACACGTTTCCAACAGAATTCAAGCAAAGAAGCAGGAAAATGTATATTTTAATATATATTTATATTTTAACTGAGATTATTTTAATATACTTTTACTTACATATGCCATACTTTCTACACTACAACCATAATGTTAACACAGTACTTTAATAGATTAATCATTTTAAAATTGAATTAATTTGTTATACTGCTAAAATAATAGGGGACATATACTTACTCCAATCACATATAAGTATCATGGAATCGCACATCATCTTGCAAAATTGAAATTAAAACAATTTGAAGATAACAGAAAGTTAGATATATTTGATCATGGGGAAAGAGAAAGAAACAAGGGGGGGGAGTAAGGACATCGCTAAGTCATTAAATTAAACCAAAATATCCTAAAACAGAACTTCTTGGTGTGAAAAAAAAACCCTTATTATTTTAGGCTACTATAGTTAGGTTAATTATTTTATATAGCTTACAAAATTCCTAAATAAAACATATTCTTTATGTATGTGATGAATGTATCTTTAGAGCTTCTTATGTGTCTCCAGCAGTGATTTGAAGGAAAAGCAGAGCAAGCCACTGTGTTGTCCATTTATAGTAAATTTAACTGGCAGTTTCCCCATGTTTGGCTTTTTCCTTTTTATTTAGTAATACAACCAATAAATCTTGCACTGGATAATTTACTAAGCACATTAATTGCAGTATAGGTAATTGTGGGGTCAGTGTTTTCTCTGCTTGATATTATATCAGTCCCAAATAGTACAGTTTTTCTTAGTCCTTTTACATTTGATATTTTAAAAATATTTTCCCTTACCTAATTGCTCTGAATAAGACTTCCAAATATCTGATGAAATATTAAAGGGAACTTTCTCATCTTATTTCAGATCTTAGGAGGAAAGTCTTCTGTTTTACATTAATGAGGGTGTTAGCTGGAGATTGTCATAATGGTCTTTAAATGTAATGTTGTGTTCCTTCTCTACACAAACTATTGATTGATCTCTTACTATAAATACATATTTAATCTTCTTAATTTTCAATATCTATTGATGTAATTATGCTATTTGGGAAAGCACTTTAGTCTTCTCCTGGCTCAATGTTCAGAGGACAGTCTTAGTGGCTCTCGGGAGTGTAAATTATGTGCTTCAACCATCTGCTATATCTCCTCTAACCTGATTTGTGATTTTTAGTTTTATTATGGCTGATGTAGTTTGTTACCTTAATTAATTCTTTTGTTTCTAGGGTCCTACCAATTATTGTTCAGATTTCCAGATGCTACTATAGGACATAAGTTGGTCTTGCTGGTTTATCCAATGTTTCAGCATGGTGATGTTGTACTTCTTGGGTCTAGGGGAACATCCAGGGACACCCCAGTGTTTGATTCATATGTGCTGAACTGTGCTATCACTACTGAGTTAGTGTCATTTGGTCAAGATTAGTAAGTCTCTTGATATGTAGTTGGATTCAATTTGCCAAGACTTTGTTGAGGGCTATCTACATCAGTGGTATTGCTCCGCATTTTATTGTTTGTTTTGTGTATGTCTTTTAATGGATTTGATATTGGCCTCATAGAATATGCTTGGAAGTCTCCATCTTCAACAATTTGGAAGCGTTTGAGGGAAATGAATATTAGCTTATCTTCAAAAGTTTTGTAGAATTCTCCAGAAAATTCACTTGGACCTGGTCTTTTGTTCTTAAGAGAGAAGTTTTGTTATTGTTTTGATTTCTATATTTGTGATTGGGCTGTTTCAGCTACATAGTTCTTCCTAGTTCAGTTTTTGAGAGGTCACAAAATTCTAAAATATCTGTGCAATTGTATGTTTTCCAATTTCTTTGTACATGGATAGTCACACTGCTCTCTAGTACTAGTTTGTAAAAGTGGATCTTCATTTTCTGATTCTTTTACTAAAAATTTATGTCCTAATTATGCTAGTGAGGATTTTACAGATTTTAAAATCTTTTAAAATAGCTCTTTGTTTCATTAATTTGTGTATCAACTTTATTAACTTTATTTATTCCCTAATATGTACATGTATTTTTCTTTTAAATTTTGGTTCTAATTACTTCTTTTATTCTAGATACTTCCATCTAATATTGTATCTATATATTTGAGATTTTCTTATTTATCTTTCTGGGATTTTATTGTAATAAAATTTCTTAAGATTTGTTTTGTTGCATTTCATATAGAGTGATAGTTCTTCTTTCTGTTTCTATTGTTCTCCAGATATATTTTTTCTTCTTTTAAATCTTCATTGATCCAAACGTTATTGAAAAGCATAAATTTTAGTCTCTGCATGTTTAATCTTTACCTTGCTTTATGTGTAGTTGATTTGAAATCTCATGCTACGTGATTGGAAAAGATACTTAGTATGGAACTAAATCCACATGTTCATAATTCTTATCTATCCCATATAATATCTATTCTTGAGAATGTATCCTCTGTTCAGAGAAGAGTGTGCACTACCTCCTTAGGGATGTAAGTGTCTGAGTATTTTTGTATTTTATTTTAATTATTTTATGTAATGTATTTTTATTATTAAATTCTCTGGTTGTATTTATTTTTTTTACTATTCCTGAATCCCTTGTTTTTTCCTCCAATTCTGTGTTTTAAATTTATTACCTAATGAAACATAATTTTAATTCTGCAGGTTCATCTTATTTTTACAATGGTACATGCAGAATTTTTCTACTTGCAAATACTAGTTAGATATTATTTTCCTGAAGGTGATGTTACAGAGATCATTACATTTTTACATGCAGAATTTTTCTACTTGCAAATACTAGTTAGATATCATCTTCCTGAAGGTGATGTTACAGAGAAATGTGCAGATAGGGACCAGAAAGAGGAAGGAAGTACCAGACCTCAGTTAGATCATATTACATACCTTAATTTACACATGCGATCTAATTAATTATGCTACCAATCTAATTTACATAAGAGTATATGATATCAACATGTGAGATCATTATGTAATTGATTGTCCATCAGATTTTATTTGCATAAAGCCATGTGTGAACTGACTGATCATATAATCACTTCACACCATCATTTACAACCAGACTGGATGTTCCAACTAATGATCCCATAGGTATAACCAACCAGATAATAGAAACTACTAAAGAGGAGCAATTTGTAATGTAAATAAGCTCAGGTATTATATAGAAGGAGCCCCTTTCTCCCACTTGCTATTGGCCTTTCTGCCTGTTTTCCTGTTTCCTGTTCTGCCTGCCTTGCCTGTGCCAATTTGAGCTAATAAAAGAGTCATAAAACAGAACACATGTAGTGGTTGATATGCTAATTTCACATACCATCCACAAAAAAAAAACAGCATATCAGCATCTGCTGTAGCAGTAACATTGTGACTTCTGTGTTGAAATTCTCCCTTTTATATATTGCCATGATAGAGAGGAATGATAAGATCAGAATTATAATGCATTACAATATCGTTAGTGAGGGAAGGAAAAAATCCCAAGGAAGAACTTCATGCTGCATCTCTTCTTCTAAGATCACTCCTGATGCTATTTACATTAAATATTAGCTTTATAATTTTCCATTTCTGAGTCATGGGACATATTTGAGTTATTTTTTTGTTAGAAGTAAGAAGTGGCCTTAGCTAATTCATCTGCAGCTGGCCTAAAACACCAGGATGTTAAGTTTGGGAACCCACAACTTGTTTTTATCAGCATTGTGTCTTCCTCCCTTATCTGGAAATGCCATTGATTTTATTATGTATTATTTTCACAGTATCAGTCCTCCAATAGAACCAGGTATTTTAACAGCAGAGGTTGCTCATATGCTCCATCAAAGAACAGTTTACAAATTAATTCTTCCCTCCAATTTATTTGTAGAGTAACTCATTTTCAAATATAGAGAAAACCAGAGTGTAAGCTAAGGGGATAACTGTGGTGTCTAGTTAGTATCTGGTTGTATTTTATGGGGATTTTTGCTTATTATCACCTGTTGTGTTATTTCTCTTGAAGTTGGAAATATTCTGTAAAAAGGTTGATTTAGGTTTTAAGTGTTTCATTATTTATTGTACAGATAATTCCTGAAGATGCTTAGTGGACACTAGGGTGACAGGTGGCAGTAGTCAGGGTCCCCAGAATTACTCCCCAGTCTTACTAGAATGTCCATGAAGCACGAGAGATTGAACTCAGGGACCCATACATGAAGATATTTCTTTTACAACTTTGACCTACATAAGCAGCTGCACATTAATTGTTAACATAAGTTATGCATGCATTTATTACAGAGGTGTATATATTTATAAGTTCTTTAAATATGCCTTGATTAGATTTTGTTTTGTTGTATCTAGAAGAGTAGAAAAATAATACTGCTACAGTTGGAGCATGAAAGCTAATGAGAGAAAAACTTTTTGTATGTAATTTTCTGAGACTCGAGAGAAAACTAAAGAGTTGTCCTAATTAATATTAGGTTAATTAATGAACAGATTGTGTTAATATTACTGAAATGCATGTAATGGGTATTATACACTGGTGGAACTATATTCCAGCTGCCTGCATTTGAAAGGTTTTCTTTAATGAATAATTGTAGTAATGCATTTTTTAAATTACCAATTTATCAGAGATTATTAAAGAAATGTAAGGGCTGGAGATATAGCATAGAAGGTAGTGGGCTAGCACATGGCTAAGTTTGGTTTGATCTCTAGCACCCAATATCAGCTCCCAAGCAGGAGTGGTTCTTGATGACAGTTCCAGGATAGACTGAACAGTGTTGGGTGTGACTCAAAAACAAAACATAAGTAATAGAACAACAACAAAAGAAGTTCTACTTCCATGAAGAAATTAAACAATAAGAATCAAGTCAGGTGTCCAATTCCCAGGTAGATTGTCCCCAATCTGAAAAGCTCTAAAGAGTGTGGCTGAGGGGCTAGAGCAATGGCACAGTGGGTAGAGTGTTTGCCTTGCACGCGGCCAACCCACGTTCGATTCCCAGCATCCCATATGGTCCCCCGAGCACTGCCAGGAGTAATTCCTGAGTGCAGAACCAGGAGTAACCTCTGAGCATCGCTGGTTGTGACCCAAAAAGAAAATCAATCAATCAATAAATAAATAAAATAAAGAGTGTGGCTGAGGAGCAAAGCAGAGCACTTCTTCACCACTCTCTCACTCATCCTACACATACAAATATTTCTCAACTTAGGCTACTAACCACTTAAAAGCACACAGGTAAATGACAAAGATGATTTAGGTAACCCCTAAATGACAAAGGTCACGATGGTAAAGCAATGCAGGAAACCCACCAGGCTTAGTGAATAAAGAAGCTAGCCCAAATAACCCATTGAGTAATAATGAGATAGATAACCTCTCTGATAAGAAACTTAGGATGGAATTGTGAAGGATTAATAAGGAGCCAAAGAAATCATGGAATGCATCCCAAACAATTTCACAGAACAACAAAAATACAAGAAGAAATGACAGACATGAAAAACAATAGCCAACCTGCTGAGCCTCATGTCCCACCTCTACAACTTCCATGTGATGCATGTGCTTGGTCTTCAATGTGCTGCGCCAGCTCATGGGCGTGTTCTCGGAGTGGGACAAGCTATTGCTGAGAAGTTCCCAGATCTGAAGAATGTAAGCACCCAAATCCAGGAGGCCTGAAGAATACCAGCTTAAAGAAATTCAAATAAAAATATGCGAAGACACACCTTAATTCACTTAATCACTTAATCACTTAACTTCCCCTTAGTCATCAATTTGCTCGAGCGGGCGCCAGTAACGTCTCCATTTGTCCGTGTCGCGTGCTACTGTAGCCCAATGGCATCTGTTCGCTCTGGGAACATGAAGAGCCTAAAACCGATCGTTCATGATGTAGAGGAAGAAGTCTGACCATCTGATAGGTGGGCGGCCACGCGGTCTTTTGACATCCCGTGGAATCCAGTCAGTAACAGCTCTAGTCCAGCGGTCGTCTTTAAATCTCATTACGTGACCAACCCATCTGATTTTTGACACCTTGGCAAATGAGACAGTGTCCCTGATTCTTGATCGTCCACGGATGTCGGAACTCCGGATTTTTTCTCTCATTTGTGTGAAACGTGATATTCCAAGCATAGCTCTTTCTATTCTTCTTTGGGAGACCTGAATAGCGTTCTCATCCTGTTTGCGCAGGGCCCAGGTCTCTGAGGCATATGTTAATGCAGGAAGAACAGTGGAATCAAAGAGATGTGCCCGGAGCCGGAGGTTCTTTGTCCTCTTAGCTATTTCTTCAACGTTCTAGAAGGCGTTCCAAGCCGCTCTCTTCCTCCTGCGCAGCTCGGGTGCCAGGACATTGGTCATGTTGACCTCTCAACCTAGGTACACATAGTTGTTGCTTTCGGAGATGGTCGTTCCGTTGAGAGCGAACGGGGCATCAGGAACGAGGCTGTTTCTCATAAACATTGTCTTCGTAAGATTCAGCTGTAGTCCTACCTTTCCACACTCACGGTCAAAGTCGGCCAGCATTTGTGCCACTTGGCTGATGTTTGGTGTTATTAAAACAATGTCATCAGTAAAGCGGAGGTGGTGTAGTTGCCAACCATCTATCTTCACTCCCATTCCTTCCCATTCCAGTCGTCGCATGATGTTCTCGAGGGTGGCACTGAAGAGTTTCGGTGAAATGGTATCACCCTGCCGAACCCCTCTCTTGACATCAACGATCACTTCTTTGTAGAATGGTGAGATCCTGGTAGTGAATCTGCAATACAGCTCATGGAGGATCCTGATGTATTGGGCTTGAATGCCCTGATTGGCTAGGGCTTCAATGACCGCTTCAGTCTCAACAGAATCAAAGGCCTTCTTTGAATCAATGAACGTTAAACAGAGCGGCATCTTGAACTCCCGAGAAACCTCAATGAGCTTGGTTATCATGTGGATATGGTCGATGGTGCTGAATCCTTTGCGGAACCCGGCTTGCTCGCATGGTTGTCCTTCATCTAGTGTTCTGCCAATCCTATTTAGGATGAGTCGAGTGAACAACTTGTAGATGACAGACAATGGGCAGATCGGGCGATAGTTGCCAATGTCTTGGATGTCTCCCTTCTTGAACAGTAGTACGGTCCTGCTGGTTTTCCACTGGGACAGAATCTTGCATTCAGACAGGTAGCGAGTGAAGAGCCGAGCCAGTGTATCGATGAGTACTGATGGCAGGTTCTTCAGTTGTTCAGGTCTGACCTTGTCTGGGCCGGGTACTGTTTGTTTCTTTACCGACGAAATGGCGTGTTGGATTTCGGAAGGGAGAACGTTGGGAACGATATATCCATCCCTTGGAATTTGGTATGTCAGCAAGTGGACATGACTATCGAAGAGATTTGAGTAGAAGTCATGGATAATCTTCTCCATTGCCATTCTGGAGGATGTAATGGATCCATCAGGACGTCGGAGGGCAGTCATCTCGGTCTTGTAGTTGGCGAAGGACAGGTGGGCGTAACGAATACTTTTCCCAGCTTTGGACACTATCTCCACTACCCAGCCATCGCCACACTCCAGGACGCTTTCCGGACCCTCGCAGCTAATACCCATCTTCCGGAAGTTTTGTACCGTATTTGATAGGGTTCAAATATGCTAACACCTACAAGGGTGATTGGAGGTCGCCCCAAAAGCCTCTATCCCTCTCGGAAAGACTGGCAAGCTACTGAGAGTATTCTGTCCACACGGAAGAGCTTGGAAAGCTATCCATTGTGTATTTGATATGCCAAAACCAGTAACTACAACTGGTCTCATTCACCTGACCCTGAAGGCTTCACCGACATGGCAGCACTGAGAAGAATGAGAAAGGAGAGGCCGACAAAATCTCAAGGCCGAACTGGGCTGCCACAACGAAGGAAGACAAAACTGATCGTCTGTACTTTCAATGCACATATGCTAGCATCAGATTCATCCATCGAGGACCTGATGGTACAAGCGCGAATGATCAAGTACGACATCATTGGTCTGACTGAGACAAGAAGGCACGAATCTCACCATGCCATTTTCGACACTGGAGAAGAATTGTTCCTTGGAACATGTGATAAAAGAGGTGTTGGAGGCGTCGGTGTCCTTGTCACCACAAACTTGGCCAAGAGCATTGATTCATTCGAATGCCTAACAACCTGAATCAGACGTTTACATTTGAATAGATGTGGCTCACTGCCTGCAGTTTCTATCTTCGTTGTCTATGCACCAACATCTCATTATGATGAAAGAGAAATCGAGAAGTTCTACATGGAGCTGGAGATGTTCTATAAAGAAGACCACACCTTCTACAAGATCATTGTGGGTGATTTTAATGCCAAGATAGGACCAAGAAGATCAGCTGAAGAACTTCACATCGGGACCCATGGCCTAGAATGGAACGAACAGGGTGAGAGACTGTCTGAGTTCATCATGTCGACCAAGACCATCCATGGTAACTCACAGTTCCAGAAGGCAGAATCTAAATGTTAAACATGGGAGTCTCCCCGTGGATGATTCCACAACGAAATAGAACACAGCTTATTCAATCAACAGTTTTGCCTGACTGATGTCGCTGTTGTCCCAAAATTTCGAATGGGATTGGACCACCGTCTCCTTCGTGCAAAATTCTACTTCACGGAGTGGGGAGAAAGGGCTGCAAAATTCAAAAAGAGAACTCCCAGAACGACCACCAACTGGGAACTCTTTGGCACTATTGCGGCAACATGGGAAGATGCCATTGTTGACAACATTGACAAGGAATACGATCGACTGGTTCAGCACCTCCATAAATGTGCGAGGAAAGGCAAGAGAGAGATAGCCACAAAAAAAGCCTGACTTCGAAAGCTCTTGAGCTAATTCGCCATTGTGGTTTGGCGCATGCCTCAGGCAACTGCAAGCTAATGTCTCAGCTCACAAAGCAGTGCAGAGATGCTATCAAGGAAGACCTCAACGAGAGAAGAGCAGAAGTACTGGTAGATGTGGCAGAATCTGTGAAAAGTATTCGTTACATCCTTACATCCGCTTGTCCTTCACCAACACCTTAATTAGAATGACAAAACCCACAGATAGAGATAGAATACTGAAAGCAGCAAGATCAAAGAAGGAAATAGCTTATAATGGAGCATCACTAAGATTCACAGCAGATTTATCAGATAAAACCATCCAGGACTGAAGACACTGATGGGATATAGTGAACAAACTTAATGAAACAAATGCCTCACCAAGAATACATTACCCAGCCAGACTCTCATTTAGATTTGAAGAAACATTATACAACTTTACAGAGGGAGAACAACTCAGGCAGTTTATAGAAGCAAAACCAATGTTATAAGAAGAAGTAAATGGGCAACTTTGAACAAGAAAATTTCCACAAGTACACCCACTTTAAAAAAAATGGCACAGATCCCCATCACAATAATCTCTGTCAATGCCAATGGACTAAATTCACCAATCAAGAGGCACAGAGTGGCAGGGTGGATTAGAAAATTAAACGCAACTATTTGCTGCCTACAAGAGACACAGCTAAACAATCAAAGCAAACACAGGCTCAAAGTAAATGGTTGGAAAACTCCCCGTAAAAAAGATGGGGTGGCCATACTAGTATCAATAAAAAAAAACCTTCAGACTGAAGAAGGTTATTAGAGACAGTGAAGGTCATTTCTTAATGGCCAAGGCCAGTTTACCAGGAAAAACTCAATCTGAAATGTGTATGCACTGAACTAGGGACCAGAAAAATACTTGAAAGAAATTCTAATAGACTTGAAGAAAGACATTGATAGCAACAGCTATAGTAGATTGAGACTTTAAAAGTGCTTTGTCACCTCTTGATAGATAGGGCTGGAATGATAGCACAGCGGTAGGGTGTTTGCCTTGCACTCAGCCAACATGGCTGACCTGAGTTCGATTCCTCTGCCCCTCTCGGAGAGCCCGGCAAGCTACCGAGAGTATCTCGCCCGCACGGCAGAGCCTTGCAAGCTCCCCGTGATGTATTCGATATGCCAAACACAGTAACAACAAAGTCTCCAATGGAGACGTTACTGGGTCCGCTCGAGCAAATCGAAGAACAACGGGAGGGCCTTTACCTTTACCTTGATAGATCAACTCGATTAAATCTCAGCAAGGAAATAATTTATTTGAGGTAACAAATTGAAGAGAGGGGGATAGTAGATCTATTATTCAGGACTTTTCTTTTTTCAATTAGTGAAACACCATGAGGTACAGATTTTATTGCTTGGGTTCCAGTTATACAATGATTGAGTACCCATTCCTCCACCAGTGCCCATTCCCCACATCCAATGCTCCTGAAATCCCTCCAGCCCCCCCCCCCATCCACCCCCTCCCCTGTGGCAGGGCATTTCCTTTTGTTTTCTCTCTCCTTTTGGTTGCTGTAGTTTGCAAAAGAGGCATTGAGTGGCAATCATGATCGGTCATAGGTTACTTTCATCGTGCACCTCTCATCCTGGGAGGATTCTCCCAAAACCCTTTAATTGGTACTCCCTTCTTTATCAGAGCTACCTTCTTCCTCAGTATATGCGGCTGACCTCCAAGCCATGGAGTGAACGTCCTGGTACTTATCTCAACAAATTGGGAGACTAACACCCAAGAATATACAGGACTTTTCATTCCAAAAAGGCTGAATACACATTCATCTCCAGTGTTCATGGTACATTCTCCAAGATAGACTATATGCTGGGTCACAAAACATACATCCAAAAAATTAAGAGCATAAAAATATATCAACTACCTTTAGACCCTTTTAGCATTGAAAATAGAGAGAAATCACATACAGATTTGGAGAATCAAATAAAACACCTGGAAATCAAGCAGCTCCATACTGAAAAAACATTGGATCACTTGCTTACTTGATCACTTGACATCTATGGTCATTGATTTGCTCAAGCAGGTGCCAGTAAAGTCTCCATTTGTCTCTGCCGCATGCTAGTGTAGTCCAATGGTGTTGGCTCATTCTAGGAACATGAAAGCCCGAACCAAACATTCAGGGTCTTGACAAAGAAGTCTGACATCTCGTAGGTGGGCAGCCACGCGATACTTTGACATCTCATGGAATCCAGTCAGTACTGGCTCTAGTCCAGCAGTTGTCTCCAAATCTCAATACGTGTCCAGCCCATCTGATTTTAGACACCTTGGTAAACAAGAGAGATTCTCTCTCATTTCTTGACCATTGATAAGGGTTGGAACTCCGGATTGTTTCCCTCATTTGAGTGAAGCATGATATTCCAAGCATAGCTCTTTTGATTCCTCTTTGGGAGACTTGAAGAACATTCTCATTCTGTTTTCATAGGGCCCAGGTCTCTGAAGCGTATGTTGTTGCAGGAAGAAGAGTGGAATTGAAGAGATGTTCCCAGAGTCAGAGGTTATTTATCCTCTTAGCTATTTCTTGGATGCTCTTGAAGGCATTACAAGCTGCTCTCTTCCTCTTGTGCAACTCAGGTGTAAGGTCATTCATCATGTTGACTTCTCAACCTAGGTAGACATAACTGTTGCATTCAGAGGAGTTTGTTCCGTTGAGAGCGAATGGAATGTCAGGAACAAGACTGTTTCTCATAAATATTGTCTTTGTGAGATTCAGACGCAGTCTGACTTTTCCACACTCACAGTCCAAGTTGGCCAGCAATAGTGCCACTTGGCTAATGTTTGGTGTTATTAGAACGATGTCATCAACAAAGCAGGGGTGATGTAGTTGCTGACCATCTATATTCACTCCCATTCCTTCCCATTCCAGTTATTTCATGATGTTCTCGAGGGTGGCACTGAAGAGTTTCGGTGAAATGATATCACCCCGCCGAACCACTCTCTTTACATGGATGATTACTTCTTTGTAGAATGATAAGATTCTGGTAGTGAATCTGTAATACAGCTAATAGAGAATCCTGATACATTGAGTTTGAATGCCGTGATTGGCTAGGGCTTCAATGACTGCTTCTGTCTCAACAGAATCAAAGGCCTCTTTAAATCAATGAACATCAGACAGAGCGGCATCTTGAACTACCGAGAAACCTCAATGTGCTTGGTTATCGTGTGGATATGGTTCTTCGTGCTAAATCCTATTTGGAACCCAGCTTACTTGCATGTTTGTCCTTCATCTAGTGTTCTGACAATCCTATTTGGGATGACTCAAGTGAACAGCTTGTAGATGGCAGGCAATAGGCATATCGGGCAATAGTTGTCAAAGTCATGGATTGTACAGTTGTACAGTTCTTGTTCTTGTACAGCTGACGGTTTTCCATTGGGAAGAAACCTTGTATTCAGACTTTTGAAGAGCCAAGTGAGTATATTGATGAGTACTGATGGCATATTCTTCAAGTGTTAAGGTCTGACCTTGTCTGGGCTGGGTGCTGTTCATTTCTTTACCAACAAAATGGCGTGTTGGATTTCGGAAGGGAGAATGCTGGGAATGACATATCCACCCTGTGGAATTTGGTATGTGGGCAGGTGGACGTGGCTATCAAAGAGATCTGAGTTGAAGTCATGGATAATCTTCTCCATTGCTCTTCTGGATAATGTGTAGATCCATCAGGACGTCAGAGGGTAGTCATCTTGGTCTTGTAGTTGGCAAAGGACAAGCAGACGTTGCGAATGCTTTTCCCAGCTTCTGCTACATCTACCAGTACTGCTGCTCTTCTCTCTTTGAGGTCTTCCTTTATCACTTCTCTGCATTGCTTTACGAGCTCTGACGTCCGCTTGCAGTTGCCTGAGGCTTGCGCCAAGCCACGTTGGTGAAGCTCAATAGTTTTCAAAGACAGGCAGTTTTTTTGGGGGGGGGCTAGCTTTCTCTTGGTATTCCTCATACAATCATGGAGGTGCTGAACCAGTTGATCTTATTCCTCATCAATATTGTCAATGATGGCATCTTCCCATGTTGCTGCAATAGTGCCAAAGAGCTCCCAGTTGGTGATCATTCTGGGTGTTCTCTTCTTAAAATTTGTAGCCTTTTCTCCCCACTCTGTGAAGTAGAATTTTGCACGGAGGAGATGGCGGTCCGATCCCATTTGGAATTTTGGGACAACAGCAACATCAGCCAGGCAAAACTATCAATTTAATATGATGTGGTCAATTTCATTGTGAAACTGTCCACCAGGAGACTCCCATGTCCAATGTTTAGATTAGACCTTCTGGAACTGTGAGTTACCATGGATGGTCTTTGTCTAAATGATGAACTCAGACAGTCTCTCACCCTATTCATTCCATTCTAGGCCATGGGTCCTGATGTGGAGTTTTTCAACTGATCCGTTTTTCAACTGATCTCGGTCTTATCTTGGCATTAAAATCACTGACAATGATCTTGTAGAATGTGTGGTCTTCTTTATAGGACTTCTCCAGCTTCATGTAGAACTTCTCAATTTCTCCTTCATCATATAGGGAGAAGAAATTAACAGAAACTTCCTCAAAGAAAAAATTCAAATGGTCAAAAGGTACATGAAAAAATGCTCTACATCATTAATTTTCAGGGAGATGAAAATCAAAACAACAATGTGATAGCATCTCATGCCACAGAGACTGCTACAAACACAAATGAACAAAAATATACAGTTCCGGTGCAGATTTGGGGAGAAAGGTATCCTCATTCATTGGTGGTGGAATGCCGACTGGTCCAGCCTTTTTGGAAAACAATATGGACATTCCTCATAAAGCTAAAAATTGAGCTCCCATTTGACCCGGCAATCCTGTACGCTGGGGGTCCAAAAACATACATCAGGAACACCATCTGCACTTCTATGTTCATTGCAGCACTATTCACAGTAGGCAGAAGCTGGAAACCACCTGAGTGCCCGGGAATAGATGATTGGATAAAGAAACTATGGTACAAATTACATAATGGAATATTACATAGCTGTTAGGAAAAATGAGGTCATGATATTTGCCTATAAATGGAAAGACTTGGAGACTATGCAGCTGAATGAAATAAGTTATATTGAGAAGGATATGGAATGACTGCATTTTTGTGTGTGATATACAAACAGTATGATATTAATATACAATTCTGGGGAAAAAGGGCTAGGAGGGCAGGGTCAGGTCAGTGGTTGGTCAATGGTATTGGAGATGGATATTATTTAAGATATAGGAGGATCCATTATGTTTGTACTAGTTGGAAATGATCTCTCTGGACATAAACTTAATGTTGAAGCAGACAAAGTGATATACACGATAATGTTATCACAAACCATAATGCCTAAAATGAGAGATAGATAGATAGATGATAGATAGATAGATAGATAGATAGATAGATAGATAGATAGATAGATAGAGAGGAGAAATGCCTTCCATAGATGCAGGCTGGAGTTGTGTGGTGGCTTGAAGGGGTGGGAGGGAAATAGGACAATTGTGCTGGAAAATTACAGTGGTGGAGGAATGGGTGTTGGAACATTGTATGGCAAATGCAATCATGAACAATTTTGTAATGCTCTCTCTCACAGTTATTCAATTAAAAAAATGAATCACATCAATTCTCCAGCGACCCAGGGGTTTCTCCCATAAGCTACCTCTTGCCAGTTCCAGATAATCTCACCATCGGCCACCCTCCCTATTATTCAGCTGCTTCTCCAGGAAGGGAGCATAAAATGAGCCCCACATAGTCATGCCACCATATTCCACACCAGGCTGTTTTCACTTGGGGAACCCCAGAAGGGGGTGGGTAGGAGACCTCCCCACACCAAGGAAGCCAGCCCCAGCAGCCGACCTACACAAGCCAGTTGCAGCCATGGCCCAGGCCACTCCCCACATACTCAGACGGAGCCTCACATATGAGTGAACATATTCCTGGACAGTGCAGCCACTTTTGTGGCCACATGGCATATCATAAGACACTCCCTACCCATTCTACATATTTACCACACCATATTTGATGGGGTTCAGACAATAGGCAACAGATCATAGAGGGAAATATATATGTATATATACATATTTTCAGACATGTATACCCATGTTCACATTACCCAAACTTTAACAACATGTTAGTGATATCCTATAGAATGTATTAATGGTTGTATTTTGGGAGAGGGCTTGGGGCTTGGGATGGAAACAATGAGAAATTGTTGGTGGGAAGGTGTAATGGTGGTGGGATTGGTGTTTGAATATTAAATGTAATCAAATATTGTGAACTTATAAAATAAAAATTTAAAAAAAGAATCACATCAAGGTAAATTCCTTTATTCATAATATTATTGACTGAACTAAAGAATCTTTACTGGGAGGCTGGGGTGATAGAACAGCGGGTAGGGCTTTTGCCTTGCATGCGACCAACCCAGGTTCGATTTCCAGCATCCCATATGGTCCCCTGAGCACCGGCAGAAGTAATTCCTAAGTGTAAAGCCAGGAATAAACACTGAGCATCGCCAGGTGTGACCCAAAAAGCAAAAAAAAATGTGTATTGGGAACAAAAATAATAAGAACTATCCAAATATAAGATTTATTAAATAAACTTTAGACCAGCTATTAATGCTAAGATGTAGTTATAGAAGTTAAAGGGGCGGGAGTGGTAATACAATGGGTAGGGCATTTGACTTGACCCAGCTTCAATCCATGCCTCCCATATAGTCTCCCAACAATGTCATGAATAATTACTGAGTACAGATCTAGGAGTAAACCTTGATCATTACTGGGTGTGGCCAAAAAGCAAACAAAAAAAATAATAGAAGTTAGACACATGAGATGAGGGAAATAAATATTGAAGTATTTTGTCTTTAAATATAGAGATCAACAAGATATAGACTAGATGCAAAATGATCTAGAGAAATACAGTAAGGAGCACTACTTCGTGGAATTAAAAATGGAGTAATATAGGTAAGCCAATGATTAAAATATGTCAATATTTTCTGAATAGCAAATTTTCTGTGATATTGAGACTTAATTTCTCTTTACTAAGTACTATTTTCTCTTAGAAATAGCCAACCTTGATTAAATATTTTCTGATTTAGGCTTTCAAATTACCTACCCATTTATTGAAGTCCCAATCTTCCAGGTTGCAAATGCCTTGAAGGCAGAGACATTTACATTTTATAAACAACTAAAATTGGTGCATAAAAGCCATTTAAATATTTGAAGGATCAAAATTAATTAATGGATGTTTAACTGGGTCAAATGGTTCAGAATTCAATTGAAATTGAAATTAGAAAAGATTATTCAGCACTTGGCTTTGAATGCTGTCCATGGTGCTGATCACATATTTTGAGCAAGATGCAGTTTTTATTTTCTAGAAAATTTTCTCTTACTTTATGTATCTATTAAAAATTATTATTTTTGTTATTATATTATATTTTCTGTTCTCTTTGAACTTAAGAAAATGTTTTAAAATGCTAAAGCATGAACACTACAGTAATAGAATATTTAAAGTTGAAATATTGACCTACTATTTACAGGTTAATTCTGTATCTTTATATAGATTTCACTGGATTCTTCTTTGGAACCCTCTGGGCTCCCAAATATATTTCACCAGAAGTCAAAAGTGTTCTCTTTGTTGTTTATAATGACTACTCTGTTCCTTTTGTTTATTCTCTTACTGTGATTCATATGAATTTTGGTCAGTTAGGTGTTACTCCATAAGCCCATAGGCCATCTTCATTCTTTTCATTTGCTTTCTTTTTGCTATGCTGATTGGGCGGGTTAAACCCTCAATTCTTTTTTTAAAGTACTCTCTCCATATTTTTATTAAAGGGTTTAACTGAAAATGGTTTTTTTTAATAGTTATTAGTGAATCACCGTGAGGTACAGTTACAGGCTTACAAACTTTTGTGCTTGAATTTCAGTAATACAATAATCGAGTACCCATCCCTCCACCATCGCACATTTACCACCACAAGTGGTCCCAGAATCTCTCCCACCACCCCCAACCCGTCCCTCCAGCTCCACCTGGCCTCCGTGGCAGGGCATTCCCTTTTGCTCTCTCTCCCTCTCTCCTTTTGGATGTTGTGGTTTGCAATATAAGTATTAAGTGACCTTATGTTTGGTCTATAGTGTACTTTCAGCACTCATCTCCCATCCTGAATGGACCCTCCAAGCACGCCCTCTTAGCACCCTTAATTTGGTAGTCCCTATCTGAGCTGCCCTTTCCCCCACAATCTGAGGCCAGTTTCCAAGTTGTGAGGTAATCCTCCTGGTATTTATCTCTACTATTCTTGGGAGTTAGTCTCCCATTCTGTTACTTTATATTCCACAAATGAGCGTATTCTTTCTATGCCTGTCCCTCTCTTTCAGAGTCATTTCACTTAACATGGGCTGGAGTGATAGCACAGCAGTAAGGTGTTTGCCTTGCGCACATCCAGCCCGGCCAAGCTGGGTTCGATTCCTCTGCCCCTCTTGGAGAGCCCAGCAAGCTACCAAGAGTAACTCGCCTACACGGCAAAGTCTGGCAAGCTACCCATGACAAAGTATTCAATATGCCAAACACAGTAACAAGTCTCACAAAGGAGACGTTACTGGGTCTGCTCGAGCAAATCGATGAACAACGGGAGGACAGTGTTTCATGTTTCACTTAACATAATGCTTTCTGTATTGATCCACCTATATGCAAATTTCATGACTTTATCTTTTCTAACAGCTGCATAGTATTACATTGTGTAGATATACCGATATTTCTTTAACCTGTCTTCTGTTCTCAGACACTCGCTGATTTTCCAGATTCTGGCTATTGTAAAAAGTGCTGCAATGAACATACAAATGCAGATGTCATTTCTAGTATACGTTTTTGCCTCTCCGGGATACATTCTCAGAAGTTTTACTGCTGG
This sequence comes from Sorex fumeus, assembly GCF_029834395.1. NCBI lineage: Eukaryota > Metazoa > Chordata > Mammalia > Eulipotyphla > Soricidae > Sorex > Sorex fumeus. Next base: position 64,958,742 of record NW_026606063.1, on the reverse strand, counting down.
GTCAAATGGGAGCTCAATTTCTAATTTTTTGAGAAGCATTCGTAATGTTTTTTTTCTTTTGGGGTCACACCCAGCGATGCACAGGAGTTACTCCTGGCTCTGCATTCAGGAATTACTCTTACTGGTACCATATGGGATGCTGGGTATCGAACTCAGGTCGACCACATGCAAGGCAAATGCCTTACCTGCTGCGCTATCTCTCCAGCCCTGGTTTTCTAAAGGACAATTCTCAATCTTACTGATCATTCCCTTACTTTAAATTAACCTGTTTAAAGTAAGGTTTAATTGTAATTAATATAGTTCCCTAATTTTTAGATGATCACAACAAAAATGCCATGTAATAGTTTTTAGATCATATAATAAAATAAAAATTTTTTACAAAGAAAGGATGCATGGAGATTTTGACAGTAGAACATCTTAAAATCACTATCACTGTCACTGTCCTCCCGTTGTTCATCGATTTGCTCAAGCGGGCCCAGTAACGTCTCCATTGGAGACATTGTTGTTACTGTGTTTGGCATATCGAATACATCACGGGTAGCTTGCCAGGCTCTGCCATGTGGGCGGGATACTCTCGGTAGCTTGCCGGGCTCTTCAAGAGGGACGGAGGAATCGAACTCGGGTCGGCCATGTTGGCTGCGTGCAAGGCAAATGCCCTACCACTGTGCTATCGCTCCAGGCCCTTAAAATCATATTTAGTGAAAATAATATATTAAATTGCACTAAAATAACACGGTTGCACTGTCCTCCCATTGTTCATAGATTTGCTCAAGCGGGCACAGTGACATTATAAGACTTGTTGTTACTGTGTTTGGCATATTGAATATATCACGGGTAGCTTGCCAGGCTTTGCCATGCAGTCTAGATACTCTCAGTAGCTTGCCAGGCTCTCTAAGAGGCATGGAGGAATTGAATTCTGGTTAGCCTGGTTGGCCACGTGCAAGGCAAACACCCTACCCCCTGTGCTATTGCTCCAGCCCCAAAATAAAGGCATTGAAATATATAGTTTACAAATAATAGAATTGACTTACATATTTGAATTCATTTTTATATTTAAAGAAAAAAAGATACAAACGTTCAGCAAAACTAAAATCTGCTCTTTGATAGAGTAAAGAAAACTGATAAACCCATAAGGGAGTGAAGTTTTATGTTCTACTGTGTATATGGCTCCACTGGTTTTCAAAGTAATCAGATCTGAAGGAGGCCTCAATGTAAACAGGACAGAAAGCTTGCAGTGATGCTCCTTTACCAGAGCCCCTTGTCTTCTGGGAGAAATTTAGATTGCGTGGTAAGTACAAAAAAAAAGAAAAGAAAAAAATGATCATGGATTTTATTTTATCTTCGGGACTCCTTGTGGGGAAGGAAATGTGTATCTCATATAAAGAAATTGACGGCTTCTAAGAAAGATGAGAAACTGCAGAGAGGAAACCCTAGCTCAGTTTTTTATAAATTGAAATTATGTGATTATGTTTGTACCATCTTGCACTTTATGGGCACACCACCTTGCACTTTATGGGCACACAAGCACACCAGGAAGGATCTATGTAAGTTTACTTACTGAGCATGTCTTTCCTGGTATCACCTTTTTTTTGTGTGTGTGAAATTCAATTTGTATTTTTTTTTAAAATTTTTACTAGTGAGTGTGCTTCTCTTTAAAATTCTTTGGGCTGGAGCGATAGCACAGCGGTAGGGTGTTCGCCTTACAAGCGGCCAACATGGCCAACCTGAGTTCGATTCCTCCGTCCCTCTCGGAGAGCCCGGCAAGCTACCGAGAGTATTCGATATGCCAAACACAGTAACAACAAAGTCTCCAATGGATACGTTACTGGGCCCGCTCGAGCAAATCGACGATCAACGGGAGGGCCTTTACCTTTACCTTTACTTTTACTAGTGAAACACTGTGACGTTCAGTTGTAGACTTAAAAATTTTCGTACTTGGATTTCGGTTATACAATGATGGAGCACCCATCCCTCCACCAGTGCCCATTCTCCACCACCAATGATCCCAGCATCCCTCCCACCCCTCACTCTCTCCCACCCCACCCCGCCTCTGTGGCAGGGCATTCCCTTTTGTTCTCTCTCTCCTTTTGGGTGTTGTCTCACTGTATTTCTGAGGAGAGGTTTCTCCATTAGTATGTCTATATCTTAGGAATATGGTGAAATCTGTGTAATTGGTTCCTCACTGTCTCTAAGCTAGTGATCAGTGTTTACTTCTAGATCTATGAGTCAGGGGTAATTTCTGGTGACACTTAGGGAGCCATATATGAGGCCAGTGATCAAATCCATGTCAGTCATATACCAGACAAGTATCTCATTGCTGTACTATATCTCTAGTCCCAGATATGTTTTAAAAATGTTTTAAATACTATGTATGTGTGTGTGTGTGTGTGTGTGTGCTGCATGCATGCACACACACACATATATGCTTGCAGTGTTGGGTATCAAATCAAGTTCTCATACATACATACCAAGTGCTCTACTACTGAAACATCCCCAAACAAGGCTTGATCCTTCTAATAAAATAACTTAAAATTGTATTGCAGTCAATATTCCTTACAAATCTTACAAATTTTATTGCAGTCTGGATATTGATGAATAGGTATAAGGGCTATGAAAAAACTCGATTGAAAGCTCATTGTTTCTTGTTTCAGTGTGTGTGGAGGGAGACATACCCGGAAATACTCAGGACTTACTCCTGGCTCTGCATTTAGGAATTGCTTCTGGCAGTACATGGGGGACCATATGGGATACCATGAATCCAACCCAGGTTGGCAATGTGCAAAGTAAGTACCCTACCCGCTGTACTATTGCTCCAGTCCCTATAAAGCTCATTCATCTTGACTCTGGACTCTTCTACACAATATTTGCAAGTCCCGCTGCTTGTATTTCAATATTCATCTTGTGACTAAGAGAATATAAATCAAAGGAATGCTAAGGAGGATGCAAGCCACAGATATATCTTGGGTTGATAACAACGCTACGTCAAGGTAGAGTTGTCCTGGCCTCTCCCCCAGAAGACTTTGAGTATTTAGACTCATATTGAATTTTTCACTTCCTGAAACTTTGCATTACAGTAGCAAAAAAGCAATTATTGGTTTGATTCTTCAAAAATAGCTTTTATGTACACTAGAAATATACAGCAAACATTCATGTTCATAGTTGCAATCTATTACTTGACCAATAGATACCTGGGAAATCCACCAATATTTAAAGCTTGTTTATTATTATTAGTTTTGATGAATTGTACTCATAAGAAGTTAAACACAGATAAAAAATGAACAGATATACTAATAAACATATATACACGGTTAAACTCCAGACTTATCCACCATTACTTATTTACACTAAAAGCACATAAACTCATGGAGTAAATGTTACTACAGCGAACCATGGAATCAGGTTGCTAAATTGTGCTGAAAAACCTGAAGCAGAGGCAAATAGTAGACTGAAGCAAAATATACTGATTAGAAGTCTACAGATCTTTAAAGTGATCACATATACTTTTATCTGAAACATTGCTCGGGGCAGCTAATGAGATCATCTATTGCTATGAAAACTGTTGTTTAACCGGTGTGCTCAATAATAACCTTAACTTTATTGAATACTGAAGTTGCTATCCCTGCTTTAATTTGTTGTACTTATAGCATGGTGGCAGTAAACAATCCTTACCATCCTTTAGTGACTGTCTTGAAGCCTAAGGTCTTGTGTCAAGACATTTTAGTGAAAGTTTTTAAATATAAAGTCCATAGACTTGTAGACTTTGACCTTATCACTGATTGCTGTATCACCAAACTGTATATGTGTGCTTTCTGTTTCCATAATATTTCCCATGGTTATTATTCTATAACAGTTGCAAATATTAATATGTTCAAACTACATATGATCAATAATAAATGCTACAGAAGTGAAACTTACATAAACATTGAAAAACAGAGGCATCATCATTAAAATACAATCACTGTCACTGTCACTGTCCTCCCATGGTTCATTGATTTGCTCGAGCGGGCCCAGTAACGTCCCCATCGTGAGACTTGTTGTTATTGTGCTTGGCATACTGAATACTCTTGGTAGCTTGCCAGGCTCTCCGAGAGGGGTTGAGGAATCGAACCCGGCTCGGCTGGGCTAGCTGCACGCAAGACAAACGCCCTACCACTGTGCTATCGCTCCAAAATACAATCATCTCATATTATTTTTCTCTTAATTCATTTTCCTATTTTGCAATAAATTTTTTAAATTAGAAAAACCTTTGGGAAAAATTCTGGGGAGAACAAATTAACTTTACATAATTTGGTATCATCCCAGTCAACCAAATTTTTTCAGGTATTATGTTTTATTATAAGTGATATGATTCATCTTCTCTCTGGCTACTCTAACCTTTGAACAACATACAGAAAAGCAAAATACAGAGTTTTCAATTCACATTAAAGGAAAGTATGACACTTTGAGTTTGAGAAGATATTCATGATAGTAGTCAGTTGAAATGTTCATATTTACATTCTCTTGTGTTGGAGTCATTGAATTATATAACTCTCTATGCATATTATATATAAAATAAATTATATAGCTCTATAATTTTCCTATGATTTTTGATCAGAGCTTGGATACATTGTATTTATAGTAATATTAGTGAAAAATTGAAAAGAACATGGTTCTAAAAATCTTTTATTCATTGATTTGTGTGGTTACTTACTCACTTTTATGGACTAACCATGCAAATGATAATATTTATGTTCACTATCATTATCACCCCCTTTTTCTTCAATTCGCTCAAGCGGGCCCAGTAATGTCTCCATTCATCCCTGTCAAGTGCAAGTGTAGCCCGATGACATATTGGGGGGCTCCTTCAGGTTCAGGGGAATGAGGATCATTCATTGTTACTGTATTTGACATATCGAGTATGCCACAGGTAGCTTGTGCTTGTGCTCTGCTGTGCAGGCGGGATACTCTCAATAGCTTGCTGGGCTCTCCGAGATGGACGGAGGTTTTTGGGGCAGCCTCTAATCACCTTTACAGGTGTTCCTAGTCCGGCATATAGGCAGATATTATCTTCTCAGTAGCCTGCATGAGAATATCAATATTTATGATATCATTGTGCAACATGAGAGCCTGCAATAAATCAAAGATTTAAACAAATGTAGGGATATTCCATGTTCATGTATCAGAATAATTATTAGCAGGTGGTTATTCTATGGATTTAGAAATTCATAGAAACCAAATCAAAATCTGATATATTTATTGAGTGAAATTTTAGAATTGATTCTAGATCTTATATGGAAAGTCAAACTCCAAGAATTAGAATGTAGTAATGACATACATATAGCAGATGTAGTAACATCTTTGTAGTATGGAATCCTGGAGAAGTAGTATGGAATCCTGTAGTATGGAATCTTGGAGAAGGCAGTTTGGAAAGAAAGGGTTAGCTTTGGTGGATAACAAGTGCTCTAAGAACTTGATCATGATTCTATTCTGTAGGGTTAAGTAAAAGTTTACCCTAATTGTGAGAATTTTACATACCTTATCTAACTTAAGTTTGTGCTACCTATATACGTCTTTATGTACCGTTTTTATGGACTAACTATGCAAATGACAGTATTTATAACATTGTGCAATATGAAAGCCTGTAAGAAGATTTAACAAATTTAACAAATCTTTGTAGTTGATGCCCCTTGTAGTTATAGCTATAGCAGTGGATGCAGCTGTAGTTATAATTTCCTATATTCTCTAAGATTCAGAATATACTTGGGGACTGGCATTTGAGAAATTCCTAAAAGAAGAAATATATATACATAATTTGGTAGGAAATATCAGATCTATGATAACTTCTGGAAATTTACTCAGTGTGAATTGTTAAGAAAAGAGAAGACTTTGTCATAGAGTATAGTCGCTGGTTTCATGAAACATTTTTACAAGTGTATTGCTCTGAAGTAAATTAATATTTATTATTGATGATATTAAGACATAAAACAAAAACAATTTTATTTTAAACATTCTTTCAAAATACAAAGAAATGGATATTAGATATTTTAAATAGAAGCTTTGGACAATTAGTGTTCAATTTTCTTTTTTTTTAATTGAAATCCATGAGTCTCTATCTTTTAACAAAATGCTTTCCATTTTTGCTAAATTGTAAATATCAGGTTCTACTGGAACAGTGGATATTCATTAGAGTAATTAGCTCTAATTAGCACATTTTCTGTTGAGTTGTATGAGAATCTAGGAATAGGATGGACAGGGAAGATAATCCCCTTATCTCTGCAGTGCTGATTCCTCAGAAAATAAGATTGAAATATATTGTCAGTAATCTATAAGGTAAATTGGCCGCCACTACCACAATGGAAGCAGTCAGAGATCTACCTCCTGTTATTCTTGCCATGACTCATGAACATTATCTTCATCAATAAATAAAAAAAAAGAATTCCAAAGGAACTCTACTATTATTTGCTATAATGGTAAAAGCCTCCTATGAGATTTAGTGAATATCTTATAACACAATGGAAAACATGAAGTACATTTTTTTCCTCCAGAACCTTGATTCAATTAAGTACATAAAAATTCCTAATAAATATATTTTTATGTCAATACATATATTTTGTTAATATAAATATTTACAAAATTATTAATTTAATAGTCAACATAGCCATCCAATTTTTATTATGCTTCTATACAGAAAGATATTTTTTCTTATTGATCTGTATTTTAAAATCAGATCCTAATTCAAAGTTTAAACCTAAGTTAGGTAATAAGGAAGTTTTAGTTTACTGAATCATTATAAACTTCAGAACCTGAATGTTACTATACAGTACAAACCAATTTCATAACATAAGGAGAATAAAATTTAAGACATTCCATTTATTTATATTAATTTAAATATTTACTATTCTTATCTATGTTATATTAAAGATAATGCAATTAATTGAAAGTTTAGTTAATTTTATATTAGTTCATAAATATGGACAAAAAAGTTACAGAATAGGTAAAAGAAATATAAAATGATGAAATAATTTTAAAATAATATGTGATGTTTATCATAATTAAAATAACTATTTGGGGGATGTGCTCTAAATACTGTAATGCCATTACTTAGTAGATAAGAATGTGAATATATACATTTAAATATCTATTATCAGTAACAATTTTAAATATCAGTAACAATTTTAAATACCAGTAACAATTTTAAATATCTTTTATTAAAATACATTAAAAAATTTAGATAACATATCTAGACAATATCTAGACACACGTGTGTTTATACACATAAAATCAGGTGACACTTGTTTTATATATATATAAACATATATTTTTAAGCATATACACATGTGTATACAAGTATATATATATAAAATGTGTTCTAAAAACTTTCAAACATACCAGATGTTATTATATAAAAATTAAAACAATCGTGTAGCAATTTTAGTTTTCTATGTGGACCAACCAAAAAAAAATTACCTTCCTCTCTATTTCTTTCCCATAATATGTATGTGTGATTCCTTTTTCCTTAATAATTATTTGGTTGGTCCACAAAAAAAAATTGCTACATGATTGTTTTAATTTTTATATAATAACATTTGGTGTATTTGAAAGTTTTTTATCACACATTTTCCAAAGTGAGCACTATAGCATTTTTTGCATGTAATCTCACAAATGATGAATTATTAATATGTCTAAAATAGAAGAATATTAGTAAAATAAATTTAACATATTCTCCACTGCACTAAACTAGCAAAAGAACATGATTAAATGGAAAAAAAGGTCACTTGTGTTTTATTATGCCTTTCCATGTTTTACCCACCAGAAGAACATGTTTCTTTTACAATTACAAAACTAAGTTTAAGTGAAAACACATAAAAAGAATAGACTGCTTTAAAATAATTAGCAGGAAAGCTGAAAACAAACTAATGAAGTAACAAATGGCATGATTAAAGAGCAGAAGCACAAGTGAGAAAATCAGAATTTTAAACAGCAGGAGTTGGTGTACTTTTTGCAATGGTAAATTTCTGTACTTATCAAACTTTCAAGAATGGAAGTGCTGCCATTAAATACTAGGGATGGGGAACTCTACTTTTTCTTTTCAAAATATTTAGTTTCTACAATGTATGAGTGAACCAAGTAAGTCATGAATTCTTCAAGTGCAAGGATCGAAACCAATTACCATTAGAGCCCATCGGGTGAGCCAATCCTTTCTGTCCTGTTCCCTGAATCTCAATGATCTCCCAAGTGCGCCCATACAATTTAACAGAAAAATCAATATACCACAGCAGTTAGCAGCAGCTCTCTTGAAGTGCTTCACAAAACAAGCTGCATTTCTCTACCGAATTAATGTCAAAACATTCCAACAGCTACAATTCTTGGAAGAAATGGTTCCTCTGAAACATTATTGACATACTTTAACCCACATTTCCCGCTGCTTGCAAGCTTCCTAGTGGCCAGTCAATTCTGATTTGGCAAGAGCCACATCGAGTTGCTTACCCCGCTGACATGCTCAGGTTGCATGGAAGAGAGCAGAATCTCGTAGATAGGTCTTTAGTTCAAAGGTCAGCAGTCTAACTCTGGTCCAGGTTCAAGGTGATGGTCATTGTTCACGAGGGATTTGGCTTAACCTCCAATATACCCTTGAAAACAATCAATATTATCACAGAATTTGCTTTTTCTTTTTAAAACATAAAAGGGTTTCTGATTTAATTGCTTTTAAGCTATGTCAGTTACGTGTAAGAAACACAGATCTTAAAAGTCATGTAGAAAGGATAGAATTAATTTTGTTTCTGACATTATGGGGGCATTGTTTTTAATGAAAAGAAATTACAGCATTTCGATAAAATTAGAGAAGAGAGAGTGAAAGAACTAAATAAACTTTCTTCCAATTAGAGAACTTCAGAAACTCTCATTGTAACTAGGATTGTTCTAAAGTCCTTTGATGTGTTTGAGAAGTTCTTGATGACATTGAAAGTTTAACCTAGAATGAACATTTCTTTTAATGTTTGCTTTATTTTTGTTGGTTTTGTGTTACTTTAACAATCCCACCGATATTTTTAAAACATTTTTGTTTTGGGGTCACAAAGAGAGTATTTAGGGCTTACTCTTTCGGGATCACCAATGTCAGAGCTCAAGGACTATATAGGGTGGTGGGATTGAGCCCAAGATGGCTGTATGCAAGGCAAACACATGACCCTCTGTACTATTTCTCCATCCCAAATCATGCCTAATTTTTCTACAAATGATTTTATTTGATAATCTAAAAATATTCTCTATAGTATTGTAATAATCCAATATACACGCATGCAGAAAACATTTAAGTTAGTCTACACTGTAAACTGATGTTAAGAAAAGCATGATAACTGTTTTATCAGAATTTTTTGTTCTTCATTCTCGATTCACTAATTCATGGCCAGTCATTATAATTGCCTAGTTGAACCATTCTGAAGACATAACTGCTGGTGAATAAAAATGAAGATAGTGATCACAAATAAGGGTAGGGTAGAAAATTGACTCTTATAAAAGTTTGGGAAACCACACTAATTATTAAGCTAAATTAAACAGCAATTTCCAGATCAAGCAGATTTGTGTTACACATTCAAAATGTCATTGATAATCTTGATAATCGGTCCATCAAATCAGCTGTTGCACATGGCTTCTTACACAACTGTACCTATGGGGGTTATTGTTTCTACGCTTTAATGTATATGTATATATTAAATATATGCATTAAATATATTGTATGCATATATATTCAGGAGGAATTAATAAGAAACAAAACTCAACTGAAAAACACAATCATACTATTAGCTTCTTTGTGCTGCAAAGTTATCCAATGGCATACACAAATTTATACAAGCATAACTTAAAATATTTAACAAATGAAAATGGCTATGTTAAAATACCTTATATTGGCTCTTTGAGTTCATATTAGTAATAACAATTGCAGTGATCACCTTTCCTCTCACTTCTAATCATTCAGTATATTCTAAAACATAAGCTATTTTATATTTTATTAACTAATAAACTTGTAAATGAGATATGAAAATATGTTCCGGTAGATTGTTATTTTTCTCAAGTTCAACATGAATTCACTATAGTCATGAAAAATACACAGGAAATTTTATTTAATTAATTTTGGGGACCACACCCAGCAGTGTTCAGGGCTTAATCCTGATTGAGCTCAGGGATCACTCCTGGTAGGGCTGGGGACAAACACAGGGCATTTAAAATGTGACTTCATTATTAGCAAAAATAAATCTCATTGTGAAACAAAATTGTCATTTCTACTTTCTGCACATATTGTTCTAAATAACTATTTCACAGAAGCATTTTTGAATATTTCTGAGGAAAAGGCACTTGCCTTGCATGACATCAACCTCACTTTGATTGGTACTGACCCTGACAGGACTGATAACTAAACACCGAGCCAGTAGTAAACCCTGAGCATTACTGGGCATGGCCCCAAATAAAACAAAACCCATCTCTGAGGTTTTATTAAAAAATTACCTAAAGTCAAACTTCACAAGCATGAGATAAGATTAAAAATATAATAACCAGGATAGAAGCTATTATACTACGTCACATATAAATATAAATGAGTTTCCTTGACTCAACTATGGAATCTCAATACTTTATCTAAAAGTACATTTGAAAAATTATTTCAAATAATAATTTCTGATGTTAATATCTTTTACTGGCATTTATTCTTTGGCAAATTGCAGGTAATAGTCTTCAATTTGCAAGAAAATTAAATCACTTTAGAGGAGGATTCTTGTAATTAATGTCCACATGATATTTTATGCCCACTTTCTATACTTTAAGTTACTTTAAAGGAAAGTTTATTTCTTTTATACATCTTGCAAAATATATCCTAACTCCATGTTAATGTTATGTCTATTAAGAATAGTTAACTACACGCAAAACTCTTTCCAGAAATCCAAGATAACATCTTGAACACTTAAGCTACATTTCTCTTACTAGTTAATTTTGATATTATTTTGGAATAGGTGTTTTTACATATTATAGAGTTCATCATTTTATATCTGGTTACCAAACTCAAGATTTATGAATCTAAGACTCTACTTTGTGTAGTTTTACTTATTTTTAAAGTGTGATAACAGTTCATCCTATTGAATGTGTTTACAGGTACATTTTTAAACCTCTTCAAAGTATGAGTTAAAGTCATCAGTAAAGTACCAATTTAACTACACATAATTCCTTGGACTATCTCATCCCTTCCACTCCACTCTTTACACTTTCAAAACCTCAGTTTTTCAGTCTTAACTAATGGATAAGATTTTTTTTTCTCTTCCCAACAATTGCTTTTCTATATCTTGCATACGGATGACATCATGTGATATTTCCTTTCCCTTTGTGTTATTTACATACATAACTAAAAAGTCGATGTCCATATAGATGGCAGATATACCAATATACAATGGATTTTTTTGTTTATATATATATATATAAACCAAAAAAATCCATTGTATATATATATATATCACCTGTATTCTTTTCAAACAAAATTTAGTTATCTCATGGGTCTGCAAAAGGAGTTTATCCACTCAAAAAAGAAAACAAAAGAAAAGACATTAAGAGAAGAGAAAAGAAGAGGTTCTTGCACTAGCTTATATAAGGGTGAGAGGGAGCAATAGGTAGATACTTGAAAATAGGATTAATTTATATGTATAGTATGTATAGGTCATATTTTATTTTTAATATGCTAGAATCATATTGAACCCAGAAATTCTCTGTAAATTCCTTATCTGCATTATTTTTCTTTATATTATAGACCAATTATTACAGATGAAACAGACAAATATATCTCCTTTTGCTCTCTACCTTGGCAACAAAAAGATGAGCTAAAAGGCAGGTGGCAAAATCAGCTATTTTTAACAACAAAATATATATTGGACATTTCATGACTGTGCTGTTATTTAGAGATTTAACCTAACTTGAAATACCAATTTCCATGTACTGAAGTGAAACTCTGTCCAGAGGCCCAGCTTGCAGAAAAGTTGGCATTTTAAAATGAAAATATATTACAACCCTAGCATCTTTTTACTCACTCCTCCCACAAATTATTCATTCAGACAGCTTGTGAATTGAATTTGCAACTACTGTTATGTCTTACACACTACAAAAGAGACTTTATCGGTTAATTACACAACATATGATGTCAGATTTCACAATGTTTTATTGGCTGGGGTTTCTATTGCTAGATTTTTTGCAAATAATAACTGTGGGATTTCTATGTATACTTAGAACTCTCTAAAAGAGTAATATATGCCTAATAGTCCTACATATTCAGACCATGCTTGTCTGGGAGGCAAATATTTTGAATATGACTTGGGACATCTCTGTAGGAAGATGGTGACTGTCCAAATTGTTTGGATCACCTCTGAGAGGCAAATAGACTCATTGAAACATTGCACATATAGGTTAATTCTAAATGATTACAGAATATAATAAAAGGAATTTTACCTTTTTGTTTAATGTTATAAAAAATACTGCATATAGAAAGACCTCAACATACATAACAAATTTATAATTTTATGCTTTTCTTAATTACCCTTCTACAATTTTTTTGTTATACTGATACTTCAAAATGATGATAGAAAAGCTTGCAGTCAGTTCCTGCCAGCTATAAATCAACATTTTTTGGCACAATGAATTTTCATTTATCTCTGGTATGCAGCATTTAAGGATTGATGCTTTCTAACTGTACTTTTAAGGACAGATTTTCATGTGAATACAAAGCACTGGCATTTAAACAAAGAAAATCATTAATCTGAATCTAAACTTCATATTAACCATTCAGAGTTTTACTTTCCTCTGTTTGTCTTTTTCGATTCTCTTTTCTCAAGGTCATTTTCTGCCATTTTCAGAGGCATTTTAAATTTTATGGAGGGTCTTCTGTTGCCTGTTAGTTGAAAGAGATGATTATTTTTCAGTAAGGAAATGAAAGTTAGATGAACCTTGACATATCAGTCGGGGTATAATTCATTTCAGCAGGATTTATCAATTTTAGAAACTAAACAGTTAACCTAATCAGCTCATTTTATTGCTACTTTAGAAAAGCTTCCTCCCACACCAGTATCCTTCACTTTTTTCTAAATTCACTGCTTATGACCTGAGCTTTTTTTCCATTGCACTATTATCAAGAGCTAATCCCTCTCACTTATTGATAATTGGACAAAACTGAACAACATGCCAACTCCTGAAAACGGCATGCCCCTGAGGGCTCTATTCAGTTACTCCCCCAAAACTACATTGGTTTCCAAGTTTGGTTCTTTTGTGGCATATCAATGGGAAATGAATGAAAGATTTTCTCACTGCTTAGGAATTTAGCCAATTCTAACCTGTTTTTCTGCACATATTTTTTTTCTAAGTAATAACATTTACAGTTTTTCACAGTTCTCCTTTCTCGAATAGTTCCATGAAATATATGGAATTTCTGTTTACAGGAATAATTATTCAACTGCATATATTTAGACTATAATTATAAAATAAGTGTTTCTTCCAGAATTATTTTATTTTGTGGCTCCAATGCAAATTTGAGAAATGCCCCAGTGTCTGGGGCTCTGGGAGATTTATCACAGGGTCAAGCCAAAGGCTTTAATTTCTGTTTGCTTAATTAGTTCTTAAATTATGTAATTCTAAGATTTGATGTCACACAGAAATCAGTGCAATACTTTCTTGAGGGAATATTACATAAAAATGTGGAGTTGTATTGTAACATATATGCAGGTATAAGTCGTATTTTCTATCTTTAAACATAATAAACATATTTAGTGGCATCTGCTTTCATGAAACAAGCCTTTGGGGCATATGCTAGGAAGCAAGGACAAACAGCTTTGGCAACTGAATTATTATAGAGTGAAATTAAATGCTTACAGCAGAATAGTATTCAGAGATGTTCACAAAGAGGGTACAATGCAGTTCACACATTCAGGGCTTGAATTTATGCCCTTCCCAATTGAATGGAGGTCTCCTAGCTGCCTTTTAGCACCTCCACACACATGCAGAAAAATGAGTGAGTTCCAAAAAAAAAAAAAAAAAAAAACGAAAACAAAACCAAAAAAAAAAAAAAGCGCATGCCTTTCTTTGCTTTGCTGCTCTCTCAAATATTCCTTTCAATTTTTCACCCTAATATGACCATGTTTTCTGACAGCCTTTAACATACTTCACATGTTGATTTCCCTAGAAGTTTGATATTAAAACACAGATGGGAAGCCATGCATTTTATTAAATTTGAACACTTTATACTTAGAAAAATTAGGATAGTAGCCAATACATGGATTCAAATGACACTCAAAGTTGGAAAATTGGCCAGTTAAGGAGGTTAACCTACTCAAGACACAGGAATGCAAAAAATAATTGTAGGATAACATTGGTTTCTGTTTTCTCCTCTTGCCCCAAGGAGTTTAGGTTTGCTGAGTGATACCCATCACAATGCTCCTGAAGCACTCCCATTTCCTTGGTATTCATATTTAACTTCTTTGTGTTCTGCTTTCTCTACCTGTTAATCACTCATTTACCCTAAGCAATGCTTGTGACTTGTAAAGTAAAATTCCTCAGAAATCTCTGGATTTGTATTTTTAAGTGAAATATTGCTTTTGTCTTTTCCTTAAGCCCTTTGCACAGTTTACTTCAAAGCAGTGTCCTTTTTGTATAGACACTGGAAGACAGTTAATGCTATGCTTTTGTATCCTGGGAGTTAATATTCACTCCTGGGTATCTGTTTACTCAACTTAAGCCTCAGTTGGCCTTAGTTTCTAGCACACCAAAACAGGGTCCCGACAAAGAGACTAGATGGACCAGGGCAAGCTGTGAGCTACGCTGGCATGGAAACTGGCCAGGCCAAGTGCCATAATATTTAACTTGAAGTTAAGAGCACAGTCATGGACAAATTCTGTCATGATCCAAAGAGAAACAACTGGACAAAGATCCTGCTAGTCTTAGGAAGGGCTATTTGGCCTGAACACTGTAGTCTGGATTCTCTACCAAGATTTCTCCAGGAGAGCCACCTTACAAGCTTAATATATCTCTTACTATGTCCATACAGAATGACTAATATTACTAAGAAGTAAGTAAGATGATTGCTTATGGACTAAGAAAAGGAGAAATATGTCCTTAGATAAAAATGCACCCTTGAGCAGATCTCCTGGCAGGGGATCTTTGTCTTTGAAGAGCATCCTCCCCTCCCCTGAGGAAGATCTTTCCATATGTTGATTGTACTATCTCACCTGTGGGTAGTGGTAGTGGCTGCCCCAACTTTTGGGAGGTTGGACTCTAGATGAAGGCAGTGAGAAAGAGCACAGAGAGACTGGCATGGGAGACAGGAAGAATATGGGTGTGGATGACATTGGAAGGAGGCAGAGGGAGACAAGATTGGAATAAACCGCAGCTTGATCTGATCACCAACCAGCCTGGTGGCCTGTTCGCTTGCTCACACATCTGTTGGCAGCAGCTGCAGGCCAGGGTGGGGAAAGCAGCTCATGGCTACCGAAGGCAAGTGCTGGGTGAGAGACCATGCCATACCTATTTATTTTGTGAACACACTGTCACTGTCACTGTCACTGTCCTCCCATTGTTCATCAATTTGCTTGAGCCGGCCCACTAATGTCTCCATTGTGACACTTGTTACTCTGTTTGGCACATAGAATAGGTCACAGGTAGCTTGTCAGTCTCTGCATTGAGGGCAAGATACTGTCAGTAGCTTACCGGGCTTTTGGAGAGGGGCAGAGGAATCAAACCCCGGTCAGTCAGGTAAGCCGTGTGCAAGGCAAATTCCCTACCCACTGTGCTATTGCTCCAGGCCAGTGTGAAAACACAAATAATAATAAATAAATAAATAAATAAATAAATAAAACAAAAAGAAGAAAAACATTATAAAAAGCACAAGAGGAAAATGGTTGTATTGAAGATGAGATAAATAGCTTCTTTCATAGAATTATTGAAGAGGTCAGAATGAAAGTACAGTGGGTAGGGTGTTTTTCTTGTAGATGGCTTACCCAAGTTTGATCCCTCGCATTTTATATTATTTTTGTAGAACCACCAGAAGTAATTCCTAAGTGCAGAGCTATGAGTAACCCCTGAGTATCACTAGGTGTGACTCCCAAACAAACAAAAAAGAATTATTGAAATACCTATCAATAATTCAGTGTATTCTGTCCCCAAAATGAGTTGAAAATTAGATGAGTACATTTTCATTCAAATTATTTATACTATGCAATTGAAAACTACCATACACTTAATTCAACCATTCTTTCATTCATCTATTCATCTAACAAATATGGTCTGTCTCCTATCTGGATCAAACACAAGAGAATAAGGATTTCAGGTGGAAAACATTTGTTCTCACAAGATACAGCAAATTAAAGGCATATTACATCGGTGAAAGAGCCCATGTGTGACATACTGAATCTGTCTCAGACATGATCTCCACATTTGGGCCACTACCAAGGGGACTCAGAACATGGATTTCTTACATTTCTTCCTATGAACTCTACTTGCATCATCCATCATATACTAATTACCCATCATGCATTATGGCTCTGTATCACTGTTGCACTGTCATCCCATTTTTCACCAATTTGCTCGAGCAGGCACCAGTAACGTCTCCATTGTGAGATTTGTTACTGTTTTTGGCATATCAAATACGCCATGGGGAGCTTATCAGTCTCTGCCGTGCAGTTGGTATACTCTCTATAGCTTTCCAGGCTCTCCCAGAGGGGCGGAGGAATCGAACCCAGCTTGACTGTGTGCAAGGCAAACACCCTCACCATTATCCTATCGCTCCAGCCCCATTATGGCTCATCTTAAATAAATTCCTATTATATTCTTTCAGTTGCCACTAGTGAAGTACCTTGGTGGACTATAGAAAAATAGCTTCAATTTATTTTCAGAGTTCTATGATTTCAACAAGAAACCTTAGTTTAGAAAGAACTGTTTGTGCTAAGCGCCCATATGTCACTGTCACTGTCCTTCTATTGTTCATTGACTTGCTCAAGCGGGCCCAGTAACGTCTCCATTGTGACAATTGTTACTGTGTTTGGCATATCAAATACATCACGGGTAGCTTGCCAGGCTTTGTCGTGTGGGCGAAATACTTTCAGTAGCTTGCCAGGTTCTTCCAGAGGGGTGGAGGAATCGAACTCGAGACGGCTATGTTGGCCGCATGCAAGGCAGCACGCCCTACCAGCTGTACTATCGCTCCAGCCCAAGTGCCCAAATGATCCTCTTTAATTTACTTTTAGTGATAAAACACAGGCAATGAATAAGAAGGACAAAAATTTAAATGTAAGTGTATTGGGTTTGATTACTTGGCTCATTTATTAGAAAAGAAGTAGTTTTCCTATGTCAATTTACTTTTTGTTTATTTTTTGAGCTCTCTTTCTCTGCTGTGGGTATCACTTATCTACTCTGCTTTCAGGCAGATTTCCTTAAACTGCGCTTGCTCACTGCCAACAAGAGGGAGGAGCAGGTCCAGGTGTGTGGAGGAAATTCTGCTCACTGGGGCCTGACTGTAAGTGTTGAGAAAGTGTCTTTATTCCTTTGTACTGGCATCTGCAGTGTGAACAGCTTTAGAATCACTAGAGAGTCAAAGTAAACATCAAGCCATAAGTAATAAGTCACAAGTTTCCCAAATGCATGTGATCTTTATTTCATTAACCCACAGTTCAATGTTATATGTAATCTTTGCAATTTGGTTTTGAGTAAGGTTGTCTTCAATGTCTCAGAAGTCTGTAATAGAAGCTGGAAAACAGACCTTAATACAGTTATTTTCAATAGTTTCCATATTGTTTGATCTTACTAAAATAAATAAAATGAAAACAAACAATGACAGAATCTCAGAATTATAAACCTAACACCTAAATTTCTTCATTTCTAAATTTCAGTCAAAGGCATAAAAGAAATCTAGTAATCAAAGAACATTATTAGTCAACTTATTAAAATTTATTGAAAATCAAACCATCCTGTTCAAAATGTTATAACTATGTTTGCCCCAGAATAAACCATGGAGACATCAGTGACATTTATTTTGTCAAAAGAAAGAGGTACACACAGCACTTTATGGGATTACATTCAACCCAAATGAGACTCCAGGTACTGTGAAAACTGAGATCTCTCTTAGATCAGAGGTCATCTTGCAACTGCAGTCAAGCCAGTTTGTGATCAGGTCAGGAGGGAAAGTGTTAAAGAAGTAATACTATTTAAACGAGGTTACAGAACTTCTATTAAAAATGGTAGTACTATAAATGTTCTAGTATTGTCAGGAATGTTCTGTTGGATGACACTATGCCGTGATTTGTACACACAGTGGACCAGAGTTGATGGGTGAATGAAATGATCCATAACCTTTTCTGACACATTTAGAGCAGTTCAGCTGCACACAGAGAACAGTCCATCATTTGCACCCTTCTGTGAAAGCTGGCTTTACCAAGTGTTTCAATGAAATATGTGCAACTTCCCATTTAAATTAGTACCACATGGACCATGAAGAGCACCACAGGTATCTGTTGTAGTACCAGCCTAATGCAAAAGTGGCCTGTCTTGTAATGCTCTAACAGGAAAGACATACAACCATTCATCTGTAACATATTAAAACCAGAAGAAATAAATTACTCCATAGATGAAGAATTATTGCTTGTGAAGAAAATGTGCAAAGGTAGTTCTGAAAAAGAGTTTTCACTAAAAAATTATCGCAACAGCATTTAAATTCGGATTGCATATTAGGCTGAGTATTCGTAACCATAAATCATCATTTTTAAATGAAGGAAATCTGGTTAAAACTTTTAGCAAAGGTTTTTTTCACTTCTACACCATGGTCTTAGCCTTAGCATTGATAGGATGCTGCGCTGAGATATACTCAGAGCAGTGAATCAGAGATAAACAAAAGCCAGCAGCAAAAGGAGTAGGCAAGTATTACTTGTTACTGTTCCTGAAAGATTATTTTTTATAACATGGCATAATATTCCTGAGGTTAATCAAATGAATTTATCAGATATCCTCCAATTATGAATAGTAGTATCCAAGTAATCCTTTAATAAATAAAAAAATCATCTTTGTTAAAATATGCTTAACTGCAAATAAAAACCATAAGATGATTTCCATCTAGGAAATAAACATTTCAAAATTACATATGCAGTTCAGTAAAACAAAAATAGTTTTACTAGATGTAAACTACCTGTTCAATAATTTTTAATGATTACACAAAAATTCAGAGTAAAACAACAACAACAACAAAACTCAAGCAGAATCAATTGTTGGGGGTTGACAATAACTTAGATTTCGATAAATGTTTCACACATTATATGCTCTTCATAATATGGCTATTAAGTTAATAACTTCACTGTCATTGTCAGTTAAAGAAGTTAAGACAGAGGAATGAGAGTACAAGTCCAAAATCACCCATAAAATTCTGCATTTAAAACAGTAGCATGTTGGAGGTTACAAAGTATTGTTCATGAAAATATTCTCATTCAATTGTCTTAATTAGTCCACACTGTAAATTAAATTATCATCATCTTTTATGATAAGGGAGAGCATAATTTCAGAAAAAAATCAAGTGATACTCCCAAAATAAGCAGGCAAAAGAGACAAATTCAAGTCAAAGTTTGAGTCGTGTGCATGCCTCTTACATTGTCACTTTAGTGTCAGGAAGCCTGAGAGACACTCAAACGAGGCAGCTACTTGGTCAAATCTTCTCCTCAGAGCAAATCTGTTCCAGTTCACTTTCACTTGGTAAAAATAACAGGAAGAAATATATATACAGGACATTTGATAATACAGATCAAAACATTTTCACACTTTCTGCTCCCTCTCCAAATAAACACATGATCTTCTATTATATGTATAGCAAAGTTATCATTTTATTTTATCTTTTTGTTTTTAGGCCACAGTTAGTGCTGAAGAGTGTTAACTCCTGACTTTGTGCTCAGGAATTATCTCTGGGGGTGCTCAGGAAACCATATGGGGTGCTGGAGTTAGTGTGCTAGGCAAGTGACTTAAGTATTTTATTTTCATTCCATCCCCTGCTCTATTTTTTAAAATTAGGTTTATTCAATGTTAAAAATATACAGAAATGAATAAGAAATACAATTTTCAAGCACATGCAACATAATTTCTTAGCAATCTTAAAGCTTCCCTATTTTCAAATTTGAGATGGGTCTTCAAATTATAGCTCTTATTACATTTTTGTGGAACATAGTTTAAGACATTGAATGTTGGTCATTAGAGAATTTATAGAGCAGCTTCAAAATGGCAAGAAGTTTATTATTATAATTTCCCCAATAATATTAGCACATAATTTAACAAAATAATGCTAAATATATTTTCTTCAAGGTATTTTTACATTGCCCAAGTTAAAACTGTGTTACTAGTATTAAGCCCACTGCATATTTTTATAATTTTTTTCTTCAAACATACCACCTTAGACAGTGTTCATGGCTTGTGGACATTCACACTGAAGGAAATGTAATTATAAGCAGTAATTTATCAAAACTGCCACTTTCAACTTGGATGTCACTGATTACATAGAGCTCTGTCATGATGTATCCAGAGAACAGTTCAAAAGCCATAGTATTTGTGGAATGTCATCTAAATAATCATAATAATGGGAAAAGCATCTGCAACAGCAATCTATTTTCTTGAAATACAAAATTAAGAGTTTTATATACTAGAGCAGAAATGCTTGGAAGCAAGGCTACTTAATGTCAAGTACTCCATTTTCAATGTTCTCCAATGTAAATGCTTCCTGATGAAAAGAATAAATAAAAGTTTAATGTGGTTATAGAAGTGGAGGCGCCCCATAATTTAGCTACAAGTTATTTTAGTATTTTAGGAACAGAAGCCAAAGAAAATTATACATCACCATTCATTCATGCTTTAGTTTAAACTACAGAGAAAGGAGAAGTACATTATCTGCAAACTTCTAAAGGAGATAGTGAAACATGGATAATATGTAGGAAATTGCTGGAATATTCAAAAGATGGAAGTGAGAAGATTCCAAAATGGAGGACACAGATGGCAGAGATCAGAGATGGGATTCTCTGAAACTCACAATGGCAGGACCTACAAAACTTACATTAGAAGATCATCTAGGTAAGACATAGAAAAAAAATCTTGAAAACAAATTATTCAATTAACTGGAACAGCATGGTATTTCTTGCCATGTCAACTAATTGCTTCTCTTCTATATGTTCCCTCATTACTGTGTTTACATTACAAAGAGAGCAATTGCATGTTGATAGGCTGTTTTAAAAGTATCCATCCTTACTTTGAGACTATATGTCTCTTCAATAGAGGGCCTTTTCATTAGCAGAACTAAACTGAACCACACACCAAATAGGTGGCACATTGATTTCAATATCAAAATTAACTCTTTGTGGGGTGGGGCGAGCGTGTGTATGTGCTCGTGTGCGTGGGGGTGGGGGAAGTTGAGGACACAAATAAGGATGAACTATACGTTTAAAATCAAACTTAGGTTTCTGCCCCAGGGATCAAGTTTAACAATTTTAAGAAGTATGACAAAAATCAATAAAAACAAAATCAAATGCTGTAATATGTCAATTCTACTTTGATAGCTCCAACCCTTTTGGTGTTTGCTTTGCTATGAGTTTAGTCATACACACAGCTTCTCATTTCTTCCCAGCTCCAATTATTGCCAGCCAGTTACTACAAAATAATTGTCAAATGGTCTCTTAACCCTACGTTGGTTATTCATGTATCTTAGTTTCCTCCTGTTCCCTTCTCAATTACACTGCCCACACCTCATTACCTTCCTAGATCTGCTCCCAGTGAGATCCACTGAGAGCCACAGGACTCCTCGGTTTTCATTCTCTAAGTGTCTCTCTGCTCCTTTTCTAAGCTCTTTCTCTGATTAAATTTCTTGGCAACTCTAAGTGAGGATTTACACTCCAGCTAGTTTCTCCCTGGTTTTGGCTTTTCGTGCTTTCAGTTACCCTCTCTCCGCTGCTCTTATTTCCCCCAAGTCCCCTGTCCTGGGACCTATCCTTCATATATAATTTTATCTTCTTTCTCATTAAAAAATCCTCCAGTGCTGAGTATTAAATTCTAGCTTGCTTGTGACTTTGTTTGCTTTCTCTTCACTACAGAATATTTCATCCCCACCTTCTATTTTTGCTAACCCCATTATTCCTATAAATTAAAATACCCTGTTTATAATGGTTTACATAAGATTATTCAGGACTCTTTTTTTTTAATTTATATAAAGATCTAATGTTTCCGTGAACCACTCATTTTGATTCCTGGAACCATATATGTTCTTGGAATCAATAGAGATATCTGAGCACTCAGTCAAAAGTAAACAACAAACACTGTCTGGTGTAACCACTCTCCCCCCTAAACAAACAAATATATGTATATATATGTGTGTGTGTGTGTGTGTAAAGGTAAAGGTAAAGGTAAAGGCCCTCCCGTTGATCGTCGATTTGCTCGAGCGGGCCCAGTAACGTCTCCATTGGAGACTTTGTTGTTACTGTGTCTGGCATATCGAATACTCTCGGTAGCTTGCCGGGCTCTCCGAGAGGGGCGGAGGAATCGAACTCGGGTCGGCCATGTTGGCCGCTTGTAAGGCGAACGCCCTACCCGCTGTGCTATTGCTCCGGTGTGTGTGTGTATATATAAATATATACATACATATATGTATTCTATCTTTCATACCACTCTATATTTGCTGACAATTTTCTCTATTCGGCTATGTTCTTTACCTGTGGATATTTGAGCAATTCTTCCTCTTCACTATATCCTTATCTTGCTGACCATGAAAAGTGAAATTTTTATTACATTTGGAATTTACCAAATAATTTGTATTCCTAAAAATTTTACATTTCTATTTTCTTTCAAATTAAAAAAATAATTATTCACAGGTGCTCTCTTTAGTAGTGTTCAAGAAGCCAAGAAATCTCTTCCAGCAAAGCTTGGGCTCCTGCTGCAGACTGGAGGTTACAGTGCTACAGCCCAGTGGTGTAGCTCTGAGACCTTTGATGCCTAGAGACCTCCAGAGCTATACCTATAGATGCTCAAGGGTTATGCAATGCTCAGGATCAAATGTAGGTTCTTATACATGAAAGCCACCCTGTAGTACTCGAGGTAATCACCGGGACATTTTTTAAAACAGACTGTCTAGTTTTTATTTTGTTCCTTCTTAAAGATAACTGATATAGCTACTATTAAATTATATGAGAAAGGTTTAGTACTTTAATTTTTCTGAAAAAAGATTTAGGCACAAAAGAAATAAAGATTTCAAACAAAAGAAAAGGAACATGTTTAAGAAACTTTCTACAATCCTAGTGGTAGTTTAAGTATTCTATCATTAACATATAAATATTATGTTTATGTTCAATTTGTCTGTGTAACTATAATTAACTAAGTAAGATTTTATAATAGAATCTATTATTTAAAACAATTCTGAAAAAAATCTCTTCTGAGGCTTTTGAGAGCACGGTTTTCTTTGGCAGAGGCCACGCGAATGGTGTCTGGAGAGAACTCACTCACTCATCCTCTGCAAGCTCTCCATTTTCTGCCAATATTTGATATCCCATCTTCTGTCTTGTTTATTTTGTTTGTGGTGAATTATCATTTTGGCACTGTGCCTTTGAAACAGAATTCATTGATACAAAAATGTCTGATCTGGCCAGCAGGAAAAGAAAGATGTATAATCCTTCCTAACAATGACTCCAGAAGGATTCAATGAAGAGCATGAGCATGATAATTAGATAGTCTTAACTCAAAAGCCAATGCATATTCAATAGCCTTTGGATTTTCATCTCAACATGTTTAAAAATTAGTAATTTCTTGTTTGTTTTTAGGGACACACCTGGCTATTTTTTGGGCTTGCTCCTGACTATGCTCAAGGATTACTCCTGGCTTCTCAAGGGAACATGTTGGGTGTTAGAGTACTAATCCTGGTCGAGTGCATGAGTGCATAAAAGCAAGCACCTCACACACTGCATTAGCTCTCTGGCCTCCAGTCATTACTATTTTTTAAAATATATATATATTTTTAAGTAATGATTATGTTTTCAATGGTGTTTTAAAGGTTTTTTTTTTCTTTTTCGGTCACACTTGGCAATGCATAGGGGTTACTCCTGGCTCTGCACTCAGGAATTACTCCTGGCGGTGCTCAGGGGACCATACGTGATACTGGGAATCAAACCCGTGTCAGCCTCATATAAGGCAAATGCCCTACCTGCTGTGCTATTGCCCCAGCCCCCTAGTCATTACTATTTTTTAAAGGAACTTGTATGGATCATGAAGTGATTCCTACTAAAGACAAAAACAATGCTTAGCTGAAATGGAATTCAATGTCCTCTCATTTTGTCTGAAGAAACTAAAATTCTCATAGAAGTCTCAACTCTGCTAATGGGTAGAATTATCTTAAGAATCTATAATACAACAATTTACATTTGATGGGCACTCCACAACATTTCATTAAGGAATGTCATTTATACTAGTTTTATCAAACTAGAGGTATTGGGAACTATTACTAGCATCAAGTTTTTATGTTTCTGAACAAAATGATTTCATAGAGCAGAAGTATAGCTTATTCACTTATATAAAACAAACAAATTTGTAACAATATAGTTGCCTATCTTTATATTTACTATGTAGAAATAAGTAAATTCATTAATGGGGACATGGTTAGAGGGAGAGGATCAAAGGACAGGAGATAACAATGAATGTGAGAGAAGGATCATGGGCACTTCATTGGTGTGGGTGTGAGAACTAACTTTGAATATCAATACCAGAAACTAGAAAATTACTAGAACCCTATTAACTAAACTGTAACAAAAACTTTTAAAAGCATTTTTCTGTTAAGGGAATGATAGTAAAGTGATATTAAAACCAAAAACAGAATCCCAATTAATTTAACTTGACAGGGAGGGTTGGACATACACACATGCATGCACACACACACATATATGTATATGTATGTATATATATTATATATATAAAATCCATTCCATTTATCTGTCATTGTACATTTAAGTTATTTCCATCTTTTGGTTATTATGAATAAATAAAGCTGCAATGAACATAGAGGTGAATATCTTTTCAAATTAATGTTTGTGTTCTTTGGAAAAATGCCCAGAAATTCTTGATTATAGAAATATCTTGCTACTTTACTTCCCTCTTCTACAGGGAATTAAGCACCAACTCAGATGCTACCACCAGGATAACTATCCTGGCTAGCACATGCCTGAATATTAGGATAGATTGTGACATATACAAGTCATTGTATAATTTTTATAAAAACTTATTTACTATCACTTGAGAGATTATCTTCCATATCAATAGACTGGAGAATAATTAAATTCAAATCAGCGATATGAACAAATGGAAAGACACATTTTTATTATTACATGGATTTCCTGGAGTTCATGCAATAGTAATCCCCTGCCACTCAGGTTCTATGGTTTTAGGAAAGGAGTAAATATATTTAGAAGGAGAAGGAAACCAGATAAATAGCTTTGTAATTTAGAGACAAAATAATTGTATAGGGTTTATCTACCTATGCATGAAAAGGAGTTCTTGCAGGTTCTAATCTAGAGTCATGAGACTAAAGCTACCTCCCACTCCCCACACCATTATAGATCGCCTCTTTGAAAGGGGATGAATAACTATGCAAAACATATCTTGCTTCCTTTTTTACTTCAGCATATATAAAGGATCTGTTTTATACATGAAATACACAAGTGAAAGGCAAAGTTCCAGTTGCAGCACAGCTCAAGAGACATGGTGCATGGCAGAGGAAGAGCTTTATTGGCAATAAGACAAGACAGCAACAAGTCTTCTGATATGGTCCTGAGAAGTGATCTTGTATAGGAAGGAAAGAAGAGGAAAGCATGTTTTCAGGAGGGATGGTTTACAGAACAGTGAGTATCAGAATGATCAATAAATGCCCTCCTGGATTGGTCCTCTGAGACAAATGCCATCTTATTTGAAAACCTCAGTAAAGACTACTGGGTATGAGTTTAACCTGATTTTTAATTTGTTTGGAGTCTCTTCCACATGTATTCAGTAACAAACAAAAACACTTGACTATATGAATGAGATCCATCTAAAGTAAAATTAACAAAGGGCTTGAATAATAGGACAATCCTGTCCCCCAAAATATTATAATTTATAAATAGCAAAAAGTAATTTAAACAGATCCCCACCCTTTGCTGGTGACAGAATCCAGGGTCTATAATGCAAGGCAAATGCTCTACTACTGGATCAAACCCATGGGTTTCATACATATTCTTGAGTCAAGAAAAGAGAAAAAATTGTTAGAATTTTTTTAAGTTCATTTACAAACCACTGCTTTGTGAAATTACTTCTACAAGTAGATGGTCATCTTTTGCATTCTCAATTCACTAGCTTTTCCATGGCTAGTTGAAAGAAAGTGTAGTTTATGGAAAACTTATATGTATTCACTATTAGAGAATCATCTCTGAAAGACATTTTCAAAGTGATTCTTCATTTTTGTTTCTGTTAAATTACAGTTTTCACTGCACATTACCTAAAGGTAATCCTCTACAGTCTATAAACTTCTAACAATCCTTCATGAATAAACACCTCATTAAATCAGTGTCTTGATTCAGAATAGTGTATAATTCAAAACAACTGTTATTCCCCAGACAAATAAAATTTTCTAATATTATCAAACACAATATTGGGAAATTCAAATGATAATTAAAACTATTTTTTGATTCCTTGAATTTTTATTTTAATGAGGTTTGTCAAAGCTTGTCTTGTAATATTTCTATCACACAGATAAAATACCTCACACATTAATTTTAATTCACTTTATTTTAAAGGTATATAAAAATAATTTGGAGAATATGGTATAAGTCCTCTTAGCTTATCATAAAAGCATATGTATACACATATAACATATTATTATTTTACAAAATATTTAAAATATTACATAGAATATAATTATACATATTTTTTCATCAAGGCAGAAAAGTCTATCTACTTCTCCCATGCACTAACCTAACAATTGCTTGGAGGTAGGCATGAGTATAAATAAAAACAACTTTGGTTTGTTTTTTTATGGGCCACATTCTGGGGTGTTTAGGGCAAACTCCTGGCTAAACTCAGAGGAGACCATAGGATGTGTCAGGGATAGAACTTGGATTGGTTGCATGCAAGACAAGCAATCTACCTGATGTAATATTACTCCAGCCTCAATGGTCAACATTTTGGGGCTTTCTAATATAAAATGGAAAATGAAACACATTAATTCCATTAATTCATTATTTATGATAGTTTGGGTCTGACAGATCCAATTAACTGAACTGAACACTTTCATTTTCTTATTTACCCCACAAACTCCATGTGTAATCTCTATAATATACCAAAAATTTCCACAAAGTTTTGCATAAAATAGGTTTAGAATATATGTGTATTGGATGCACTAATGAACTTTTAAATGACAATTTTATGGTTTTATATTAAAAGGTACTAAGGTTTAATAAAAAATCTGTATGGCAGATACACTAAGATAAGATGTATCTTTATAATAAGATATGTCAAAAGCACAAGACAAATGAAAAACTTGACAGCAAATGCCATAGTAGAAACCTATCAGAATGCAAAGTTGGCAGAGATGGAAAATAACCATGGCTCAGGGAATTTTGAAAATCAGTAAAACTGAGAAACATTAGAGAGAACAAAAGGACAAAATATAAAATCCAGTACTGTACTCATTAATCATTCATAAATGAATGACTAAAGTATGCTTACCCAAAGCACTTATGTAATGAAAAAATAGTTTTTCTACTGTCAATCTATAAACAGGGCATTTCCTGGGGATTTAATTCACATAAGCATGCAAATAGAAAACACTCACACATGCTTTTATTTTACTGGCATATTTTACAGAACTATCTTTTGTATTTTTATTCTCATTGCATAGTTACTTTCTCCCTTACACATGTCTCTGCTATAGATAGTATCCTCTCCACAAATCTCCCAGCAGCCCATGTAAAAATCTATCAGACATTTGCACTTTAGTGCTGATTTGATTCTATAGTAATATAGCTCATGTGTTACCAAACACAAGTTACAGGCATTTGCCTTTGGAAGCCCAATATACAATCATAGGAGTTGATATAAGACCTGATGCAAAACAAACAAAACAAAACATTCAAGCAATAAAATGGAATCACATAGCTTCCTCTCTATTACGTACAAGGGCTCTTTAAAACTTGAATAAAAAGAACGTTTTCAAAATTAGAAAGAGGGTAAGACATGCTATTAGAAAAAATTATTTTAGGTAATGCCATTTTTTCCTTTGGAGAAGACAGGGGGAGTATTATTATGCAGATCCCCTAACTAGCACTAATCTGGAATCTTCAGATTGATTGCTTTAAAATTCCACTTTGGGGAGAGGCTAAAACTTCTGTCCCTTTAGAAATTAAGTCATGGTATTGCCCAGGGAATTCTCCATTTTGGGCCTGCTTTTGGTTTGTCTTTTTAGTTTTTCTTTGTTTTAGCAAGGCAATTACTAGAAGCTTGTAGGATAGAGGCACAATGCCTTTTAATGGAAAAGCAAACTTCAGAGTTGGCAGTCTCTATAGATAGAAATAAAGTTTTTTCAGTTCTCAAAGTTAAATCTACCTGGTTACCTATTATACAGTAGAACCATTTTTTCAAGTATCAGGAGCATGAAATGTTATACAGAATTTATAAGAATAACGAGGCAAAATATTAAGTGCAAAAATCAGTTTTTGAGTGTGAAAAGGCAAAATGGAGACAAGTAACTAAAATATAATTCAGTTGTTATAATGTGTGTGTGGGAAGATGGTACAAGAAATTAAGAGTTGGGTTCAATCTTGGAAGATAAAACACCTGTCTGGTTCTGGGTAGTTTACACTGTCAAGAATGTATCTCTTTCTTTATTCTAAGAAGACTGAATCATAAACCTTAATCATAAATTTTTATTTGCAGTTGCATATGAACTATGCTTCAGAAATTTATCTCATGGTTGAATTTGTTCCTTCAGTGTCCTCTGTTAAGTAACACACCTTTCTAAAACATTCCTGTTTCCTTTCCTTATGTAAACCTCATCTTGTGACCACGCCAACAAGATTGCAACATTGAGGACATGGAATCTGCCGTCTTCTGAGCTCCTGGAGTTTGTTGCCAGTAAGGTTCTTTCTCCACTCATTCCCAAGTCTCTTGATTGATTGAGCTTTCAGTAGTTATGAAACTGGATTTAACAATTATCTAAGTAGTATCTTTATGGGCTAGAGTGATAACACAGCAGTAAGGCATTCGCCTTGCACGGGGCTGACCCAGCCGAGCCAGGTTTGGTTCCTCTGCCTTTCTCTGAGAGCTGGGCAAGCTACCAGCAGTATCTTGCCCACACGACAAAGCCTGACAAGCTACCCGTGAGGTATTCGATATGCCAAACACAGCAACAAGTCTCGCAATGAAGACGTTACTGGGGCCGCTCGAGTAAATCCATGAACAATGGGAGGACAGTGCTACAGTGCTACATTATCTTTATATTATTGCAAGAGCATTTTTTGTTCCTCTTACATATAATGTTTAAATGAGAATCTAATAAGAATATATATTATTTGTTGTAATACATGAGCAAAATTTTATTTTTTTTTAGTGCATGCCCAGATGTGCAAATTTTATTAATCTTTTCAGTTCTAGATTTAATTACTTTTCTTTTCTTTTACTTTCCTAGAAGTTGGGACAATGAAACTCAATGTAAAACAGATTATACCACTGTACCTTGTTTTATTTTTCCCCCTAGATTTAACATGGAATTATATTGATTATTTCTCTAATGTTGGTCTTCTAATTAAAAGTAATTTCTTTTTTCATGTTGCTGTGAAGATTAGTTTAGATGATCCATGGAAAACTTAGCATACATGTGCTAATTCTGATCACTTACTGTTTATCATTATTAAAGCTACCTGGTTTTTATTCCTGATAGTATATAAGCAGCTAAAGCCTATACCAAATAAATTGATGCATTTCATTATATCATTTTAGATGACCCAGGAACCTTTATAAGACGGTATATCTAAACTTTAGATGAAAAATATGTTTTTCAAATTCCCAACCTCATTACAACAACAAGAAAATAACAACAATAATTGTTCATTTTCCTGATTCCAGTGATTCAGAAGAAAGCTAAGCCTCTTGGTGTCAGCTGGCTAAAGTTATTCCACTGTACTTACAGTTTTCTGTTTCTAAGACTATTTAAAAAAATGTAAAAGGTATAACTCTAACTGAAATTCAGTCCATGGTGACACTTTTAGTCTTCTATACAGTTTTAAATTTTAGTTCTTATAGTATTCTTTCAATGTAATAGTTGTGTGGTGATTTCTTCATTGTAGCAGAAGCTTCTTACTCAGATTCTTATAAAATATCAAAAATATAATTTATTTCCACACAGCTCATATATATTTTTATATGGCTGGAGCGATAGCACAGCGGGTAGGGCATCTGCCTTGCACGCAGCCAACATGGCCGACCCGAGTTCGATTCCTCCGCCTCTCTCGGAGAGCCCGGCAAGCTACCGAGAGTATTCGATATGCCAGACACAGTAACAACAAAGTCTCCAATGGAGACGTTACTGGGCCCGCTCGAGCAAATCGACGATCAACGGGAGGGCCTTTACCTTTACCTTTACATAATTTATTTATTTATTGAATCACTGTGGGAAAAGTTACAAAGCTTTCAGGTTTAGGTCTCAGTCATGCAAATATCAAAAACATTTCCCTTTACCAATACTTATTTTTTAAAACGAAGAACCCCAATAAAACCCCACCCCCCACCCCTCCCAATGCCTGTGAGGCAGATGAATTCTAGTTAACACTCTATCTACTTTGACTAGATTCATTGTTTCGATAAAAGATGCACCATTATTATTTAGAGTTTACCCCCCTCAAATCAGACATGCTGACAAAGTGTTGTGAAATAATTTGCTTTCTACAGCTGGGTTCAAGAATTAAATGTTGTCGCGCAGCCACTATCGCGTTTTGGATTTCTGCGATTTTACTTATTAACCCTGGAAGTATTTCTACTGAAAGTCAGATAATTAAGAGATTGGTTTCTGTGCTCTGGAGTCGTGGCTGTGCCGGAGAGTCACTTGTGGGGGGCAACTGGTGACCTCGGTAGGGAGTGAAGGACGGGCTGGAACGCCCCCCTTCCCATGAGGTTTTAGTCGTCCCCACCCCTTGGCTCATACCTTCTCTCCACAAGACTCCCATGCGGCTGCCATCTTTCTTCCCAGAAGGGAGAGGGTGGAGGGGAGCAACATCCTTTCCCCTCCAGGCAGACATGATGGCGTGGATTAACGCATAGTCCGTTCACTTGTCTGCTCCAAGCTGCTGGTTTCTGCATTAAGTCCTTGTGCTTCTGGGTCCGTGGCCGTGCCGAAGAGCCACTCGTGGGGGGCAACTGGTGACCTCAGTAGGGCGTGAAGGACGGGCTGGAATGCCCCCTTCTCATGAGGTTTTAGTCGGCCCCACACCCCTGGCTCATGATTCTTAAAGGAACGCTTTAACAATGTAATAAACTTTTGGTTGCCACACAATACTTTCTTTGCATTATGCTGCATTAAGTCTGCCCCTAGAAAAGAAAGCTTACAATAATAATTTTCAGAACCAGAAATCATGGGAAATATCACATATCATTACCCAAATTTAGGCTCAACAGTATGAAACTGAAAGAGGTTTATTTGACATCAGAATTTGTATCTGCTCAGACAGGAGAACATTTGACATGGCTGGTACTCATAAGCTATCCCAAGCCTTTAAGAGGTATCTTTGCCATTGATTCTTGTCTCCTCTCTAGAGTTGGGGAAGTATAGGATGAGTGGAATTTAACAGGAAAATATAAATCTCAGTCTCCACACTTAATTTATTTCGCTAATTTCCAAATTCTGGCAGCAACTTTCTTATCCTGAGGCAGCAATTTACACTATGTGTAAATCATGGGAAAAAGCTGAAAAAATTCAGATATGCCCAATGTTGCAGAAAATAGAGGAAGATTTATAATAAAAATTAAAAAAATTCTACCTATAAAAATCTATTTAAAACTTTTTCTCACGGTTCAGAAACTAAAGCAGCAACTGTCATATTCTAGTGTGTGTCAGAAAATGCTCAGTATTTTCAGAGATGTTCAAAAGTTCCCCATCAAAGGTAACAAAAAGTTTCTCTTAAAAAATCAAGAAAATCTTTTCATGCTTGTGTAAACACACCAAAAAAAAGGACGGGCAAGGGGGACAGCAGCGTCCTATCTCTCCCGCTGCCCGCGTTCTCTAGTCTCAGGTCGTTTCCACACTCCACGGAGGTCGATGGCGATGGTCAGGCGAAGGAAGGAAAAGGGGCCCAAGCTGGTTGGTCTTAGCAGCAGTTTATTACATGGAAGAAGTATATGTCATAGAGGCCACAGGATCTCTCAAGCACGTGCACCTTTGTTCTCTCAGCTTCTGTCCTCAGCCCCATCTTCAGAGGTTCTCTGACGCACGTGTGCCCCCAGAGAGCCCTGAAATCTCCCTTATATAGATCATAGTACCTCTAAAGGGCGCAATATAGTGATGTCATCAAAAGGAGTTACAGAAAGAATATTGAGGCAGCAAACCATACATTGTTTCTGTACATCCACATTATTTCTTTACATCTGCTGGCCTCTGGAAAGAAGATACAAAACCAAACTGAAACCTTTCACAAGCACTTTCATAAGCCACTAAGCATCCCAAAGACCAGTCTGCTAGAGCTGGGAATCTACATCCCAAAGATCAGGCCTGGCTAGCACCTAAGATCTGCATATCTAAGACCAGCTAGGTTTCTGTGAGAAAAGGGAAACTGCCTCAATATACTGAAATCATTTACTGAAGGCAGTTTGAAGGGGAGAGAGTTCTGTCTCAGCCAAGCTAGTCAGGACACACAGGAAAACTGCTTCTAGGACAGATTCTCATTTAGCAGATCAACCCACCCTAGACCAGATTTCACTGGATGTGTTTCTCTTCTCCTTGTCCGACCAACATATAAGCATACATAATATAAATCATTTTGTATGGACACAGTAAGAAATACTTTGAGCTTATAAAATTGCTCTCCTAGGACCATCTCGATCGCAGACCTGAGTGCTCAGGCCAGATATCTTTCCTATTCCTAGCAGCAGGGTCCTAGTCTCGTCATTACTTTTGGGTCATGACAGCATTTGCCTATGATCAAACTCTTAACCTATAGTTAAGAATCGTGGCACCTTGGCCTGGCCCATCGCGATGCCAGGGTAGCACATAACTTACTGGTTTGCCCTGGTTCCATCCAGTCCAATGTCGGGACCCTGCCCTTGGGGTGCTAGGAAGTGAGGGCAACTGAAGCTTAAATTGAGAAAGCAGATGCCCAGGAGTGAATAATATTCAAAGCCGGTTAAGTCCTAAGTTATAAAGCATAGTATTAATGTCTTTCAGTATCTATACATAAAGGCCACTGTATTAAACTATTCAAAAGACATAAGGAGAGGAGAAAGGCAATATTAACTTACAGTACAAGTTCAGTGTCCTAGAAGATGAGACTTTACAAATTGGTTGGGGAAGAGAGCATAGAAGTGGTTACAGAAAAACAAAGTAATGGGAGTGATTCGGGAGCACTGTGATGGGTACAACCTGATAAACCTAAGCTTCTCGTACTCCAACAATGCTAAGAAACTTTACTCTGTCCCATGTCTTATAATGGCTTTAAAACTACCCAAATAGTCCCCTAAAATTTTTTTGTCAGAAAAAAATAAAATTAATGACAAGAGGATCCAACTATCAATGTTTGTAAATAAAATTTTGGTGATCCAAAAGATTTCAGCACTATTTTCAAAATACCATAATATCAATAATTACAAAATGCACAGTATTGAAGTGATTTTTCCCCTAAAATTAAGAAAGAAGTAATTTAAATGATTTATAGTACATTAGGAATCTACTATGTAGCATTTTTCATTAAATTGCTCTACTTCAGCTTTTTAAGCTACTGCACAATGCTTTGCCGGGGCCCCTTGGAGGGGAGCGGGTTGAGCTTTCCTCCCCGCCCTGACCAGGGCTCCGGCAGCCGAAGACCTCCAGGACTAGCCACCACCATGCTGAGACCACTCTCTGCACACATGAAGGTACTGGCAGAGGAACAAAGCCACGCGGGTTCCGCGGCCGAGATCTCCAAGCCTACTCGGATTGGAGTCTAGCATCCTCCACCCAGATCCTCCAAATTCCAGTAGGTGGGGGTTACAACCACCAACTAGCCCCCTGGCGCCGTGTAATCCCATCAACGGCCAAGACTCAGAGACTATAAAAACCAGCTCCCAGAACCACGCGGCCGCATTCGCAGCTGCACGACATCTTATTATGGCATCTTATTATCTCACTCCTACTTTGGACAAACTTGCAGGCTACCAAATGTAGCCTGCCCACACAGCAGAGTCTGGCAAACTCCCCGTGGCGTACCCAATATGCCAAATACCAGTAACAATGATGGGTCTCATTCTCCTAAAGAGCCTTGAATATAATCTCAGGGCAAGGATGAAAGAGACATTACTGGGACCTGCTCGAGGCAATCGATGAATAACAGGATGATTTGTGATTTGTGATTGATTTGTGCACAATGCTTTAGTTTATAAGAGATAGATAAGTACTATCCTTTCTTTTTTTACTATTTTTACATGTCTTTGTGGGTAATAACAGTCATGAGTTTTTCCACATGATGATATTTTTAAATATAAGCAATTTACTCTTTGGGGACTTGTGTTTATTATTAAGGTAAAACAAATGCTTTTATTGGACTTAATGAAATCTACTCTTGCATGTTTCTGAGAAATCATTGTAAATAAGATGAATACAAATAGACCAAAACATAATTATTAGATTTATTTCCTATAGTAAAATTAGTCCATTTAAAATTAATAAACATAGAATTCTTGACATGATGCATTCTCACTGAACAACTCACCCTTTCTGTGCTAATAAAGATAGAGACTTATATTTCCTTCTACTCAGCATCCCTCTTCCCTTGGTACTTAACTTTGTTTTGACCTTAACTTCAGAAGTTCCTTTACAATGATTCACTAAGGCTTTGTATAAGAATGAGGAAGAACAGAGCTATGCATTTAGAAAGAGAACATAGTAGGAAGAATCAACATGAAAACTGGAGGGGAAATTTTTTAAGATTCTATAATTAAATGTATGCTCAACTAAACACCGACTTTTGAGTGAATCCTGCCATGTGAAGTGCTTTTTCCTATAAATACTTATTGTCCAAGGCTTTAAACTTTTTCATGGAACAACATTAAACTGCTCAGATATAACATCTGGATTTTTTCCCATGACTCAGCTTTATTTCAATACCTACTAAATACCTTCATTTCAATATCTACCTTAAACTAGCAAACAATGCATCCAAACAAATCTCTTTCTAAAAATTATATTGAAAGAATAATATTCAAACACAAATATTTGTACATATGTATATATATATAATATAAACTTTAAACTTGTCTGTGCTATAATGTAGATTCTGCTATTTACTATAACATAAAATTACTCAAAATAAAGGGACACTTGAGTAGAATGAGAAGTCTGGGGAATTATCAAAAAAGGAATTCTGGTCAAAAATATATCATAGTAAAATCCATCACCTAAGCATTAGTTGTAGAATAATTTCTTCCCAATGGAAGCCCAGAGAAGAACCAATATCACTGCACCAAAATATCACAGCCCCCAAATAAAAAAGGCAGCATGAGCCTTGGGAAAATCATTGAAGTTATCAAGGTCATCCCTTTCTTTCCTACCTGTAAGCTGATTTTAATTTTTTTCTTTTCTAATTTCAGAGGTTTGGGGCATAACCACTGGTGCTCAGTTCATACTCCTGTCTCTGTGCCTTCATAGTGCTCAGATTACCATATTGGGTGCTAGGAATTAATGCAAGTACCTTTACCCCACACTATTACCCTTGTCCCCAAACCTGTAATCTACTTTTTTAAAAATTAAAAGAATTTAAGCACAGTAATTTACAACACTGTTAATAGTGAATTTTTCGGGCATACAATGTGATATGCCACATTCACTACCAGAGTGTCAGCATTCTTCCACCACTGTCTATCAAACCCATCTAACTGTATTCCTGCTCCCCTTAGCCAATTTGATATCAATATAATTAATAGAGGAGATTATTTAAAGCAAGCAAGGTAAACCTATAAGCATTACTGGTAGTAGATAAAAAATAAAGTAATAGTCATTTGCACAGGTGTGACTTGATACCTCCTTGTCATTTTGATTTGCATTTCTCTACAATAAGAAATAAAGAGAAAAATTATTTTCATTGGCTTGTAGGCCATCTCTATGTCTTTTCTCTATGGAGAAGTATCTGCTTAGGTCTTCAGCCCATTTATTTTTGAAGGCATGATTTGTAATTTTTGTTGTGGAGTTTAATGGGTTCATTATGTAACTTGGACATATTCCTTTGGTCCGATAGTAAGGCTCAAAACACTATGGTGTTTTGTCAAATTAGGTAGCAAATAGTTTTACCATATGATCCAGCAATTCCACTCTTAAGTATCTATGTTGAATAATATAAAAAAACACTATTTTAAAGAGATAAGCATGCTTTAATCTTCACTGCAACACTACTTATAATACTAACATCAAAAGCAGTCCAAAGCCCAAATACAGGTAAGGTAATAAAAAGTTGAGGTAGATAAACAGTGAAAACTGTTTGAAAAAGTAAAACAAACATATTTCTAAATATTCATGTGAGATATAAAGGAGCAAACTGGAACCAAAATAAATCTTTGATTCTGACTTAGAACTGAGGTTGCCAAGGCAGAAAACGGGGTAAATAGGAAGAGATGCTGCTGCTATGGAACATTATTGAGGAAGTATAAAACTGCATTCTTAAAATGAATGCTATCAGTGTCATCAATCTTACAGTAATATTTTTCTTAAAAGTAAACGAGACAACTCAAGATTATTCATATAGATGCATATAGAGAGGATAGAAGCAAAGGACATAATGCAAAGGTGAAAGCAACTCTATATATCAGTAAAATACAGCAGAACAAACACTCCCAAAATCGCTCCTTAATTTCACAACTTTGGGAAGAATTCCTGACTAGTCAGCATAAAGTCCTGCTATGAGTTGTCTTATTAGAGTCCACTCTTTACACACATCCTCACCTAGGAGGAAAACACAAACAACTATAAAAAATGACAACTAAATAACTGACCAAATTCTTTGTAATATAAAAAGTGAGACACAGAGGAAATAATAATAATGATTAGGGGAATAGAAAGGAACTGGTAAAGAGAACTATTCTGAGGACTATTTAAAATCTGAAAGGTAAATAGAAGACAGGGATGCTTTTGAAAAACCGAAAATTGCCAAAACCTTCTTAGAGAGGTCCAAATAGTTTTTTGATACTTCTCACTCCAGGGAGTAAGCTTCAGTCCAACCCTATTTGGTTGTAAACTAAATTTATTTATTGACTCTCCACCAACTAACAAAGCGGGGAAAGTTGAAATTGTAATGCTTTAGGAAAAAAACTTGATAACCATTACCTTAACAAACTGATGAAATTTACATAATCAATGAACTCATGCGGCTAGATATTGACAAAAAGAGCACTTCCTGTATGCAGTATTCTTTCCAAAACTTTATAACCCCCAATCTAAGCAAAAGGAAAACATTGTAGGGTACTTGGCAGTGTTTCTTATTTTTATTTAGATCCCTTGAATGTATGGGATAGACCTGCTGGTAATCAGGTCCAACAGTGCTAGAAGGTCACCCTCAGTGATACTCAGTGGATCATGTGGCATCAGGAATTGAACCCTGACCTCCTACGAGCAAAGCATGCCGTTAATCAATTGTGTAATCTCTCTAGCACTGTTGTCCAATATTTTTTAAAACTTGAAAAAAAAAAGAAATTTCTTAACTTTACTTAAGAATTTAGTTTTCCTGCGCTCGCTTCGGCAGCATATATACTAAAATTGGAATGATACAGAGAAGATTAGCATGGTCCCTGTGCAAGGATGACATGCAAGTTCATGAAGCATTCCATATTTTTGGGCACTGGTGGAGGGATGGGTATTTAATCATTGTAAAACTGAAACCCAAGCACAAAAATTTGTAAATCTACAACTGTACCTCATGGTGTTTCACTAATAAAAATTTTTAAAAAATGAATTTAGTTTTCCTTAAAAAGAACCAAAACAAAACAAAAATGAAGATCGGACAATTTAATTGACTATATTTATAAAGATGATGAAGACAATAGAGCAATGTTAAGGCCGGTTTACTTTTTGAATATTGTACTCAGCTAAACTCACAATTAGTGTAAGAATAAAATCACCAAATTTGTAGACATTTAAGGATGCACTAATTTGAAAACCAACAGAAAATTTGGGAAAAAAATTGTCTATGAATACAGTA
Organism: Sorex fumeus; assembly: GCF_029834395.1. Taxonomy (NCBI): domain Eukaryota; kingdom Metazoa; phylum Chordata; class Mammalia; order Eulipotyphla; family Soricidae; genus Sorex; species Sorex fumeus. The sequence goes on along the minus strand of NW_026606063.1, from coordinate 64,920,313 downwards.
CCAAAACTGAAAGCAGAAACCAAAAAGAATAGTGCTTTATCCAAGAAGCAATTACTTTGGAAAATTTTCAAGGACAATTACAGAATTTTTTAAAAAATAGATGATTGGCATGTGTGAAATTCCTAACAGCACAGAATTGCTATCAAAACTATTGTTTTCTTTCTTTTATGTGGTCAAAAGTATTATAAAATAAATAATTTCTATTAAACAAGGAAAGCTTTAGTCAACCTTTCCTTTTATGTTACCTAAAAAAGAAGACTGGACAGACTGATACTACAGAGGGTAGGCTGCTCACCATGTATGTGTGTTTGATCCCAGATACCACTTATGGTTCCAGGAGTCCTGCCAGGAGTGATCCCTTAGGGCAAGGCCATGAGTAAGCCTTTGGAATTAACAGGTATGACCCCAAAATAAATAATAGATATAGGTAAACTGAGGCAAGTTTAAGTTAACAGAAATTAAATTTTATCTGGAACAGCAGAGAAATTGTAATTTGACAACATATGCTAAAGGGGTAATACAGATCTGTTAAGATTTACAGTGGTTGTATTTGAGAATAAAAAAAGTGGAAAGACCAGTTGATTGCCTCGAGCAGGCCCCAGTAACGTCTCTTTCATTTTAGCCCTGAGATTATATTCAAGGCTCTTTAGGAGAATGAGACCCATCATTGTTACTGGTATTTGGCATATTGGGTACGCCACGGGGAGTTTGCCAGACTCTGCCCTGTGGGAGGCTATATTCGATAGCCTGCAAGTTTGTCCAAAATAGGAATGAGATAATAAGATATCATAAAAAGATGTCCTGATAAGGTTCCGGGAGCTGGATTTTATAGTCTCTGAGTCTTGGCCGTTGATGGGATTACACAGCGCCAGGGGGCCAGGTGTGACCCCTGCCTACTGGAATTTGGAGGATCTGGGTGGAGGATGCTCAACTCCAATTCGAGTAGGCTTGGAGATCTTGGCCCCGGAACCCGCGTGGCTTTGTCCCTCTGCCAGTACCTTCATGTGTGCGGAGAGTGGTCTCAGCATGGTGGTAGCTGGTCCTGGAGGTCTTCGGCTGCTGGAGCCCTGGTCGGGGCAGGGAGGAAAGCTCAACCCGCTCCCCTCCAAGGGACCCCAGCGAGGAACAGCCAGGCGCAGGGGCAGGAGACTGACTGCACTGTTCTCATCCGGAAGCTGGATTTTATAGTCTCTGAGTCTTGGCCGTTGATGGGATTACACAGCGCCAGGGGGCCAGGTGGTGGGTGTGACCCCCGCCTACTGGAATTTGGAGGATCTGGGTGGAGGATGCTCGACTCCAATTCGAGTAGGCTTGGAGATCTCGGCCCCGGAACCCGTGTGGCTTTGTCCCTCTGCCAGTACCTTCATGTGTGTGGACAGTGGTCTCAGCATGGTGGTGGCTGGTCCTGGAGGTCTTCGGCTGCTTGGAAAGACCAGTATGTGTTAAAATATCCCAGTGGGTATTCATCATTCATAGGTCAGGGGATTATTATTAGTCATATGTAAATAGGACATTGGTGGGAACTCCATCTCTTGTTCCATACTTGAGTTACCATTTCATATCTTCTGATTTTATCTTAGATTAAATTCCTCCAATAATTTGTTCATTTTGTGGCAGTTCTTCATCCTGCTAACTTGTTAATTATGTTGCAGGCAACTAATCTAAGGTGGAGAGAGGTAGCCTTGAGGGAAGTGTTAGTACCTACCTGCTGGGCCTGTTTCAATGGGGGGATGAGCAAGGTGGAGGATACTAGTGAAAGATGGGACTCTGTGAAGTCAGCCATGAGCACTTATGTGGCATGACACTAGAATCACACCAGCCGCACCTAGCAGTATGATGGCCATTTGATCTCTACAGCATGGAACTGTTCTCCACAACCCAAGTTCTCAAGAGCTGTAAGCTCAGGCTGGAGTGAAGTATTGCTCTTTTCATAAAAAGAAAAATGAGTCCCTACCTCTGCCAGGTGTCCACATCTGTCATCTTCCCAAGAAAGAGTGCAGAGAAACAGAGCACTATGTTCAAGTTGCCTGACTTATACAGCGCTAACCCAGTTGAATCCCAGGAGTCCTACTACAAGCTCCTTACCCCTCCAGGAGTTAAGTTCTGAGCACAGACAGACCTGATATGCCCCAAAATAAAAGTGAAACAGAGAACAAGTCACTCATTTGATTAATGGTAAAAACTGCTTCAAGATTACAATAAAGAAAAAATAAATGTGCAAAAACAAACAAATGAATAGTTGACTTAATAGAGTATTGAGAAGGTAATGTGTGAATAGAGAACAGCATACACTTAATTTCTTGGAGATTCAAGAAAAACTCAGGAGATGATATAAATATGATTTTTTACTTATCTTTATTTAGAGCAGAGCTTCCCAAAGTGAACAAAGTTGCACCTAAGAGAGTTCTGGAATGATCCAGATGAGGGAGGTTGTTGTAGCCTCTGGTCAAATGAAGAGGGGGAGTGGTGCACTTTCTTTGCTCACTTAGAGAATGCAGCACTGAGTAATGATTTTTTGCTTGTTTGGTTTTTGGTTTTGACCCTAACCCCACAATGAGGCTAGTAGGCCAATATATCTTTGTAGAGCTTTGACTTAAAGCGTTAGAAGGAATGGGCCAGTTCCTTTTAGAAGTACAGTGGTTTAGCTTAATGAGAGGTAACCTGGCTACTTCACTGAGCCAGTGAAAAAGCAGAACCCAGATTTGAATCCATTTCATCAGTCTTTGCCACACAGTCCCATACAAACATCTGTGGGTTGTATAGGCCATATATTTAGAAACAAAGCCAAAGGGATCATAATAATTAGAGTTGGGCACAACCTTTTTTTTTTCAATACTATTCAATAAGCAATAATGACGATGTCATTACTAAGAAACTGGCAAACACTCCAGGCATCATTTACAAAATTGGGATGAGATAATGAGGAGCACTATGACCTCATCCCATGCTTTTGCCAAGGACCTCACTTTATTCTATTGATCAAACCAAACAACTGTGTTGCAGAGCTGAGCCTGTTCCAGTACCTAAATTCACACACATCTTAATAAATTTAACATACAAGGCCCCTCAGCTGCCTTTTGAAATCCTGTTATGGGGGGTTGCTCTCAAAATTACTTTATTTCATTTCTGAAATTAAAAATACAAATTCTGCTATTATTTCATAGATGATATATAGCAACCAATAAATCTACATGCAACATACAGTGTTCCTCAGTCACATAAGTATCATTGCTTTTTTTTTTTTTTGAATACACAAGGCAAAATTTACCATGAAGGCTAAATTATGTTTTGAAGTCATTGGCTTCGTGTAAATATGGACAGTCACAGATAAACCTGAGACATAACACCCTGATATCAGATGCACACATTTGTTTTAAGTAAAAGTCACATCCAATGTCAAAATACTTAATTGTTTTTTCTTATTTTTTATGAGAATATGAAAGCAAATCAACAAATATTCTCCAATCTGACATTATGGGAATCTATTTTAGTTTTGATTTAAAGATATATTTTTCATAAGAACAAATTACTAACTGTAGTCATAGATGTATGTAGGTGTGTGTGTGTGTGTATACACAAACATGATAAAAGACAGGCATTGAATATATTCATCAAAAATGATAAATTATATAGTACCTAGGTAAGTCTCCCAGTGAATAAGGGAGAGGAAGAAGTAAATATATAATTACAAAATGTTAGGCAGGTCCTCACCCTAAGGGATCCTGGGCTTGGGTTTAGGAAGATGAACCTCCAGAAAAGAAGGACAGTTTTAACAAGATCCATCATGGGCCAGTGCAGCTCTGTTTACGCTTCACCTTCTTCGGGCAAACCCTAGGGTATCATTCTCGCTTTGATGGATGGGGTTTTTATTCACTTGTGTCTTTTCTCAGGCTTTGGTTCTTGATTTAGCTCTGACTCTGGCCTTATGGATTCATTGCATTGTCTTCTGCTCCACAGCATGTCTCCCTTCAAGTCCCTGAACCCATTAAGAAAGCTCATTTTGTCACTGACATCCGACTGGGCCTTATTTGGAATGGAAAAAAAAAAAGATGAGGGATCTGAATTAGAGATTATAGCACAGTGCATATTGAATTGGGATGTGTATGGGCATGAATAAGGGAAAGGAAAATAATGTTAGAAGAGAGGTAACTTGAACTTAAGAAAATATCTTGGTAGTAGTGATACAAAATAAGTTGTAAAGGTAGGTCATATGCACTTCAAAGTTTATTTTAGTTATAGTAAATGCATGGCTACATGTAAATACAAATTTTTAATGAACTCATAAGCTTTTGGTAAAATCGCAAACGGATTATTTGGAAACAAAACAACAGAAAAACATTATCAGTGTTCGCTCTGGCTTCTCTCTTTGGACCCTTCATCTGAATGATTTCTGCTGGATCACTCTTTCAATTTCTCAGGACAAGGAAATAGAATTGGAGAGTGGAAAGTTTGATATATTATGGGTTTTGTAGTTTTTTGATATATCATGCGAGAAACTTCCTAGTGTCCTAAGCTAATTTTTATTTGGGTTCTGAATATTGATGTTGCTACCACAGATATGTATTTATCTAAAATAATTATAGCGGCAAATAATACATTTTATTATGAAGTTTTTTTGAAAAAATCAGTTATTTGTTTATTTTTGTTTCTTGACCTATATCTGTCAGAGCTTACACCTGGCTCTGCACTCAGGGTTCATTCATAGTGGGGCTCAGGGGACTATATGTGCAATCAGAAATAAAAAACTGGGTCTTCTATATGCAAGCAAGTGTTTTAACACACTGGACTATCTGTCTGGGCCTCTTATGAAGTTTTTAAAGATAGGTCATTATTCCCCGATTCCCTTAATGTAATCTAGATGGGACAATTCCACTTTATTTCATTAAATAGGCTAATTTCAGTAAGTCTTCCCGAGGCAAAGCATTGCTTTTACTGGAATCAATCATTCACCTAACAAACATTTTTAACATCTGTTAGGCCCAGAGGGCTGAAGTGATAGCACAGCAGGTAGGAAGTTCGCCTTGCATGCAGCTGACTCGGGTAACCTGGGTTTGATTCTTCCACCCCTCTCGGAGAACCCAGCAAAATACTGAGAGTATCGTGCCTGTAGGGCAAAGCCTGGCAAAATCCCCATGGCATAGACGTTATTGGTGCCCGCTCAACAATGGGCAATGGGATGAACAATGGGAGGACATTGCTACAGTGTTACAGTTAGGTCCAGAAACGATAATTTTAAAATTAGCAAATGATCATCAAACTGTAGTGGCAGCACAGCAGGTAGGGTGTTTGTCTTGCACGCAGCTGAACTGGCCGACCCAAGTTCAATTCCTCCACCTTCAGTTCCTCTGTCCTTCTCAGAGAGCCCGGCAAGCTACTGAGAGTATCTCGCCCACATGGCAAAGCCTGGCAAGCTACCTGTGATATATTCAATATGCCAAACACAGTAACAACAAGTCTTACATTGTTGCTGGGCCCACTCGAGCAAATCAATGAACAATGGGAGGACAGTGACAGTGACAGTGATAATGAGGTACATTTCAATGGATACTCTTTAATTTTCAAGCACCACAAGACCATCATGAGACACCATCTAAACATTTACTATCTGTATCCTATTTATGTATGACAAAAATATTTTTTCATTATTTTAAAATTTAAATTATATTGATATATCTTTGATGTGCAATATTATATGAACTTCAGTAGTATAATAGAAAGCCCCTGTATGTGTATAGATTTCACTGCATCTGCTATCAATTACAACAAATTTAATGACACTGTCTTTTGTCCAAGATTGCTTTGGGTTCTCTCTTTGAATATAGTGAGCTTTGAAAATAATCATGTAAAAATATTTGTATCAATGACAGATAAATATACAATAGTGATCCTGGTGGGTAACTAGAAACCGTTTTAAAGGTCAGTTGGTATCCCATTACCCAGACACCTACTATTCACTTTTTGATTGCTTCCTTCTGAAGAGAAGAGCGTGTATTTTGCTTTTATATGATTTGTTACTTACACTAGTTACTTGTGAACAGAAGACACATATTAGAATTAAAAGAGGAAACATTATTTCATTTTGTTTAGAAAAATTCACCTTGTTTACAGCTTGTGTTTTTAGAAAATGAAAATCTCTCTGTGGCCAGATTGTGCTATTTCCCTATGATTGTACACATTATTTATGCAGTCAATAAGCATTGTATAAGTAACTTTTTATTATAGCTGAATTGATGTCTGTGCAAGCTAGAAAAGAATGTTTTGGTCGTTTGCTATGTTCAAAATAGAACACAGATTATTAAAGAAAGAAAGCACACTGTATGGGAAGAGTTTGTACATCTATTACCAAATTGGTGTTCTTGGGTCTTGGCAGGAAGGTGGAAAGTGGACTGGCTAGAGGCTTGAAAAGATGCCTATCATATCGGTCAACTCGGTTATATATTAATTCTTGTCTTTTTTTTTCTTACTAGGCACTCTTGCAGCTCTCAACTGGACTTGCTTCAGCACTTCCCTGTATTTATTTTCTTCAAATTTCTCCTCCTGCATCCTTTACTGTGTCATAAATATTTTGTTGCTTTAGTATAGAACACACAATAAATATCTCTGAACAATTTTTAATCTTTGCATTAATATAAACACAGTTATTTTCATTTATGTGTTTGTTATATTATTCTTCTTATAGTAAAAAAACAACTTACATTTAGATTTGATTGGGTAAAGGATTTAGAATGTTTACATGGACCTTTTTTAATTAATTCATTTTATTTATTAATTTGCCCCCATGCCTGGCTGTCCTCGCCGGGACCCCTTGGACGGGAGCGGGTTGAGTTTCCCTCCCCGCCCCAACCAGGGCTCCGGCAGCCGAAGACCTCCAGAATCAGCCACAATCATGCTGAGACCACTCTCCGCACGCATGAAGGTACCGGCAGAGGAACAAAAGGCATGCGGGTCCTGGGGCTGAGATCTCCAAGCCTGCTCTTAACGGGGCTGAGCATCCTCCACCCAGATCCTCCAAATTCCAGTAGGCAGGGATCACACCCACCAACTGGCCCCCTGGCGCCGTGTAACCCCATCAACGGCCAAGACTCAGAAACTATAAAACCCAGCTCTCGGAACTGTGTGGCCGCATTTGCTGGTCCGCGACATCTTGTTATCTCATTCCTACTTTGACAAACTGGCAGGTTACAGAATGTAACCTGCCCACACAGCAGAGTCTGGCAAACTCCCTGTGGCATACCCAATATGCCAAATACCAGTAGCAATGATGGGTCTCATTCTCCTAACCCTGAATGAGCCTTGAATATGGCACTTAAAAAAAAAATCTCAGCGCAAGGAGGAAGGAGATGTTATTGGGGCCTGCTCGAGGCAATCAACGAACAGGATGGTCGTGATTGTGATCGTGATTTATTAATTTATTTTTTTATTAGTGAAACACCATGAGGTACAGTTGTTTACCTTACAAGTTTTTGTTCTTGGGTTCCAGGTATACAATGATCAAGTACCCATCCCTCCACCAGTGCCCATTCTCCACCCCCAATGATCCCAGTAACCCTCCCTCCCCAACCATCACCCCCATCCCATCCCACCTCTCTGGCAGGGCATTCTCTTTTCTTCTCTCTCCTTTTGGTTTCTGAGGTTTGCAAAAGAAGCATTGAGTGGCAATCATGTTCAGTCTATAATCTACTTTCAGCATGCATCTCCCATCCTGGGAGGATCATCTCAACACCCTTTACTTGGTGTTCCCTTCTCTGTCTGAGCTGCCCTTTCCTGTACCATGTGTGATTGGCCTTCAAGCCATAAAGTGAATCTCCTGGTACTTATCTCAATTATTCTTGGGTGTTAGTCTCCTATTTTGTTACTTTATATTCCCCAGATGAATACAATTTTTCTATGTCTGTCCCTCTCTTTCTGACTCATTTCACTTAGCAAGATCCTTTCCATGTAGTACCACTTGTATGTAAATTTCATGACTTCATCTTTCCTAACAGCTGCATAGTACTCGATTGTATAGATGTACCAAAGTTTCTTTAACCAGTCATCTCTTTCCAAGCATTCGGTTTTTTTCCAGATTTTGACTATTGTGAAAAGTGCTGCAATGAACATAGAAGTTCAGATGGCATTTCATCTATATTTTTTTGCCTCTCCAGGATATATTCCCAGGAGTGGTATTGCTGGGTCAAATTGGAACTGAATTTCTAATTTTTAGATACTCGTCCATACTGTTTTCCAAAAGGGCTGGACAGTCGGCGTTCCCACCAGCAGTGAAGGAGAGTCCTTTTCTCGCCACATCTGCATTAACACTAGTTGCTTTTGTTCTTTTGGATGTGGGTCATTCTCTGTGGTGTGAGGTGATATCTCATTGTTTTGTCCGGATCTCTATTATGATTAGTGATGTAGAGCATTTTCTCATGTGCCTTTTAGCCATTTGGACTTCTTCTTTGAAAAAGTTTCTGTTCATTTCATTACTTCATTTTTTTATGGGGTTGGATATTTTCTTTTGTGTAGTTCAACCAGTGCTTTGTATATCCTTGATATATGCTTCGTATATCCCTTAGCAGATGGACATTGGGTGAATATCCTTTCCCATTCTGTAGATTGTCTTTGTATTCTGGTCACTATATCTTTTGAGGTGCAGAAGCTTCTTAATTTAAGATAGTCCCATTTGTTTATCTCTGCTTCCTTTTGGCTGGTTGGTGGAGTGTTGTCTTTGAAGGTACCGTTAGTCTCACTCTCGTGGAGGGTTTCGCCAACCTTGTTTTCAATGTATCTTATGAATTTTGGCCTAATGTTGAGATCTTTATTCTATTTTGATCTGAATTTTGTGCATGGTGTTAGGTCGAGGTCTAAGCCCATTTTTTGCATGTGGTTGTCCAGTTATGCCAGCACCATTTGTTAACGAGGCTTTCCTTGCTCCACTTCACATTTCTTGCTCCCAGCGGTAGGGCATTTGCCTTGCACGCAGCCAACATGGCCGACCCGAGTTCGATTCCTCCGCCCCTCTCGGAGAGCCCAGCAAGCTATCGAGAGTATCTCGCCCGCACGGCAGAGCCTGGCAAGCTCCCTGTGACGTATTCGATATGCCAAGCACAGTAACAACAAAGTCTCCAATAGAGACGTTACTGGGCCCGCTCAAGCTAATCGATGATCAACGGGAGGGCCTTTTATTTTATTTTATTATTTAGATGTTCATACGTTTGGTATTGTGTGTATGGATATTCCACTCTGTTTCATTGGTCTGCAAACCTGCCTTTGTGCCAGTACCATGCTGTTTTAATTTGTTACCGCTTTATAGTAAAGTTTGAGGTTGGGGAGGGTGATGCCTCCCAAGTCTTTTTTCCAAGAAATGCTTTAGCTATTCGTGGGTATTTGTTGTTCCATATGAATTTCAGGAGTGCTTGATCTATTTCTTTGAAGATTTTCATGGATATCCTTATAAGGATCGCATTGAATCTATATAATACTTTGGTGAGTATTGCCATTTTGACAATGTTAATTCTTCCTATCCATGAGCAGGGGATATGTTTCTATTTCGTTTTGTCCTTTTTTAATCCATGGAGTAGCATTTTTTTAGTTTTCATTGTAGAGGTCCTTTACCTCTTTGGAACTGTCACTGTCCTCCACTGTTGTCATAGATTTGCTCGAGCGGACCCAGTAAAGTCTCCATTGGAGACTTTTGTTGTTACTGTGTTTGGCATATCAAATACATCAAGGGTAGCTTGCCAGGCTCTGCCGTGCGGGCGAGATACTCTCGGTAGCTTGCTGGGCTCTCCGAGAGGGGCGGAGGAATCAAACTACGGTCGGCCATGTTGACTGTGTGCAAGACAAATGCCCTATGGCTGTGCTATCACTTCAGCCCTTTTTTAGTTAGGCTGATTCCAAGGTATTTGATTTTCTGGGGCACGATTGTGAGCGAGATTGTTTTTTTTTCCTGTCACTTTCTTCTGTCCCATTATTTGAGTATAGGAAGGCATTGGATTTGGGGACATTAATTTTATAGCCTGCAACTTTACTGTATAAGTCTATTGTTTCTAGGAGTTTCTTAGTAGAGGACTTAGGGTTCTTGAGATATAGTATCATATCATCTGCGAATAGTGAGAGCTTGATTTCGTCCTTTCCTGTCTGGATGATTTTAATGTCTTTTTCTTGCCTAATAGCTATTGCAAGTACTTCCAGTACTCGATTGAACGGAAGTGGTAATAGTGGACAACCTTGTCTTATTCTGGATCTTAGAGGGAAGGCCCATAGCTATTCCCCATTGAGGATAATGCTTGCCATGGCTTTTTCGTAGATGGCTTTAACTATCTTGAGGAAATTTCCTTCAAAACCCATTTTGGTGAGAGTTTTCATCATAAATGGGTGCTGTATCTTGTCAAAAGCATTCTTTGCATAGATTGATATGATCATATGGTTTTTATCTTTACTTTTGTTGATATGATGGATTATATTGATTGATATCTGAATAATGCAGGAAGAACAGTGGAATCAAAGAGATGTGCCCGGAGCCGGAGGTTCTTCGTCCTCTTAGCTATTTCTTCGACGTTCTTGAAGGCGTTCCAAGCCGCTCTCTTCCTCCTGCACAGCTCGGGTGCCAGGTCATTTCTCATGTTGACCTCTCGACCTAGGTACACATAGCTGTTGCATTCGGAGATGGTCGTTCCATTGAGAGCGAATGGGGCGTCAGGAACAAGGCTGTTTCTCATAAACATTGTCTTCGTAAGATTCAGCTGTAGTCCTACCTTTCCACACTCACGGTCAAAGTCGGCCAGCATTTGTGCCGCTTGGCTGATGTTTGGTGTTATTAAAACAATGTCATCAGCAAAGCGGAGGTGGTGTAGTTGCCGACCATCTATCTTCACTCCCATTTCTTCCCATTCCAGTCGTCGCATGATGTTCTCGAGGGTGGCACTGAAGAGTTTCGGTGAAATGGTATCACCCTGCCGCACCCCTCTCTTGACATCAACGATAACTTCTTTGTAGAATGGTGAGATCCTGGTAGTGAATCCGCAATACAGCTCACGGAGGATCCTGATGTATTGGGCTTGAATGCCCAGATTGGCTAGGGCTTCAATGACCGCTTCCGTCTCAACAGAATCAAAGGCCTTCTTTAAATCAATGAACGTTAAGCAGAGCGGCATCTTGAACTCCCGAGAAACCTCAATGAGCTTGGTTACCGTGTGGATATGGTCGATGGTGCTGAATCCTTTGCGGAACCCTGCTTGCTCGCATGGTTGTCCTTCATCTAGTGTTCTGCCAATCCTATTCAGGATGACTCGAGTGAACAGCTTGTAGATGACAGACAATGGGCAGATCGGGCGATAGTTGCCAATGTCATGGATGTCTCCCTTCTTGAACAGTAGTACGGTCCTGCTGGTTTTCCATTGGGACGGAACCTTGCATTCAGACAGGTAGCGAGTGAAGAGCCGAGCCAGTGTATTGATGAGTACTGACGGCAGGTTCTTCAGGTGTTCAGGTCTGACCTTGTCTGGGCCGGGTGCTGTTTGCTTCTTTGATTCCACTGTTCTTCCTGCATTAACATATGCCTCAGAGACCTGGGCCCTACGCAAACAAGATGAGAACGCCATTCAGGTCTCCCAAAGAAGAATAGAAAGAGCTATGCTTGGAATAACACGTTTCACTCAAATGAGAGAACGAATCCGGAGTTCTGACATCCGTCGACGATCAAGGATCAGGGACGCTGTCTCATATGCCAAGGTGTCGAAAATCAGATGGGCTGGTCACGTAATGAGATTTAAAGACGACCGTTGGACTAGAGCTGTTACTGATTGGATTCCACGGGATGTCAAGAGACCGCGTGGCCGCCCACCTACCAGATGGTCAGACTTCTTTGTCCAGATCATGAACGATCGGTTTGAGGCCCTCCATGTTCCCGGAGCGAAGAGATGCCATTGGGCTACACTAGCACGCGACAGGGACAAATGGAGACGTTACTGGCGCCCGCTCGAGCAAATCGACGACTAACGGGAAGTTAAGTGATTTAAGTGATATCTGAATGTTGAACCATCCTTGCATCCTCGGAATGAATCCCATTTGGTCATGGTGTATGATCTTTTTGATGAGTTGTTGGATTCTAATTGCTAAAATTTATTGAGGATCTTTGCATCCGAGTTATCAGGGATATTGGCCTATAGTTTTCTCTGTTGATGGTGCCTTTGTTTGCTTTTGGTATTAGGGAGATATGTGCCACATAGAAGCTATTTGGGAGAGTTCCTGTTTTTTTCAATTTCCTGGAAAAGCTTCAGGAGAACTGGAAAAAGGTTTTCTTTAAATGTTTGGAAGCATTCACTAGTAAATCTGTCTGGGCCTGAGCTTTTGTTTTTGGGAAGACTTTTGATTACCATTTCAATTTTTTTGATATGAATGGATCTATTCAGGTATCCCAAGTCTTCTTGGTTCAATCTTGGGAGATTTTAGGAATCCAGAAATTTATCCATTTCTTCTAAGTTCACTTGTTTCATGGCATACAGACTTTCAAAGTAGTCTCTGATGAGCTTTTGAATTTCATTGGTTTCTATTTTGATGTCCCCTTTTTCATTTCTGATTCGGTTTATTAGGTTGCTCTCTCTCTCTTTCTTTGTGACTCTTGCTAGTGGTTTATCTATCTTATATATTTTCTCAAAGAACCAGCTCTTGTTTTCATTGACCTTTCGAATTGTTTTTTTGGGTTTCCATGTCAATAATTTCTGCTCTAAGTTTTATTATTTCTTTCCTTCGACCAATTTTGCGTTCCTTTTGTTGGTCTTTTTCTAAGATCTTGAGCTGTGTGGTTAGGTTATCTATGTAGGCCCTTTCTTCGCTTGCAACACTATAAATTTTCCTCTTAGCACAGCTTTAGCTGCGTCCCATAGGTTCTGGTAGCTCGTTTCTTCATTCTCATTTGTTTCCAGGTATCTTTTTATTTTGTCTTTGACTTCCTTCCTGACACACTCATTGTTCAACATTGAGTTGTTTAATTTTTGGATATTTGACTTGTTTCCCGATGTCTTTTTGTGATTCCTTTCTATTTTCAGCACACTGTGGTCTAAAAAGATTGTTGACACTAATTCTATCTTCCTGATTCTATTGTGGTATGTTTTGTGGCCTTGCATGTCCTCTGTTTTGGAAAACATTCCGTATGCACCTGAGTAAAATATGTATTCTTTCTTTTTTTGGAATGTAAAGCCCTGTATATTAGCCTATTAGCCCTCTCTATTTTATTTCTCCTTCAAAGCCAATGTTTCCTTGTTGAGTTTTGTTCTTGTTGATCTATCTAGAAGTGAGAAGGCAATGTTGAAGTCTCCAACTACTATTGTGTTGCTAGCAATAGTAAAGTAAAGGCCCTCCCGTTGTTCATCAATTTGCTCGAGTGGGCCCAGTAACATCTCCATTGGAGACTTTTGTTGTTACTGTGTTTGGCATATCGAATGCATCACGGGTGGCTTGCCAGGCTCTGCCATGCGGGCGAGATACTCTCGGTAGCTTGCCAGGCTCTCCGAGAGGGGCGGAGGAATCGAACTAGGGTCGGCCATGTTGGCTGCATGCAAGGCAAACACCCTACCGCTGTGCTATCCCTCCAGTTCAATGTTTTCCTTAAAATCTGTTAGCAGTTGTTTTAAGTATTTAGCTGTTCCCTCATTAGGTGTGTGTACATTTAAAAGTGTGATTTCTTCCTGTTGTATGTATCCTCTGATAAATAGAAAGTAGCCTTCACTTTCCCTTCTAATATTTTTCAACCTGAAATTTATGTTCTCGGATACTAGTATGGCCACCCCAGCTTTTTTGAGGGAGCTGTTTGCTTGCAGAATTGTTTTCCATCCATTAACTTTGAGTCTGTGTTTTCTCTGACTGTTCAGATGAGTTTCTTGTAGACAGTAGAGTATTGGTTTCAGTTTCTGGATCCATTTTGCCACTGTGTGTCTCTTGATCGGTGCATTTAGATGAGTGACATTGAAAGATATTATATTCATGGGGCTTTGTGCCATTTTTCTGTAGGGGTCGGTTGTGTTTACAAGTGTTTTCCTTCTTATCTTACAGGAGCCCCTTTAATCCTTCTTTTAGATTTGGTTTTAAGTCTATGAAGTTTCTGAGCTGTTGTTTATTTACAATATGCTGTATAGTTCCATAGAATTTGAGTGAAAGTTTAGCTGGATAAAGTTTTCTTGGTGAGGCGTTCAGTTCATTAAGCTTTTTCACTTTATCCCACCATTGTCTTCGGTCTTGGAAGGTTTCCTCTGATAAGTCTGCTGTAAATCTAAGAGGTGCTCCTTTTTATGTGATTTCCTTCTTTGACCTTACTGCTTGCAGTATTGTGTCTCTGTCCACAGCATCCATCATTCTGACTATGATATGCCTTGGAGTCTTTTTATTAGGGTCTATTTTAGCTGGCACCTTTCTGGCTCTTTGTATCTAGATGTCTGCATACTTTAACTCTGGGAACTTTTCAGCAATGATTTCTTTGACGTGGCTTTTTCATTGGGGTTGCCTCCCTGTCCTTATGGAACTCCAATGATTCTAATGTTGTTCCTCTTGGCATCATCCCCTAGGTCTCTGATTCTCCTTAGAGATATTTGAGGTCTTTTCCCATTGTTATTTGTTCCTTATGCGATTTCTGTTACTCATCTTCAAGCTCACTGATCCTGTCTTCAGCTGTATGCCAAATGTAGTCTGCGAATTCTTTATTTGTGACACTTTTTATTGGTATCTTTTTTATTTCTGCTCCCATTTCTTCCTCTATTTTCTCAACTATCCATTCTACTGTTTATTTAATTTCTTTCTTTAGTTTTCTGGATATCATTGATTCTTTGAGTAGTTCCTTGAACATCCTCTGCATTTCATCTTGGAATTCTTTATCAGAAAGAGCATATTTGTGGATAACCCCAGTTGAGGATTTGGCACTCTTTTTTTCATTCTCTCTTTGTAGTGGAGATTTGCGCTGCTCTTCATGTTGTTTTGGTTGTCTAGAGGTAGAACCCTGGATTTCACTAGCACTGTTCCCTCTTACGTGGGAAAGGATTCTGGATAGGGTCAGTCGATGGTGGTCTCCTTCTCCCAGGAGTCTGACCTTCCTGACTTTTGACGGGCATCTAGTGAAGCTTTGGAGGAGGTGCTCTTGAATATTGGGCTTGTACAGCTTCTTTGTGTTCTTGCCTTCTGTTAGAATTGGAGTAGGCCAGTGGATTATTGTTGTATTGTAGTTGAGGCAGCCAGGATTTTCCCCATAGAATTAGGTGATAAAGGCTGGGATGAGAGTTGAGAGTGCTGGCAGTGGGGAATGTAACTGTGGCTGCCTAGGAGAAGGCCACGCCCACTTTGGGGGGCCATGCCCCCTGAGTGGAGGTTACCTCCCCCCAGCCAGTATCAGGAACACTCTGACCCAAGAACTGGAAGGGAGGGGCCCCAAAGAGGTGAATGGGAAGTCCAGCAGAACTCGGGCAGGTGTTCCCCAAAGTCTCCTCTGGCTACCCAGTGGAGGGCGTTCGGAGCTGCGGGAAAAGGGGGCGCACGCGAGGTGTGGGAAAGGAGAGCACTCTGCCTCCTATACGAACCTGGAAAGGCGGGTACATGGACCTTGTATAGTCAATTTTTTTCACATTAGTAATTTTTTCATGTAAGATTTATAAAAGTCTAATTAAGAACAGTAAAAATCTCTTTTATACAGAAATCAATAGAACAGGTAAGGCTTATACTGAATATTTAAAAAGTTTTCTTCTCTAAATGTAAGCATGCTTACTCCCACTCACCTGAAGTGAAGTAAAAGAAAAAGGCAAAAACAGAGAAAAAATATCTTTAGGAATAGTGGAAGACATTTATCAGCACCTTTCATTGTACTAGTGTTAATAGATAAAAGCTTGTGTAGGCAGTGTGTTTATCTCACTTGCTCATTGATTAATATATGCTAGCTTTTTTATGATCTTAGAGAATATAATTACAAGCATTTTTATGAAATGGCACTTCATGTCTAGCACTTTAATAGCAATATAATTACCCAATCTAGATGTCTGATTTTAAGAAATGAACACACAAACAAATATAGATGTATAAATAGATATTGGAAGTGGGGCTGTCCAAACTGTGGTAGGAAGCCCAGTAATAAACTCCAATGATACTTTTCCTGATCACACAAGACCTGAAGGTCTCATCCTGATGACAAGCAGAGACATCAGGGCTATATCTTGTGGTACTCAGGAGTCGAATTTGGAGTCTTGCATGCTCCACCCCTTTCAATTTTCACCCTTGGACTAACTTTCATAATTTTCAGTGTAGAATTATCAATACTGCCTCCCCGAAACACCCGCTGAGCATTTTAAATCAAGGAACTATGTAAACTATGTAGCATTAAGTAGGTAAACTAAATTTCACCAGATGTCCATTTGGTATTTTTTAGAATACTCATTCTTTATCTTTCAAAATGCCTTATAATTAAACACAGTCACTTTACTCTAATTTCAGTTGAGCTATGAAGACATTAATGTCATGAATTTATTTTCAATCATGAATTTTCAAGAATGCTTTCAGGTGATTGTTTGTGTCCAAAATCCAGTGCAACTGAGTCTACCTACTTATCTATCCTCTGTTTTCTTGCCCTCTAGGCACTGTAGGTCAATCAAACACAAAAGCCAGGTTTCTATGTTTAATTATGTTTCTATGTTTAATTAATTACCAGCAATACAAAATGTGTTTCTGTGTTTATTTAATTACCAGCAACACAAGAATGAAAAGTGAAGAATTATGGTGGTCCTCATACTTGCCTTTTCGTTTTTTAGTCTGGTTTGCTCAAAACCTAATTTTATGCTATAATTGTTATTATAGCTGGGTAATAAATATGATTGGTGTAACCGCTTGTTGATGCTGGTATGATAGTAGATTAGAAAACTATTTTTGTCAAAAACTTGTTCTGTAATGCAGCCACACACCCAAGTTAATATGTATGAATGTTCATGTGTGTTTGTGGAACACATATAATATTGATAAAAAATAGCTGGTTGTTTAAACCAGCTCTTTGAATGAATGTTCTAATTCAATGATCTGATGATATATTGAGGCACTCTGGGGAGCAATTTGGAAGAGATCATAAAGACTAAACATTCACTACTTAGGTAACTTAACTATTTTACTGACAAATGGGTTTTTTACTTAGTTGTTGACATAGTAATTTCACAGCTATATCTGTCAATTAGTTCACCAGAGTACTTTTAATTAGCAAATATTGGAACCAAAACCAATAAGGGGTAGGGGAAATCAAGTGAACAAAACTACCATTTGTTCTCTTAAAGTTCTCAAACTATTTTACAACATTTTGTAAAAAATATTTAACCTAAGATAAATTCATAAACTTTAATTTAGATAGCTACTTCATCACCATTAAACATGTAAAGGTTTATACATATATTTTTATGATCAAAATATAATTAAAAAAGTTAAAAGGCCAGTAAGAATGTGGGGACAGATATAAGTGTTAGCAAATCTAGCTAAAAAGAGTGTTGTCTTTCCATCATAATATTCATATATTTCAATTAAAATTATATCTAATATTTCTTAAATTAGGTATTTTATGAAATGTACAAATGAAAATTCATGAGTAAAATATCTATTTATTTTTATCTCAAAGCAAGATGGGAGGGGGGTGTTAAGAACTGTATCAAATCTATAATTCTCACTTCTGGCTATAGCCTCTATGGATAAATTGTCTCTGGTAATAACTTAGTTTGAACCAGTTTCTCTACATAAAGGGAAAAAGGGATGGGAGAAGTTCAAGACAAATGAGAAATGTAAATCTTGTCTCAGAATAAATGGGTAGGCTATGTGTAAATATAACCAAGTACTAGAATTTATAAATGTAAGACTTCCTTTAAAAAATGGTCAGATGACATAATCCTCAGGAGGATATTAGGGTAGAATACGAATAAAAGTCTATTTCAACTGTCTGTCACTGTCCTGTCCTCCCTTTGTTCATCGATTTACTTGAGCAAGCCCAGTAACGTCTCCATTTTGAGGCTTGTTGTTACTGTGCTTGCATATTGAATATTTCACGGGTAGCTTGCCAGGCTTTGCCGCCTGGGCAAGATATTCTCCGTAGCTTGCCGGGCTCTCCTTGAGGGGGGTAGGAATCAAACCCGGCTAGGCCAGGCTGGCTGCGCTCAAGGCAAACACCCTACCACTGTGCTATTGCTCCAGTCCAATACTTATCATTAAATGTTGACATCAAAATAATATCAAAAATATATTTCAGCTAGAAAATAGAATGACTTTGGTAAAGAATCTTTGAAAAAAACTTTGAAAAAAATCTTTGAGCAAAGATCCATCACATTTTTAAGTGGTGAAATGAAAAGCCCTAACATAGGTAGGAGAAAATACAAGTAGGAGTAGATTGTATATGATTTCTCTAATATTGATTTACAAAAGTCTTTTACTCTTCAGAAGCTCTCTATTAATTAACTTTTGACTATACTTAGGATATACCTAACAGATGGCATTTAGTTTCTATAAGAGATTTGCCCTCCGCTTCCCCCACACCTCCCCAGCCACTGGCTCTTGACGCATGAGCCATTGTTTACATTAACAGGTACATTAAGAACAGTTAGCAAGCACACCACAAATTAACAGGTAAGAGCAAAGAATGAAATATTTATATGGCTGTGGCATAGAGTGATAAACAATCATTAAATCCCTTTAATGTAAATCACTGAAGTCAGGGTCTTGTCCTATTCTCTTTCTAACAGAAGGGTTCCTGCCTGGACACAAGTTTGCAACTTTCATTGCACAAACTAACTTGTTTGACCTATTGTCTCGACTTTGTATTTATTTCATTTAGGCAGTGATTTACCACAGAGAGAAGTCAAGTTAAACAAATACCTTATGAACAACAGGAGTTTGGCTAAAGTGATAGAGCACAGGCTTACCATTGTGAAGTCTGGGTTTAAACCCTGGGATCACATGTCCATCCTCCAACCCAACCACCAAAGGTCTAGTTCTGGTGGCTTCTAGCACCAACAAGAGTGATTTTGGGCCCAAGAACTGCTGGGTGTTGCCCTTATTGTATCATTGTATCACTGTCATCCCATTGTTCATCAATTTACTCAAACCAGTGCCTATAACGGTGCCAGTAACGTCTCCATTCATTCCAGCCCTGAAATTTTAGCAGCCTTTCCTTACTGCTGTATTGGAGGCTCTTTCAGGATCAGGGGAATCAGACCCATTATTGTTACTGTTTTTGGCATATCAAATACACCACGGGTAGCTTGCCAGGATCTGCCATGCCGGCAGGATACTCTTGGTGGCTTGCAGGGCTCTCTGAGAGGCATATATATATGGCATATTTTCCCTCTGTGATTTGTTATTTGCTGTCTGTACCCCATCAAATAAGGTGTGGAAATTATGGAAAATGGATAGGGAGTGTCTTATGATGTGTCATATATGAGGCTCAGCCTGAGTGTGTGAAAATTTGCCTGGAGCATGGTGGTGGTTGGGTAGTGGAGGTCAACTGCTGGGGCTGGGTTCCCTGGGGCATGTCTCACCCGGCACCCTAGCCCCCATGCCCTTACTGTAATTAATAACAATAATAATAACAACGATAATATTTTCACATAAGATTACATTCATTTAGAGAGATTAATGTATGACTTTAGTGCTTATCAATTTTCATTTAATATTTTATAGATTATCTCTGTTCTATACAAAGAAAAAAAGTAATTTAGAATCTTATAGAAGAAAAGCAATATTTTCAATATTTACTTCAAAACATTGTGAATTTAATTAAACACTCTTATTATGACCATTATTTCTCATTGTAATGCTAGAGCGGTAGCACAGTGGTAGGGCATTTGCCTTGCATGTGGCCGACCTGGCCCACCGGAGTTCAATTCCTCTGCCCTTCTCAGAGAGCCTGGCAAGCTACCAAGAATATCTCACCTGCTTTACCATGCGGCAAAGTAAACACAGCTTGCCATGCCAAACACAGTAACAACAAAGTCTCACAATGGACACGTTCCTGGGCCTGTTCGAGCAAATCGATGAACAATGGGAGGACAGTGCTACAGTGCATTGCAATGCCATAAAGTGGGAGTTGACTTGTAATATAGATCAAATTAAAATGCAGAGATAGTGCTTTATTTTTCTAATATTGTAGCTAACTGGAGATTTGGAGTAGCTCTGACTCAAAACCTGCAAGTTTTGAGTAAACTCAGCATATTAACTGGACTAGAGTTGGTGTTTGAGACCCCCTTCCTTCCTATTATTTTGTCCGGACCAGTTTAAAAGAAAAAAAAAATAAAGCTATGCATCCTCTGAGAGGTATAACTCAAATAAATAGAGAAAGAGTCACTTATGGTAATGAGAGAAGCTCCACAGGGCTAAATCAGCTTGTGCCAACATAGACCTCAGTTTGACACCAACTGACTCTCTTTCCTCAACTTAGTATTGACAAATCATGCCCCGTGATGGAAAGGTAATCTGCCAAAGAAACATATGATTCATGTCAGGGCATGACTCCTTCTAGGGATGCATTCAAGAAACTAGCAGTTTTTCTCCTCGATGTCTCCTTCTGTGACCAGGCATAGAAACTGCCATCTTGTATGAGAACTATTTGCCCTTGCGAGTTTCCAATCCAATTCCACTTGAGATGGGCAGTGTGGTCAGACTTATAGAATGAATTGCAACAATATCAGGAAAATCCATGTTTTTTTTGTAATATATTTAAGCTTGATTGTGTGTGTGGGGGGGATTATTTACCCAGTTTTTATTTTATTTTCTTGAACATGATCCTACATTTTATCTAGTTCACAGAGCAATGATGCTAGATCATCATAGGATTAACTATGAAATTGTTACTTATCGAAGGTCTCTTTGCATCTCTGTTTTTAAAGAATCAATTCTGTAATTCTATTTCAAAGCTCTGCAAATGACTTCATCCTAACTTTATCCTAAAAATGAAATATATTGATGAGATGGTCTATGAAAATAAATAAATAAAAATGTCCAAGAACACTCTGTGACTGATTTAAAATTCTTGAAAAAGCCAAGAATTCAAACCAACTGATTTTTAACTTTTTTTTTCTCAATTCTAGATAAAACAGGCAGCTGGTGGTAGGGATGATGATGGTGGTGTTGTTTTACAAGTTCAAAAGTGATTTTATGGGCAATGATTTTCAAGGTGGATAAATACAGATGAAGAGACCGATGTATGACCTTTACTTTCCAGATCCAGAGAATGCATAATCTGTCCATGGTTAATGCCTGCATCCATATTCAACAGGGACATTGACTCCCCTTGGCTCTGTCTCTGGACCTAAGTGTTTCTTTGAATACTGAGCTGATTCTGCAAAAGCTCAGAGGCAGGCATGCTCAGGGTGCTGCCCAGGACTTGCCCAGTAAAAAAGCACAATCTGTGACTTGCTTCTAAATGACTTTCCTTTGCCTTCTTTGCATCATCATAGCGATGGGTTTGGAGGAAGGCGTTTAAAATACTGTGCTTTTGTTCTCTTCAGAATAAAAATGCTCTCTGCAAGTGTTTATTAATCACTAACTCCATATTTAAAATTCTTACAAATAATGTAGTAATAAGCTGTATTATTAGCTTATGACATCCTTTTCATTCCAAATGATTGAAAGACTTCCAAACAACTTAAACTCCAGATAAGAGGGTGGGAAGGAGGAAGACAAAAGACAACCCACATACAGATTTCACCTCACTAACGACTTAATTGCTATCACCCCTAGGGTGAAATGTTGTAACACCCTACAACTCTTTATGACAGGAAGTGAAAATTCTATATCCAATTGGAACTACAAGGATAATTTAGGGAGGCAGAATGCAATTATCCAATTAGGAATTTAGCCAGAACAGAAAGGTTAATCCCTCTTAGTCCTTTCAAAAGAGCCCAAGGGATCTTTAATGACGCCAAGGGGTCAGGACCTGTGCTTTACAACTCAAGCCAAAAAATTATTCAGAATGCTCTCACAGTCACAGGAAGGGGGTAAAAAGATGGAGAAGGAAAAGAAAAGAGAAGAAAGAAAGAAAAGTGAAAATGAAGGAGGTTTACACTCTAGGGTATATCTTCCTCAGTATCAGAAGCTTTCACAATTTGCAGTTTTTTTATAGAGAGATGTTATAAAATTACGATGTATAAGTTGTCTTACTCTCCAAAGCAAGTTTTTTTTATTGGTTTAACAATAATCCTGTGGGTTAGGATGCTTTCCTCATATGAGAAAGAGTGACAAGGAGTTGGATGCTGACTCAGAGGTTTGGAATGCGTCACTGATGCCTGGCTAAGCTCCAACATTGGGCTTAGAATCCGCCAGCTTGGCAGGCTCAGGAGTTTGTTGTGGCAATTTTTCAAAATGGAAAGAATCTGTCCAAGGAGAGATTGCTTCTACATTTTAACTACCAGGACAAGTGACAAGGTCCTCTCTAACAAACAGTCTGGCCCAAGATAGAAAGAGGGTTTGTATTCCAAGGAGAATAGCATATTTGCAAGAATCTCTGGTAAAAGCAGTACACCTTTTGGGCATCCATTCCAAAGATTCAGCCAAAAGAATTACAAATTTCAGTCTGGGAGGCACAGAACGCAGACTTGCCGGATGTAACAACAAATGGTACTTTGCAGGTCTTCCTATTAGACATACAGTTATGTCATGGATATTTAGGAGTGAAGCAATTTTTCTTTGGATGACAGCCAAAAGAGGATCATTAAATGGGCATTTTGAATTTTCTAATATAATATGTCTAGAGAAAAAAAGTTCTTAGTCAGTAAACAAGCATAACTTTGCTGTCTTACTTTTTCTTAAATTCTTCAGCTTTTGTTTGTTTTTAATGTTTCTCGTGATGAATTCCATTTGACAATTTTATTATGATAATACTGTCTTGATAAATTCCGCTTGAAAATTCTATCGTGATTCAAGCTTAGAATATATCTAAAACTTGTTTTAACTTTTCTAAAGCTGGTATTCTATCCCAATGTCTTACGAAGTAAATTTTTTAGAAAAAGGCTTTTTCAGGGACATCCAGCTCTAGGACTGGATCTGGAGACCTCACATTTTGGATCCCTGGTACAAAAGGCTTCCTGGAGCACTGACAGAAGAACCACGAGCTGGAAGTAGTCCTGAAGACCCCTGGGTGTAACTCAACAATAACAACAAAAGAAGATATATTTAAAAAAAAAACTATAAATGTAACAAATTAGATATTAAAGGCATTTTAGTATTGCTAAAAATTAATGCATTCTTATTAATGTGTAACTTCCAATTTACAGAATTTAATAGAATTACTATTACATGATAGAAATAATTTTTCAGGTAGCATTAGAAAATACATTAATTTTTGTCTTCATCAGGAGTGTTAAAATTTTATGGTAAAAGTTAGACTATATAAAAATTTTATTCCATCTCATAAATATTACTGATTTTAAAACACCTGTAAAAAATCTCATCTGCAAAATGGTAAGTTGCTATACGTTGAAAAATCTTACACTGTTTGATTAAAATGAAATTAAAAAAAATTACTATTGAAAGAAAAAGAGTAAGTAACCTAAAATGGCAACAGCGTATTTAGAGTATTTTTGTTTTTAAGAATTTCTAATTTTACAATACTTAATGACATCTGAGAAAATAAAAACATAAAAAAAGTACCTGTGATGTACAATTTATAGAGTTCTATAATTTTAATATTATTTTTTGGGGAGTTTGCTATTTTATTTTTAAATTTTGTTGTTCAAGGGGAAAACCAATAGGTCAGGAACTGGCACTATGCAAAACATCATTTTTTCCTTACAGGAGGCATATGAAGTATTAACAATTACCATATTGTGCAGAGACATAGGGAAACACCAGGGCAAGTGAGCAGGTAGAGGGATAGAGGGCTAAAATTGAAGGAAAGTTGTTCAGAGATAGCACAGGAGGTAAAGCACCTGCCTTTTGTTCAGACGTTTCTTCCACTAGCTTAGTTCAATAGAGTGCTGCCAGCAGTAACCCCAGAACACAGAACCAGAAATTATCTCCGAGCATCACTGGGAATAGGTAAGGCAGAGTATACAAGCTTAAGGTCATCTTATTTGACTGATTTTGCTGGGGTACCAGGCAATAGGGTTTTTGTGAGTTGTCTGGTACCTGTCCCTGGGGTGATAGTACAGGAAATTGATGACTTAGAATATGAGCCAAGAAAGGAATTTTTTAGAGGCATGGTTTTTGGATTTGAAAGCACACTCAAAAAAAAGAATTTTTAATGTCTCTTTGAATCTACTAGCCCACCAAAGGGTATTCTCTCCAAAATAAGCAATGCTTTAAATGTTAGAGGATCAGAAATAAAGAAAGCAGAAAGGTTAACAATACATTTTTCATTTTAAGTTATTACCATAGTATCATGCTGGTTAGCTCAATGGATTAGAGTGTGGTGCTAATAGGTTCATCATCACAATTAACCACTTTCTTAAAATTGCCCAATTTTGTTTGTATTTTTTTCTCATCTTTTTAAAAAAATTTTTGATTTGGGCATCATGATTTACAAAATAGACATAATAGAGTTTCGGGTATACAATCTTCCAACACCATTCCACCACCAGTACCACCTTCTACACTAAAACCCAAGGTTCTCTCTTTAGCCATAGTCTGTCTCCTTAAGAGATATATTTTAAAGTTTAATTATTGGGATTTGGGTTCTTTGTTTGCACTATTGACTCTGTGATTTGGAAATACACAGAATCCTATTCTCTATACCACCGATGTGTCCTACAACCCTGTTATTGCCCCTACATTGTATCCAGATATCTTCTTTTTGCTTCTTTTACTTCCCAACCCCCACATCTATGTCTTTCTTTCCCTGACAACTTTGGTTCTAGAATCTAGGGCTAAGGGTGTGCCCACCTTTGATACTGTCCACTCTTTTTTTGTTCATTCACTGTAACTACAACTATAAAAATGTTACAACTATCAAAATATTTAAATCAGTATTCATTATTTTATGACTGAAAAGAACTATTTCCTGTGGAGGACAGACCACAAATCAAATCCCATATTTGTACATAATAACCTTGGGTGATACTGTTTTTTTTCCCCTGCAAACTTCTCTTTCTTTGTTTGCAAAAGATAATTCTTTTATGTCTTCATACTCTTTTACATTTTAATCTAATTTGAGAAAAAGATGTGAAAATGCTCAGTTGGTTATAGTGATTTTTTAAGAGAGAGGGGGAGAGAGAGAGAGAGAGAGAGAGAGAGAAAGAGGGAGGAATTGCCTGATATAGAGGCAGCAGAGGGTGAGAGGGTAACTGGGGACATTGGTAGTAGGAAATGTACACTGGTAAAGGGATATGTGTTATAACATTTTATGACTGAAACCCAATCATGAACAACTTTGCAACTGTGTCTCATGGTGATTTAATTAAAAATTAGTTAACAAAAGAACAAAAAATATCAACCCATGAATATTATTATATATTCTATAGACAGTAGGTTCAGGCAGTAGGCAACAAATCATAGAGATAAATCTATCTATCTATCTATCTATCTATCTATCTATCTATCTATCTATCTATCTATCTATCTCAGCAAGCTACTGAGAGTATCCCGCCCACAAAGGCAGAGACTGGCAAGTTCCCTGTGGTGTACTTGATATGCCAAAAACAGCAACTATAATAGGTCTCATTCCCCTGACCCTGAAAGAGCCTCCAATCTTGGGAAAGATGAGTAAGGAGAGGCTGCTGAAATTTAGGACTGGGATGAATAGATATGTTACTGGTGCCCACTTGACTAAATCAACAAACAATGGGATGACAGTGATACAGTGACACAGAGTTTACAAATCAGATCCAATGAGAACATTATAGTAGCAGAAGTAATGCTATTTTTATTTGTGACTATTAATTTATCTTCCCCTAGAGTGTTTTATTTTTGTTTGTCTGTTTATTTGGGATATATAAGGGGCTGTTCTACACCAAGTGATGCTCAGGATTTATTCCTCAATCTATGCTGAGTTATCACTCATGGTGGTGATCAGAGAACCACGTATGGTTTTAGAGAATAAACTTGTGTCAGATGTGTCCAGAAAAATTGCATTACCTGTATATTGTCACTTCTGCCTTTCACCTAAAATTAAAACAAAAGTTTTATAGGAAAATCTTGTTGAATCAGCTATTAAGTGGTCTAATTTGTGAGAGAGTCATACTGGGGTTGCAGGAATAACAACTGCTCACTGTTGGCAAGTGTATATCTTCAGAAAATGGAGGTCAAAACCTCTGTTGAGTTTAGAAAAGAGCCCTGAGAGTTTACTGCAAAGCAAAAATATAGGAACTGTGAGAAATGGATCATCAGAGTGAAGAAAATAGTAATCATTGCCAAAAAAGACTGTTATAGAAGTGATGTTTGTTTACTTGAGCACTATAAAATCTAGTACAAACTCTTAACCTTACTCAGCACCTTGAAATGAAAATGAGTTAGCAGGAGTTGCCTTCTTTGAAATGATTTGTGACACATAGCTATGTTACACATATAATATGACTGTGATTATTACCCTTTAAAAATGTTATTCTGAAAGATTATGTTTCTATTTAAGTGGACCAAAGGCAAAATTGCACAAAAAAGTTTGCTTGTGCAAACAAATAGCAGAACACCACTGATACAATTACAGTTTTAAATTATTGGTTACAATGGTACCGCCATCACGATCACAATCACGATCACGACCACCCTGTTGTTCGTCGATTGCCTCGAGCAGGTGCCAGTAACGTCTTCTTCGTCCTAGCCCTGAGATTTTTTTTTTTTAAAGTGCCATATTCAAGGTTTTTTCAGGGTTAGGAGAATGAGACCCATCATTGTTACTGGTATTTGGCATATTGGGTATACCACGGGGAGTTTGCCAGACTCTGCCGTGTGGGCATGTTACATTTGGTAGCCTGCCAGTTTGACCGAATTAGGAATGAGATGATAAGATGTCGCGCGGCCGCGAATGCGGCCGCGCGCTTCCAGGAGCTGAGTGTGATGATCTCTGGATCCTGGCCGTTGTTGGAGTTACACGGCAGTTGGTGGGTGTAACTGTCTAGTTACTGGCAGGTCCAGTCCCAAACTGTACAGGCTTGGAGATCTCAGCCCCGGGTAACACACACCTGGGTTCCTCTGTCAGTTCTTTTATGCGTGAGGCTCATCCAAGTGTGTGGAGAGTGCTCTCAGCAAGACCTTGGCTGGGCCTCGGTGGTCTTCAGCTGTTGGGCCCTGGTGGAGACAGTCAGGCATAGGGTAGGAGACTCTGTCTTGTTCTCTCCCAGGAGCTGAGTGTGATGATCTCTGGATCCTGGCCGTTGTTGGAGTTACACGGCAGTTGGTGGGTGTAACTGTCTAGTTACTGGCAGGTCCAGTCCCAAACTGTACAGGCTTGGAGATCTCAGCCCCGGGTCCCACACACCTGGGTTCCTCTGTCAGTTCTTTTATGTGTGAGGCTCATCCAAGTGTGTGGAGAGTGCTCTCAGCAAGGCCTTGGCTGGGCCTCGGTGGAGACAGTCAGGCATAGGGTAGGAGACTCTGTCTTGTTCTCTCCCAGGAGCTGAGTGGTATGGTACCACCATAGACTCATTTATATTCTGTGAAATTTTAACTATAGAAAATTTCTTCATGTTTTAATAGTTTCTTCCCTAAGTCTATTGCCTTTCACAACCCTTAACAATTTAAAAAAATAAACAAAAGACTTTATTTTTATCAATATTTCATTTGACTTGTCTCTGTTTTACAGGTAGGCAACCTATAAAATTCAGTGCTCCATAAAAAATGATGAATGTGCACTCCTAATTCATTCATTTTGAAATCTATGGATATCAAGGAAGATGCCAAAAGTTGAGATCCAGAGTTTAAATAACTCTCAAGTGACAATCATTTTCCCTCAAGGTATCAGAAGCACATCACCTCGTCTAGTAAAAACTAGAATATATTAGTTTCTTTATGTAAAGTGATCAAATTTAAAATCGTTTGTTAATAAATTGGTGAACATCTATTTATGTAAATGTAATGTAAAGGCCCTCCCGTTGATCGTCGATTTGCTCGAGCTGGCCCAGTAACGTCTCCATTGGAGACTTTGTTGTTACTGTGTTTGGCATATCGAATACTCTCGGTAGCTTGCCGGGCTCTCCGAGAGGGGCGGAGGAATCGAACTCGGGTCGGCCATGTTGGCTGCGTGCAAGGCAAATGCCCTACCGCTGTGCTATGGCTCCAGCTCGAGCACATCTATTTATAGTATACTTTTAATTTTCTTAAAGATAATTTACATAAATTATTAACTTAAAAATGCTTTATTTCTAAAAGACAAGTTTTTACAAGAAATATCTTTAAATAATGCTATGTAAGTCATTTTGTTTTTTACTTGTCCTTCAAGTAAATAATGGAGGTTGTTTTGGCCAGATATATTGTACAGTGGGTAAGGTTCTCACCTGTACTGCCAGTTGATCAATGTTCTATCCCTGGCAGCCCATATCATCCCTCAAAGCCTGCAATACCTGATCCCAGAGCAAGGAGTAAGCCCTGAGCAGTGTTGATGTGGTACAAATAAAAAAATAAAGTATTTTAAAATTGGAAGTTGTGTATAAAACTATAATATCTTCAGACTTAAGGTGTTATACATAGACTTTATTCTTCACTATTTCATATAGAACTATAAGAATCAATTTAGCAATTCTTTTAAGATCAAATATTTTCCCTAATTCAAAGTGACTTGTATTCTATTTATACAGTATATTTGCCATATCAAGGTACTGTTGTTTTATTGAATCACCATGAGATACAGTTACAAAACTTTCATGTTTGAGTTTCAGTCATACGATGATTGAACACCCATCCCTCCACCAGTGTACATTTTCCACACCAATGTCCCCAGTATCCCTCCCCCAACTTCCCATCTCTCCCCTGCTTCTATGGCAAACAATTGCCCTCTTACTCTCTCTATTTTGGGGCATTATGGTTTGCAATACAGATATAGAGGTCATCATGTTTGGTCCTTTATCCATTTTCCATACACATCTCCTATCCCAAGCGATCCTTCCAACCATCATTGACTTAGTGATCCCTTACCTATTCCAGCTGCCTTCTCCCCAAGCTCATGATACAGACTTCCAAACAAGGAGCAGTCTTCCTGGCCTTTGTCTCTACTGTCCTTGAGTGTCAGAATATTATTATGTTATTTTATATTCCACAAATGAATGCAGTCCTGCTTAGTCTGTCCCTCTCTTTCTGACTCATTTCATTTACCATGTCCATCCACTTACAAGTAAATTTCATGACTTCATCTTTCCTAAAAACTGCATAGTATTCTATTGCATAGATGTACCGAAGTTTCTTTAACCAGTTGTCTGTTCTCCGGCACTTGGTTGTTTCCGCAGTCTAGCTATTGTGAATAGTGCTGCAATGAACATACAGGTGCAGATGTCATTTCTACTGTGATTTTTTTGCACCCTTGGGATATATTCCCAGAAGTGGTATTGCTGGGTCATATAAAAGCTCAATTTCTAGTTTTTTTAAGGAATGCCCACATTGTTTTCCAAAAAGGCTGGACCAGTCATCATTCCCACCAACAATGAAAAAAGAGTCCCTTTTTCCCACATTCGTGCCAGCACTGGTTGTTCTTGTTCTTTTTGATGTGTGCCAGTCTCTGTGGTGTGAGATGATATCTCATTGTTGTTTTGATTTGCATCTCCCTGATGATTAGTGATGTAGCACATATTTTCATATACCTTTGACCATTTTATTTATTTTTTGAGGAAGATTCTGTTCATTTCTCCTCCCCAATTTTTGATGGGGTTGGAGATTTTCTTCTTGTAAAATTCTATTAATATTTATCTTGGACATTAACCCTTTATCAGATGGCTATTGGATAATAGCCCATTATATGGGCTCTCTCTGTATTTTAATCACTGTTTCTTTTGAGGTGCACAAGCTTCTTAGTTTAATTTAATCCCTTTTGTTTATGTCAATGTTTGATTTTCACTTGCTTGATCAGTGGTGTTTCATCCTTAAAGATGCCTTTAGCCTCAGTGTAATGGAGTTTTGCCTACCTTTTCCTCCATGTACATTATGGATTCAGGTCTGATTGAGGTCTTTAATCAACTTTCTTTTTTTTTTTAATTTATTTATTTATTTATTTTTTAATAGTGAGGCACCATGAGGTACAGTTGTAGACTTATACATTTTTGTGCTTGGGTTTCGATTATACAATGATCAAACACCCATCCCTCCACCAGTGCGCATTTCCCACCACCTCGGATCCCAGCATCCCCTCCCCCCCAGCCCCTATCCCACCCTGCCTCTGTGGCAGGGCATTTCCCTCTCTCTCCTTTTGAGTGCCATGGTCAGCAAAAGAGGCATTGAGTGGCAATCATGCTTGGTCAACAGTCTACCCTCAGCATGCTCTCCCATCGTGGGCGGTTCCTCCCAACGCCCTTTATTTGGTGTTCCCTTCTCTTTCTGAGCTCCCCCTTCCCCTAACATGTGTGGTTGTCCTCCGGGTCATTGAGTAAAATTCCTGGTACTAATCTCTGCCATACTTGGGTGTTAGTTTCCTATTTTGTTACTTTATGTTCCCCAGATGAATGCAATCTTTCTATGTCTATCCCTTTCTTTCTGAGTCATTTCGCTTAACATGATACTTTCCATGTAGTACCACTTGTATGTAAACTTCATGACTTCGTCTTTCCTAACAGCTACATAGTACTCCATTGTGTAAATGTGCCAGAGTTTCTTCAACCAGTCATCTGTTCTCAGGCACTCAGGTTTTTTCCAGATTCTGGCTATTGTAAAGAGTGCTGCAATAAACAGACAATTGCAGATGTCACTTCAGCTATACTTTTTTGCCTCTCTGGGATATATTCCCAGGAGTGGTATTGCTAGGTCAATTGGGAGCTCAATTTCTAGTCATCTGTCTTTTGTGCCTGGCATTAGACAGGTCTGAGTTTATTTTTCTGAAGATAACTGCTCAGTTTTCCCAGCACCACTTATTGAGGAGGCTTTTCTTCTTCTGCTTCACATTTCTTGCTCTCAAGGTACTCTTATAATAGGTCTTTGTTATAACTATTATCCCCCCTTGCTGTAAATACATCTTCACAAAAAATCCTCAATTTGTTTATAAGTCTCTTTAGAGATTAACATCATGAAACAGGAATGCCCATAGTTTCAATGTAATATCATTTTTTTTCTGACTCTGGAACTCAGTGAATAACTGGAACTAATTATACATTTAGTCATTCAAACTTTATTTCAAGTATATATTCTCAATAGATTTTCTCATTCATATATTTTTAAGGTAATTGTTCTATTTAAAGGTAGCTTCACAAACTGTAAAAATGATCTAGTGAAGTGCATTCCATGTGATTGACATGTGTTGAATTTCTTACCTCTTTCAGTACATTTCTTATGTTAAAAAGTTTCCTTAAATTTTATTTCCTTACAGGGCTTTCATTACCCTTATTTTTATTCCCTAATAGAACATAACTGTGCAGTTCATGGCTGAAGGAGCTGAGATATTACAAAGCTCAGTGATTCCAGACATTAACTTCTGGCACAGAGGTGCCTGTGTCCACATCCCTGCCTGTGGAATATGGGTGAAAAAATCAGATTTTCCATCTCATTTTCACTCCTATTTTCTTTATTAAATGCTCTCTAGAAAATACCAATTCCTTCTACATAACCAGAGGACTTCTGGTTCTCATAAGGAAGCGTCTAAGTATTCTAGGATAGCAGTAGCAGGTGCAATGGATGTGAAGAAACTTTGCAGGGATTACGGAAGTTTCTCCTGTTTCCTCAGAGTCCACCATTGGGTAGATCTATGTGGTCAGTTCTGTGGCACCTCTCATTTCTCACCTATGCCTCTACCCAAGCTAAACTCTTTTCTATGCTTCCTTACATCTGTTGTAATAATTCTGAAAATCAAATGTTGTGATGCAGCCTTAAGATGAAATTTCTTAAAGAAATTTCCAGCACAATACAAGGACCTACCTTTCATTGGATTATTTGTATGAATGAAAAACATGCTTTTATTAAACCACTTAGATTTTTGTTGGGGAGTGGGTGTTACAGCATAGGTCTCTCTATTGTGATAATATAAAGCTCTATCTCGAGTTAGTTCTGTAAATAATCCCCACTGTTAGGAACAACAGACTGAAGTTATGAAAACTGTTTTTTTCCAAATTTTTTAAATTCCACGATAATTTTACTTCAGGTATTAAGAGATCGATCACAGCTTTGCTCTCCACTAAGTTGCTGAACTCAGTAGAGCATTCTAGATGTTCACTAAATGAAAAGAATCTTTTGGTGTTTTACATTTTGGTGGTGGACATGATGTGCCCATTTCTTTTGTTATATCATAAAAAAAATCAAGTTTTCAAAATACATAGAATTGATAATAATAAATTGCATTTACAATCACATTAGAAAATGAAACTTGGCCTTATACCCTTAAGAATTAGTAGTCATCTTAAGACACAAAACATACCTCAATAGAATAAGGAAGATAGAAATAGTATCAACAATCTTTTCAGAAAACGATGCACTGAGAATATAAGTGAATCACACACAGACACGGATAACCAAGTCAAACACCTGAAAATTACACAATGGAGTACTATGTAGCTGTTAGAAAAGATGAATTCATGAAATTTATATACAAGTTGTACCACATGGAAAGTATCATTCTAAGCTAAAGAGTCAGGAAGAGAGGGACAGGCATAGAAATATTGATTCATCTGAGGAACATAAAGTAATAAAATAGGAGAGTAATACCCAATAATAGCCGAGATAAGTACCAGGAGGTTTACTCCATGGCTTGGAGGCTAGCTGCACATGCTAGGGGAAAAGGCAGCTCAGATAGAGAAGGGAGCACCAAATAAACGGTGTTGGGAAGATCCTCCCAGGATGGGAGATGCATGCTGAAAGAAGGCTATAGACCGAACATGATTGCCACTCAATGCTTCTTTTACAAACCACAGCACCCAAAAGGAGAGAGAGAAAACAAAGGGAAATTCTCTGCCATAGAGGCAGGGTGGGATGGGGGGGACGGGGGTGGGTGGGAGGGATGCTGGGATCCCTGGTGGTGGAGAATGGGCACTGGTGGAGGCATGGGTATTCAATCATTGTATAACTGAAACCCAAGCACAAAAATTTGTAAGTCTACAACTGTACCTCATGGCGTTTCACTAATAAAAATTAAAAAAAATTTCAAAGCAAAGTATAAATACATAGAAAAAAGAATTAGCAGTCATCTGTATATGGCTATTTCTTTTTAGCAAATTTCAAATCACAGATATAAATTCTGTTAGACATAAAATTATTCAAATTTTTCTTGCTTTTATTGTACTTTTAATAAGTTGACATGGATTCTTTATACACATTTTAATTTCAGTGCTATAACGAACAAAATATCATATGAGAAATAATATCTAGGCAATTATTTTATTGCTCATGTGTTTTATTTCTTCATTTTTCTTATATGCTGCTTATCAAATTTTTGACACTTATTCTCTATAAGGCATAATTACTTTCTCTAGCACTAAACACTTGCTATTAATAATTCTTTTATTTTATATGGCAGCAATATTGTAATGATCTGGCAGATACAGTTGCTATGTGTGTTAATATTTTAATGACCCCAGCTGATAAAAAGATGGAGGCAGTCCAGTGACATTTATTATTAAATCTAAGTAGCATATGAAAACCAAGAACTGAGCAGGATCTGGCTGTACTAAGTGGCCCTGCCTAAGTGAAAATTAAGAGATAGCTCTGCTAACACACCTTTGGGATATAGTGCAAATTAGAACACTAAACTGCACTAATATTTTGATGGCTTCCAGTTGTCCTGTAATATTTTCTAGTGAGAACCATCTCACATCAGAACTCTAGAGAAGAAGATCCTTACTTTCTATGTACTGGGAAGCTGTAAACTTTTCTTTGGAAAACCAAAAATGTTTGTCTGATTGCCTGTTTCCCATTCATGGATGTGTTCTACTACTAATCCCTATCCTGGACCAGTTAGCAATTTTCAGGTTAAACTCTTAGTATTCTAAATTCTCAAAATTTTTGTAACCTTTCTCTTTTATAATATATTTGCATACAAATATTTTTAACCACTAATTTGTATATCTGGTAAAATTACTACTTTTCTATAATTTGTTATGATCTTACCACTTTTGTTTAATTTCCAGACATTTAAAAATTTCTAGCTATATTTTAGTGGATCTCTCATAAAGTTGTAAGTTTTTAAAGAGAATAACCTGTATGATGTAATCTTCAAAAAGTTTTAGAGTTTAATTTTTTAAAAATAAGTGTCCCTGCAATATGGAGCTATCTCTATGCTAATCAGAAAATGCATTATAATTATTTTTGAAAATGAATATTATCATTAGCATTTTCCACAGTTCTTTTTAAAGTGTCAAAAATTCCTCCTTCTAGCTGCAGTTTTATTTACTTACATAAAATGTCATTCAATACATTTGATGCTGGGCTGCTCATGTATATATAAATTTTAAACTCACACTTTCCTGAAAAATAGATATTTTGTCACGACTAAACGCCATCTCATATTTTTTATAATGCAACTATATCATTCTTTGACTTACAAATATACAACTATATAAGGTTTATTGCAGTGATTTTATATTCTATATTTGCTGTTAAACCACTAAATATTCCTCAATTATTATAAGTAAGCTGTGATATTTGTAAAGATCATTTAAGTAACTTACCTTCCTTCTTTCTGAAGTCTAATAATCAGTCTCTATGTTTTTTCTATTAATTTTTTGCTTTATTCTATTTATTATTTGTACATGTGAGCTTAAATTGATGTTTTCTATATTATGTCTATTGCCATATTTTTATATTTTTAATTTATTGCATTTCTTAATTAGTGGATTACTTTTTTATTCTATATACATTTTATCTGTTAGCAGTATTATTAACTTCTTGTAATATAACAATTTTTTTTATATATTGATTACAGCATCATTACTTGTAATGTTTGTAATTTTTATCATTAGCATTAGTTTCATTTAGACAAATTGACTGACCTTAATTTACTCTCTCCTTTTTTACAGTCTCTCTTTCTGAAGATCATTTTTAATGTTAATGTGTTCATAATAGATAATCTTTTTTGAGTTCATCTGAAAATGTTTCTATTTTTTCTTTCATGTTCAAATAATATATTTTTTAGGTATGTTTTTCAAAGTTGTAACAATTTTCCTCAACACAATAATTTTATTCATCCATTGGCCATTGAGAAGACAACTGTTATCATTATGACTGTTGCTTCATTTTATCTAGCTGCTGTTAATTCTTTTTTACATTTAGTGTTTATCATTTTAATGTATATATCTAATTAAGATTTTCTTTGTAACAGTCTTGCTAAATAATCCTTATTGATCTAATGATAAATATTTTCAACAATTCTGAAAATTTTCTCAACCATTATCTTCTTGAATTCTTCATCAGTTCATTCTATTTTCTATTTTTCTGGAATGCACATCATATGCTTACAATAACTGCCCATATATTATAGGTTTATTATGCATCTAATAATTTGTTTCCTTTTATTATTGTATCTCAATATTTATTCTGACACTATCAGCTGATTTTATTTCATCTCATTTGTTTCTCTTCTTATACACTGTGTTTTTAAAAAAATCCTGACAGAATAGTGATATAATATTAATTTAATACTTTTACTAATTTACAGTATAAAGAAATTTGGAATGTTTTATTTATTCACATATTGGTTTTAGTTGTTGCAAAGTCTCTGATTTCATATTTATTATATGTTTTTTTTAAGACTTTTCTCTTATACCTTGGCTTGCAGTTCATTGTTTTGATATTTTTTATCTCAATGACTAAAAATTTTACAACTTTTGTTTCTCTTCGCAATAGATTTTTCTGCATTTACTTAGCCCTTTATAATAAAGAATTTACAGTTCACATCTAGATAAACTTTCCTAACTCTACCTTTTGATTTCATCTATTTATTCTGTCGAGAAATGGTTTCACTCTTTCTGTTCTGAAACGTAATACAACAATATCCCATTACTTTTATGTTCAGATAAATACTAATTTAAAGAATCTTATTTGAAATTATTTTCTCATTTATAAAAAAGAAACAGCTTACTGAATTAAATGTGGAATTTGAAAAGAATAAACCTTTCAGGATCACACAGAAACCAATACTAGATTTATATTTGGCAATTCTGCTTTTAAATGTCCTTTAGCTTAACTTGTGCCAACATGTTCATTTAGCCAAAATTTCTCCTCATATCAATCTCAATTTCATACCCAGGGTATGTTTTATTATAGTATATTCTAAAAAATCTATGTTTCTTCCTCAAAATATTGTCAGATTTTATAAATAATTATAAATAAAACTATAACACATATGATCTTTTATACTTTTTGCTTATTTTCTTTCATGCGTCCAATAAAACTTTCTGCTATAAACAATAATATTCTCGAATATTGATTCATAGTTTTATTTTTGTGAGGAAGGCAATTCCTAAAAAGCTAAAATATTTAATGCTATTTAGCAGTTAATGATAATAAAAATGCTTTAACAACAAAGTAATCATATTATTGAGAGTCATTGCATAAAATTTTGAATAATATATAAATGATAAAATTGACCTTTCTTTATTAGCACTAGTAATATACTGTCTAAAACATACATAATTGAAAGTGCTAACATAGATTCAGTTTCTAACTTTCTAACTTGGCTGGAGGCATGAAATGTTCTTGCTTTTGTACACAAAAAATGACCTCTTTATTGAATCACATGATTGATTTAAAGGAGAATGCTTTACAACTTCTGAGAATCTCCTCTAAATATAAACGAAGATGGTTAATGGGTCTGAAGAGATTGTATAAATAGAAGGGTATGAGTCTTGCATGTGGCCAGCTGTTTTTTTTATTTTTATTTTTATTTTATTCTTTTGGGTCATACCCGGTGATGCACAGGGTTTACTCCTGGCTAATGCACTCAGGAATTACTTGTGGGGTGCTCAGGGGACCATATGGGATGCCGGGAATCGAACCCAGGTTGGCCGCGTGCAAGGCAAATGCCCTACCGCTGTGCTATGGCTCCAGCCCCCAAACTGGGTTGAAGTCCCAGTACCTGGCTACTGTGGCTTAGCCCTGGTAGGAAGTCTTGAATGAGTCCTGAACACTGCCAAGCATAGCTCCAAAGCAAACAAAAAATATTTTTAAAGTTTAAAAATCATTTGAATATAAAATAGTGCACATGAAAAGTCTATGGTATGTGAAAAGTAAAAGGATCATATGTTTTATTGAATTTCTAACCAAGAAAGGCATTGTACTACTTTCTTTTTTTTTATTTATTTTACATTTTTATTAGTGAAACACCATGAGGTACAGTTGTAGACTTACAAATTTTTGTGCTTGGGTTTCAGTTATACAATGATCAAGTACCCATCCCTCCACCAGTGCCCATTCTCCACCACCACTGATCCCAGTATCCATCCCACCCTCCATCCTCCCATCCCACACTACCTCTGTGGCAGTGCATTCCCTTTTGTTATCTCTCTCCTTTTGAGTGCTGTGGTTTGCAATAGAGACATTGAATGGTAATCATGTTTGGTCTATAGTCTACTCTCATCACATATCTCCCATCCTGGGAGGAACCTCCCAACACCCTTTATTTGGTGCTCCTTTCTTTTTCTGAGCTGCCTTTTCCCCTAGCATGTGGGCCTGGCCTCCAAACCATGGAGTAAACCTCTCAGCTATTCTTGAGTGTTAGTCTCCTATTTTTTTTGTACTACTTTCTTAATTACCATATTTAATATTAAGTAAAGCTTGCATAGCCCTACAGAAATAGTAAAAGTCCATATTTTGAATTAAGCAAGCATATTAAGGAGAACTCCAAATTCTATGCATAAATACTATTAAAGCATTTGGTTTTCTGAATTAGATATATTCCTAACTAAGAAACTTTGATGGCAATGATTTAGATTTTTGTCCCTGAGTTTTACCGTAACCTTTTATCCTTCTAGGTAAAACTTCCAAGTTTCTTTTTAAAGCTTGTTTATATGTTTCCCTTCCCTTCCCTTCCCTTCCCTTCCCTTCCCTTCCCTTCCCTTCCCTTCCCTTCCCTTCCCTTCCCTTCCCTTCCCTTCCCTTCCCTTCCCTTCCCTTCCCTTCCCTTCCCTTCCCTTCCCTTCCTTTCCTTTCCTTTCCTGCTCTGTCCTGTCCTGTCCTGTCCTCTTTTATTTTTTTTCTTTCTTTTTTGATCAAACGCAGCAATGCTCAGAGTTTAATCCTGACTCTGCACTCAGGAATTACTCCTGGGATGCCAAGGATGGAACCCAGGTTGACCACGTGCAAGGCAAACGCCCTACCCACTGTACTATCGTTCTGGCCCCAGGTTTATACTTCTATTCTGCCAACAAGACATACTAGTAGGTTCCAGTCAAGAATCCTCCCTCTTTCTATGTCATGATTCCAGTATTGGTTGGGTTCCAATATTTGAGAGTCTCTTCTTCCTAGTTCAGGGCTAAATAGTTCAAGGTCCCTCCGCCATTCCTACCTCATCTTGACTATAAGAAACTAATAGTCCAGGGCTTCTCTTTCAAGATGCAAAAAAGGTCTAGGCTTTTCAAGTTTTCTATCAGACCTCAGTTGCCTTGAATCTTTCCCTCAGGCATCTGATGACTCCAACTGTTTCACATTGTTACCTATTCCTAAAGATCTGTTTCTAACAACCTCTTTCTTTGAACCCTTCAAAGTAAACAAACACAGTATGTTTCCTGACTAAAACTAAAGAGTATAACTGGGGATGTTCTAGGAACCAAATATCCCAGGGTTACATACATCTATATAATCTACAAACCAAATGTCCCAGTGTCTATATACATCTCAATGCATATAATAAATAGAAGAAAGCCATGATCAGAAGAGTGATAACAAAGAGAAGCATTATAGAGAAATGATTCAATAATGATTTCTTAACTTTCTAAGTCATGTCTTTGTTTCTGATTGACTTGCTGGTTTTCCAGTGATATTGTTTTTTTACAGATTAAACTACAATCCAAGAACAATAAGGAATGAACTCTCTCATTACTCATTAGTGGCAAATCACTCTTCTTATTTATATTAGGCCAGCCAGTTTGTCTTAGCCTGGATCCTTTATCTGCTCAAATATTTTATAAATTTTCTTTAATTTGCTTTCTATGTGCATCTGAATATATCTTCCAGAGCTCTTTCTCCTTAATTTCATATGCATATAATGCCCCACCAAAAGACTCTTCTCTTAATCCCTAGAATCTGTGAATTCATGCCACATGAAAGAACGAAAATGTTGCAGATACAATTAAGGTTATGGGGCTTAAAATAGGAGATTTATTTTGGTTTAACGACTTGCATCAAACATGAACCCAGAAACTCTTAAAAGAAATAAATTGAAAGTAGAAACTGAAAAACAGAAACTTTCAACATCAAAAAAGCTTGATGTACTTTTTCTCGTTTGAAAACAGAAACAGACAATCAATGTGACAAGAAGCATAGAATGAGCAGCCCAGAGAAATGTCTACCTTCATCATCAATAGAAATAGAGACGCTCCCTGAAACAACTGTTGTCAAATACTACATAGACTTTAATTTGGATTAAAAGGACCCTACCAAAGGTCTAGTGAGACCAAACTATAATAAATTTAAGATTTTCAACACTGTGAGGCCATTAATAGGTGTTTTCTAATGCCAAATATGGCATGATTTATTATGACATCTGTAGGAAACTACTAGAATAAGCATAAATGATTTTCTCTGGAAAAAATATATGGGGTGGGGAGATGATTCAAAGATCAGTAGCACCTACTTTGCATCAAGGAAGAAGCCAAGTTGGATTTCTGCCATCACATGATCCTAAAGGAACTACCTAAAGTGACCCCCGTCACAGAACAAGGAGTAGCCACTGAACATTGCTGGCTCTGGATTAAGAAAAATAAAGCTACAACCTATGACAAGCCTTTGCTAAACAGAGACTACTCCCTATACCCAGTGCTTTCCTTTCTTTTGGTCAATCATCTTAAAAATTTTATTGTAGATCAAAGATCAAAGTCTGGTAGGGTAGTAATAACAAAATAACCTCAGAGCAGGTTGCTTAACAGCATTTAGCATTTTGTCACAGTTCACAGTTCTTGAAGTTCAAGGGGAAGCTGTCAGCTGGTTAGAAGAAATTAAGTCTTGTTAGATGACTGTGACCTTTGATTTCTAACAGACACTTCCTTCTTTCATAAGAAAGACATTCAGTATTCCTTCACTCACTGCTCCCTGAAATAACTGGATGTTACAAAAGATTGGGGAAGAGCGGAAATCTGGGGAGGCAATGATATGTAAACACTCACACAGAAGCACAATGGGCATTAGAGTTATTTGATAAAAAAATAGAAACTTCAGGGCCAAGACATAGTACAGAGGTTAAAGCACAGGTCAAGCTTGTTCTAGCCCATAGTTCAATCCCAGGCACCACATGATCTCCTGAGTATCACCAGGTAGAACCCTGAGGGGACCTAGCACTATGGGAGTGGATCAATGTTCTGGGTGCTGCATAGGCAGCAATAATACAGCCTTGTGTCCTTCTGCTGAACTATCTCCCTGACTGCCCCAGAGTCACAGCTGTGTCTGATCTCCTAGCACCAGTTGAGAGGATCCTCAAATCTAAGACACACACATGCACAGAGAATGGATTCATGTTTTGGATAAATCCATAGTTGTGAGAGAATGAGCTATGGTGAACAGAAGGTGCAATATGAAGTCCAATATGTACAATTTTTCTTTTCTCTTATTTGACTATTTTATAAGTAAAGAAAAATCGGTTCAATTTGTAGAAAGGAGAAGGAGGGAGAAAGAGAGCACAATGTGTTCAAGAGAGAATAGGGGCTCTTTCAAAGGAAGAGAGAGCCCCAGTACACATCTCAGTATTAGATAAGAAAGAACACATCTCAAGATGGTAGATGCGGGCAAAACATGTGTTCAGGCACCACATGCGCTTGGCAGCAATACATGACTCAAGCATCATATGCCCAAATTTGACTATTTAAAATAATCCAATATTAGATGTTACTGAGCACAGAGATTTTAATTGAAGTTTATATAAATTTAAAGGAATGCAATGTAATATTTCTATAAGAGAATAAACTTTCCCATACCCCAAAGTAAATGAACATTCTGTTTTATTGCCAAACTATTAGACAAGAGATTCAAAAACTGGAATCTGAGTGATAGTACAGTGGGTAGGACTTTTGCCTTGCATGCAGCTGATGGTTCAATTGCCACTACCCCATTTAGTTTTCTGAGCACTGCAGGGATTTATTCCTGAGCTCAGAGCCAGAAGTAATCCCTGAGCATACCAGGAATTCTCCAAGCATCAGCAGCAGCAAAAATAATACAATAGTCCCCAAAATGAACTAGAATGATTACCATATATTTGACACCAATCACTCATCTGCCCTTTTGGATTTTGGGAAGAGAGAGAACCTATTTGCCTGTGTGTGTGTTTGTGTGGTTGTGTGTGTGTTGTGAGAGAGAAATTTTAAAGAATGCTTCAGGTAATAATTTTGGAAGCTTTTTGGCAAATCCAAAACATGTAGAATTGATAGACTGGAGACAAGGGAAGAATTCAATTCTGCTGAGAAGTTCCCTTGTCATTTGTTGTTGATATTTTAAAATTAAGGCCTTAACCTGATTGGGCAGAGTCTACCCATGTTATTGCTGATGCAATGATTAATCTCATTCTTAAAGTATTTTGACATAAATAACTATAACAATGTTGCTCCAAATATTTGGGTAGTGTGGTTGAACCTAATTGACATAAAATTCAACATCAAAGGGCCAAGAGTTACTGCAGGAGTCCAATCCTCTACTTTATATACCCTCTTGACGTCTCCGAGTACTAAAGTATGTGACCTTGGAGATTCCCCAAACACCATCGTGGTGGCCCTGGTGATTCTTCCCTCCATAGGGAAGATGTGACACTGTATCTTGGAGTTCTAGCACTAAATTATTGTTCCTATTGTCTGAGTATTCCCAGGATTGGGCCCTAAGCCTCTTGAACACTTGCTTAGGAGACACTTCTCTGCTTATAAATTAGTCATTATAATCAGTTGTCTTTTTCAGGTAATCAAAATTTATAGTGCGGCAAAACACTAACATGCAGACAGTCATGGTTCAAATGTTTTGGTGATGTTTTTCTGATCTTAAATAAATTCTGATATTTCCTTGCTTGATTATTCTAGCATGGCCATAGGTAGAATCACTATATCCAGTGGTTTCCCAAGATTTAGCAAACTAACTCCCATCTCCACATCATCACTGAGCAAAGGTACAGGAGCCAGAAGGACACAGTTCCACTGAGGTCATTGAACAGGAATTTACTCAGTCTCTAGTTATAAGGCCATTTTTATCCAACAAATAACAAAATAAACTCCACGTCTATATTTTAAAATTTCTTTTACAGAAAAAGATTAGAGACTCACACAGGAGCTGAAACTACAAAACCAGGAAGGAGAACCTGGAAAGTTTGCTAGTTATTGGAATTTGGAATTGGAATTCAAACATTGAAAATACTAGGTAAGCTTGGGGTTTGGATTAGTCTAGCACACTGTCATTGGTTTCTATAAATAAATAAGAAAGTAAGAAGAAGAAAGGAGGAAAAATCACTGTCAGTATATGCTTCGATTGCCTCGAGCAGGCCCCAGTAACGTCTCCTTCGTCCTAACCCTGAAATTTTTAAAAAGTGCTATATTCAAGGCTCTTTCAGGGTTAGGAGAATGAGACCCATCATTGTTACTGGTATTTGGCATATTGGGTACGCCACGGGGAGTTTGCCAGACTCTGCCGAGTGGGCAGGTTACATACGGTAGCCTACCAGTTTGTCCAAAGTAAGAATAATGAGATGTTGTGCGCAATGAGGCCACACGCTTCGGGAGCTGGGTTTTATAGTCTCTGGATCTTGGATGTTGATGGTATTACACGGCACCAGGGGGCCAGTTGGTGGGTGTGACCCCTGCCTACTGGAATTTGGAGGATCTGGGTGGAGGATGCTCAGCCCTAATCCGAGCAGGCTTGGAGATCTCAGCCCCGGGACCCGCATGCCTTTGTTCCTCTGCCAATACCTTCATGCATGTGGAGAGTGGTCTCAGCATGGTTGTGGCAGGTTCTGGAGGTCTTTGGCTGCCAGAGCTCTGCTCAGGGTGGGGAGGGAAACTCAACCTGCCCCCCTCCAAAGGGCCCTGGCGAGGACAGCCAGGTGCAGGGGCAGGAGACTCTGCGCTGTTCTCTTCCAGGAGCTGGGTTCTATAGTCTCTGGATCTTGGCCGTTGGTGGGATTACACAGCACAAGGGGGCCAGTTGGTGGGTGTGACCCCTGCCTACTGGAAGGTGGAGGATCTGGGTGGAGGATGCTCAGCCCCAATCTGAGCAGGCTTGGAGATCTCAGCCCCGGGACCCGCATGCCTTTGTTCCTCTGCCAATACCTTCATGCGTGTAGAGAGTGGTCTCAGCATGGTTATGGCTGGTTCTGGAGTATATAATTATATGCTTATTCAAGGTAATTTCAAGCAGTATTTAATTATCACTGTATCACTGTATACTGACCATCCAGTTTTTCAGCAATATACTAGAGCGGACGCCAGTAAGGTCTCTATTCCTCCAGCCCTGAGATTTTAGCAGCATCTTTTTACTTGTCTTTTCCCAATGATTGGAAGCTCTTTCATGAACAGGATTTGCTGTCATTACTATATTTGTCATATACAATACACCACAGGGAGCTTTCCAGGTTCTGCCTGTGTAGGCAGAATACTCTCAGTAGCTTGTCTGGCTCCTGGCTCTCCGATATATATATATATATATATATATATATATATATATATATATATAAACACTGTCACTGTCCTCCTGTTGTTCATCAATTTGCTCGAGCGAGCCCAGTAACATCTCCATTGTGAGACTTGTTGTTACTGTGTTTGGCATATCGAATGAGTCACGGATAGCTTGCTAGGCTTTGCCGTGTGTGAGAGATACTCTCAGTAGCTTGCCGGGCTCTCCTAGAGGGGTGAGGAATTGTACCCGGAGTTGGGTTGGCTGAGTGCAAGGCAAACACCCTAACCGCTGTGCTATCACTCCAGCCCATATCTATCTATCTATCTATCTATCTATCTATCTATCTATCTATCTATCTATAGTTGCCTAATGTATGAACCCCATCAATTATGATGTGGTCATGGTCACAGTCACGGTCCTCCTGTTGTTCATTGATTTGCTCGAGCGGGCCCAGTTACATCTCCAGCATGAGACTAGTTGTTACTGTGTTTGGCATATCAAATACATCACAGAGTGCTTGCCAGCCTTTGCCGTGCAGGCAAGATACTCTTGGTCGCTTGCCAGGCTCTCCGAGAGAGGCGGAGGAATCGAACCTGGCTTGGCTGGGCCAGCTGCACACAAGGTAAACGCCCTACCACTGTGCTATTGCTCCAGCCTATGGTGTGGTAATTATGGAAAAAGAATAAGAAGTGTCTTATGATGTGTCAGTCCAGGATTATGTTTCACTCATGCAAAAGGCTTGGCCCAAGAGTATGAAAAGTGGCCTGGAGAGTGGCAGCAGTTGTGTATGGAGGTCGGCTGCCGAGGCTGGGTCTATTGGGGTGGGGAGGGCTCTCATCCGCCCCACTTTGTGGCGCTCTGAGTGAAAACAAAACAGCTGGCGCAGAGTCCAGTATTTAATTTGACATATGAAAACATGGAGGCATCATTTTTCAATT
Organism: Sorex fumeus; assembly: GCF_029834395.1. NCBI lineage: Eukaryota > Metazoa > Chordata > Mammalia > Eulipotyphla > Soricidae > Sorex > Sorex fumeus. Next base: position 64,875,566 of record NW_026606063.1, on the reverse strand, counting down.
GTAGAAAATCTAGGAAAGAAGTTTACCCTGCCAAAATAAGACTGCAAAAAAGTGCTTGCAATTGTTAACCCTATGTCCCACTCCAATGGGCAAAATCTTCTTGGGTCAATAGAAGTATACCAATAGAAGTATTCCCTGGGTCTTTAATTCTATGTAAATATTCACTAAAATTTTGGAAGGAAAAATAAAATACCCTTTTCTTTTTTTAAAATTTTTATTAGTGAAACACCATGTGGTACAGATGTAGACTTACAATTTTTTGTGCTTAGGTTTCAGTTATACAATGATTGAATACCTATCCCTCCACCAGTGCCCACTCTCCACCACCACTGATTCCCGTATCCCTCCCACCCCCATCCCCCTATCCCATCCTGCCTCTGTGGCAGGGCATTGCCTTTTGTTCTCTCTCTCCTTTTGGGTGCTGTGGTTTCCAAAACAGGCATTGAGTGACAATCATGTTCAGTCTATAGTCTACTCTCAGCATGCATCTCCTATCCTGGGAGGATCCTCCCAACACCCTTTATTTGGTGCTCCCTTCTCTATCCGAGCTGCCTTTTCCCCTAGCATGTGTGGCTGGTCTCCAAGCCATGGAATAAACCTCCTGGTACTTATCTCAGCTATTCTTGGGTTAAAACCCTTTTCTTGATCTTTGATAGATTGAAATCCAACTTCTCCAATCCATTTCTCAAATTTAAGTTTGCCTTTTTATTTTTTAATTGATTTGAACTGAGAAAATATATTTACTATTCAAGGAATGCAAAGCATTGATAGTTAATAAAAGGTATACTGTAAGAAGTCTCAAGCGGCCCACTATCTCTTTTACTGACTCTAAAATTTTTGACCACTTTGATGCTCCAGCAGGACATGGAAGGTCACCTGGGATATATCTTGTTGCTTGGCACTTCATTGCTCAGGAAGCCAGAAAGTGGTTAAATTTTGTGAGCCAGGCAATGACTAGCCTGCATAACCACCATAATTTAGTTTCATTGCAGAGATGTTGATTCGTTGAGAGCAAAGGATCTCCCCTTGAGGCCACCTAGAAGACTAATCTCTCACTGCCAGTGGCTGTGAGCAGAGCAGGTATGGTGGGGAGTGCAGGAGTTTCCATCAGATTTTGCATTTTGTGTTCTTCAAGGCTTATATTCCTCTCCAGGCTGAATTTATGATCTTTCTGTCTACTGCTTCTTTAATGCATAAGGCTAAATTTTGGTGGCATGATTTAAAAGCTCAGGCTTTTGAATTCCTACAACTACGAGGTCCACGTAGTCTTGCAATGACAGGCAGCATAGAACACTATAATTTAAAGCCAGGTCAAGTCGGTTCTAGGACCCTTATGGAGCAGGTGGTAAAGGTAAAGGTAAAGGCCCTCCCGTTGATCGTCGATTTGCTCGAGCGGGCCCAGTAACGTCTCCATTGGAGACTTTGTTGTTACTGTGTCTGGCATATCGAATACTCTCGGTAGCTTGCCGGGCTCTCCGAGAGGGGCGGAGGAATCGAACTCGGGTCGGCCACGTTGGCCGCTTGGAAGGCGAACACCCTACCCGCTGTGCTATCGCTCAGGAGCAGGTGGTAACTTTCCATATTTCCCTTATATGAATGAGAAAGTGTCATGTGTCAGATCACACTGAGTCCCTATCAAAGCATATAAAAGCAATTTTAGCAGTATATGACATTGAGATAAGCAATATATTCTATAATAAATGGCTTCTCTTTTATAATTTTCTAGGAATAGTTTGTTAGTCAACTTTTAATTCATTGTCATAAAGGGAGATACTGTAGAATTTACCCAGAATCTTTATGTAATAGGAAATGTTATAAGGTTTACTGCCAAAACTTCTGAGATCTTATAGCCTGTAGGAAAAATAATATACACCAAACAACAGAACTCTCTACTCCCCACTGCTTATAGAAGAAGGACCTTAGAAGACTCATTTCATAACAGGAATTAAATACAATTCTCTAGATATTTTATTCTGAGCCACATCTGACACTGTGCTCAGGGATCACTCCTAGTGGGAATCATAGACCCACATGCAGTGAGTGACAGGGATTGGGTCCAAAGTGGCCATGTGCAAAGCAAGTACCTTAGTTGCTTCTTATCTGAAGGTGCAGACCCCAATTCATGAGTGTAGCCAGGAGTCCTCTCTCTGGTTTATAGACATTGGGCCAAGGTTGTGAACCTCTCAATCTCTTTTTCCAATCATGTTTACAGACCTCTAATTTTCCTTTATTAAAATAAAATTATTTTAAAGCAGGTTCAGCTATGTCAACACAGAGATTCTTCAGACACAATTCCTGTTCAGATTTACTTCTATTTAAAGAACATAAGTATACCTATGTGTATTTTGTAATATCACAAATCCCAGAGCAGCACAGTAAAAATGTGTGACTTAATAAATGGTTTGTGATTGTGATCTAATTGGTGATTCTCAATGCCCACCCACACCAAGGAGACAGAGAACTTTTAATTTTTTTTTAATTGAAGTCACTGTGAGATACAGTTATAAAGCTTTCATGATCTGATTTCAGTCATACAATTTTCCAACAACCAATCCTACACCAGTGTACATTACTGTACATTTCCCACCACCAATATCCTCCAATATCCCCTATATTCCTACTTTCCCCCAGCCCCCCATGCTGTATCTTTCCTTCTCTCTCCTTCTCTCTCTAAGTCTCTTTATTTTGGGGCACTTGGTTTGTAATATAGATACTGAGAGGCCATCATGTTTGATCCTTTACCCACTTTCAGCATGCATCTCCCATCCAGAGCAATCCCTTCCAACCATCATTGTCATAACAGTCCCTCTTCTGTCCCAACTGCTCTTTCCCTAAGCACTTGAAGCAGTCTTCCAACCATGGACCATTTTGTCCTGGCCTTTCTTTATACTGTGCTTGGGTGTTTGTCTCATACTATGTTTTTTGGCTGTTTTTTTAAAAATATATATATACCACAAACTGGTGCAGTAATTTTTCTCTTTTTTTCTTCTGACTTATTTCACTTAGCATGAAACTCTCCATGTCCAACCATTTATAAGTGAATTTCATGACTTAGTTTTTTTTTCTAACAGCTGCATAGTATTCCACTGTATACCATAGTTACTTTAACCAATTGTCTGTTTTCAGGCACTGAGGTTGTTTCTAGGTTTGAGACAGAGAACTTTTATATAAAGAAATATCTGTGATCATGCTTCAAGGAAATTTTATAAAATTTGTTTACAGGTAGCCTTTACTTTTTTTTTGCTTTTGCAAAATGTTTGTTCCCAGAGGAATCAATATTTCATGGAACAAAGTTGGACAAAATGCCATGGGAAAAGTATTCTAGAAACACATAATAATAACAAATACTTCTGAATGGAACATAGAGGGTAGTTTGGTAAGTATTTACACTCATTCCTCAGATTTCTTTATGTCAGTCAGAATCATCCCATTTTTCTAAGAAGCATTGTGGAGACAGGAGTAAGTATCTTAACTGGGCATAGATACCAGATAGTACTCTTCCTGGCATGACCACATCTCTTAGAAAGACTCCCCTCCAAACACACTCATACACAATATCATAAATTTAGGGAAAAGTTTGTGCTTCATTTTCCTACTTCCCAAAGGACAATATGAAAGCAGTTTAAGGCAAAATCTTCTAAGATTTAAACACTGGTAATCATATTTGATTTGGGGGGTGGTGGTGGTATTGATTATTATATAAGTCCACACTCAGTTGTATAGTTTAGGAACTATTCCTGTAGTGGTTCTGCTTGGATCTTATCATTATTTGGCCTCATCTAAAACAAATGCCTTATCCCCCATACTCTCTCCAGCTTGGTATATGACTTTTGTTGTTGTTTTGAAAAACACGAGCAACTGTGCTTAAGCCTTGCTTGCTGCTGTTGCCTCACACCATATAAGGTACCTTGGATCAACACAGAGCTGCCTAATGTAAGGTAAGTACCTTAGCTGCTGTCTTATCTCTCCATGTCCATATTTTAGGCTTAACTCTTTATAAAGAGAAAGGTTGACATCTCATATGGAGTCACTCTTCTTCCTGACCAAATTAAAAACACTTGTTGGTTGAATTTACTCAAGGATTTCAAGTTAATCTCCTGTAGGTCTATGCATCATTTGTGGGATTCCAGGGATTTTTTTTAAATTGTCTTGCATTGTTTTGAGGCCATACCTATAGGTACTCGATGCTTTACTCCTGACTCATTACTCAGGATATCTTCTGGTGATGCATGGTAGACTCTATGTAGTATCAGAAATTGAACTAGGTTTGACTGCATATAAAGAAATTGCCTTAATCCCCATATTATCTCTCCAATCCTCTTGTATAGGTCTATGTGTTTGAATCTAGAGGCACAAAAGTAGAGAAAAGGAAATAAAAAAGAACAAAACTAAACAAACGGATCGAACAATGTTTTAAAATTCTATCTGCTTTTAACTTGTATACAGCTTGCTTACTGAAGTAAACAATGTGTTTGATATTATTTTATTACATGTATGAGCTTATAATTTATCTACAATGAAAGAGGAAATTATGAGGTAGGTGTTCCCAGCCACTTCGAGTCTCAAGTGAAACGCTTTTATGCTTTATAAGTCACATAATCAATGCTCTAGGCCATACTCCCTCTGGGGATGTTAAAGATTAATTTTGCTGGGACTATAATTAAAAATAGAATTTAACGATAAACTTTGCTTTCATGTTATTACTTTAAATGGCTGAGCTCTAATATGTTATCATCAAGGATAAAAAGGATATTATTTTAGAGAAATCTACAATACAAGGGAAGTTTTAATATTGGTTTAAGTCACCTGGGAATTATTTAAAACTCTAGAAGAAAATGTGTATCAAATGCAATTACCTCTCAATGGTCCATATGGGGCTTATCACTGGCAGTGTTTTCATTGTGAATGCTTTGCTTCCACTTTGCCTTCAAGCACTGCTTTTCACCCTACATCTAATAATATACACCCTTGCATGCATGTGTGCTCTCACATACCCACATGCACTCACACACACATATATTTGATAAAATAAATTCTTATGTAATATGAATGCTATATGATGAATGGTAATATAAATATTATTTATTATATTATTTTCTCTTCTCTATTAGCATATAATTTGCAATTTGCAATAGATTCTAATACACTATGAGATATATTTATCTCTTACTATATTCTATTTCTAGAGAAAATCAATGCAAGACAATATCTTTTAGGAACAATAACTTCCATTAATATAGCTTATTTACATTAACATTGCTACATGTTTATCATCATATTTTGTATACCTAATAAAGTTAAAATTTTATACTTTATAAGTTTCAGGTCATTTTGATGATTGGATGGTTAGATTTTAAGTAAATGTTTCCATTTGAAAAAATAAATGGACTGATTATGTTTTTTAAGAGTCTGAGTTTTACAAACTGAATTTATTGAAGGTGCACCAATAAATAAGTACCATAAAATTATAATTTTGTTTTAAGTTAAGTGATTATACAATCAACTCTCCATTGTATTTAAAATTTAAGAAAATTCTTTCTGAAAGAGCAAATACTTGGGTTTTCCTAGTTGTTTTTCTCAGGGGAATGTTTTTGTTTAGTTGGATTTTTTTTGGATTGGGGGGTTATTTGAATCTAGAAAAAATCAAAGAAACAGTGAAGAGAGAAGAAGAGAGTGTTGGCACAGTCGGGGAAGGATGGCAAGAGGCATATATTTGGCAGAACTGAATGTGTTAATCTGTAGTGAAATTAGTGATTTAAAAAAGTATTTCTCAGCTGCACATCTGAAAAAAATTTATGGGTCTAATTTTCCTTAGGAAATTTAAAATGTTACAAACTCTTAAGATATAATTATCCAAGTTTTTCTACCCCACACTCACCAAGCCCACAGAAAAGAGTGGGAATTATGTATGGATGCAAATGGGATGAGTACTGCAAAGAATTTAGAAACATTTCAATAAACATACTTGCAAATATTTTCGGTATTTTAAAAAAGTAGGACACATATGTTGAATTCAAGTGAAGAGGGCCTAAAAGGGAATCTCCAAGTGCACAGTTTGCTTCTATATTTGTGTGAACCATTTGGTTAAGTATTTTACAAAATATCTACACTTTATTTTCCAGTCCTTATGGAATTTTCAAAATACTGTATATCCTACAATAGACTTTTCAACATATGTGTAAGCTGTAGTGTGAAAATAATTGTGGAAATAATTCTAGATCTATATAATTTCACAACCTACTTGCCTTGAATTGGCTGAATGTGTTTCTCATGAAAGTATGCATCAAAAATATTTAAGTGTTTCACGCAAAACTCTTTTAGATCTCAAAGCATCTCTGGCAATTGGCAAGACTTTGCCAACCTAAGGAAATTAGCAAAGATAACATTTAATAATACCACCCAAGAGAGCTCTTTTGTTAGATTACATTGAAATGCTTAGAATTTTAGTTGAAACATACAGATGTTTAGTTAAAATACTCATCCTTAAGCTTGTAATATATTTGAAGGCAGGAAATGATCTGCACACAGGGGTTTTCCAAAAATTAATTTATAATGAGTTTCTAGGGTAAAATAAAAAATTTCTAGAGAGTGAATCTTTCCAGTATCTTCCATGCTTAACAGAATTGTTTTTTAGGTTCTCAGGTTCTCCCATGCCTCTATTCTGGAAAGCTGATGAGAGGCTTTTTAAAATAGCCAAGGCTTTTCTTTAACCTCCTCTTTTCTGAATTTTCTCCTCCTCCATCTTTTCTTTACCCACTTCAGATGTTATAAAAATTATCAAAGAAAAAACTAGCACTCAGCAGAACTATACACATGTGCATGCTAAATAAATACTTTTGATGATGATGAATGTTGGCAAGTCTCCATGGAAGAAAGACCTTACACAAAAGATGTTATAATTATTATGTTTAAGTGATTATGCTATAATTATTATGTTAGAAATCTCCCATACTCTCAGAACTGCTAGGCAGTGGCAGGGTTGTGACATCCCCATTAAACCTCATCGATTGCTAAGGCACTTACCACCTTCACAGCAATATAAAGACTATCTTGGCCAAGCAGAGACATTCAAGCAAAAGGAAGGAATTCATGAGTTGTTTTTATTTTTTTTTAACTTATCTTTTCGGCATCCTGGGAGGCCATTGAGGCATCCCCCTTTCTAAATCTACCCCAATGTTTTAACTCTTATGCATTGTTTTAACTTTTCCGGATCTCCTTTTAATTTCTCTTAAGCCTTTTAACTTTTCTTGCTCATCTATTTTTTTTAAAATAACTGCATCCTTTAATGGCAGTACTATGATAAGAGACCATGGAGAAAAGGGCAGGCAAAGTTTCTGGAAGACAGGTGTGGAGTACTAAATGGGGGATTGGAATAGAGGAATGCGACAATCATTGTAAAAATACAGTACGTTATATACATATTTTCACCACCGACTCTTGACTCTGAATAGTATTTACACCTTTATTATAATCCTGGTTAGAGAACATTATTTTTTCCTTTGAAAACTCAGCCTGATGGCAAATGAAACTTCGATGTGAATTCATCATTCCATGAGATCCTCAGACTGAATATTCCAAGAGGAAAGTTTCCAGCTTCTATTTAATGCACAAATTTCGATTTTATAAAAGCAATTCTTTTCTAGTACAAAAGGAAATTCCCCAGGGAGGGTAGAGAAAAGACCGCAGTGGGCAAGGACTCTGCTCATCTACTACTTGTGGAAGGTTTTGGCAAGTTCATCCATGCAATGTTTAATATAAGACTCAAAATTTTACCTTCTTCACCTTGGATTAAAGAAATTTTTAATGGAAAATTAATGAAAATTAATTGAATAATTGTCTACCAATGAGATTTTTTATTATTAAAAACAATTTCCTGAAGAAATGTTTTCAATTCAGGGCAGGGGGCCAGATATTTTATGAGAGATGATAATAACACCAAGATGATAATAACACCAAGAAAATTATATTTTGTTCATTGTACTTTTTGTTTGGGTTCTTGTAAAATTCCATTTGTTGACAATAATATGCAGACTGAATGACTTTTTTTTATAGACCATTTAAGGCATATTGATGATCACTCACAATCCTCAGAGACTTACCGAGGATTGTGGCAAAGGCTAAGCAGTTCTGATCAAGGCATCGAATGCTTCAGAGTAAAATTCACCTCTTTGTATATAACCAATTGACTTTCCAAAATACGTTTGATGGACAATGTTTAATCCAGGTTACACCAAAGAGTATCTGTTTCTTAGAACCCACATACTTCCTTGCAGTACTTATAGATTTTGCTGAGTGTGTGGAAAAAGGTGTTTTAGAAAGACAGAGTTACAATTTTTCATTCCTTACATCATCCAGGTAGAGTTGGTAGAACAAGTTTTGAAGCATGGCATAGAGACCCTGACTCAAATGATACTCAAACACTTATGCAGTGGATGCAGAGACACTTTCTAACTTTCCAGCACACGTAATGACCCTAGTTCATTTAAAAAGCTCTAACCAGTTATCACCCACAACTACAACAATCACATTTATGAAATTGTTCCCATAACAATGGTAAGAGAAAAATAAAATCAGGAAGAAGTTGAGATGGCGCACAAAAATCTCTTGAGAGGACTTTTAGTGAAAGTGTTCAAACAGAGAGAAGTGATACAAGAGCAAAAGACAGGTTCACAAACGAAAGTTGGAGGACTAGGGATTAATTGAAACCTTCAAGTGGTGCATGGTAAGTGACTGCCTATTTAGAACCGACAGATAGGTTTCTGTGAGGTTAAGGGAGCGAAAAATCCCATATGAAGCTAGTGAGATGTTAAATTCTAATTAGAAGTGTTAATTAAAAAAAAATTCCAATTTCATCAGTGAGAGTGCTTTTGTTGTTCCGATTCTCTTTGCTACAGTGAATCCTAAGTATCCTGGCTCACTTAGTTCCAATATTATTTACCACTTTATATGGTAGAACAAAGTTGACTACAGTCCTAGGAACATTATAGTACAAATCCTAGTGCTAACATGATAAGATGCCTATTGACATTTGTGTGTGTGTGTGTGTGTGTTTGTGTGTGTGTGTGTGAAATGTCTAAATTCAGGACTTTACACTCAGGCATAGAAACTCATTGATGCTCTAAATTTAGCAAATAAAGTGTGGTACTCTCAGGATGAAAATGTATTTATGCACTTCTTCACAGTATCCTTTGCCACTATTTTTTATTCTCTATACCTTTAGGAAAAATTCAATACATTTCCCATATTTAGATGAGATATTTTGCATTGTGTATTAAGTTAAATAAATTGTAATCATTAAATATATTTCACAGATTATTAGCTAATAACACAAATATTAGCTACATTGCTTTCAAGTAAATATAAATCGATTTATTTAAAAAATTCAAGATTAAAAACATTGTACTGTTTTTTTAATAGTAATAAGGAACCTCTGGAATGCTATTTAATGTACTTGTAGAAGTTTTATATTATTTTCTGTATAATATGTTGAACAATTTTAAATTTTCTAATCAATATAACATAAATTATATATATATATATATATATATAATATAAAAAGAGTATATGTAAACCTGGAACCAAAGATGGTGTGTTTAGTGCAGTATGCCACACAAATATTTTATATTGAATATTTATACACTTAGGCACAAGCCACTGAAAGCATCATAGTTAATAAAAGTAAAGTAAAGGCCCTCACGTTGATCATCGATTTGCTCGAGCGGGCCCAGTAACATCTCCATTGGAGACTTTGTTGTTACTGTGTCTGGCATATCGAATACGTCACGGGGAGCTTGCCAGGTTCTGCCATGCGGGCGAGATACTCTCGGTAGCTTGCCGGGCTCTCCAAGAGGGGCGGAGGAATCGAACTCTGGTCTGCCATGTTGGCTGCGTGCAAGGCAAACGCCCTACCGCTGTGCTATCGCTCCGGGCCCCATAGTTAATAAAAAACATTTTAACATACGTATGTCTGTTTCATGATGTGATTTTTCTTTTTTTTTTTTTTTTTTTTTTTTTTTCCCCTTTATTTTATTTTATTTTTTTTAAAGTTGTAGATTTACAATTTTTTGTGCTTTGGTTTCAATTATACAATGATCAGATACCCATCCCTCCACCAGTGCCCATTTTCCACCACCATGGGTAATATCCCTCCCACCCCCATCCCCCCACCCCCCCGTCTCTGTGGCAGGGCAATCCCCTGTGTTCTCTCTCTCCTTTTGGGTGTTGTGGTCTGCAAAAGAGGCATTGAGTGGCAAACATGTTCAGTCCATAGTCTACTTTCGACATGCATCTCCCCTCCTGGGAGGATCCTCCAAACATCCTTTATTTGGTGCTCCCTTCTCTATCTGAATAGCCCTTTCCTCTAGGATACCCGGCTGGCCTCTAAGTTATGGAGTAATCCTCCTGGTGCTGATCTCAGCTATTCTTGGGTATTAATCTCATACTTTGTTACTTTATATCCCCCAGATGAATGCAATCTTTCTATGTCTAGATGATGTGATTTTTCAAAGTAAATAATCACTGTTACTGTCACTGTCCTCCCATTGTTCATCGATTTGCTCGAGCAGACCCAGTAATGTCTTCATTTTTGAGACTTGTTGTTTCTGTGTTTGGCATATCGAATACATCACAGGGAGCTTGCCAGGTTTTGCCGTGTGGTTGAGATACTCTTGGTAGCTTGCCGGGCTCTTCGAGAGGGGCGGAGGAATCAAATCTGGCTCGGCCGGACTGGCTGCGCACAAGGCAAATGCCCTACCGCTGTGCTATTGCTCCAGCCCAAAGTAAATAATAATATAAAATATAATACATATATGCATATATACATGATATCACATAAATACCTAGAGTAACTTTGCCAAAGATAATATAAAATACAGAATATAGTTGAAATAGTCATAACATCTTTAAATACCTAACAATTATTTTCCATATGCAGTTTTTCAAATCATCTGCTTGTATTGTATCATCACACAAATTGATGATACCTTACTTGCAAATTCTTATGATACACATTGATATGACCCAAGAGCAAGAAAGATTTAGGTACCATTTGTTTAAAGTCTCTATAACTCTCATTCATCATCTTCCATCATTCCTTGTAGAATATGATTTTTTTTTCTCAGCTACTAAACTTCCTGCCTTAGAAACTGTCCTCCCTTTCATCAGCTCTACCCAAACCCAAAGACAAGAATAGGATTTCCACATTCTACTATCCAAATATAACTGTCCTGGACTCCTTTTCTCCAACCCACATTTTTCTGTAACAGAGATAGAAAAGTCCTAATTTAAATTTATCTTGAATTACAGAAGCAGACTTTTTAGGAGTCAGGATAGATCATTGAGCCTTAAACATATATAGCTTTCACCATATCAATGTATTTCACACATGGTATATCACATATGTTAAATTCCACATGACAGAAGATAAGGCAAATTCTTTGAAGAGTTTGTGGGGAGAAACTTGGGCTATAGTAACCACTTCCAATGATATTTTGTCAAGAGGATGGGAGATTCATTGTTTGATGTGGAGTTACTGGAGCCCTACATTACTGACCCCGCCCACCCACCTCCCAGAGCAATTCTGATAATGCTGGTGTCCTCTAGCAATAAACCCTGTGGTTCTTATAGTGCCAGACATTCAATAGGTGTGACTATTCTCTGAGCTCTCAGCAGAAAAATTCTTGAATCATTAGTTTTGGTTTATAGTTATTAAAAATAGTCATAAGTTAAACATTTATTTTGGAAGTCTTTTAGTATTCTAAAGTAGATAATATAAGTAACATAACTAATCATTTATTCAAGACTAAAAGTATCATTCTTTTAATATGTGAAGCAAAATATCTCAATGCGGAAGACTGGACTATTTGTTTTTCTTTGAATTAAGTGGACTATTTAGTAAATTATATTTGGGCTGGAGAGATAGCACAGCGGTAGGGCGTTCGCCTTACAAGTGGCCAACATGGCCGACCCGAGTTCGATTCCTCCGCCCCTCTCGGAGAGCCCGGCAAGCTACCGAAAGTATTTGATATGCCAAACACAGTAACAACAAAGTCTCCAATGGAGACGTTACTGGGTCCGCTTGAGCAAATCGACGATCAACGGGGGGGCCTTTACTTTTACCTTTACCTATTTGGTAGCTTCTGGAGTGTATAGTATGAAACGTAGGAAGACTGACAAGGTATAAAAAATGATTGTGTTGATTCTGTTTCAAGTGAAAAAAAGAAAGGAAAGAAGATAAAAGAATAATTAAAAACCATTATCAAGAGTCAGTGAATTGTTTCTGGAGAGGTAGCCCCAAATTATAATAATAGTGATATATATATGTATATATCAGTGTATCACTGTATCACTGTCATCCCGTTGATCATCATCAAATTACTCGAGTGGATGCAAATAACGTCTCTATTCCTCCCAGCCCTGACATTTTAGCAGCCTCTTCTTACCTGTCTTTTCCTAACAATTGAGGCTCTTTCAGGGTCAAGGGAATTAGACCTATTGTTGTTACTGTATTTGGCATATCAAATACGTCACAGGGAACTTTCCTGGCTCTGCCCGTGTGGGCGGGACACTCTTGGTAGCTTGCTGGGCTCTCTAAGAAGCATATATTTATATATTTTACCTATGATTTATTGCCTACTGTCTGAACCCCATCAGATATGGTGTAGTAATAGTGGAAAATCGGTAGGAAGTGTCTTATAATGTGTCACACGGCTGAAAAGCATCCTGGAGCATGGTGGTGGTTGGGTAATGAAGGTTGGCTGCCAGGTCTGGGTTCCTTGGGGCAGGGAGGGCTCTCACCCACTTCACAGCCTGCCATGGAGTCCGGATATATATATATATATATATATATATATACACACACATATATACATATACACACATATATACACATGTATACCTATACATATACATATCTTGTAAAATAGTATTGAACAGCAAATGTAAACATATGCTTTCTGCTGGCAACAAACTTTCAAACATTATATATATGTGTGTATATATACATACATACATGTATATGTATATGCATACACAGATACACACACATATATATAAATATAAATATATACATATATATATACACACACACACACACACAAGCCTGCTCAGTTCAGGACTGGGCCTCCTCCACCCAGCTTCCCCACCTTCCAGTAGCTAGACAGTTACACCCACCAACTGTCGTGTAACCCATCAACCTATCAAGCCATCAACCCATCAAGCCATCCAAAGACATAAAAACCAAGCTCTGGAAGCGCGCGGCCGTATTCATGGCTGTGTAACCTTTAATTCTCTTGTTCTCACTCTCAGAGAACCTAGCAGACTTCTGAGAGTATTATACCGCCTATATACCTGACTAGGAACACCTGTAAAGGTGATTAGAGGCTGCCCCAAAAGCCTCCATCTGTCTTGGAGAGTCCAACAAGCTACCGAGAGTATCCCACCCACATGGCAGAGCCTGACAAGCTACCGGTGGCGTACTCGATATGTCAAAAACAGTAACAATGAATGGTCCTCATTCCCCTGTCCCTGAAGGAGCCCCCAATATGTCATCGGACTACACTTGCACGTGACAGGCATGAATGGAGACGTTACTGAGCATGCTCGAGCAAATTGAAGAACAACGGGGTGATAATATATATAGATATATATGTATATATATATACATATATACTTTGGGAGAATATGAGAAATACAGCGATAATGTCTTGTTTAAAGTCAGTAGAACACCCTGATCAACATATTTTGATCTGGAGGTTTGCTCTTGGGAAGATTGTTAATTGTTTTAATTTCCTTACCCATGACTGGTCTATTCAGATATTTTGCTTCATCCTATTTCAGTTTTAAGAAGTTGTATCAGTCTAAGAATCCATCCATTTATTCTAGGTTCTACAATTTAGTGGCATAAATTTCAGTAGTGCCAGTTATGCTCTTTTATAGTAGCATATCTGTTGTAATATTTTCTCCTTTAGCTACTAATCTCATTTATTTGTTCTTTTTTCTTTCTCTTTTACATGGTATATCTAAGGAGTTGTTGTTTTTTTTAAGTCTTTCAATAAAAATGTTTCTGATTAAAATTATCCTTTGAGTCACTTTCTTGAATTCTATTCCACTGATTTCTTCTGAATCAGATTTCTTCTGATTCATTCCATCATTCAACTTACTTCAGGGTTCTGTTGTTCTTCTAGTTTCTCATCATGTGAAATATTTAAAAATATAAATTTATGTTGTTTTTAATTGAATCACAGTTATATGCACAGTTACAAAGATGTTCATGATTGGGTTTTAGTCATACAATATTCCAACCATCTGTATCTTCACCAGTGTGCATTTACCAACAGCAATATCTTCAGTTACCCTCCTGTCCCCCCTCCCTGACACTATGGCAAGCAATTTTATTTCTTTTTTTAATGAATCACAATGAGATGGTTACAGACTTACATACTTTTTTTCTTACATTTCAGTCATACAATGATCGAGTACCCATCCTTCCATCAGTGACCATTCTCCACTACCATTGTTACCAGTATCCTTCCCACCACCCCATCTATCTCGCCTCCTACATCTGTGGTAGGGACATGCCCTTTCACTCTCTTTCTCCTTTTGGGTGTCATGGTTTGCAACACAGATATTAAGTGACCATCATGTTTGGTTAATAGTCTACTTTCAGCATGCATCTCCCATCACGATGTAGCCCTCCAAGCATAATTTATTTAGTGTTCCCTTCTCTATTTCAGCTGCCTTTTACCCCAACATGTCAGGCCGGCTTTCAAGCCATGGAGCAATCCTCGTGGCCCTTACCTCTACTATCCCTGGCTGTTAGTCTCTCTTTATTTTACTTTATATTCCACAAATGAGTGCAGTTATTTTATGTCTGTCCCTCTATCTCTGACCCATTTCAATCCATTTATATGCAAATTTCAAGATTTCTTCTTTTCTAACAGCTGCATAGTATTTCATTGTGTAGATATACCAATGTTTCTTTAATCAGTCATCAGTTCTTGGGTACTTGGGTTTTTTTCCAGATTCTAGCTATTGTAAATAGTGCTGCAATAAACATACGAGTACAGATGTCATTTCTACTGTATTTTGCATCTCCGGGATATATTCCCAGAAGTGGTATTGCTGGGTCACATGGGATCCGGTTTTTCTGTGTTAAATGGGAGCTCAATTTCTAGTGTTTTTGAGAAATGTCCTTATTTTTTTCAAAAAAGGCTGAACCAGTTGACATTCCCACCAACAGTGAAGGAGAGTCCTCTTCTCACCACATCCATGCCAACACCAGTTGCTTTTGTTCTTTTGGATGTGTGCCAGTCTCTGTGGTGTGAGATGATATCTCATTGTTGTTTTTATCAGCAGTTCACTGAAGTTTACTGATGAAGAGCATTTTTTTATGTGCCTTGTGGCCATCCGGATTTCTTCTTTGAGAAAGTTTCTGTTCAATTCATCTCGCCATTTCCTGATAAGATTGGATGTTTTCTTCTTGTCGACTTTGACCAGTGCCTTGCATATCAAGGATATTAATTCCTTATCAAAAGGATATTGAGTGAATATACTTTCCCATTTTTTAGATTGTATTTGTATTCTTGTCACTGTTTCTTTTGATGTATAAAAGCTTCTAAGTTTAAGATAGTCTCATTTTTTAAAACTGTTTCCATTTGTTTGGTTAGTGTCATTTTGTCTTTGGAGATACCTTTAGCACCTTTGTCGTGGAGGGTTTTGCTGACCTTTGATTCAATGTGCTTTATGGATTCTGATTTTAAAGTCTATAATCCATTTTGATCTGGCTTCTGTGCATAGTGTGAGGTAGAGATCTAAGCTCACTTTTTTGCATATAGCTCTCCAGTTTTATAAGCACAATTTGTTAAAGAGGATTTCATTTCTCTACTTTATATTTCTTGCTCCCTTATCAAAGATTAGATAATCATATATTTGAGGGTGTGTATTAGGACAAAAAATGGTTTGCTGATCTTTGTTCCAATACTATGCTGTTTTAATTGTTACCACTTTGTAGTACAGTTTGAGGTTGGGTAAAAGTGATGTCTCCCATCTTCACCACCTCCAAGAATTGCTTTAGCTATTCATGGGGGCTTGTTTTTCCATTTGAATTTCAGGAGTGTTTGATAAATTTCTTTGAAGAATATCATGGGTACCCATATAAGGGTCACATTAAAACTGTATAATGCTTTGGGAGTATTGCCATTTTTACAATATTATTTGTCCCAATCCATGAGCAGGCTATGAGCTTCCATTTTCTCATTTACACTTTTAGTTCTTGAAGTAGCATTTTGTAGTTTTTCTTTGTATAGATCCCTTACCTCCTTAGTTAAGCTGATTCTGAAGTACTTGATTTTCCAAAGCATAATTTTGAAAGGGATTGTATATATATATATATATATATCTGAGCATAATTGTGAAAGGAATTGTATATATATATATGTATATCTCACTTTATTCTCTCTTATTACTTTGGTATAGAAAAGCCATGAACTTTAGGGTATTGATTTTATAGCCTGCATCTCTACTATACAAATCAATTATTTCTAGGAGCTTCTGGTAGAGGCTTTAGGGTTCTCTAAATATAATTTCATATCATTTGCAAATAGTGAGAGCTTGATTTCTTCCTTTCCTATTTTAATGCCTTTAATTTATTTTTCTTACCTAACTGCTATGGTAAGCACTTCCAGTATTATGTTGAATAGAAGTCGTGATTGTGGGCATCCTTATCTTGTCCCTGATCTTAGAGAGAAGGCTTTTAATTTTTCCCCATTGATGATAATAATGCTTGTTCTGTCCTGTGGTAGATGGCTTTGACTATATTGAGGAAAGTTCATTCAATTCCCATTTTGGTGAGAGTTTTTATCATAAATGGGTGCTGGATCTTGTCAAATGCTTTCTATGATCTACAGATATGATCATATGGTTTTATCTTTTCTTTTATTGATATGATGGATTATATTGATTTACTTGTGAATGCTAAACCATCCTTGCATCCCCCAGAGGAATCCTACTTGGTCGTGAAAATAAGCTGCAGAAAGAAAACAAGAAAAACTATACAATGGGAAAAGACCTCAAAATAACTCTAGGGTACATCAGAACTCAAGTAGAAAAGCATAAGAATCATCAGAGTACCAGAAGGACAGGGAGGCAACTCCAGTGAAGTAGCAACAGTTACAAGTATCATTGCTGAGAAGTTCACAGACTGGTGAATGCAAGCATCCAGATCCAAGGAGCCCGAAGAGTACTAGCTAAAAGAGACCCTAATAAAAATACCTTAAGATATATCATAATCATATTCGCCAAATACACATCTGACAAGGAGTTGATATCAAGGATATATAAAGTACTGGTTGAACTCCACAAGAAGAAAACACCCAACCCCATCAAAAAATGGGGCAATGAAATGAACAAAAACTTTCTCAGAGAAGAAATCCGAATGGCAAAAAAGCACATGAGAAAATGCTTTACATCATTAATCATCAGGGAGATGCAGATCAAAACCACAATGAGATACCATCTCACACCTCAGAGACTGGCCCACATTCAAAAGAACAAAAGCAACCGATGCTGGCACGGATGTGGCGAGAAAGGGACACTCCTTCACTGTTGGTGGGAATGTCGACTGGTTCAGCCCTTCTGGAAAACAGTATGGACGATTCTCAAAAAATTAGAAATTGAGCTCCCATTTGACCCAGCAATACCACTCCTGGGAATATATCCCAGAGAGGCAAAAAAAAGTATAGTCGAAGTGACATCTGCAATTGTTTGTTCATTGCAGCACTGTTTACAATAGCCAGAATCTGGAAAAAACCTGAGTGCCCAAGAACAGATGACTGGTTAAAGAAATTTTTGGTACATCTACACAATGGAGTACTACGTAGCTGTTAGAAAAGATGAAGTCATGAAATTTACATACAAGTGATACTACATGGAAAGTATCATGCTAAGCGAAATGTGTCAGAAAGAGATGGATAGACATAGAAAGATTGCATTCATCTGGGAGATATAAAGTAACAAAATAGGAGATTAATACCCAAGAATAGCCAAGATCAGTACCAGGGGGATTACTTCATGGCTTAGAGGCCAGCCTGGCATTCTAGGGGAAAGGGCAGCTCAGATAGAGAAGGGAGCATCAAATAAAGGGTGTTGGGAGGATCCTCCCAGGATGGGAGATGCATGTTGAATGTAGACTGTGGACCAAACATGATTGCCACTCAATGCCTCTTTTTCAGACCACTACACCCAAAAGGAGAGAGAGAACACAAGGGAATGCCCTGCCACAGAGGCAGGGTGGGATGGGGGGGATGGGTGTGGGAGAGATACTGGGATACGTAGTGGTGGAAAATGGGCACTGGTGGAGGGATGGGTATTTGATCATTGTATAATCAAAACCCAAGCACAAAAATTTGTAAATCTACAACTGTACCTCATGGTGTTTCACTAATAAAAATTTTTTTAAAAATTTAAAAAATCTATTAAAATCATATTAATTATATAATTAAAAATCATATTCAAAAATATATATCATAATCAGAATGACAAGTACCACAGATTGAGACACAATACTGAAAATAGTAAGATGAAAGAAGGAAATCACATACAAAGGAACACCCCTTAGATTTACAGCAGACTTTTCAGAGGAAACTGTCCGAACCTGAAAATTTAAGTAGGATATAGTGAAAAAAACTCAACGAAATGAACACCTCACCAAAAATACTTTATCTCGCTAAATTCTCACTAATACTTGCAGGAATAATACACTATTTCATGGATAAACAACAGCTCCAGAACTTCACTCAAAACCATCCTTAAAAGAAGGACTAAAGAGGCTACTGTAAGACAAGAAGAACACCCTATGAGCACAACTTACTTCTATGGAAAGATGGCACAAAACCCCATGACAATAATCTCTCTCAATGACAATGCTCTAAATGCACCAATTAAAAGAAACAGAGTGGCAAAATAAATTTAAAAACTGAACCCAAAATTCTGCTTCCTATAAAAAACACATCTAAACAGTCAGAGCAAACATAGACTCAAAATCAAAGGATGGAAAACAATCCTTTAAACAAACAACTCCCTCAAAAAAGCCAGGGTGGCCATACTAGTACCTGAAAACATAGATTTCAGGCTGAAAAAGTTTAGAAGGGACAGTGAAGCCATTTTTTAATAATCAAGAGACATTTACACTTGGAAAAAATCACACTCCTAAACATACATGCACCCAGTTAGAAACCAGCAAAATACTTAAAACAACTGCTAATGATAGTAGTTGGAGACTTCAACACCACCTTATCACCTTTAGGAAGATCAAAAAGATTAAAACTCAGCAAGGAAGTACTGACTTTGAAGGAAAAAATGGAAGAGAGAGGGCAAGCACTTTTTTCTTTCTCCCTCTCCCTCTCTCCTTCTCCCTCTCCCTCCCCCTACCCCCTCTCTTTTTCTCTTTCTCTCTCTCTCTCTCACTCTCTCTCTCTCTGGTGCACAGTAGGTCTATAGCTTGCTTGCTTGCTCACTCTCCTTTCGGGCATTATGTTTTGCAATACAAATCACGGCATCAATCATCACTTATGAAACTGGGGAAAGTTTTGTGGATAGGGTACTTACAATGCACTTTTTGACCCAGCTGTAATCCTCAGTATCCTCAGTGTCGGTTAGCCCCTCCAGTAGTGATTCCTTGGGTAAACCCTGTGCGTTCTCAAGTATGGGCCCACAACAAATGCAAACAAACAGAACATAAAAAAAAAAGCAAAAGAACAACTTCGGATAAAATTATTTATCTGTTAATAATATCTAAATTAAATTAAATCGATGAACAACGGTTGGACAGTGAATCTCTGGTTTAGGGAATCATAGAAAAAATACTGAATCTCTCTGCCCTAAACAACCATTGGCCATTACATTCTCACAAAGTTTGGTTGTCTTTTAATCTCTCTTCTATAAAAGTGATTGAGGGAATTCCCCTTTGAACAATCTGAATATCTCTGGAAAATTGTTTCTAGTAAATTAACAGCTACTGACACTAACAGAATTTTTTTAAAATATTGTACATCCATTCCACAAGTAAATCTCATTGATAGACTAATTTCTAATGGCAATTCTTAATCCAATCATAATCTTAACGACTTGTTCTAAATGTAACCAAACTAATTTAGAAAACTTACAAAAATAAATGAAGTAAATTTAAAATGAGAGTTAAGTATAATCAGAAAAAAAGGCACTTTAGGATATAAGATGACTCTTGAAAAAGCTACAATATTTTTTTTGTGATAGGGTAAAATACCCTATCCATTAAATAGACAAGAGATGTTAGAAAAGGTTTGGAAAAAGTTCATAAGTTAAATATTATTATTATTATTATTTTATTAGTGAAGCACAATGAGGTACAGTTGTAGATTTACAATTTTTTGTGCTTGGGTTTGATTATACAATGATCAGATACCCATCCCTCCACCAGTGCCCATTTTCCACCACCATGGATACTATTCCCCCCACCCCCATCCCCTCATCCCCCCTGCCTCTGTGGCAGGGCAATCCCCTGTGTTCTCTCTCTCCTCTTGGGTGTTGTGGTCTGCAAAAGAGGCATTGAGTGGCAAACATGTTCAGTCCATAGTCTACTTTCAACATCATCTCCCCTACTGGGAGGATCCTCCAAACACCCTTTATTTGGTGCTCCCTTCTCTATCTGAGCTGCCTTTTCCCCTAGAATTCCCAGCTGGCCTCTAAGCTATGGAGTAAGATTTTTAAAATTCGTTCCGGTGGCAAAAGTGCCTCAGCTTCTCACAGAAAGCATTCTAGCTTATTCCTGGGCAAGTTTTGCTGTTACTTAGAGAAAAGACTACTTCTTTTCAACTGTTATGTTTTTCTCCTTGTAAAAGAAATTCTTGGTCTTGTAATTGGCGAAGGACAGGTGAGTGTTGCCAATGCTTTTCCTGGCTTTTGCAGCATCAGCCAGAACTGCTGCTCATATATATATATATATATATATATATATATATATATATATGTTTTATTAGTGAATCACCATGAGGTACAGATGTAGACTTACAAATTTTTGTGCTTGGGTTTCAAATATACAATGATCAAATACCAATCCCTCCACCAGTGCCCATTTTCCACCACCACGGGTTCCAGCATCCCTCCCACCCCCCGTTCCCCCATCCCACCCTGCCTCTGTGGCAGAGAATTCCCTTTTGTTCTCTCTCTCCTTTTGGGTGTTGTGGTTTGCAAAAGAGGCTTTGAGTGGCAATCATGTTTGGTCTATAGTCTACTTTCAGCATGCTTCTCCCATCCTGGGAGGATCCTCCCAACACCCTTTATTGGTGCTCCCTTCTCTATCTGAGCTGTCTTTTCCCCTAGCATGTGTGGCTGGTCTGCAAGCCATGGAGTAAACCTCCTGGTACTACTCTCCACTATTCTTGGGTATTAGTCTCCTATTTTGTTACTTTCTGTTCATCCAATGCAATAGTTATGTGTACCTAGGTCGAGAAGTCAACCTGACGAATGACCTGTGCTTGGAGCTAGAGTTTCTTCGTCCTCTTAGTTATTTCTTCGACGCTCTTGAAGGCATTCCAAGCCGCTCTCTTCTCTCTTTAAGGTCTTTCTTTATTGCTTCTCTGCACTGCTTTCCGAGCTCAGCCACGTTGGTGAAAGAGCTTGAGATTTTTTGAATACAGGCGTCTTTTGGTGGCTTTATCTCCCTCCATGTTCCTCGCACACATATTCTTCATCAATGTCATCAACGAGGGCATCGTTCCCATGTTGCTGAAATAGTACCAAAGAGCTCCCTGTTGGTGGTCATTCTGAGAGTTCGCTTCTTAAACTTTGCAGCCGTTTCTCTCTGCTCCGTGAAGTAGAATTTTGCATGAAGGAGAAGGTGGCCTGATCCCATTTGGAATTTACAGTGGCATCGGTCAGGCAAAATCGTCAATCGAATATTATGTGGTCAGTTTCATTGTGGAACTGTCCACCGGGAGACTCCCATGTCCAGTGTTTAGATTTGGCCTTCTGGAACTTCGAGTTACCATGGATAATCTTGGTCGACATGATCAACCATATTCACGCAGTAACCAAGCTCGTTGAGGTTTCTCGGGAGTTCAAGATGCTGCTCTGTCTAATGTTCATTGATTTAAAGAAGGCCTTTGATTCTGTTGAGACTGAAGTGGTCATTGAAACCTTTGCCAAACAGGGGGTTCTAGCTCAATACATCGGGATCCTCCATGAGCTGTATTACAGATTCACTACCAGGATCTCACCATTCTACAAAGAAGTGATCATCGATGTCAAGAGAGGGGTTCAGCAGGATGACATCATTTCACCGAAACTCTTCAGTGCCACCCTCGAGAACATCATGCGATGATTGGAATGGGAAGGAATGGGAGTGAAGATAAATGGTCGGCAACTACACCACCTCTGCTTTGCAGATGACATCGTTCTAATAAGACCAAACATTAGCCACTGTCACTGTCACTGTCCTCCCGTTGTTCATCGATTTGCTCGAGCAGGCCCAGTAACGTCTTCATTGTGACAATTGTTACTGTGTTTGGCATATTGAATATGCCACGAGTAGCTTTCCAGGCTCTGCCATGCGGGCGAGATACTTTTGGTAGCTTGCCAAGTGGCACAAATGCTGGCTGACGTTGACTGTGAGTGTGGAAAGGTTGGACTGCAGCTGAATCTCATGAAGACAATGTTCATGAGAAACGGTCTCCTTCCTGACCTTCCATTCGCTCTCAATGGAATGAACATCTCCAAATGCAGCAGCTATGTGTACCTGGGCCGAGAACTCAACATGACAAACGATCTGGCACCTGAGTTGTGCAGAAGGAAGAGAGCAGCTTGGAATGCCTTCAAGAGCGTAGAAGAAACAGCTAAGAAGACGAAGAACCTCCGGCTCCGGGCACATCTCTTCAACTACACCATTCTTCCTGCATTAACATGCCTCAGAGAGCTGGGCCCTACGAAAACAGGATGAGAACGTTGTTTGGGTCACCCAAAGAGGAACTAAAGAGCTATGCTTAGAGTATCACACTTCACTCAAGTGAGAAAAGGAATATGGAGTTCCATCCTCCATCAAAGATCGAGAATCAGGGATGCTGTCTCATTTGCCAAGGCGTCAAAAATCAGATGGGCTGGACACAGAATGCGATTAGAAGAGGACCGCTGGACTAGAGCCATTACTGACTGAATTCCATGGAACATCAAAAGGTTGCATGGCTGCCCACCTATGAGATGGTCAGGCTTCTTTGTTAAGACCCTGAACGATCGGTTTGAGGCTCTTCATGTTTCTGGAGCGAGCAGACACCATTGGGCTACACTAGCATGCAACAGGGACAAATGGAGACATTACTGGCGCCCACTTGAGCAAATGAATGAGTAACCAGATGTCAAGTGATCAAGTGAAAGAAACTACTCATTTAACAGGTCTGAGCCGGTCGTGATGGGCCACTGAAACCTCATGGGAAGGGGGGCGCTCATGTCTGAGCTTTTAGGAATACAGCTATTTTGTAATGGATTCTTGTGTGATTCCAACTTAATTAAAGTACGTTCTTACCCTTCTTTCTAGGAATCTTCACTAGAAATTTCAGAACTCCCAGTTTCGAACATGACTCCTTGTACTTCTCTCTGCCTTTAGTTCAGATTTTTTGTGAATTGATTCCTATAAATATGACTCATTATGTTATTGTTACAGCTTATTAAAAGTGATAACACAACATGTTTTTGAATACTGAGTCTTTGACACCTTCACATTGTATAAAATTGACCAATCTGTTTTAATTAAATTAATTCATTAATTAATTTATTTTTATTTATTGAATCACTGTAGGAAAAGTTACAAAGCTTTCAGGTTTAGATCTCGGTCGTGCAATCATCAAATATATTTTCCTTCACCAGTACTTATTTTTTACCACCAAGAACGGCAATATACCTGCCCTCCCAACCCTTCCAATGCCTGTGAGGCAGATAAATTCTAGTTAACACTCTATCTACTTTGATTAGATTCATTGTTTCGACAAAAGATGCACCATTATTATTTAGAGTTTACACCCCCAAATCAGACCTGCTGAAAAGGCATTGTGAAATAATGTGTTTTCTACAGCTGGTTACAAGAACCAAAAGATTTTGGATTTCTGATATTTTACTTATTAAGCCTGGAAGTACTTCTGCCGAAAGTCAGATAATTATGAGATTGGTTTCTGTGGCTCTGGAGCCAGGGCCGTGTCGGAGAGCCACATGGGGGGCAACCCGTGACCTCGGTAGGGTGTGAAGGACAAGCCGGAAATGTCCCCCTTTCCATGAGGTTTCAGTTGCCTGTCACGACCGGCTCATACCTAGATTTCCAAAAATCTCCAAGGCGGCCGCCATCTTGCTGTCCAGAGGGAAAAAGGCAAAAGGGGCCAACACCCTTTCCCTCCCGGGCAGGCATGGTGGCGTGGATTAACGCAGAGTCCATTCACTTTTCTGCTGCAAGCTGCCGAGCTCTGCATTAAGTCCTTGTGCTTCTGGAGCCATGGCCTGCTGGAGAGCCGGTCATGGGGGGCAACTCCTGACCTCAGCAGTGCGTGAAGGACGAGCCTGACCAATCTATTTAAATTTTGGGCCTCCAATTCCAAAATATACACACATGTACAATGTGTGTGTATGTGTTTAGGAAATACCATATGTGTTTAGGAAATATCATATGTATTTAGGAAATATCTACCTACATGCTGCTATTAGGATTACTGAGCTAATATTGACTAAATATTTGGAGTTTATCAAAGTGTATACCCTAAAAATGTGCCTATTGATAATAATTTGTAAATTCTAAGCATGACAGTGATTCTACTGTCTTTGAGATAGAGTGATGAAGTAAAACATTCAAGGAAGAAAAATAATATTTCTATCCAGAAATGATTTTCTTTGGAGAAGCTGTTGTATAGGCTTATTCCTGGCTCTCTGCTCCACGATCACTCCTGGCAG
Organism: Sorex fumeus; assembly: GCF_029834395.1. Lineage (NCBI taxonomy): Eukaryota > Metazoa > Chordata > Mammalia > Eulipotyphla > Soricidae > Sorex > Sorex fumeus. The sequence goes on along the minus strand of NW_026606063.1, from coordinate 64,850,609 downwards.
TGTTCAGGGAACCATATGAAGTGCCCAGGACTGAACCTAGTTTTGCCACATGCAAGGTTAGAGTCATGCCCACTGAATGATCTTTCTGGCACCCAGAAAAGTATTTTTAATTAAGTTTTTAATTAAGTCTGGCAAACTCCCCATGGCGTACCCAATATGCAAAATACCAGCAACAATGATGGGTCTCATTCTCCTAAAGAGCCTTGAATATAATCTCAGGGCTAGGATGAAGGAGACGTTACTGGGGCCTGCTCGAGGCAATCGAGGACTAACAGGATGATTTGTGATTTTGTGGAGATTTTAATTCTTTACACCAATCCCACCACCAGTGTAACCTTCCCTCCACCATTGTCCCTAGTTTCCCAGATGCCCAAGACGGCCACCGTACAGGCACATAATTATTTCATCTTGCTTGTTAACTAAAGGGTTGGCTGATGATGTTACTGAAAAAGACTCCAGGAGAAGAAAATTTGTGAAAATTGTTTAATCTAACCATGAGGTCATTGTCATTGTCTCAGGGTAGACTAAGTTGTTTGTTGCTAGCTGAGCCCGCTATGTTATTCTGTTTGTTGAGCTTAGTTGACTGACATGTTACTTTCTCATGTATTTTGGTGTGTTTCTATGGGCGTGTCAGTATTGTGGAATTTGGAGGTGTCGTTCTCCAGGAGCTCCATGAACTGTGGAACTGGGCCAAATGAGTTTACATGGTGGTGACTGTGGGATGAGTTGTGGTTGCTGGGGCTTCTGGAAGTATGGGGAACGTGGGAGGTGGCTGCCAGCCCTCACCCTGAGAAGACTGCTGATTTTCAGCCTGAAAACTGAAATACCTAGAAGTTTTGACATTTTTGTGTTTCTACAGAAATTAGTTGTCAAACAGTGAAGTTTGGCCATTGACATGACAGCAGCTATGGGGTGATTAGATGTGGCTGTTGGAGCTTTGGCAGAGTGGGGTCTGGGCCTAGCCACTTCCTAAGACTGCCCAAAAGTTTTCAGCTGGATGACCAATGTACCTGCAAATGTTAGCAGCATAGTTTACATGTCTTCTTAGATTAATTGTGAATCTGGGAAGCTGGGCTGATGAGTTTGCATGGCAGCAGCTGTGTAATGTGGATGTGTCTCCAGAAAAGTACTTTTGACTTATTCATGTGAGTAATTTAAGTATGTCACCACAATTGAAGTTCCCAAATTCTTATATAATAGTTTGGACTAATCCATTGACTAATTAGAACAGGACTAAGGAACTGGAGCAATAGTGCAATGGGTAGGGTGTTGACTTTGCACGCGGCTGACCAGGGTATGGTCCCTGACATGGCATATGGTCCCCTAATGCCCTCCAGGAGTGAACCTGAGCAAAAAGCCAGGAGTGATCCCTGAGCACTACCAAGAGTGGTCCAAAAGCAAAAATGAAAAGGCAAATGAAAAAAGAAGAACAGAAGGAAAGAAGGAAGGAAGGAAGGAAGGAAGGAAGGAAGGAAGGAAGGAAGGAAGGAAGGAAGGAAGGGAGAAGGAGGGAGGAAGGAGAAAGAAAGAAAGAAAGAAAGAAAGAAAGAAAGAAAGAAAGAGAAAGAAGGAGAGAGAGAAGGAGGGAGAGAAGGAGGGATGAAGTAGAAGAAAGAAAGAAAGAAAGAAAGAAAGAAAGAAAGAAAGAAAGAAAGAAAGAGAAAGAAGGAGAGAGATAAGGAGGGAGAGAAGGAGGGATGAAGTAGAAGAAAGAAAGAAAGAAAGAAAGAAAGAAAGAAAGAAAGAAAGGAGGGAGGGAGGGAGGGAGGGAGGGAGGGAGGGAGGGAGGGAGAAGGAGGGAGGAAGGAGAAAGAAAGAAAGAAAGAAGAGAGAGAGAGAAGAAAGAAAGAAAGAAAGAAAGAAAGAAAGAAAGAAAGAAAGAAAGAGAAAGAAGGAGAGAGAGAAGGAGGGAGAGAAGGAGGGATGAAGTAGAAGAAAGAAAGAGAAAGAAGGAGAGAGAGGAGGGAGAGAAGGAGGGATGAAGTAGAAGAAAGAAAGAAAGAAAGAAAGAAAGAAAGAATTCTTAGAAGGAAGGAAGGAAGGAAGGAAGGAAGGAAGGAAGGAAGGAAAAGAAAGGAGGCTGAACTTGTACAATGAATTTGAGTAAAGACTCAAAGTCCTCTCACCAACCCATATTTCTTTTATTCTTTTAAATTTGTTTATTAGTGAATCACAGTGGGGTACAATTACAGACTTACAAACTTTCGTCGTTGCGTTTCAGTCATACAATGATTGAGTACCCATCCCTCTAACAGTGCCCAGAGGAATCACACAAAGACAAGTTGTGATGCAATAAGCAAAGGATTTTTATTGACTAGCTCGGATAGCCTGAGCTAGGGCCCTCGTCTGACTCACCCACACAGTGGCAGCCTTCTGGAAATGAGCAGCCCCAAGTCTAAAAAGCGAGTGACTTTGATAGCATATCATAATATAACATAAACTTTCCATGGACCACCATTTTGGATGCAGTCTAACAGGCTTTCCACTACTTGTATTTAGCTGATTGGTTATAAGTTGGTGTTACATAAGTGCCGCATAACAGTTACCTAAGTGTTATATAGGGGGACATCCCTACCTGCATCTGATTGGTGACCCTTAGTTGACCTCCCTTGTGACTAGTAAAGTCAAATTCCTCAGAAATCTCTGATTTTGTATTTGTAAGTGAAATATTGCTTCTCTCTTTCCCTTATGTCCTCTTGCATAGTTTACTTCAGACCAATGCCCCTTTTTGTATAGACACAGGAAAACAGTTAATGCTATTCTTTTGTAACTTGGGAATAAATTGACTCGAATCCTATTTACTCCTGAGCATCTGTTTTCTCAACTTGATCCTCAGATGCCTTTCGTTATTAGCAGGTTCCAAAAAAAAAACCTCTTTGGACAAATAATGAACAGTTATAAAAAGAATGATTACTCAACTATCAGGATAAGCAATAAAATTAATATGAAGAAATAATAGTTGAATCAAAACCAAACTAAAATATAGGATCGTTCTAAACAGTTGAAGTTAAAGACAGTAGGGGTGATACTGCTTCAAAAATGAAAATACAATCCTCTTCAGACTAAGACTTAGTTAAAACAACCTATTGGTTGAAAATCTTGAGTAAAACTCTGGATAAAACACAGGATACTTTGCTATCGTTGCTTATTAAGTTATAAAAATTAGCAGCATAGGTGCTGGAGCGATAGCATAGCAGGGAGGGTATTTGCCTTGCACGCGGTCAACCCAGGTTCAAATCCCAGGATCCCATATGGTCCCCTGAGCACAGCCAGGAGTAATTCCTGAGTGTAGAGCCAGGAGTAACCCCTGAGCATCGCTGGGTGTGACCAAAAAAGCAAAATAAATAAATTAATTAATTAAATAAAATAAAATAAAAATAAGCAGCATAGACAAAAGCAGACATGTACTGAGGAAGGCTATCAAAGGAATGCACGATGGCTAGGGATGTGACTTCAGTGCTCTATGCCTGACATGCAAGATCCAAGACCTAAATTTAATCCCCAGCACTGAATCACCACCCTGCACGACCACAACTCTAAAGTGTCAAGTGCAAGTCCAGTAGGTTCCCAAATATTGTACTCTTCCTGGAGTGGACAGGCACTCACCATAGGCCCCTCCACCCTATGCCAGATCTGACCATGCATTTGAGCCAGAAGCTGGGTCTGGGCAGACACTTTTTTTATCTGTCTCAAGGTATGTGCTTTCCAGACTCTGCTCCAAGACTAGAGCTTTGATGTAGGTATTGTATTACTGGCACTGCATGCATTTCCGGGAAAAGTCTGTATGAAACTTTGAATTTGAAGGAAAACATCTTGAGATTGCCCAAAACAAAAACCGAAGTAACTACCATTGTGAACTCGTTATCCACTAATTTGATTACCTGCCTCTTTCTTCTGCTCTCTTAGTCCTCTTCACATGCAGGTTGTTTTCCAAGTAATCCAAGAAGAACTTAGGTTGGACTCAGCTACATACCAATGGCCAATTGGACAAGGGAAAGAAAAAATGAAAACTATGGAAGCACCCACATGTGGAGGAAAAAACCCTGACGTTAGATGTCAAGTTGATTGAATAAGAAATAACAGTCAACGTTCCTTGTCTTATGTGTTGAACACCAGAGGCTACACATGCTTAATTAATTGGATCATCATGACTGTGATCATAATGCATTGCATGTGGAAAGCCAGGTTTCAGCCCCTGACATCACATGGTCCCCAGAGCAACCCCAGCTGTTCCACCCCCACTCCAGACTCAGGGTTTGGAGGGGCCTTGAGTACCTTGGATGTGGTCTAGAAAGAAAACAAGGAGGGAAGGAGGGAGGGAGGGAGGGAGAGAGGAGGATGGAAGAGGAGAGAGGGAAGAGGAGAGAGGGAAAGGAGGGAAGGAGTGAAAAGAGGGGAAGAGAGAAAAGTGGGAAGGAAGGTGGAGGGGGTAAAGAGAAGAAAAGGGAAGGGAGAGGAAAGGGGGGGAGATGGGCACAAGGGGAGAGAAAGGGAAGAGAAGGAAAGGAATAGATGAAAGGTGGAAATAGAAAGGTTTCCTCCTGGCTGTACACAGGGATCATGCTTGACAGGCTCCGAAAAACATAAGTGGTGCCAATAATCGATCCTGGTCAGCCAATCTGAAAGGCAAGTACCCTACCTGTTGTACTATCTCTCTGGCACAATTGTGGCAACATAACTTTTAAGCAAAGTTAAATTTTGAAAACTTACAGAGAAGATATAAAAATGTTCTTGTTACTCCAGATGTAAAACCCAGTGTCAAATCCATTTTCTCTGAATGAAGCAAGAAAGAAAGTGACAATGCTGACGTATGAATAAATTAAAAGCCACAAGAACCAGGGATATGGCTCAGTGGTATATCACATGCTTCATATTTGTGACATCTTGGGTTTGATTCCTGGTACCACAACATAAGAGCATGCATAAAAACCCAAAACAACATTAAAAATGTTTTTCAAAACTTGATTTCCTGTGCATATCAGGGGCCAAACTAGTTTCAAGTGAGGTTAGAGTGGTAGGAGAGACGAGAGAAACATGGAGGGAAGAGTCACCCCAACTCTTCCTCCTTATCATCTTCCTCCTCAGCTGACAAACTCCTTAGATCCTCTACAGGAATCAGGAGTCAGCCATGCAGTCAGAATGCATGATTACTTTCATGGCCTAAGCACTGGAACAACAATTTTGCAGTTTAGTTTGGTCCAACATATTACCATGAGAATGTCAGTATCTCCAAGACAACTAAGTTGACGAGTAAAGACACATGAGCAGAGACAGGTTAATAAGAATGAGTTTTTATTCAAGTGCATCTAAGACATAAATGCACAGAAATAAATTAGGGGCAAAAATTGAGAAACTGGGTAGGGAAGAATAAAAGCCAACCAATATAAGTAGTAGAAGTTGTCATCCTGCCAATTTAATTCTGCGCCCACTGGAGAGACTGAGCCCGTCAAATTAGAGACATCAGTCAATGAAAATATATCACTCTGGTGAATCTATAAGTCAGTGTACTGATACTTGAAGTCCAGTGCTCCATGACATCCAATGCACTCACTTGCTGGCTAGAATGTTGGACTCTTGAGGTCCTGAAATGTTGGGAATGACCTTCTTCAAAAATACCACCCATGGTCTGAGAGGAGCCCACTGCAGAGCTTGAGCCCGTCAAATTGCAGACATCAGTGAATGAAAATACATCACTATGGTGAATCTATAAGTCAGGGAACTAATATTTGAAGTCCAGTGTGTCATGACATCCAATGCACTCACCTGCTGGCTAGAATGTTGGTATGTTGAGGTCCTCAAATGTTGGGAACGGAGCCAAGTTCTGTAGCACTGTCCACATCTGTTTGTGTCCATCTTTGATCAGGGGATAGGCAACTCAAAAGTCAAAAACATTACAAAACTATTTGCAAGATTGAAGATCCCAGAATGCCCAGTTTCATTGGTGCCACTGAGGACCAACAGGATCAAGAAAACCACCTAACCACCTACACTTGTAAGAGTCACCACAACAAATAAGAAACGTGTCCTTGACTGCATCAGAGAACCTGGGGCTCACCTAACCATGGAATATCCATTGTATGTCCCACTGTTAGCTCTGTCTAATTTTCATTCTTGTCTGCCCCCCTCTGCATGGTTAGGTGAGTCCCAAGTTCTCTGATCCAGTCAAGGGCACGTTTCTCATTTGTTGCAGTGAGTCTTACAAACGTAGATGGTTAGGTGGTTTTCTTGATCCTGGTGGTCCTCAGTGGCACCAGTGAAACTGGGCATTCCTGGATCTTCAATCTTTCAAAGAGTTTGGACTGCTTTTGACTTTTGAGTTGCCTATCCCATAATCAAAGATGAACACAAACAGATATGTTGAAAGATGGTTCTTAAAGTAGTGCTTGTCATTCATCTTCATCTAATCACTTCCCTTTTGCCTGTTGGGTCCTGGGACCTTTGATTGATCACACAATTTTAGGTCGTGCACAGCAGCTGGAATAGGTGAGGCAATAGGACAGAGGATGGGGAAAGGGTGACATGTGGGAACAGTGGGACAGGAAGAATAGGGTTCCATGGTACAGGGGACAGATGGAAAGGTAAAGGCAGTTGGGGGAAGAAGGGAGACAGGGGAAACACGGTGGAAAGTGTGCACAGAACAGACAAGTGATGTTCCAACTGGTGCTGTTCCAAATGAAGGTGTTTCTTGAAGTTCTTCCATTGTCAGAAGGACTTCTGTTTCTTTAAACAGCATCTGTTAAATTAAAGGATAGACTGGCTCCCTGATCAGTAAGAGTTGCCTTGTTCTTTCTTTACCATAGTGAACTGTGTGACCATGGATGAGTATGGTCTGAAGAGGGTAGGTTGTTCCCGATGTTTCTACCACTCATTGGGATTGAGGGCTCTATGAATACAGATGATTTCTTAGTAGCAGCAGCAGACTATGCACTTCGGTCTCCAGTGCTAGGTATTCTCTGGGTCTTCCCCCGAATTAGTGATGATGGTACTCTGCATAGAGGATCTTGGACTGATGCAAGTTTTGTACACTCTGTTGGAGCTGAATTTCGGTTGCTATCAAAAAGCTGCTGTGTGTCTACTTAACACTCATCCTAGTTGAGTACTGGACAGTTTGATGGGACTGATTGGGAATTGTAGTTTGTATGTCCACTGATACTTCTGGCAGATAGTTCAAAATACTGGAGAAGGACACGGGTTGCAGGACATGGTAATTCTGTATGTTGTTTTTGGGATACACTTCAGTTGCGTGGCAAAAAGGTATGTTGCTTCTAAACACTCCTCCCAGGTGAGTACCTAGAGGAACTTGGACTGTCAGCAAAAATCTGGTTCCGCGTTGACTGGCACAATTCAACGTACAAAGTCTAAGTTCACTGTTCTGCCACTGGGTCAGCTGGTTGCGGCCACAGATGCAAGTTTTGTACACTCTGTTGGAGCTGAATTTCGGTTGCTATCAAAAAGCTGTTGTGTGTCTACTAACGCTCATCCCAGATGAGTACCGGACAGTTTGATGGGACTGATTGGGAATTGTAGTTTGTATGTTCACTGATACTTCTGGTAGATAGTTCAAAATACCGGCGAAGGCCATGGATAATTGTTTCTCAGAACGGGTTGCAGCAGATGGTAATTCTGCATGTTGTTTTTGGGCTACACTTCAGCTGCTTGGCAAAGAGGTATGTGGCTTCTAAACTCTCCTCCCAGGTGAGTACAGGACATTTCCAGGGGACTGAGTGGGAATTGTAGTATATATGTCCATTGACATATCAGACAGAGAGGTTGAGCTCCGGTACCCGCATGTCGCTGAGCTGAAGGCACTCAGGGCCAGCTTCTTCCGACTGGCCCTGAAAGATGGGATGGCCCTTTTGTGCCGCACCCTCTTGGAACCCTCACTGTGGTTGGCTGCCTGGAACTTTTTGTTGAGTACACAGGGGAGTTTCGGAGGAGGGGGAAACTCACCGCGGCCCCACTGCCGGGGCAGTTGGGGAGGAGGCAGCTGTGGTACCTCTGGCATAGGGTGTTTCCTTTTGCAGGCCCTCTTGCCTTCACATTGCGGAGCAGCACTCACCGGTGCAGGCTCTGTAGGCTTCTTCTCGGCCACGTTGGTTCTTGTTGGTGGACCAGCAGGGCTGCGCCGGGCGTCTGCAGGCTCCTCTCCTGCTGCTGACGTCCCTGGCAGTGAGCAGCAGGGCACGGACCCCACCGACACGCAGGCCGGAGGCTCTCCAGGAGGCTGGACATGTGCACCCCGGGGCGGGGCAGAGGGCTTGGGAGATGTAGCTGAGGCAGGCTCTGCTTCTGCCAGCAAGGCCTGGAGGTGGAGAGGCCGGGGGCGGGAGCACATGGGGCCGGTGCCACTGGACTGCAGGCAGCTGGTCCAAAGGGCCTTGGCGCTGCGGGTGCCCTCGTCGTCCTCCTGTCGCGTCTTCGCACCCACTTCCCCGTGTCCTGCCCTTTTGGGGGGGTGGTCTTGGATGATCTCAGCTTTTGCCCGTGGTGCGGGTTTTATTGGTTCCATGATCTGAACGGATGGGACGCGCAGGATGTCGAAATTGCGCCCGGAGCCAGGATTTTGACATTGCTCTGGTACCCGCATGTTGCTGACCTGAAGGCACTGAGGACCAGCTTCTTCTGACTGGCCCCGTATGATGAGAGAATCCCCACCCGGGAGTTGGTGGTCTGCGGCAGGGGACAGGGCCTCCTGGGCGTGATGGTGAAGGATGCGGGCGGGGGCCTCCAAGGCTGGTGCGGTTGGGACTTGTACTGTGGAGGGTGGGTTGGCACCTGATCAAATCTGTGAGGGGTCTGCTGGGGACTGCGCGGGTCTCTCTGCCAGGGCACACGTTGCTGAGAGTGTGGTTTAGCGCCTGGAGTCTGTGCATGCAAGGCCCTGGGCGCCTGGTGCTGCCCCCTCCCTCGGTCTGGAGAGGAGACCCCAGATTCTGTCCTCCCTCAGTTTCTCTACTTGGCTTGGAGTCACATGTACATTCTCCCAGGCTCACTCAGGCCTCTGAGTTTCCAAGTTTCCAAGGATGGATAAGTTGCCTAGACCTAACCTCTCACTCCTTCTCCACTTCATTCTACACATTATTGGTTTTTTTTTTGTGGGGGGGGCAGGTGATTAACTTGTTTTTAGAGCATTTCAAAGCCATTCATGATTGAATATCAGTCGGACAGTATTCCAACACTGATCCCTCGACCAGTGTACATTTCCCAACACCAATATCCCCAGGTTCTCTCCCATCACCCCACCCATGAATCCCCATCCTTTGCCTGCCTCTTTGGCAGGCGCTTTTACAGATTTTAAATAAACTGAAAACATGTAATTACATCTTCAGCTGTGCCCCTAGGTCAACCCAGGTGGTCGTTGGTCTACCCAGGATATGAACTTAGTCCGTGTTATCTGACTGGTCAGGGCTGTGGGGTGGCTATCACAAGCACATCCTGTGTATCTATTTAGTTACTGTAGTGGAACAAGACTGGAGAGAGAGTACATGGGTACAGCACTTGCCATGTGTGAGGACAGTGCAGGTTTAGCCTCTGCCATCCCTACAGTTCACTGAGTCCAGCCAGGAGTGATCCCTGAGCACAGAGCCAGGAGTAGCCCTGATTACAGAGGCATCTGGCCCCAAATCAACCAAACAAAATTCTCCCACTGGAGATTGTCATTATGATCACAAAGCAGCTTGGTGCAATCTTCACAGGACCTTATTGGCAACTAAATCTGTCTCTAGATACTCTTCTGCAGCTTGTTTCTCTGGCTTATTTCACTGGGATCTTTCATCTGGCTGCTGCTGAGTATTATGGCATATGGCAAGCAGAAGTTATGGACCCAAAAATCATACTGAGCAGTAAAAATACGTTTCAGTGGATGGAGAGAAAATCCAGCATCCAGCAGGTAAGGGCATTTGCAATTATGGGAAATCCGGGTTCAATAGCTCTGTTCACCAGATGTGAGCCAAAAACAGGAAAAAATCTTTTTAGTTGACAATCTATGTAATGTTGGATATTGGTCATATATGAAACGAACTTGTGACCTTTGTTCATGAGATTTCTTGAAAAGAGCATTGGTGAGTAAATATGGACTTCCACACAAACTTTGAGGAATGGTAAATCATATTAGGTTTTGCTCACATTCAGAATGATTTTGAAATGTAGGGTATAGCATAGGACACAGAAACCTCTCCATGATAATAAAATATTTACAACTATAGATTTAAATTACAATTTCTTGTTATCATTAGAGATTGTTCAATAAGAACCAATTTCTTAATTTTTAAATTTAATTATAATTTTATTTTATAATTTATAAAATTATAAATATAAATTATAATTTAATTTAATTAATTTCTTAATTAAACTTGCATGAACACACATGGCATGCTCTCATACTAATTTTGAATGAAGATTTTTTATTGTAAGTTGCATTTTGCTTTATTTTATTGAGGTATCATGGTTGACATTCATGTTCATGTTATACTTCGGTGGACTCTGATTGCACTCCACCATCACAAAAGTACCTGAGACCCTCTACCACTGTCCTGATGTTATTATTATGAGCAAGGTTTATCACAGGAATTCTGCAAAGTGTTGAACACAAGAGTGTTGCATATGCTAAACTACCTTGAAAACAATCAATTATGCTGCTTTTAAAATCTTTGAGTGGGATGAGGGGAATGGGGGGTGGGAGGGATACGGGGATCCATGGTGGTGGGGAATGGGCACTGGTGGAGGGATGGGTATTTGATCACTGTATAATTGAATCACAAGCACAAAAATTTGTAAGCCTACAACTGTACCTCATGGTGTCTCACTAATAAAAAAATAGTTATGTAATGATAACAGTGTACCCCTTAACTTAAAATCATGTGCACTTTTTTGAGATGATGTTACCTAAAGAAAAAGAGAAAAAAATTAGAACGTCTTTATAATGATGTCAACTATTATAATATCCACATTAAGAAAAGTGTACCTGAGATAGAAAAAACTAGAGTAACCGTAACAATGAAAAATTATACAGTACTAAAGAATGCAAAGTGTTTGTTTTATTATTCTATGAAACTTGTAAAATACCATGATGTGCTGAAAATTAATAAGTTGATTGCTACAATTAAAAAAATCTTTTTTCCTGAGAAAAAACTATGTATGATGAGTGTCGAGGATTTGGTATGGTAAAATAGAATTGAAAGAATGGTATCCCAGAAAAATCCATCACCTGATTTTTCCTGTCAAACGGTTTGTTTGGGCAGGCAGGCAGGAGTTAGAGAGGGAGAATCCATATTTTCTTCACTAAAACAAAAAAACAAAAGAGCAGCAAAATTTTAGTAATAACAGATATTATGCCGTTGGCTAACGTGGGGGAACGAACCCACGACCCTGAGATTAAGAGACTCATGCTCTACCTACTGAGATACAGACATCCTAGCATCTCATACCTACTTTGGACAAACTGGCAGGCTACCGAATGTAACCTGCCCACACAGCTGAGTCTGGCAAACTCCCCGTGGTATACCCAATATGCCGAATACCAGTAACAATGATGGGTCTCATTCTCCTAACCCTGAAAGAGACTTGAATATGGCACTTAAAAAAAAATCTCAGGACTAGGACGAAGGAGACGTTACTGGGGCCTGCTCGATGCAATCAACGAACAACAGGATGGTCGTGATCGTGATCGTGATGATACTTTCCATGTTGTACCACTTGTATGTAAATTTCATGACTTCATCTTTTCTAACAGCTACATAGTACTCCATTGTGTAGATGTACCAAAGTTTCTTTAACCAGTCATCTGTTCTTGGGCATTCAGGTTTCTTCCAGTTTCTGACTATTGTAAAGAGTGGTGCAATGAACAAACAATTGCAGATGTCACTTTGACTATACATTTTTGCCTCTCTGGGATATATTCCCAGGAGTGGTATTGCTGGATCAAATGGGAGCTCAATTTCTAATTTTTTGAGAATCGTCCATAAAGTTTTCCAGAAGGGCTGAACCAGTGGACATTCCCACCAACAGTGAAGGAGTGTCCCTTTCTCGCCACATGTGCGCCAGCATAGGTTGCTTTTGTTCTTTTGAATGTGGGCCAGTCTCTGAGGTGTGAGATGGTATCTCATTGAGGTTTTGATCTGCATCTCCCTGATGATTAATGATGTAGAGCATTTTCTCATGTGCTTTTTTGCCATTCGGATTTCTTCTTTGAGAAAGTTTCTGTTCATTTCATTGCCCCATTTTTGGATGGGGTTGGATGTTTTCTTCTTGTGGAGTTTAACCAGTATTTTGTATATCCTGGATATCAACCCCTTGTTAGATGTGTATTCGGCGAATATCCTTTCCCATTCTGTAGACTGTCTTTGTATTTTGGTCACTGTTTCTTTGGAGGTGCAGAAGCTTCTTAGTTTAAGATAGTCCCATTTATCTATCTCTGTTTTCACTTGCTCAGACAGTGGCGTGTCATCTTTGAAGATATCATTAGCTTCCATATCATGGAGGGTTTTGCCAACTTTGTCTTCAATGTACCTTATGGTTTCTGGTCTGATGTTGAGGTCTTTAATCCATTTTGATCTTACTTTTGTACATGGTGTAAGGCAGAGTTCTGAGCCCATTTTTTTTTTTGCATGTAGCCATCCAGTGATGCCAGCACAATTTGTTAAAGAGGCTTTCCTTACTCCACTTCACATTACTTGCACCTTTATCAAAGATTAGATGATCATATGATTGAGGGGAGATGTTAGTGTATTCAACCCTGTTCCACTGGTCTGCAGTTCTGCCTTTGTTCCAGTATCATGCTGTTTTAATTATTACTGCTTTGTAGTACAGTTTGAAGTTCGGGAGGTTGATTCCTCCCATTTTCTTTTTCATAAGAATTGCTTTAGCTATTTGTGGGGGCTTATTGTTCCATATAAATTTCAGGAGTGTTTGCTCCATTTCTTTGAAGAATGTCATGGGTATCCTTATAGGGATTGCATTGAATTTATACATTGCTTTCGGTAGTATTGCCATTTTGACAATGTTAACTCTCCCAACCCATGAGCAGGGGGTATCTTTCAATTTCCTCATGTCCTCTTTTATTTCCTGAAGGAGTGTTTTGTAGTTTTCTTTGTACAGTTCCTTTACTTCCTTAGTTAAGCTGATTCCTAAGTACTTGATTTTCTGGGGCACAATTGTGAACGGGATTGTTTTTTTCATGTTGCTTTCTTCTCTCTCACTGTTTGCATATAGGAAAGCCATGGACTTTTGGGTATTGATTTTATAGCCTGCAACTTTACTATATGAGTCTATTGTTTCTAGGAGTTTTTTGGTGGAAGTTATTGGGTTCTCTAAGTATAGTATCATATCATCTGCGAATAGTGAGAGCTTGATTTCTTCCTTTCCTACCTGAATGCCCTTATTATCTTTTTCTTGCCTAATCGCTATTGCAAGTACTTCCAGTACTATATTGAACAGCAGTGGAGAGAGTGGGCATCCTTGTCTCGTTCCTGATCTTAGAGGGAAGGCTCTCAGTTTTTCCCCATTGAGGATGATGCTTGCTGTAGGCTTGTGGTAGATGGCTTTAATTATGTTGAGGAAGGTCCCCTCTATACCCATTTTGGCGAGGGTTTTCATCATAAAGGGGTGCTGGATCTTGTCAAATGCTTTCTCTGCATCTATTGATATAATCATATGCTTTTTATCTTTTCTTTTGTTGATATAATGGATTATGTTGATTGATTTCTGAATGTTGAACCATCCTTGCATCCCTGGGATGAATCCTACTTGGTCATGGTGTATGATCTTTTTAATGAGTAGTTGGATTCTATTTGCTAGTAGTTTGTTGAGGATCTTTGCATCTGTGTGCATCAGGGATATCGGTCTGTAATTCTCTTTCTTTGTGGTATCTCTGTCTGCTTTTGGTATCAGTGTGATATTTGCTTCGTAGAAACTGTTTGGAAGTGTTTTTGATATTTCAATTTCGTGTAAAAGCTTAAAGAGGATTGGGAGTAAGTCCTCTTTAAAGATTTGGAAGAATTCACTAGTGAATCCATCTGGGCCAGGACTTTTGTGCTTGGGGAGAATTTTTATTACCATTTCAATTTCCTTGGTGGTGATAGATCTGTTCAGGTATTCCAGGTCTTCTTGGTTCAGCCTTGGGAGTCTGTAGAAGTCTAGGAATTTATCCATTTCCTCGAGGTTTTGATGTTCCGTGGCATAAAGTTTCTCAAAGTACTCCCTGAGGATCCTTTAAATTTCTGTAGTTTCTGTTGTAATGACCCCCTTTTCATTTCTGATTCGGTTTATTAGGGTTTTCTCTCTCCTTTTCTTTGTGAGTTTTGCTAGAGGCTTATCAATCTTGTTAATTTTCTCGAAGAACCAGCTCTTGGTTTCATTGATCTTTCGGATTGTTTTTTGGGTTTCCATCTCGTTAATCTCTGCTCTGAGTTTTATTATTTCCTTTCTCCTGTTTGGGTTGTGCTCCTTTTTTTGGTCCTTCTCCAAGCTCTTAAGCTCTGAGGTTAGGTTACTTATGTGTGCTCGCTCCTCCTTCCTGAGGAATGCTTGTAGAGCTATAAACTTTCCTCTTAACACAGCTTTTGCTGTGTCCCATAAGTTTTGGTAACTCGTGTTCTCATTTTCATTCGTTTCTAGGAATCTTTTGCTTTCCTCTTTGATTTCCTGTCTAAGCCACTCGTTGTTCAATAGAGCACTGTTTAATTTCCAGGTGTTTGATTTAGTTTTCTGTTTTTGTGTGTGATTTACTTCTAATTTCAGCGCATTATGGTCTGAGAAGATTGTTGATACAGTCTCTATCTTCTTAATTTTTTGGAGGCATGTTTTGTGGCTCAGCATGTGGTCTATCTTGGAGAGTGTTCCATGTACGGTTGAGAAGAATGTGTATTCAGCTTTTTGTGGATGAAGTGTCCTGTATATATCTACTAAGTCCCTTTCTTCCATTGTTTCCCTCAGATGAAGTATGTCCTTGCTAAGCTTGATTCTGGTTGATCTATAAAGAGGTGACAAAGCAGTGTTGAAGTCTCCCACTAGTATTGTGTTGCTGTTGATGTCTTTTTCCAAATCTATGAGTAGTTGTTTTAAGTACTTTGCTGGTCTCTCATTAGGTGCAGATACATTTATTATTGTAAGTTCTTCCTGTTGTACAGATCCTTTGATCAATAAGAAATGGGCTTCACTGTCTCTTATGACCTTCCTCACTCTGAAATCAATGTGGTCTGATATTAGGATGGCTACCCCAGCTTTTTTATGGGAGCTGTTTGCCTGTAGGATTGTTTACCAGCCTTTGATTCTGAGTCTGTGTTTGCTTTGACTATTGAGATGTGTTTCTTGCAGGCAGCAGAATGTTGGGTTCAATTTTCTAATCCATCCTGCCACTCTATGTCTTTTAATTGGTGCGTTTAGCCCATTGACATTGAGAGAGATTATTGTTATGGAATTTTGTCCCATTGTTATGTTGAAATTTGGTGTATTTGAGGGGCCTTTCTGGCCTTAAAGTAGCCCATTTAGTTGTTCTTGTAACCACGGTTTTGAGTCTATGAAGTTCCTGAGCTGTTGTTTGTCTGTGAAACTGTGTGTTGTTCCTTCTATTATGAATGAGAGTCTCGCTGGGTAAAGTATTTTTGGGGAGGCATTTATTTCATTGAGTTTTTTCACTATATCCCACCACTGTTTTCGGGCCATAAGGGTTTCATCAGAAAAATCAGCTGTGAATTTTAAGGATGCTCCTTTGCAAGAGATTTCTTTCTTCGATGTTGCTGCTTTCAGAATTTTGTCTCTGTCTAAGGTTTTGGTCATTTTGATCAGAATGTGTCTTGGGGTATTTTTATTCGGATTTTTTCTAGCTGGTATCCTTCGGGCCTCCTGAATATGGTCACAAGTTTTCTTCAGCTCTGGAAACGTAACAATGATGTCTTTGACAGTTTCTTCTTCATCAAGGTTTTCTTCCTGTACCTCTGGGACTCCAATAATTCTTATGTTACCCCTCTTGGCTTCATCACGATCTTCTCTTGCCCTCTGTTCCCAAATTGTGAGTCTCTTTTCCATTTTCTGCTCTTTTCTGGAGAGTCTCTGAACTTCATCTTCGAGCTCACTGATTCTGTTCTCAGCAGCTGTTACTCTGCTGCTGAGACCTTCCACTGAGTTTTTCAATTCGCCTACGAGATTTTTCAGGTCTGACATTTCTGATTGCATTTTCCTCATTTCTGCCTTCAAATCCTCTTGTCTTCTATTGGCATTGCTTTCCATTGTTTCTTTTAGTTCCCTAAGCATCCTAAGTAGCTCCCTCCTGAATTCCTTGTCAGAGAGTTTGTCTAACACTGCAGTACTGTTGGTGTCATCTGGGCTAGACTCTTCAATAAGAAAGTTTGGTGGGCTTTTGCGTTGCTTTACCATTGTTAAAAGTGTGGTTTAGTCCTTCACGTTCACTGTTACTATTCTGCTTGATATGCAGTGTGAGTTAAGATTAGCTTATTAGTCATTGGCTACTGTGTTTCTAGTGACTGAGCTAGACTAGAGAAGTTTCCATTGAAGAAGGTAGCTTATGGTTCCTATGGCATATGTAGTGGGAAAATATTTCGCGGCCGCGGCTCCGGAAAGAGTCCCTGGCACTGAGCGAGGAGTTGGGGACATCGATGGAGCTAGCTGTGCATGCGCAGAGTGGGTCCCAGGCCCTTGGGGGCGGGCTGTACCTGGTTGGAATAGGAGTCGTTCAGCTTGGTTGCCCAGAGCTGGGCCTCCGTGCCTGTCCCGCGCAGATCCCATAAGTTAAATATTATTAACTTTTTTAGAAGGAAATGTTTGCTGAGGAAGTGAATAAAATATTGAAAAAGCATAGCAACAAAGAAAGGTGCATAGTAGAATAGATGCTAGAAAAAATAAGACTTTTTTTAAAGAAAGGTGAAACCAAACGGAAATACATGCAACAATCATGTTTTAAAAAATCTCATAGTACATTTCCTTGGGGTTCAAAGTATCAACTGAGAAACTGAGATTACAAAGAAATATTTTATGAAGTATCACTCAAGATTAAATTGAAGTAATTACTGGAAAAACAAGGAAACAACAAAAGGCATCTAACTGCATTCAAAGTAAAAGTATATGTTTTGTGCAGAAATCAAAAAGAGATACTGGCACTAAATTTCATAATACCAGTCCAATATTACATAAAAAGAAATAAAACATCTTCCAAATTTGAAAAGAAGACATTTTCACTCAATTGTTTTCTAAAAAGTCAAACTCTTATTTAATTATCAGGGTAGAATTTTGAGACCATGTAATTTTGAGGCCATATAATCTTAAAAATATCACTCTGTCAATATGTTCTTAAAAATTCAGTGATAAGAAAAATCTGGGATTTATTGAACATGAGAGAGAGGGTCAAAGAAAGATGTCTAATATTTTGGAGTTGAATACTGAAAAACTCTAAGAGAAATTTCATAGGGAATCAATTGAAACTATGAATGAGTAAATGATAATTATTACATGATGTGTAGAACAAAACTAAAAAGATCTTTTTTATGATCACAGAATTTGTCTATAGCAAAGACAGGCAAATATCTGGGCATTGTTAATTATAGAAAAATATCTTTTGTAAAAATATAATAACAATAGTTTTTCTTTTTATATGGAATGCCTGCAATAGTTTATTAAAAGTAAGAAAAAATTGTACTCCATGAGCAAAGTAAAGTAATATTTATTCAGGTAATATGATGATGCTCCTATGGAATTCTTATATATGAACCACGTTTATCTGTACCAATTTTCATGTTTGTCAGACATTCTGGCTTAAGCTTTTTTGACTCTACAAGTCATGTTAAAATAAGTATTATAGTAAATTGTATATAACGTAGGAAATATAAATACAAAGAATGAAACATTTTTTACTGAAATTCAGAAGCCTTCCATATGACATTCACATATTAGTCAAATATTGAAATTCTGTATTATTACTACAGCTAAATTTCAAGGATCAACTGTGCTCTGGGTCTAGGAAATCTGCATCTTTTTTAGTATCTTCTAGGAAATCTGCATCTTTTTTAGTATCTTCTTGATTTTAGAATTCTTTTTGTGTACATACCAATGTAAAATCATGAGGTGGTCTTAGAAACTTTTTCTATGAAATCTGATGTGCTTACTCCTGTGAAGAATGATTCATAAATCATTTTACTCTTTATATACAGAGGGAGCAACTTTCTTTTAAAGAAAGTCTTATATTTATTATTTTAGAAGATTATATGCCAGCTTTCTGTCCACTGACAGATTTTTGAAGTGTGTCCGCAGCTGGCATTTCACTATCTGGCATTGCAATCACCGACCTCATTCATCCAATTGTTCATAACACTTTTAAATGGGGTGAGTACCCACACCACACTTTTGAAAAAGCTACTAATTCAAATAAAACAAAACCTCTTTATTTATCCACCATTTCTTTCCTGTGGACTGAATTGGTCTCCTATGCATTCCTAATTGGGGTGCTCAAGCTGACAGTGATATTTTGATTCATTTTAAATTAGTTTGTGCATTTATTTATTTATTTAATAACTTAGGGTTATATTTTATTCTTTACAAGTCTGTCAAAAGATAATTTTCATCAGTATTTTTACTCTAACTCTTGTTTCTAAAAACCAGAAAACCAACTCAAATACATTTAAACAAAATGATTAAATTGCTTATAGATTAAAAACTGTTTTGAAAAAACCAAAGGCAAGAACAGAACATGCATGTACTTGTTCTTTTTCCTAGTCAAAATGACTGGAACCATGGATTCTAGTATGAACCTTTCTACATATTACATTTTAATTTTCTTTAGAGAATGATACTGATTTTTGATCCATAAATGTGTTGGTCAATACTAACAGGATAAAATACAGTATTATATTCATTTTTTTTAAATTGAGCTAAATTGTTCAATTCTAAAATAGAAATTTTCAAAAATTTAATTGACTAACAAAATTTATTTTATTTTTAGAAGATTAATCCCTTTTTATAATGTATAGTCTCAGTCTTTGGCTTATGTGGTTTTGGTATAATGAAGACTTTTGTTTCCATGTTTCATTTTGCTTTTTTTTTTCACTTACAAACTTTTCTGTTCATGTCTAGGAATTTTCAAAGTTACATGAAGATTCTTCTAAACTGGGGTCTGAGTGATAATACAGCCTCTTGGGTTCTTGCCTCATGTGCAGTAGACCCCAGTTTGATCTCTGGTACCACATTTGTTCCCCTAGAGCCTTTTCTGGAGTAATCCCTCGGTGCAGAGCCAAATCAAGCCCTTACAACTGCAGGATGTTGCCCAAAAAGAAACAAAGAATACGCTTTGATTTAAAGAATTTGACTACATATGTGTCTTCAATTTATTTTGTAAGAAAGATACCCACCTTTACTTTGAGTTACTTTGCTACTTGTTTTAATATTTCTGTTGAAAGCTCCATTTTCTAAGAAGTACTTCCTTTTAATCTATTACTGCGTGTCTGTCATGTCAAAGATCTAATACCAAGCCATCAAAGGTAGCTTGGCAAATCTCAGTAAGCAGGAACTTCTTAGAGTTTATAGAGTTCTGCAATTTTACTTAGTAAAACTTATAATATTGTAGAATTGTATTTATGCTTATGCATTTTTTTCTACAAAAGCAAAAAATGCCCTTGTAAAAGTAGTTATTTTCTTGATTGTGAATGTTTTGAATCATTTGTCTTTCTATTAACCTTTTCTGAAAAGCAAAACTTTATTGACATGTGAAACTATTTTACAATCAATCATTGTATCATTCAAGGCTCCACCATGCTCCAAGGGTTTCTGGAGGACAGCTTGATGGAATGGTGACTATTTATAACAGTGTAAGCAGGGTTAAATAAAGCAGCCAAAGATACTAAAGAACTCAGAGCATGGGGTCACAGTTACCATCACCATCACTTGCCACTTAGTGTGACAAGATAAGAAAAGCTCCCCCTCCCTGCACCCCTACCAAGACAGCTTGAAACAGACACAAAGGACTGCCTGTCAGGAGTGAAATCATAACTGCCAAAACAGTAGCTAGTATGGAGGGGCATAGACCCTGATTTCTTCTTTCTGATTTCCAATCCCATTAAAGCACCTGCCATTGATAATTCCAAGAGCAATTCAAAGACCTGAGGACCTTGAGATATAGTAGATATCGTCAATCACAGTTATAAAGTATAAGATGGTTGTGTGCAGAACAGTCATAGACAGCAAATACAGAAAACCAAACCCCAAACTTGTATACATTTAAAAAATGTAAAAGGCAAAAGATTCATGCGATCTGAAGAGATAACATGAAACTCTCACCCAAGGACAGTAGACACAAGGGCCAGAAAGATTGCTCCATAGTTGGAAGCCTGCCGCATGAGTGGGGAGAGAGGGTAACTGGAATAGAGAAGGGAACACTAAGAAAATGATGGTTGGAGGTATTGGTCAGGATGGGAGATGTGTGCTGAAAGTAGATAAAGGACCAAACATGATAACCTTTCAATATCTGTATTGCAAACCATAATGCCCCAAATAGATAGAGAGCATGAGGGAAACTTCATGCTATGGAGGCAGAGGGAGAGTGGGAATGGGGGGGTATACTGGGGTGATTGATTGATGATGGGGAATGTGCACTGGTGGAGGGATGGGTGTTAGATCATTGTGTGATTGTAACTGAAACATTAAAGCTTGTAACTGTATCTCACGGTGATTCAATAAGGAAAAAAAATATGTATACAGTTGGGAGTCAGAGTCAGAGAGAAAATACAGAGGTAAGTCACTTGTCTTGCAGGGATCCTCCCCAAGTATATAATGTTTCCCTCCACACCACACCCCACCTCCCATACACACCCAAACAATGCAAGATGTGATCCCTGAGCACAGTACCAGAAAAAGATCCTAAGTATTGCCAGGTGTAACCCATACACAAGCACAATAACCCATACACAAGCACAATTACTTCTCATCATACTACAAGAAATAAGACAGGCACAGAAGACAAACACTGTGAATTTTTATAAGACAATGCATTAATCTTATAGAATTAGAGAGAATAATGGTGGTTATTGGGGCTGTGATGAGGGAAACAAGGAGAAATTTATTTATTTTTATTGAATCGCCATGAGATACAATTACAAGGCTTTCATGTTTGAGATTCAGTTATACAATGATCAAACACCCATCACTCCAGCAGTGCACATTTTCCACTCTCAATGTCCCCAGTATCCCCCCCCCCATCCCAACCCTCTCCCTACCTCTATGGGAATTTCCCCCATACTCTCTCTACTTTTTGGACATTATTGTCTATTCAACTTTTCCCAACACCCTTCAAACCTGGCTGTTAAAGGCAGATGCTAGATCATTTATTTTCTTTTGCTTATTAGGAACATCATGAGAGGTCTGGAATTCTAAAATTGCAAATGGTTGGGACCCAGAGACATCTTTATAGGGAGCTAATTCATTTTGAGATTCATTTTGGAGTCTCTGGATCAAGGCTGTTGATGCACTGAGTTGGCGCCCTGAGAGGCAGATCATGGGTGTGGCAGCCAGGATCCCATGTGGGCAGGGAGAGGACAAGGAGAAATATTGATTAAAAGTGTAAAACCCTTTACATATGCAAGATAATGAAATTCTGCATTTTTGTGGTACACAAACATAGTTGCATTTAATGTTACTGTATGCATAATTAAAACTTGCTCAAAGGGTATGTTTTTAAGGTCTCTTACTTAACAAATGCGTTATTACATCATATCATACTAATATATATGAATATATATTTAAACAAAGGGGGTGAGAAAAACTTTGAAAGGGTATATAGGCATTTATTTTGTTTTGGTTTACATTTCATATTGCTTTGAGGGCAAAATTCATTTGTTCTCATGGGATATTCTTTATCTGTGTTCAGAACTGAATACAGGATAAACCTGGCAAGGAATCCTATGTGGTGCCAGGGATTTGAACTAGTGTTGACAGGATAGAAGGCAAGCTTCTTAATCCCTCTGAAATTTCTCTAGCCTTATACTAAAATCTGAAACTGTATTTTGTCTTTTTCTCATTAACATTTTATATGTATTTATAATTAATTATTTTTTACATTCATTTCCAGTATCATCTAATTTTATTTCATATACATTTTTGTATACCAAGTATATCTAAAATAAGTGATTTTAGAATAATATGCACTCACATATAAACTAAATTTTTTTTAAATATGCTAAATGCTCTTATTTTCATGTATAAAGAAACAATTTACTTCTCCAGTCTATAACGATCATAATTATTAAAATAAAAAATTGAAATAATTATACCAATAATAAACATTCATATGTTTAGCTTTTGGGTTTATGTCAATTCCATGTGTCAAATATTCATCTTATTTTCATTTAACTTGCTAGGTACTACATTTCAGACATATTAAGTATTGTAATCAAGGACATTCTACTTAGTAAAAATATAAAATCAGGGATTCAGACTGACTAAATACAATCTCACTTTTTTTTTTTTGGCCCAATTCTCCTCAAGCAAAATAAAGCTATTCCTTGGTTTATGGTAAGAGTTATTCTAATTATGAATGTGCTCATGTATTCATTGTGGGTTTTGTGTTTTGGTTTAGGTCCTCAGTGCTCAGGGCTTACTCCTGACTCTGTGCTCAGGAATAACTCTTAATGGTGCTTGAAGAGCCATATATATGGGGTGCTGGGATCACCTTCATCTCAACTTGGCACTTGTAAATTCTTTCTTTTACTTTTATTTGATGGGATTCTTTCCTTTATCTGGAGATGTCTGCATTCTCTTGTAAATGTGTTTCTTCCTCCTGAAGGTATCATCAAAGATGTCACGCCACTGACCAACGAAGTGAAAACAGAGATAAACAAATGGGCCTATATTAAACTAAGAAGCTTCTGCACTGTAAAGGATACAGTGACCAAAATATAAAAACAATCTACATAATGGGAAAGGGTATTGACCCAAAATCCATCTGATAAGGGGTTGATATCAATGATATATAAGGCACTGGCTAAAATCTACAAGAAGCAAACATCCAACCCTATCAGAAAATGGGGCAATGAAATGAACAGAAGTTTTCTCAAGGAAGAAATAAAAATGGCTAAAAGGCACATGGAAAAAATGGTCTTTATCACTAATCATCAAGGAGATGCAGATCAAAACAACTATGAGGTACCACCTCACACCACAGAGACTGGCACACATTCAAAAGAACAAAACCAACCAGTGTTGACATGGATATGGGGAGAAAGGGACCCTCCTACACTGCTGGTGGGAATGCTGACTCAACTGGTTCAGCCCTTTTGGAAAACAGTATGGTCACTTCTCAAAAAATTAGAAACTGATCTCCTATTTAACCCAGCAATACCACTTCTGGGAATATATCCCAAAGTGGCAAAAAGTATAGTTGAAAAGACATCTGCCCTCATGTTCATTGCAGCACTCTTTACAATAGCCAGAATCTGGAAAAAACCTGAGTGCCCAAGAACAGATGACTGGTTAAAGAAACTTTGGTACATCTACACAATGGAATACTATGCAGCTGTTAGAAAAGATGAAGTCATGAACTTTGCATATTAGTGGACCAACATGGAAAGTACCGTGTTAAGTGAAATGAATCAAAAAGAGAGAGACAGACATAAAAAGACTGCACTCATCTGTGGAATATAAAGTAACAGAATGGGAGACTAGCACCCAAGAATAGTAGAGATAAGTACCAGAAGGTTTGCTCCATGGCTTGGAAGCTGACCTCACATGCTGGAGGAAAAGGCAACTCAGATAGAGAAGGGAACACCAACTAAAGTGTGATTGGAACAGGTCTGCTTGGAACGGGAGATGAGTGCTGAAAGTAGACTATAGATTGAACACCATGGTCACTCAATACCTCTATTGCAAACCACAATACCGAAAAGGAGAGAGAGAGAAAAAGGGAATACCCTGCCACAGAGGCAGGGTGGGGTGGAGGGGATGGGGTGAGGGGGTGGGAGGGATACTGGGATTGGTGGTGGAGAATGGGCACTGGTGGAGGGTTGGGGATTTGAGCATTGTATGACAGAAACACAAGCACGAAAGTTTGTAAGTCTGTAACTGTACCTCACGGTGATTCACTAATAATTTTTTTTAAATCAGTGGCTAACTCTCTCCACTGCTGTTCAATATAGTACTGGAAGTACTTGCAATAGCAATTAGGCAAGAAAAAGATATTAGGAGCATCCAGGTAGGAAAGGAAGAAATCAAGTTCTCACTGTTCATAGATGATGTGATACTATACTTAGAGAACCCTAAAACCTCTACCAAGTAACTTCTAGAAACAATATGCTTGTATAGTAAATTTGCAATCTATAAAATCAATACCCAAAAGTCCATGGCTTTCCTATATGGAAATAGTGAAAGAGAAGAAAGTGACATGAAGAATGCAATCCCCTTTACAATTGTGCCACAGAAAATCAAGTACCTAGGAATCACCTTAACTAAGGAAGTAAAGGACCTGTACAAAGAAAACTACAAAATGCTACTTCAGGAAATAAAAGAGGATACGAAGAAATGGAAAAATATCCCCTGTTCATTGTTCAGGAGGATTAACATTGTCAAAATGGCAATACTTCCCAAAGCACTGTATAAATTCAATGTGATCCTGATTAGGATACCCATGACATTCTTCAACGAAATGGAACAAACACTCCTGAAATTTATATGGAACAATAAGCCCCCACGAATAGCTAAAGCAATTCTTGGGAAAAATAAAATGGGAGGAATCAACCTCCCTAAATTCAAACTCTACTACAAAGCAGTAATAATTAAAACATCATGGTACTGGAACAAAGGCAGAGCTGTAGACCAATGGAACAGGGTTGAATATACTGACATCTCCCCCAAAGCATACAAGTATGTAATCTCCGATAAGGGGGCAAGAAAAGTGAAGTGGAGCAGAGAAAGCCTCTTTAACAAATTGTGCTGGAAAAATGGATGGCTATATGCAAAAAAGTGGGCTCAGATCTCTGCCTAACTCCATGTACAAAAGTAAGATCAAAGTGGATTAAAGATCTCAACATCAGACCAGAATCCATAAGGTACATTGAGCAAAAAGTTGGCAAAACCCTCCACGACGTAGAAGCTAATGGTGTCTTCAAAGATGTCACACCACTGGTCAAGCAAGTGAAAACAGAAATAGACAAATGGGACTATCTTAAACTAAGAAGCTTCTGCACCTCAAAAGAAATCACAATCACAATCAATCACAACCATCCTGTTATTCGTTGATTGCCTTGAGCAGGCCCCAGTAAAGTCTCCTTCGTCCTAGCCCTGAGATATTTTTTTAAAAAGTGCCATATTCAAGGCTCTTTCAGAGTTAGGAGAATGAGACCCTTCATTGTTACTGGTATTTGGCATATTGGGTACGCCACGGGAGTTTGCCAGACTCTGCCGTGTGGGCAGGTAACATTCAGTAGCCTGCCAGTTTGTCCACTCTCCATCTTATTTATCACTTTAAAAAGTGTCACCAAGATTCCTCAACTCAAGTAGTATATAATGTGCTGTGGATAATACAGAAATTACAGTTCAATTTTCTTAAGCAATGGGCAATGTAAAAGACAGCTTTCGTTCACTGACATTAATCGAAATAAACCATATACAACTGGTTGTATACACACACCCAACCATACATATTGCGCTCTATGAAAATTTTGATTCCTCTATTTCCAGCCAAAACTTCTCTCTGTATCAGAATTTCTAACAAATTTCTCATGATCTCTATTTCTATGTTTAACAGGCTAGTCTTTTAAAATCAATTTTTTAATGAACCATGATTTACAGCTATTGCCAGCTGAATTTTAAGCATATTTCAACACCAAGGCCCCCACCCAAGTCAACTTCTCTCCACCAATGTTCCCAGCCCCCACCCACGTGCCCTCACCCTCCTGCCATCCGATAGGCACATTACAAAGTTCAGTAGTCACACCTTTTAGATCCCAGGTGTTTCAGGGCTTCTGGGCCTTGCTTTCGTTACATAACAATACACTCTCCCACATCACCTGTGTAACTGAAGCCCAGATTCCTTTTCCCCATCACTTCCCTTCCTCCATCTTCTCCCCCCACTTGATTTCTCTCCTTTTCTGTCCTTCTCCCTCTCTCAAAAGAAACAGTGACCAAAATATAAAGACAGTCTACAGAATGGAAAAGGATATTTTCCCAATACCCATCCAACAAGGGGTTGATATCAAGGATATACAAAATACTGGATGAACTCCACAAGATGAAAAATTCCAACCCCATCAAAAAATGGGGAGATGAAATGAATAGAAACTTTCACAAAGAAGAAATCCGAATGGCTAAAAGGCACATGAGAAAATTCTCACATCATTAATCATCAGGGAGATGCAGAGCAAAACCACAATGAGATATCATTTCACACCACAGAGACTGGTCCATATCCACAAGATCAAAAGCAACAGGTGCTGGTGCGGATGTGGCGAGAAAGGGACACTCCTTCACTGTTGGTGGGAATGCTGACTGGTTCAGCCCTTTTGGAAAACAGTATGGTCGATTCTCAAAAATTAGAAATTGAGCTCCCATTTGATCCAGCAATACCACTTCTGGGAATATATCCCAGAGAGGCAAAAAAGTATAGTCGAAGTGACATCTGCAATTGTTTGTTCATTGCAGCACTCTTTACAATAGCCAGAATCTGGAAAAAACCTGAGTGGCAGAGAACAGATGACTGGTTAAAAAAACTTTGGTACATTTACACAATGGAGCACTATGTAGCTGTTAGAAAAGATGAAGTCATGAAATTTACATACAAGTGGTACTACATGGAAAGTAACATGTTAAGCGAAATGACTCAGAAAGAAAGGTATAGACATAGAAGGATTGCATTCATCTGGGTAACATAAAGTAACAAAATAGGAGACTAACACCCAAGAATGGCCTAGATTAGTACCAGGAATTTTACTCCATGGCTTGGAGGCCAACCACACATGCTAGGGGAAACGGCAGCTCAGATAGAGAAGGGAACACCAAATAAATGTGTTGGGAGGATCCTCCCAGGATGGGACAAGCATGCTGAAAGTGGACTAAAGACCAAGCATGATTGTCACCCATTGCCTCTTTTGCAAACCACAACACCCAATAATTCCCTGCGACAGAAGCAGGATGGGATGGGGGGGATGGGGGGTGGGAAGGATACTGGGATCCGTGGTGGTGGGAAATGGGCACTGGTGGAGGGATGTGTATTTGATCATTGTATAATTGAAACCCAAACACAAAAATGTGTAAGTCTGCAACTGTACCTCATGATGTCTCACTATTAAAAATTTTTAAAAAATTAAATAAATAAATAAATTTTAAAAAATCAGTGACTAAATAAATAGCAGTACTCCCACATTAAAATAAATAAATATATGTATCGCTTCCTATGTCTACCTAGAATCTTAATAAAATTTCTGTACTTGGAAAATTAATACAATCAAGAAATATGATGTTTTCAGTTTGATCTTTCTCTGAATTGCTTTTACGTCTCAAGGCCAGATCTCAGGGGCAGAGGAGATCACACTATGGTGCTTGGGAGACACTCCCAGCTTTGTCACTTCAAGGGTCACTCTTGGCAGTGCTTAGGAAATTTTGTGTTACTTGGAATTGAAATTAGGCCTTCTACATGCAAAGCTGCATTAAACCAATTGCATGTCTTTCCGGTTCTGGACCTACTATGTTACAGAGAGTTCTGACTATTGAATACTTCTATTTTATAACTTTTTTTGACATTTTCTAATCTATTTTTATTGAGTAACTATTAAGTAGCTATAGAAAATATATGAAAAGGATTCTTGATTGGTTTCTCATAACAAGTATAGATTCAAACACTTCACAGTAAACCATTAAGTTTGAGAGGGCATGTTTGAAAATATTCAGGAGGAAAAAAATTACTCATTTAAATCTTACAGAAGTATGCTTAGTTCTTGTTTAAGTTAGAGTAATATGGTTTGTTAAAGTCAAAGTCTGATATCCAGATGATTCTTTTCTTGTTAGTTTAGAGATTGTTTTAGCACCTTTAATTTTATCAGCCTCTATGCCATGTTTTAAGATCTGAAGTTATAAATGATCACATCAGGATACCTATAATTCACAATTTACTCTGGGTTAAAAATTTATTTAACCCCCTCCTAAGTTTACTATGTTGGGCTTATGTGAAAAATGAGCTTACCTTGAGATTCATTATATATTCCCCATCATTTTTCTTCTACGGTCTATAAATGTAAAAGACTCCTATGGGGCTGGAGCGATAGTACAGCAGGTAGGGCATTTGCCTTGCACGCAGTCAACCCAGGTTCAATTCCCAGCATCCCATATGGTCCCCCGAGTACTGCCAGGAATGATTCCTGAGTGCAAAGCCAGGAGTAACCCCTGAGCATCGCAGGGTGGGACCAAACAAAAAAAAGACTTCTATGAATTGACTCTCAGGTATCAGCTAAATTTTCGGACTGTGATTTTTGTAAATATTCCAGATATCTGTGTTATGCCATATACTTGTCAGTAATTGTTCAATAAGATTGTCAATTTGATTGTCTAGGAAATAAAGACACTTTTGTACTTTGTGTTTTGTATTTACTAAACATTTAGTTTTTAAGAGTTGAAGTTGAGATTGTCGCTGGAAATTATATTCATTTTAAAAAGATATTCCTGGATACACAAAATTCTTAATATCACCAACTAGTGTTATTTTGGTGCAAAAGCAGTATTATGGAGACTTGGAGCTACGTTTTCCTTATTTTTATATTTTTCAAGTTTTTTGAAATGAAACATTCGATTCTTCAAATCACAAGTTTTGCTTATCCTTATAACCTTGGCTTTTGAAAGGATAATATTCTTAAAGTAATCAGTGTATTTAATCAATTTTAATTAGTTAATTTTAAATTTTGGAGCTAGAAGAATGTTTAATCTCTATTCCTAAGAAACAGATAATTACATGTGTATTTTCATATTGATTCATATGTCCTTTATGCCTTCAGAAAACAAAGTAAGAGTAGAAATTGATACTGCAATAATCATCAACCTTTGAACAAAGTGTGAATACAATGTCTAGCCTGTTTTTCTTCCTGTTACTATTAAGTTCAGGTTATGAGTTTCTTCATTTTATCTAGATTTAAACTTGTTTAGACTCTTGCCACACACAAAATTGAAAGTGATGTGAAACCTGGAAACAATTAAAGTTCATCTTGTAAGTGATAGGAAACATCACTGGTGCTTCAATTGCTTCTCTCCCACTGTTAAGAAAATAGAGTTGGGGATGTACTTTTCTACCTCTGATTGGTGTGATAACTGAAAGTGAAGAATTATTTAGCATACAAACCCTTAATGGTGAAGTTCAGGATTTATTATGTAAAATGGTATCTTAAAATAGTATTTTAATATGGTTTTCTTTAATAGGCTCAAATAAAGCTCCAGGCTTTACAAGTATTTTGTTTGAAAATACACAATGTTCCCTCCTATCTTAGTCATATGTGGCTTATCAAAATTGCCTTCAAAATATGCAACTTAAACTATTACATAATAAGATTTCCTTTGTTCCAGCAGTGATATCAGGGAAGCAAAAGGAGGAGATACATAATATGGTCTAATCCTTTCTCTTTTCTAAGGCAATATTACCACATCTGATAATTTTCAAAAGATTACTCATTTTAAGATTATATTGTCCTTTTTTCCCCTCTCTCAGCAATTCTATCAGACTGAATTGTCATAAGTCTCCAGAAATCTTTCATGAGCTCGAGAGTTGATTTTGAAACCTATGTTGCATTTTTCTACATTTGATTCTAATAGAAATGCCAATCCCGGAAATCCCGAATGAGATCAGTGCAGTCTTCTGCTCCCGCACCTGGCTGTTCCTCCCCGGGGCCCCTTGAAGGGGAGCGGGTTGAGCTTTCCTCCCCATCCCGACCAGGGCTCTGGCAGCCGAATACCTCCAGGACCAGCCACCACCATGCTGAGACCACTCTCCACACACATGAAGGTACTGGCAGAGGGACAAATCCACGCAGGTTCCGGGACCGAGATCTCCGAGCCTACTCGGACTGGAGTCGAGCATCCTCCACCCAGATCCTCCAAATTCCAGTAGGCGGGGGTCACACCCACCACCTGGCCCCCTGGCGCGTGTAATCCCATCAACGGCCAAGACTCAGAGACTATAAAATCCAGCTCCCAGAACCACGCGGCCGCA
The DNA here is from genome assembly GCF_029834395.1 of Sorex fumeus. Taxonomy (NCBI): domain Eukaryota; kingdom Metazoa; phylum Chordata; class Mammalia; order Eulipotyphla; family Soricidae; genus Sorex; species Sorex fumeus. Next base: position 64,820,437 of record NW_026606063.1, on the reverse strand, counting down.
TTTGCGGCCACGTGACATCTTATCAGGACATCTTTTTATGACATCTTATTATCTCATTCCTACTTTGGACAAACTTTCAGGCTATCGAATGTAGCCTGCCCACAGGGCAGAGTCTGACAAACTCCTCGTGGCGTATCCAATATGCCAAATACCAGTAACAATGTTGGGTCTCATTCTCCTAAAGAGCCTTGAATATAATCTCAGGGCTAGGATGAAAGAGATGTTACTGGGGCCTGCTCGAGGCAATCGACGAATAACAGGATGATGAATGAAATGAATGAGAAATGCCAAGCATTGTTCTAAAGTGATTTATGATTATATCTTGTTTAACTAAAATAAACTAGAGAAGAAGGAGTATGATTATTTTTCTTTTACAGATAATAAAAATTGTGATGGTGGAGGTTAAATGTCTTTCCCAAATAAAATAACTAAAAAGTAATAGCAAGTCATCTGAATCAGGTCATCTATGTACACCAGCTATGGTCTTGGATATGATAGAATGCTAGTTTTGTTATCAAACACATACTTTGTTCTGTCCATTTTTGTTCGGCTAACAGTTTTTATTTTCAATGGCTAGACAAATGTATTTTGTGTAAGAGAATAAACTTGATCTTTTTTTGTTATTTAAAGCTAATTTTTATCATAATATAATGTTGTTGTTTAATGTGAATTATACACAGTTCTTCTTAGGGCTTACTCCTGCCTCTGTAGTCAGAGATCACTCCTGCTAATGCTCAGGGACTATATGCAGTTCCCATGTATTGCACCAGAGTGATCCAAGTGAAGGTAAATGCCTTAAACACTATTCTTTCTTCCCAGCCTTTAACATTTTCCCCCTTTGTATCATCTGTTTTCCATGTATTATATTTCTAAGCCATCTCTTTTGAGTTCTATCTTTGTCTTACCAATCTACTTGTGATCAACTTTATTTTAGTGTTTTCTTCAGTTCATTCATTTCTCCCATGTCACTGGAATAACATGTAATATGTTACGATTAATTTCACTAAAAAAAATCCCTACACACCTGAGAGATGTGTAGATTATGAAGCTGAGAACTATGCTTTGATTTGTAGATCTAAACATGAAAGTAACTGAGCTCTTCTTCTGTATTCTATAGAGATTTGATCAATATTTAAATCAAAGTAAACCCTTCAAATTGAAACCATATTTGATTGACAAGCAAGATTAAAATTAATGTAATCCTTATTTATTAAGGATATAGAAGAAGAGAGCACAGACAGTTCTACTTTAGACAAATATAACACCTTCCCTACTATCCACATGCCAACCCAGGTTTAAAGAACCAGAGTTACAGAAAAGTAGATTGCTAGGATATGGAAGGAGAAGGCTTGTAGAGTACAAGGAACTGTTTTAGTGTTGGATGTACATTTGAATACATAGCCAGACCTGGGGCTAAATTTGGTCCTCAGGCCTGAGTTGTTTTTAAGCCTTCATTAAAAGCAGTCTCAAATATGTCAGACATGGGGAATGGTATTAGTGAACCATTGCAATAAATTTGTAGGTATACAAAAATTCAAACAAAGTCGTCAAGATTAATAACTTTCATGCAAACTCTAGAAAACAAAAACAATAGCTGAAGAACAAATGCCCACACAGTGGCTGTAATTCAGAGACAAAAATACTAGTAACCAAGTATTTTACTTAAAAGGACTAAGAATGGGGAAACAATGTGAAACCAGGGAATTTAGAAAATAATAAATTAAAGAATAGGCAACTTATGACATAAAATTGAGGAAAACAAACAACCAGGGGCTGAGATACTGAGATATCTCAATCCTTGTGGAAGAAAGAGGCCTCAATCCTTGTGGAATTTAATGGTCTACTTTGAGAATAACAATCCATGCAACAAAGGTTGGAAGCTATGTGACAGACACTCAGTAATATCACTCTGATGCCAGAATGAGAAAGAAAGTCAACAAGGGGATTAAGTCTGAACTTTAGGTTTAGACCTTGCCACTGCATCTTCAGGAAGATGAAAGAAATATGTTTTCCATTAGATGCAAATAAGCAATATATGCTCTTAATCTTAGAATAGTGTACGCAATAAAACATAGAAACAAATCAGTGGCCTTACTCAATTCACAGTGTCATAACAAAATTACAGTGGAAAACTTAAAAAAAAAAACAATTTATTTTTTGACACTCTAACAGTTTGAAAGCACAGGATTAAGTCAGTAGTGTGCTTCTGCCTAGTAATAGTCCTTGCTGATAGTCAGAGTCTTCTTTATGTGTTCTACAGAGTAGAAAGAACAAAGGAAATTTATGTGGTCTTTATTTTTAATAAATCAGTGTATGAATTAATGAAGACTTTGTGGTTATAAATTATGTTCTCCCCAGGAACCCCTTAGACATAGTTGGGAGTTACAATTTCACCATATAAATTTTAGGGGACACAAACATTCTGACAATAGCATGTATATGTGTAAAAATAAGGTGTAAAAGATTGAGTAGAATATTTCACCTGGAGTGAAGAATGAGCTTTCCAACAAAACCAATGAGTTAATTGGCTATAGTTCTTGAAGATGTGTAAGTTTAATAACTTAATAACTATATCTGTATTGTATACATATATATTTCTATAAACGTTTAAGTTCTCTCATCAACTTGTTGCAGGAATAATAACATTAAAGAAAATTAACCATTGGTATATAAAACCTAGTATCAAATTAAGGATTGGATTGATTGAATTGGTCATTTTCACTGACCAGCTTAGCAAAAATTGGCTTATAAAAATTATGAAAGTGAAAACTACATAATTTTCCTCCTAAGAGACACTGAAGGAAATACAGAAGTTTTTTAGGCATAGCTCAGTCCTTGGTGTAACCACTTAGAAAACTGTGTTTTCACAATTTTTAAATATACTTGAATCCAAAGTTCTATTTCTGAGTATACAGACATGTTAGAGAAAGTTTCATGTATAACTGGTCCTATAGAAAACATCTTTAAGCATATTTCTGTTATGTAATTTATTCATTGTAATTGCTAAAGTAAAGCTATAGTTTTAATTTGATGTAATTTATAATAGTTTTATGACACTTCGTTAATGATTTTTGAACAGTTTTAAGTTAAACATATAAAAACATTGAATCTGGAAAAAACCTGAGTGCCCGAGAACAGATGACTGGTTAAAGAAACTTTGGTACATTTACACAATGGAGTACTATGTAGCTGTTAGAAAAGATGAAGTTATGAAATTTACATACAAGTGGTACTACATGGAAAGTATCATGTTAAGCGAAATGAGTCAGAAATAGCAGGATAGACACAGTAAGATTGCATTCATCTGGGGAACATAAAGCAACAAAACGGGAGACTAACACCCAGGAATGGCTCATATTAGTACCAGGAATTTTGCTCCATGACTTGAAGGCCAGCCACATATGCTAGGTGAAAAGGAAGCTCAGATAGAGAAGAGAGCACCAAATAAAGGGTGTTGTGAAGACCCTCCCAGGGTGGGAGAGACATGCTAAAAGTAGTCTATAGACCAAACATGATTGCCACTCAATGCCTCTCTGGCAAAACACAGTACCCAAAAGAAGATAGAGAGAACAAGGGGGAATGCCCTGCCACAGCGGCAGGGTGGGACGGGGGGGTGGGGGGGTGGGAGGGATGCTAGGACCCGTGGTGGGGGAGGATGGGCACTGGTGGAGGGATGGGTACTTGATCATTGTATAACTGAAACCCAAGCACAAAAATTTATAAGTCTATAAATGTACTTCATGGTGTTTCACTAATAAAAAAATGATAAAAAAATAAAGGAAAAAAAACATTGAATTTTAATACAATAAATTTTGATTTAATCATATTTCAATGACACATATAAGTATTTAAAGTTTTATATGTTCTTATTCTTCCAAAGTAACTTATTTTTCTATTTAAAGTGGACTCTTAGCAAAATTTGGGGACATTCATTGTTAATTTCTTATTATTCATTGTTATTACTGGAAATTCACCATGTTCACAGAGATGTCAAAAGCGATATCATTGTAATCAGATTATCATGTAAGAACCTTGATGAAAACTATATTACACATCAACTCTTACAAAAGAAAATTGGTAGTCAAATGAAGTACTAAGGAAGCTTGCTTGAAAAGTAAAAATATGATGCTGATATACTTTCATCCAACAACCAACATTAGTTCTCAGTTCATAATATTTACCTTAGAGATCTATGTCACAATATTTTCCCTGAGTGATTTTTCATTGTTATATACTCTGTAATAGAAAGTGTTGACATTTTATTGAAAGCCACTCTATATTGCTAATCTGCTATGAATATTGCTATGGCAGTGGGGAAAATCTGTCAAAATGTGTTGGATTGTGTTCTGTCTTCATGAAAAAGAATCTCTTTTTCCAGGCTCTGATTTAATTATTACTCCCACTATTTAAAAAAAAAAGTACATTGTCTTTCACCTTTTGACTTCTCACTTTTGACTTCCTTTCATCAGTTAAATCTTAGCTTGAGGTTTGTTTCTCAGAGAAGAGTTGGTTTTTCTTTGTTAATTTTATGCTAATGTTTGTCAAAGCCAGTGTTGGCTGCTGTATGGGTTGTTGACAACTTCTCTTCATTCATGACTTTTCCTACAGTTGATGGACCTATGTAGTTATCCTATAACTACCTGGATCCCCGGGAAACAGAGGTCTGTTTCTAGAGTCAGAGACAATGAATACTCAAGACTCACACACTCAGCATAATCTAAGCAAAACCAACAATGGGAGCCATAGACTTGCAGTTATATGACGAAGTTTATTAGGAGAAGTGATGTTTAAATTGAGCCTGAAGAAACGTGCTTATGAGCAGGTGGTAAAGAGAGGTAAGGTATTGTTATGCTTAGGACGAAGTTGCCGGAGCACTGTCCTTAATATTCTAGCAGAAGCAAGGTCAAAGAAATGCTAAAACTGAAAGGTATCTGTTGCTGACATCTCAAGTAATTGGTCAGTGGAAATCAAGCAAATTCATCTATGTTATACTGAGAGAATGTCAGATTTCCCTTTCAACAGTCCGGTTCCTGGAGAAGTTGGGACCCCTGCACTCCCTACAGGTAAAGAGAACTCCACTGTCAATAAATTGTGCCAGGGAGAACTCCAACTCCAAGATTAAATCAAAGTCATATGCTTTACTGTTCCAGCAGCCTATATTCCTTAGCTGGACCTAAATATTACTTGACTGTTGTAATCCCATCAACAGCCAAGACCCAGAGACTATAAAACCCTGCTCCCGGAAGAGAACAGCGCAGAGTCTCCTGCCTTTGCGCCTGGCTGTCCTCACCATGGCCCCATGGAGGAGGGTGGACTGAGTTTCCCTCCCCACCCCGAGCAGAGTCCTGGCAGCTGAAGACCTCAGGTTCCAGCCACAGCCATGCTTAAGACAACTCTCCATACTTTCGGATGAGCCTCACACATGAAGGAACTGGCAGAGGAATCAGGTGTGCAGGACCCAGGGCGTAGATCTCCAAGCCTGCTCGGATTGGGACTGGGGACTTCTCCACCCAGACACCCCGTCTTCCAGTATGTAGGCATTACACCCACCAACTGACCCCCGCACCATGTAATCCCATCAACAGCCTAACCCAGAGACTATAAAACTCTGCTCCCGAGGCACGCAGACGCATATGCGGCTGCACGACATCTTATTATCTATGTTTTACTCTTGAGAATCTGGCAAGCTACCAAAAGTATCCTGCCCACATGGCAAAGTCTGGCAAACTCCCCGTGGCATATTCAATATGCCAAAAACCAGTAACAGAGATGGGTTTCATTCTCCTGACACTGAAAGAGCCTCGAATGTGGCACTTCTTAAAATCTCAGGGCTAGGATGAAGGAGACGTTACTGGGGCCTGCTCAAGGCAATTGATGAACAACTGGATAACAGTGATACAGTGATACAGTTGTATGTGTATACACGTAGACAACTCTCCTTTAGATTAGACATGAATTACTTAAAACTCTAGTTTTAGGGTGTCAGGGAAAGAGCTCAGCAAACCAAGCATATGCTTTGCATAGACAGGAATACTTGGTTCAATTCCCAGCTCTTCGTGGTCTACTAAGAACCTGAGAGTCCACACCTGAGCACTGAGCCAGGATTACTTCCTTAACATGGCCTCAAAGGAAATGGAACAAAATACTAATTTTATTTTTTCATGAAAACTTGAGATTTGAGTAAGATGAAGTCTGAGACTTAAATGTATGATCTAATTATTAACATCTTCCTAATTCTATATAGAATTTAAGAAATTAGTGCATTGAAGTAAGTTATACTTTATAAAAATAGGTAAAATATATTAGCTGATAAAATATATCAACTTTCCATACTTCACTAGTGCATTTTCTCATGAGCCTGCACTCTTCACTATGTTAAAGGGAACAATTCCTGTTCTCAGACTCTACAATTGTTAAATAAATAGAAATATTCTGGGGGCATGGTGCTGCCAGCAGGTCAATCTGTACCTGTGAGGCGAATGAATCAGCAGCCTGATGGCGCCTTCAGACTTCCAGATACTCCAAAATTTTTGCTGTGCCTTTGGCCAGACCCCAAAAACTTGTGGCAAAGTTTACCAAGAAAGTAAACACCAAAAGTTAGGTATGTGGGAGACACACCCACAAAACACCTTCGGCTCAATATAATTGGAGGCATGGCCTCTCTGGTTCCTGATCAAACTGCTTAATGGCCATGATCCCAGAGACTCAAAAACAAATCTCAAAACCCAACGGCTTTTGGCAGAAATGCGTCCAGTTCCTGGGGTAGGTTACCTTCGCCGGGACACCACAGGTAGGAATTGGTTTCGTGCCTTGACCTGTTCTTCTTGGAGGCCCACTGGCTGCCATCCTTCAGAGGCCACTAGACGATCAGGTTAGGGCCCACAGTGACGAGACACGAGGGGCGTCATGGGATGGGGGTGGAGCCAGCCCTTTCCTCCCAATCCCAATAAGACCCTGAGTCACCTCCCATGAATGGCCTCTCTGGCTCCTGATCAAGCTGCTTAACGGACATGATCCCAGAGACTCAGGAACAAATCTCAGAACCCAGCAGGTTTTGGCAGAAATATCTCCAGATTCAAGTGTTAAAATTTCAGAATTTCAAAATTGCCAGCCACTACTACAGCCAGGCGACACCATATGTTATTCTTAACCAGCAATAGAAAACAAATTGTCTAGTGTTTCCTTTCCAACAGATCTGAGTGTTGGGGTAAAATCCCAAATAATAATGGTGGGTCTGGTGTCAAAATATTGAATGTAATCAAAGTAGATAGAGAGTAATATGGAAATTATCTTTCCCACAGGTAGGGGGAGGGTGTGGAATTGGGGTATACTGAGGTTTTTGGTGGTGGAGAATGGGCACTGGTGAAGGTACGGGTGTTTAATTGTATGACCGAGACTTAAGCCCAAAAGCTTTGTAACTGCTCTCATGGTGATTCACTTGATCACTTGATCACTTGACTTCCCGTTAATCAGCGATTTGCTCATGCGGGCACCAATAACGTCTTCATTTGTCCCTGTCGCATGCGAGTGTAGCCCAATGGCATCTGTTTGTTCCAGGAACACAAAGAGCCTCAAACTGATCGTTCATGATCATCATGAAGAAGTCTGACCATCTGGTAGGTGGGCGGCCACGCAGTCTTTTGACATCCCGTGGAATCCAGTCGGTAATGGCTCTAGTCCAGCGGACGTCTCTAAATCTCCTTACGTGACCAGCCCATCTTATTTTTGATGCCTTGGTAAAAGCAATAGCGTCCCTGATTCTTGATGGTCGACAGAGGTCAAAACTAGGGATTCTTTCTCTCATTTGAGTGAAACGGGCCCGCTCGAGCAAATCGACGACCAATGGGAGGGCCTTTATCTTTACCTTTCCAAGCATAGCTCTTTAAATTCCTGTTTGGGAGACCCAAATAGCATTCTCATCCTGTTTGCGTAGGGCCCAGGTCTCTGAGGCATATGTTAATGCAGGAAGAACAGTGGAATCAAAGAGATGTGCCCGGAGCCGAAGGTTCTTTTTCCTTTTAGCTATTTCTTTGACGCTCTTGAAGGCATTCCAAACCGCTCCCTTCTTCCTGCGCAACTCAGGTGCCAGGTCATTTGTCATGTTGACTTATCGACCTAGGTACACATAGCTGTTGCATTTGGAGATGGTCGTTCTGTTGAGAGCGAATGGGGTGTCAGGAATGAGGCTGTTTCTCATAAACATTGTCATCATAAAATTCAGCTGTAGTCTGACCTTTCCACACTAACAGTCGAAGTTGGCCAGCATTTGTGCCGCTTGGCTAATGTTTGGTGTTATTAAAACAATGTCATCAGCAAAGCGGAGGTGGTGTAATTGCCGACCATATGTCTTCACTCCCATTTCTTCCCATTCCAGTCGTCGCATGAAGTTCTCGAGGGTGGCACTGAAGAGTTTTGGTGAAATGATATCACCCTGCTGAACCACTCTCTTGACATCAATGATTACTTCTTTGTAGAATGGTGAGATCCTAGTAGTGAATCCATAATACAGCTCACAGAGGATCCTGATGTATTGAGTTTGAATGCCCCGATTGGCTAGGGCTTCTATGACCTCTTCCATCTCAACAGAATCAAAGGCCTTCTTTAAATCAATGAACGTTAGACAGAGTGGCATCTTGAACTCCCAAGAAACCTCAATGAGCTTGGCTATCATGTGGATATGGTCGATGGTGCTGAATGCTTTGCAGAACCCGGCTTGCTCGCATGGTTGTCCTTCATCTAGTGTTCTGTCAATCCTATTAAGGATGACTTGAGTGAACAGCTTGTAGATGACAGACAATAGGCAGATCGGGTGATAGTTGCCAGTGTCATGGATGTCTCCCTTCTTGTACAGTAGTACAGTCCTGCTGGTTTTCCACTGGGACGGAACCTTGCATTCAGACAGGTAGCATGTGAAGAGCCAAGCCAGCATACTGATGAGTACTGACAGCAGGTTTTTCAGGTGTTCAGATCTGACCTTGACTGGGCCAGATGCTGTTCGTTTCTTTACTGACAAAATAGCATGTTGGATATGGAAAAGGAGAATATTGGAAACAACATATACATCCTGTGGAATTTGGCATGTTGGCAGGTGGACATGGCTATCAAAGAGATTTGAGTAGAAGTCATGGATAATCTTCTCCATTGCCCTTTTGGAAGATGTGATATATCCATCAGGACGTCGGAGGGCAATCATCTTGGTCTTGTAGTTGGCGAAGGACAGGCAGGTGTTGCGAATACTTTTCCCGGCTTCTGCCACATCTACCAGCACTTCTGCTCCACTACCTCCGTTACCCAGCTGCCACCACACTCAAGGACGCTTTCCGGATGCTCCGGCCGAGACTCATGCACAACTGAAGCCCAACAAAGCAAGATAAGTGGAACTCTGAGACCTTGGACTCCAGGCTCAACGGACCCAGTGGACAGAGATTCTCTGCTTGCTCCCACCAACCACAGGTGACGAAGGGATTAAAATCAGAAGCCCCACCCTACTCTGCCCTGTCTGCTTCCACCAACCGCCAGAGACCCAGGGATTGGATTGTGCACAGAAGACCCACCCTACCTCTACCAATACCAGACAAATACCTCACTGGCAGACCTCCACTACCTCCACTACCTCCACTACCAAGCCGCCGCCACGCTCCAGGACACTTTCCAGACCGTGCGGCCACACATTATAAGACACTAAATACCCATCTTCCAGAATTGCAGTACCATATTTGATAGGGTTCAAATATGGTTTGAACCATGGGAACACATACAAGTGCGATTAGAGGCCACCCCAAAAGCCTCTATCACTCTTGGAGAGACTGACAAGCTACCGAGAGTATTCTGCCCGCAAGGCAGAGCCTCGCAAGCTATCCGTTGTGTATTCAATATGCCAAAACCAGTAATTTCAGTGGGTCTCATTCCCCTGACCCTGAAGGCGTCACCAATATGGCAGCGTTTAGAAGGATGAGAAAGGAGAGGCTGATAAAACCTCAAGGCCAAACTAGGCTGCCACAACGAAGGAAGACAAAAATGATCGTCTGTACTTTCAATGCACGTATGCTAGCATCAGATGCATCCATCGAGGACCTGATGGTACAAGCGCGAAAGATCAAGTATGACATCACTGGTCTGACTGAGACAAGAAGGCACCAATCTCATTATGCCGTTTTTGACACTGGAGAAAAATTGTTCCTCGGAACATGCGATAAAAGCAGTCGGGAAAAGTATTCGTAACACCTGCCTGTCCTTTGCCAACTACAAGACAGTGATTCAACAGATAAAATTATAGTACTGTAGCACTGTCCTCCCATTGTTCATCAGTTTGCTCGAGCAGGTCCAGTAACGTCTCCATTGTGAGACTTGTTGTTACTGTGTTTGGCATATCCAATACGTCACGGGTAGCTTGCCAGGCTTTGTAGTGCAGGTGAAATATTCTTGGTAGCTTGCTGGGTTCTCCGAGAGTGGCAGAGAAATCGAACCCGACTAGGCCAGCCAGCAGCTTGCAAGGCAAATGCCCTACCACTGTGCTATCACTCCAGCTGCATCGGTATTCAATAAAAAAGCAAGTATTATTACAAAAATTGGGGGGGGGAGAGTGGAGCAATAGTACAGAAGGTGGAGTACTTGCCTAGCAAATGACTGACCCAGGTTTGATCCCCAGTATACCATCTGATCTCCTGAGTTCTAACAAGAGTGATCCCTAAATACAGACTGAGGAGTAAGCCCTGAGTACCCCATGTCCCTCAACTCTGCCTTAAAGCTCCCCTTATACACACAAAATGGAAACAGTTTGTCTTAGAAATTGTCCAGAGAAAAACAAAACAAAAAATTTTTGGTGGCCAGAGCAACAGTAGAGCTGGAAAGGATCTTACCTTCCAAGCATCTAACCTGGGTTCTATTCTCAGTACCTCATATGGTCCTCTGAGCCCCACCTGTAGTTAACCCTTTTATGAAATTATAAAAAATAAAAAAATAGAAATATACAACACATATAACTTCAAATATGTTAACTTAAATATCTAATTTGTTAAAATCAGACAATTTAAACAATAAGTAAATAAATTCATAAATAAAACTCCAAATGATAATTTGTCCAAAGATATACAAAGTATTCTCTGTGTTCAAAGATTGTACACTTTTTCAGCAAAATCACGATAAAGAATTTCCAGTGATCTTTGAAAGAAAGGGAGACAGGAGAATATTAAAGAAGAAATAAGATGGAATTAAAGATAGAGGCACAGTATTCTCAGAGTCACTTAGAAACTGGCTGATGTGCTTATTATTAGCCATTCAGGATAAATAGAGATGCAAATATAAAGCAGATAAGAATCCTAATGGATGAGGCTATTCATCACATCTGGGTAATATTACCTTAAGTGGTAGGTGCCAGAAGTAATCAGAAGGGAAAAAATTGCATTTTCTTATTTTAAACTCATTATATACTGTCCATTTATTCTGGTATTACCTACTGGTATTTCTATCTCCCGTAAAGTTATAGTGAATGCAGCTTACTCTAGCGCTCAGTTACGAGTTTGTGTAGCAAAGAAAGTAGAGTGTATTAGGTAAACTGGTGAATAAAGTCAATATTATCAAATAAAATATTTTGTCCATTAACTGAATATCACTGACCTCTGTATAGCTGCCAAAGATAAGAACTACAAATATTCAAAAGTCCAGAACAGACTAAATTTTATATTAGAAAACAACAGTTCCAGAATTTCCCTGACTCAACTGAAATAACTTTGTGAGTATGACCATAATGTATGTGACAGAGATTCTTTCTAACACCCTAGGTTAATGGTTACAGTATTCATTAGGAGTTGAAATAAAATATATTTAAATATATTCTAAACTATTTTTATAAGTTAGACACTAATTCCCTTCTAAAATATAAACTTTCATTGCATAAATATTTGGGGAAAATAACTTTTATCTTAAATTGGTAATTACTGAAAATAAATGCAAAATGCCTTACTTTAGAAAATCAAATCTAAATGTAAAAATATATTTTTAATACAGACATGATATCATTTTCATCTTTAAGTTAAGAATTTTAAAGAAATTCAAAAGAAAATCTCAAAACACTCATGAGTATATACCATGTAAATAATGATACAATCTTTTACACTAAGTTTAGTGAAACAAGTGTTCACACAGCATATGTTGAAAATTATCACAACTTTATTATATAATATCAAGCAGAAGATAAAGTGTACTGGCCATAAAGATAGTTCAAGGGGTAAAAGTTTCTTGCATTGCACTCAGTCAACTCTGGTTTGATTCTTAGCAACTCAGTTGGTACCCCAAGCAATGTCAGGTTAATTCTTGAGCACAGAACTAGAAGAAAACCCTAATCATAGCCAACTGTGGCCCCCAAACAAAGTTTACTTAAAGTAAATTTTCGAATAGCTAAGGAATCATTTCCAAATATATTGCAATGTTATAATTTGTGTTAGATACAGCATGAGGTGTGTGGAAGCGATAATACAGTGGGTAGGGCATTTCTCTTTCATGTGTCCTATGAAAACATATTGTTACCTAATCCTCACCAGCTGTGAACTCTGAGAACAGAGCCAGGAGTAAGCCCTGATTACCACTGGGTGTATCCAAAAAACCAAATTAAAAATTTTAAAACATATAACATGTAATAAATATTATGTAGGATATCTCTTTTAAATACAGATTTCACACATGTCCGTAGAATTTTGTATCAAATTACAAATATTAAGTTATATCTGCCAGATGATCACGATCACGACCATCCTGTTGTTCGTCGATTCCCTCGAGCAGGCCCCAGTAACGTCTCCTTCGTCCTAGCCCTGAGATTTTTTAAAAGTGCCATATTCAAGGCTCTTTAAGGGTTAGGAGAATGAGACCTATCATTGTTACTGGTATTTGGCATATTGGGTATGCCACGGGGAGTTTGGCAGACTCTGCTGTGTGGGCAGGTTACATTCGGTAGCCTGCCAGTTTGACTGAAACTCAATGAAGAACAATTTTGAAACTGTGTATCTCATGGTGATTCAGTTTTTTTTTTAAAAAAATATATATCGTCTATATCCCTGCCAGATGATATAGACTCTTAAAACTCAAAATGTCTTTGAAGTAGGTTCTATTAGCATCAATAGTTTACAGAAGATAAAAAATAAAGTTCCAAGCATCCAGTTAGTTATCTAGTATAATGCAGCTAGTCAGTAATGATTTAAAAGTGTTAAAACGCCAACTATTCTGAATCAGAGGCAGTGAAGACTTTTCTGTACTCATTTTCACAAATATTTGCGGTAAACTCCTTTTTTTATTCCATGTCTCAGTGAAAGAGGTACTTCTTGAGCCCAGCTTGGTGCCATGCCTGTTTTAAGAACTTAGTTCTTCAGTCCAGGTTCTCTAAGAGCAACTCTCTGCTGAAATGGCCAACTCATTTTGTTTCCCAAAGCAAAGGTCAGTTCCTACAGGCTCTTTTGTTTCACTGTGTACCTCTCCAGACTCTTACTTAGTAGAAGGCAATAGACATTTACCAAGATGGAGAAGTTGCTTCAAGTTTTGGGTTGTGTTTTTTATTTTTCAAATGAATTTATTTTTATTCTTTTTGTTTCTCTTGAAAGGATCCTAATACGATTTTTGAACTATGTTTCATCGACGTGACTTTTGTTTATTTGTTTGTTTTATTGAAAATTGTTTCAATGAAAAGAGAGAACTAGGAGTAGTTAAAATAAAGTTGGCTAAATTAACATCTATGCAATGAGAAATTTATTCTGTTTTCCTTTCTTACAAAATAATGCTCAAAATGCAAGCGTGTCTGTAACCTCAGAGATTAATATGTTTTTTCTTTGAATGTTTGTTGTGGTTGCTTTTATTCAAGTGATGAAAACAGAACAAAGCTGCCTGTGTTCAAACAGCAGTGGTTCCATAGTCTTTATAGATATTGTCTGAATCTAATTGGATTTTAATGAAATGATATTTCCTTTGTGATAAGTACATAAAATTATGTTTTTAATTAACAGCACAAGGTATGAGCTATAGACACCAAGTTTTAACAGAAGTAATGGTACTTTAATGTTTTCTTCATTAAAAAAATACAGAAGCAGTAAGAACTTGGTAGGAAAAATAAATAAATGAACAAGACAATAATAATGAGTGTTTGTGCTTTTAAATCCCAAGTATTGTGACAATAGCCAACGTTTATTTCTTTCTACATTTACTATAAATATTTCAATTAAAAGACTTTAGGATTTTTTAATATTTATTATTCCAATTTTGATATTCTATGTATAAGTTTATAAGCAAATAAATTTAAGTTCACATTGTGGTAATCATTTGATAATCATTTTAAGTAATGACAATTTATTTAGCTCTGATACCAAATAAGAAAAACTAATTTAAAACATAATAGTTTATTTGTGGGATATATTTATTTTTTCAAATGAAATCATTATATATTTATTTGACTTAAGGGAAATATTTGACTTGCAAAAAAATAATCCAAGGAAAAAGTACATTCTGGTAGACTTACGGTAAATAGAAAAAATAAATCCAGTCATTTTTAATCTTGTGTTGTTTTAAATAATGGCACAAAACAAATCCCTGAAAAGAAAAAATCACATAACAAATTATAATGATTTAAGCTAGTTTTATTGCTCTTTCTGACTAGAGTAATTCCCCTGCTTATGTTACTTATTAATTACATATCCATTAACTATTAGTGAACCTTATTAATGATCTACATAGTGGTCTCTGCATTTGGTAAACTACTACTAAGCAAAATTATCACACTATTTACTAATTTTTTGGCATATTTTCAATGTTAACTCTGTTCTTTGTATTTAAGTATACCAGCTGTACAATTAAATTATTTTATTTAGTCTACTTAATCATTAAATTCAATGGAATATAGAATAGTTTTCCTAGGAAGAGACACAGAATTTTGGGTTTCCTTATGGAAATGAAACGAAAAGTGTGTTCCTATTTTACACTCCTAAACAGATGGTATTCTGATTACCACTCACTTGGTTTAACAATTTTTACTCCTCAGTGTCGAAATCATTTTAGGAAAACTAAGTGAGCATGTGGAATCAAAACTTATCATCAGCCTCCATAAGGCTGAAAGATTCACATTTTCCATTAAAGAAGACTTCCAAACTTTTGAATCCAACTGAGAATGTCTGTATCTTCATTCCTTTTCTGTACAGCTGAAGTAGGCACAATTACTCTACTTGAAAAGATTTTCAAATAGGAAGCAAGAATGAAGTGTTATGGAAACAATTCACATTCAAACAATGCAAATCAGTGAAGTTCAAGGAGTTACATCATTAGCTATTTCAACTAAGAGTTTTCAAGCATGTTGAAATATTTTTTTGTCTTTCTGCTTTTAATCTTTAAAAATAATTTAGGCAACATGATTTACAATATTGTTAATGATGGGGTTTCAAGCATACATTTTTTCTTTAATCTTCGTAACTAAATATTTGACATTTTATAAACATATCATATGTTGTGAAATTTTTATTTGTGTAATTTTTAGTTATAACTTTTGTGTTACGGTTGTAATCTACATGTAAAACATATATAAATTTAAGTGTATAGCTCAATGAATTTTAATGTTTTTCTATATATGTATAAATTCCTACTAGATTCAGACAGAGAATGTTTCCTTCAACACTGAAGGTTACTGATTTTCTGCCCCTAGGGAGAAATTCTCAATTATAAAATGTGCTGTAGTTATGATGAACAAGATTTATACTTAGGTGGAATTTTCTGTAAATGAATAACGTATCATCTATATTTTTGTGTCTGAATTCACATAGAATTGTGCATCTGAGATTGATAAGATGCAAAAAAATCTGATCTTTTATTACTGTGTTGCATTCTGCTTTTGGAAGATTTCATCATTGCTTTAACAATTCTATTTCAATGGGTATTTAGATTGTTTCAAAATTACCTCACTATAAATAAAACTGTTTCTGATATTTTTGAATTAGTCCATTGATAGACAAAATCAGTCCCTTCTTGGAATTGACTTTCAGCCACAAACTTGAGTATTTAAAATCTTCTATGATTAGGAAATGAAGGAGAAAAAAATGCAGAAGGGAAGCAAAACTGGAAATTAAAGGGAAATGAGGCTAAAAAGAGGATTGTGAGGGAAAATAAAATGGAAAAGAATCATAGTAAGAGGAAAGAAAAAGCATCATAATAAGTTGGTGGTAATTGGCAATGTGATGCTTGTCTCTGATGAGAATGCAGATAAAGTCCTGAAGTGTGTGGGTTTAACCCTGGGCATATCCTCCCAGGGAGAAGTTAGAACAATAACCATCTCATTAGGTTAACATTCAAGAAATGTGCTAAAGAGGTGCATGCCTGCTTACTGACAAATGGAGCCCTGTGGGAAATATTTTTTAAATGAGCCTAAATTCAAAAGCAAAAACAGAAACAAAAGTCACCTACTGGATCAAGACTCTAACTCAGTTGGTAGGGCACATGCCTTTCCTGTTTCAAATGTTGAATTCAAAACCAGACATGGCATAAAACTTAAGTGCTACTAGATGTGGCCCCAGAAAATGCAAAGCAACAAGGTTAGCAAAAAAAACTGATTATAGTAATACTAAACTTTCAAATAAGAATTCACAGAGATAAGAATAAGGAAACAAAAATAGTAACATATAAAGCATAAGACAAAGACACTAACTATATGCATGTCATATTTTAAAAACAGTGATAGTTTATTATAACTTTTAAAATAAAAACATGGACTGTAAAGATACATGACAGCAAACAATAATGCATGGGTGGTGAATACACCATGATACACTTTGTCCCTGAAAGTTAAATACACATTATCTTAACTTTGCCAACCCTCAGTTTTTACTTTTGAAAACCAAAAAAATAAAGTTTACTAAAATCCTCTATGTATTTGTGCTTATTAAGTTTCAAAACTCACCCAAATTTAGAAACAATTAAAAGTTCCTACTGGTAGATGGGTAGAACATTTTTCACATAAATAGGAAATATATGTCCAAGAAAAATGACAGGGTCTGGAGAGATAGCACAGAGGGTAGGGCATTTGCTTTGCACACAACCCACCCAGGTTCGATTCCCAGCATCGCATAGGGTCCCCTGAGCACTGCTAGGAGTAATTCCTGAGTGCAGAGCCAGGAGTAACCCCTGTGCATCACCAGGTGTGACCCAAAAGTGAAAAAAAAAGATATATGACAGCATTGTAAATTCAATGACAGATGAATCTTGGGAATATGCTAAGTGAAAGAGATTTTTTTCTCAAAAGGATATATATATATATATATATATATATATATATAGACGTATCCTCAAAATAATTAATTCCTCCATAAAAAATATTAGGAAAAGTGGATGGATGGAATTACTGGGGACTGTAACTTTCCAAAAACTTTCAGTTACTAGGGACAGTTCACTTTCCAGTAACTGGATAAAGGGCCTTTAATACAAATGATCAAGAGGAAATTTCCTGGGGCAATTGTGAAAATATTAAGTACTTTGACCATGGTTAGCTGACTGCATACATTTGCCAAAACTCACAAAATCCTACCACTTAAAAGCAATAAGTTTTACTGTTTATAAATTATACTTCAATAAACCGGACTTAAAAATAAATTAAAACAACAAATTTCCTTTATGAGAATGTGACACTAAAAAGATCACTTGATCACTTGACTTCCTGTTGATCATCGATTTGCTCGAGCAGGCGCCAGTAATGTCTCCATTTGTCTCTGTCTCGTGCTAGTGTAGCCTAATGGCGTCTGTTCGTTCTAGGAACACAAAGAGCCTCAAACCAGTCATTCAGGGTCTTGACGAAGAAGTCTGACCATCTGGTAGGTGGGCAGCCACGAAGTCTTTTTTTTTCTTTTTTAATTTTTTGTATTTTATAAGTTAGCTCATGCGGTCTTTTGACGTCCCGTGGAATCCAGTCAGTAATGGCTCTAGTCCAGCGGTTGTCTCCAAGTCTCATTACATGTCCAGCCCATCTGATTTTTGACATCTTGGCAAACGAGACAGCGTCCCTGATTCTTGACCATCTATGGAGGTCAGAACTCCGGATTCTTTCTCTCATTTGAGTGAAATGTGATACTCCAAGCATAGTTCTTTTGATTCCTCTTTGGGAGACCCGAATAGCGTTCTCATCCTGTTTTCATAGGTCCCAGGTCTCTGAGGCGTATGTTGACACTAAAAAGAAAACAAATAAAAAGGACATATATCTTACTGAATTTTAATTATATCAGAAATGCACATTTACAAGACAAGATCGGCAAAACTCTCCACGATATTGAGGCTAATGGTATCTTCAAAGATGACACTCCAATGACCAACCAAGAGGAAACAGAGACAAACAAATGGGACTATATTAAATTAAGAAGCTTCTGCACCTCAAAAGACACAGTGACCAAAATACAAAGACAATATACAGAATGGGAAATGATATTTACCCAATACCCATCTGATAAGGAGTTGATATCAAGAATATACAAAGCACTGGTTAAACTCTACAAGAAGAAAACATCTAATCCCATCAAACAATGGGGTGATGAAATGAATAGAAACTTTTCCAAAGAAGAAATCTGAATGGCTAAAAGACACATGAGAAAATGCTCTACATCACTATTCATCAGGGAAATGCAGATCAAAACAACAATGAGATATCATCTCACACCACAGAGACTGACCCGCATCCAAAAGAACAAAAGCAACCTGTGTTGGCATGGGTGTGGCGAGAAAGGGACTCCCCTTCACTGCTGGTGCAAATGCAGACTGGTTCAGCCCTTTTGGAAAACAGTATGGTCGATTCTCAAAAAATTAGAAATTGAGCTCCCATTTGACCCAGCTATACCACTCCTGGGAATATATCCCAGAGAGCCAAAAAAGTACAGCTGAAATGACATTTACACTTCTATGTTCATTGCTGCACTATTCACAATGACCAAAATCTGGAAAAAATCCAAGTGCCCGAGAACAGATGACTGGTTAAAGAAACTTTGGTACATCTACACAACGGAGTATCATGCTAAGTGAAATGAGTCAGAAAGAGAGGGACAGACATAGAAAGATTGCATTTATCTGGGGAATATAAAGTAACAAAATAGGAGACTAACACCCAAGATTAGCTGAGATAAGGACCAGGAGGTTCAATTCATGGCTTGGAGGCCAGCCGCACATGCTAAGGGAAAAGGCAGTTCAGATAGAGAAGGGAGCACCAAGTAAAGGGTGTTGGGAGGATCCTCCAGGATGGGAGGTGCATGCTGAAAGTAGACTATGAACTAAACGTGATTGCCACTCAATACCTCTTTAGCAAACCACAGCACCCAAAATGAGAGAGAAAACAAAAGGGAATGCCATGCCACAGGGATGAGGTGGGATGGGGGGATTGGGGGTGGGAGGGATACTGGGAGCACTTGAGGAAGGGAATGGACACTGGTGGAGGGATGGTTACTCAATCATTGTATAACTGAAATCCAAGGACAAAAATTTGTAAGTCTACAACTGTACCACATGGTGTTTCACTAATAAAAATAATAATAATAATAATAAATTTTAAAAAAGAGAAACGAGTAAAACTGCTTAGTCAATATGGACTGTATCTTCCCAAATTAAATTGAATAGCTTTGAGATTTGCTATAATAATCCCCTGAAAGTGAATATATAGAAGCCTAGTTCTTACATGGTTGTTGACACCAGTAATATCTTCAACTATTTTGAATATGCATTTCTGTTTTGACAACATATCTGCAAGCTAGAAAAGTAGGAAATTTTGTTCATTATGCTTTCAAAGGAGAAGAGAATTATAAAGTAATGAAAACTAGTTTCAGTCAATAAAGTATCTCTAAATTTTTGGAACTGTGAAAAGTAAATTCCCCAAGAGTTCATAAAGGTAGCAGATAGTCATAACCTGGAATATGTAGCAAAATATCTCACCTGTCTTGCTAATGCAAGCAATACTAGAAAAAGTTATCTTAAAAAAGATAGCATAATGTAGAGAGCTAAAACTGGTACCAAATTTAGATTTTTAAGTTAATATAGGTATCTTTGGAAAACAGACTATTCAAAAAACACAGAAAAACACGACTTCTCTCTAAGGAGATTAAGAGTCAATATCATCAGCAATAGAACATGACTAAAGTTAAAAGGAATTCTTCACTAATAGAATGAAAACATGTGATTGTGATTTACATGCATTTACATGAGAAGAGTATGCAACACTAGGAAATCATCAATGGAATGAAATCCTCTAATTACATATAAAGAATAACTTGAACCTGAACAGGTTGCAATTTGAGGATTTTAGAATCATTTTCATTGTTTATTTAAAATAACCCTTCACACTATGTAATTTTTTTTTTGCTTTTTGAGTCACAACCGGTGATGCTCAGGGGTTACTCCTGGCTTAGCCCTCAGGAATCACTCCGGTGGTGCTCTGGGGACCATATGGGATGCTGGGAATCAAACCCAGGTCAGCCGCGTACCAGGAAAACCCCCTACCCACTGTGCTATTGCTCCAGCCCCACCCTATATAAATTTTATTTTGGTCACACCCGGTGATGCACAGGGGTTACTCCTGGCTCTGCACTCAGGAATTACACCTCGTGGTGCTCAGGGGACCATATGGGATGCTGGGAATCGAACCCGGGTCGGCCGCATGCAATGCAAACGTCCTACCCATTGTGCTATCGCTCCACCCCCCACCCTATATAATTTTTAAAGTGCCTCTAAAACTCCTCTCCTTACTTGGCATCTATGCTTTCTCATTACCAATGTCAACTTGACCTGTTTGTTCTGCCATTAATAATTCTCTTAAATCACGATAGTTCTTCAGTTGAGCTTACTTAGAAGTGTTGTTTACTACCCACTCAGATCAGTGGTGAAATTTTTACTCCAAATTAAAAAAATGATTTTTGTGTCAGGAACTTTTGCAAAGTCTTGACTTTGAAGACTTGTGGTGTGCTTTCATATTTCTACACACACAAACACACTCACATCTATTTTGAGTACATGCCATGTACTGTTCCAGATACTGGAGTCAGCACCGAAGACCTAAGAGTCCTATCTTCAGGATCATCATGCCCTCTAGAGAGAAAAAAGTCAAGACAGAAAGTAAACAAGTCAAGACAGAGTGTAAGGTTAGGGAGAAAAATTAGGGGAAATGAAATGATAGAGAAAGGGGTCAGACACCGTGAGTAGAGAATAGACTATGGTTCTTTTAGAATGGCCAGAACATGCTGGTGATGAGATAGATGGCATTTGAACAAGCTTTATCCACGTGAAATTAAAAACCACAGAAATAACTTGGGGAAGTAAAACACTCTAGATATAGGATGACATGGGGAGAACTGGCCAAGTTACCAATGGAAAGAAAGAAGAGCAGGATAAAAATAGATGAGCTATGAGATATGGCAAGCGCAGGCATGCAGAAACTTTCAAGTCTTTGTAATGACTATGGTCTCTGGATGAAATAGGGAATCACTGAAAAGTGATTGCCTCCCAATTTGAAAACTACTTACAGACTATGTTTAATTTACCTTTTTTCCTTGAATAAAAATAAAAATCTCAAAACCCTGAGGTAATATCTCTGTTTCCACAGTACTACTCTTTAAAGGTGTACATCTCAAATGACCATGAGCTCAAATGATTCTAGGACAACTCCAAAGAGAGTACAGATAAGACTTGATAGTATGATTAATGTCTCATAAGTACAATATCAATTAAAATAATTGCAGGTACATTGTACATAGCTTTTATGCTATTAAAGTGAGTTCCTTCTCTTTTCATTTGTTGGCTTTCTATTAAAAGTGGTATTACAAATGGTATCAAATTTATTGAAGGTTCTATCTGCATCTACTGACGTGCTTACATGAACATTATTTTTCCTTTTATTGTAGTTCATCACATTAATTGATAACTTGATATTTTAATGTATTGTTAAATGTTTTACTAAGATTTTGTTGAGAAAGTGTAACTATGATTGTAAGGGATGTTGACCTGCAATTTTTAAAATACCATTTTCATTAACTTAGTATCAGGGTAATGGTTACCTCATAAAGAACATTTAGGAGAATTTTCTCTTCAATTTTTAGAAGATATTGAAAAAAGAGGTAAAGAGGTACTAAGTTTTTTTTTTTTTGAAGGTTTGTTGT
This sequence comes from Sorex fumeus, assembly GCF_029834395.1. NCBI lineage: Eukaryota > Metazoa > Chordata > Mammalia > Eulipotyphla > Soricidae > Sorex > Sorex fumeus. The sequence continues at coordinate 64,798,301 of NW_026606063.1, read as the reverse complement.
AACTCATTGGCGAACCCATTTGGCCATTGTTTTTCCTTTTTTTTTTTGCTTTTTGGGTCACACCCAGCAATGCACAGGGGTTCCTCCTGGCTCTGCGCTCAGGAATTACCCCTGGCGGTGTTCAGGGGACCATATGGGATGCTGGGAATCGAACCCGGGTTGGCCACGTGCAAGGCAAACGCCCTACCCGCTGTGCTATTGCTCCAGTCCCTGATTTTCCTTTTAAAAAGACTTTAATTACTCTTTCTATTCCCTTACTTAAAATTGGTCTGTTTCAGTATTTGATTTTCTCTTTATTGGTTCATTTGTAGGAGACTTTAACAAACACTTTACTTGTATGCATAAGCCAGACCAAAAATAATGATGAAACAATACCTTAAGTGAAGAGTTTGGGATTAAAAGACATTATGGTTTTATTTAATCTGTGTCAATCCAATCAGAACACATATTCTTCTCCAGTACATATAGGCAATTCTCTAAGATAGATAGACTGATAACGAACAAGATAAGTGTGTATAAAATCAAAAGATGTGAATATATTTTCAGGTTTTTTAGATAATGAGTCTCATCCACACGACAAAGCTGGGCAAGCTACCCATGACTTATTTGATATGTCAAACAAAGTAACAACAAGTCTCACAATGTTACGGGCCCATTCAAGCAAATCGATGAACAACGGGAAGATAGTGACAGTGACAGAGATACTATGAAGTTAATAATAAACAATAGAATGCTAGGAAATATTCCAAATATTTGGAGGCTAAACAGAACATTCTTTGGTAAGAAGGAAACCAAAGGAGAAAAGAAAGAATACCTAGAAACAAATAAGAATAATATCATAAACCATCAGAACATATAGAACACAGGAAAAGGAACACTAAATTTATATTAATTTAGGTTTATGTCAGGAACAAAGAAAAGTCAAAATAACCTTACATGCTAATGTATTATAATAAGAGGAAATTAAATCCATAGTCAGTAGAAGGAAAGAAATAATGAAAAAATTAGAGTGGAAATAAAGAAAATAAAATTATAAAAGTCTTAATGTAAAAGACTAATAAAAAGAGTTGGTTCTCTGAAGCAATGAACAGAATTAGCGAACTGTTAACTAGTCTCACAAAAACGAAAAGAAAACACTAGTAAGTAGGATAGAAATGAAAGAGGTAAACTGGCAACCTATCATGAAGGAAAAATAATTCAAAATATTGTTCACATACTATGAACAACTGCATGCCGTTAAAGTGGAGCAGTAAATGAATTTTTTAAAATCATGTAATCAATCTCTTGTTACCGATTCAGAAGGTAATTGAAAACTTGAATAAATTCAAATCAAAATGACAGTAGATATCAACTTAGAACAGTAAAATGATCTAGATCTAAAGGGGAAAAATAAACAAGTGCTGGTCAAGATGTGAGAAAAATATAACTTCATTTATTGTTGCCTGAAATGTACACTAGATGAGAAATTAAGGAAAATAACAAGGAGATTTCTAGAAAAATAAAAGTGGAGGTAATACCTGACATAGGAATTCTACTTTCTTGAAAGAATACAAGCACACTCATTTATAAAGATGTCTTCACATAGATGTTCACTGAAGTATTATTTATAATAACCAAGATCCAGAAACAACCAAAGTGTTTAATTACTAATGTGAGAATAAAGAATTTCTGATATATATATAGAGATATACATATATCTATATATATAAATAGATAGATAGATATATAGTCAATGGAAACTACTTAGCTATTTGTGAAGATAAAATTTTGCCATTTGCTACAATATGGGTAGATCTAATCATAGCATGATAAGCAAAATAAATCAAAAAGAGAAAGCTACAAACCAGGTGATGTCAGTTTTATGTAGTATGTAAGAGACAAGGCAAGGGAATTTAAAAAACATCCAATAAAAACAAGCCATTAAGCTCTTATGAAAGACAGCATTTATCAATGTGAGGTGGTGTACAGAAAAGATCTTTATTGATCTTTTGGAATGAAAAGTTTGGTACTTTGGTGACTGATACAATATGGTAGCATTGTGCCCCCCAAACTTACGAACATTTGCACTCTTATAAATCAACGTGTACTCAATAAAATAGAAGAAAATATAATAAATAGAATATTTAAATTTCACATTTTAATATATTTATTTTTAGTTTCAATAAACTTGAAGTTCTGAGTGTCCTGTAATCATTTAAATGACTATTACTTATATATTAATTAAATAATAAGCATGTTGCAGGCAGGCATATTGCAGTAACTTAAGTGCATTCCTATTGTATAACATTGATTTTAAAAGTCTATTGAAGTCCAAATTCTTATTTAATAACATTTTTTAAAATTATGAGTTTCAGAAAGAAAATAAAATATATTAGTAAGAGTATCCTGACATTCTTTCCCAAGATTTTGGATTTGAGAACATGATACCAGATAAAGACCACTTCCGTATCAGTTCGCAATAAGTCATTGGTATCTGACCAATTTCTAGCAAATGATTTCAGTTTAAAATAATACCTTGTTACTGTGTCTGGCATATCGAATAATACCTTAAAATTATTAATTTATTTTGATGCCTTTATATATTTTTTAAAGTTGTTTGCTTATCTAGATTACAGATGAGAAGAATATATCTATCTAGAATACAGGGAGAAGAATGAGTAGAGGGGAGGGTGAGAGACAGATAAGAAGCAAAGGGGAGGTCAGGTCACGGATTAAGGTACAAAGGTGGTGTTAATGAGAGCCAAATATCCAAAACAAAAGTCAATAACCGTGAAATGAAGAGCCCAAAAGTTTAACAACCAAACTCAGAAAGTTGTTTGTTCTGTCGGGAGAATGCAGGGGTTGGGGACAGATGGGTAGGTAAAGGGGGGCTGGCAGGGGAGGCTTATGAGAGGGAACCTGGGAACATTGGTACAGGGAATTTGAAATTTGTGGTTGGATCTGTGCTGCAAATTACATATCTAAAACTCGAATATGAATAACTGGAAATCACAGTTCTTTAATTAAAAAAAATTGACAGGTGTCTGCTTATCTTGTTACTTGCTTTTCTTCTTCTCTTGTGTTTTCATGGCTAAAACATTCCTGAATATTCAGTGTAGCCATCATGGAAACAAATACGAATTTCTATAGTGTTGAGAAAAGTACATAGTAGAAAATGTGTTGATTGCTGAGAACTGCCACAGTGGCCTTGAAATGTTAGGTTGGAATTTATGTAGGAAAACAACTTAATTACAAATTGTTTAAACAATCATTACTTGGGAATCTCTCTTTTTGAAAGAAATTTATCCTATTCCCAGAAAAACATAAAATCTCTGTAATGTTTTAAACATTTTATAATTTTTCTGCAATAATACTTAAAAGAATTGGGGGGTGCACAGCTGTCAGTGCTCAGGCCTTACTCCTGGCTCTATACTCAGGGGTTCCACTTAGCTGTGCTTGGTATACCATATGGGATGCCAGGGAATCGAATGCTAGTCTGCTGCATACAAGACAAGTACCTTACTCACTATACTATTTCTCCAGTCCAGAATTTTGCAATAAGCTTGAATTTATAAATTCCAAAGTAAATGCAAGTCTGTTCAAAATATTAGACATGAAATGGTTGGAATCAAAGTCTTTATAAACTATGACCTTTTAAAATTAAATTTGATTATAAGAATGTGAAAGATTCATTAAAGCATGTAATAAAAATCATTATAATTATAACTAAATACTGTGAGATATTATTAATATTTTTAAAGATAGAGAAAAAGGACAGACTTTTTGTTGCTTTTAGAGATTAAAAATAAACTGAGCATTAAATACCTATGTATTTAATAGTAGCCAATGTTTAATTTAATTTTATTTATTTATTTTTATTTATTTATTTTGCTTTTTGGGTCACACCCGCTGATGCTCAGGAGTTACTCCTGGCTGTGCACTCAGGAATCACTCCTGGTGGTGCTCGGGGGACCATATGGGATGCTGGGAATCGAACCTGGGTCGGCCACTAGCAAGGCAAATGCCCTACCCGCTGTGCTTTTTCTCCAGCCCCACCAATGTTCAATTTTAGACAAAAGATAACACACTCTTAAGTAGAATGCTGCATAAAAAAAGGACAACTGTGATGTTTTATTTCTCAGCATTGAAAAAATAACCCAAAGGAAAGTGAGGACTAGAGTAGTAGATTGAACACATGGATTTGCATTTGGTAAACTATGCAAGAGTCACATAAATGGCTATCCATGTGCTTTCTAAGAATTTAAGTTTTGAAATTATCTGGCTGTATTAATAGAAGGCATAGTTTGGATTATTTCTGGAAGAAACCTAAAACTAAGAAAGCTAGGGTGTACCGAGGATAAGAGCAATAAAAATCATTTTTTGAATTTCACTGGTTTACCACTGAATGTGAAATAATTGTGATAGTCAGTTTTGAATTTCATTGAGATGATTAGGAAAACAGTTAGACAGTATATTTACCCGGGCAATGTAGTTAACACAACAGCTTATGTTGCATATAAGTAAGTCTGGCTCTTTCTGCTCTATAATATATGTAGAGAAGCTAAGGTAAGTGCATTCGCAGAGTTTCCATGAACTAATCTTTGGAAGCATCCTGTGACTCATTATTTCAGAGTCATTTGTCTCCAATGAGGACGAATTGTCTCCTCTTCACTACCGTTTGAAATCTCCCATCCTAGTTCTGCAGTATGTCTCATTATGGAGCCATATTTGTCCTGTGGTGGTTTCCCTCAATCCTCTAGGATTTCAAACAACATGGCCTCATCACTTGCCATTGGATGTCATTTCCAACTCTCACGACTCTTACGGAATTATCAAGCATGCATTGGAAATAATACAAATGTAACACAATTGAAAATTAAACACATTGCAAGGAGATGTATGCTAACTTTAAAGTGAAGGGATAGAGTATTACTGCGGAAAGCAGCTGGATGAAGTAAGTTCAACGTCTCAGTTGGAAGGACTATTAAAAGGAGGAGGATATGGAAGAAGCAGTCCCCTGAGAGACCCTCACTGGGGGCAGCAACAGAGAAGCTTGGTGAACCCTGACCTAGACATGTACCTCAATCTCACACTTGTATGGGACACATACTGAGACAGTGTCATTGTACCACAGTCGCCAGCTGTCTCATGAGGCTTTTTGGAAGAGAATTGCTCATAATCCCAACTGGCAAGGCACCATGAAGGATACTGCCCTCTGCTAGCTTTGGGAAGTGCTGAGACAAAACTTTCCATATAGGCAGGTGCTGGTGAATGTAATTTCCATGGAGAGTATCTAACTCATAATTGGATCCTTGGAAATACTTGTGCTGGTGATACTGTCCATGTTGCTACTGCTGCGATTCATCAGGAGTTAGGAGCAATTTTGTCAGGAGCCAGAGTACACAGAACATTCTGTCTTACAGAAAGTTCACCACTAGGTTGCTAGCTATGGTACTTCTTTCTCTCCACCTGCTGCGTAGAAGCTATATGGAAGAGATTAGAAAGCCTATAACTCTAATGGAGTATAAGAGGTCACTAAAATGAGAGGAAAGAAAGACCAAGGAAAAGAAAAAAGAGTGACTTTGCAGTATTTTGTGAAGAATTAATTTTTTGCTAACATTCACTTTTTTTTTGCTTCTTTGGGTCACACCTGGAAATGTTCAGGGGTTACTCCTGGATGTTCACACAGGAATTACTCTTGGCAGTGCTCGGTGAACCATATGGGATGCCAGGGATTGAACTTGGGTCGGCCACGTGCAAAGCAAAAGCCCTACCTGCTGACTGTCGTTCCAACCATATATTCATTTTTATGTACTAAGTTCATACAAAGACCAATGCCTGATGTCCACTTTACATGTGTGATCCTTTCTACACAGCGGACAGGTGTGTGCCCTGTAGGATGCTCTCACAGCAGAGATTGGCTTTCCTGTACTGGTCAAAGGGGCCAGTGAAAGGAGACATCCCCATGTGATTCCTGTTCTGGTTAGGGAGACATGAAAACTCTGCGTGTGGTTTTCTCTGGCAAGCTTACCTGTGACACAGGATGGAATATACTTGGGGTGTTTAATGACTGAAGAGAAACACACGCTTCAGAAGCCAGTTGGCTGACTTCAAGCCTTCCATTTTGACATCTCGATCATTCTGAGAGACTGAACGCAAAGTGAGGAATGTCATAACAGAAGAGAAATGACATTCATGGGAAATTTGAGATGCCAGTTATTCAAACCATTTTTTCCCTACTTTGGGATGTTTTAGTAAACTGTAAATGAAAAAGAAACAACCCTTCTTTGTGAGCTTAAAGGGAAATGAAACCTTTATGGTATGGTTTACCTCATATTCAGTCAGTCTAGTGACCCATATCTCTGGCAAAACATAGATTCATGATTTCAACATATGAAGCACAGGCATGCAGATTTGGCTTACTTCTGTCTGACATTTAAATATCAAATTATTTGAGATGACATATAGAAGCTATAGTGCCTTGTTTTACTCATTGACATGTGTATCAATTGTTCCAGAACTCTGCCTGTGGTGGTAGGGATGACTGGCAGAGAGTTTAACATTTACATTTCAGCTTTTAGAATGTATAGGTTAGAGCTTTCCCATTACTGTTGTCATTTTTGTTGACCTTTATGCTGAATGAGATGCTTAAATCATATTTATTGAAGTGATCATATTCAACAAGGAAAGTTCCAAGCAAAATCTTCACCATTATTGGCCAATGCAGTGGGCTAGCGGTTCATCAGTGTGACACGTGAATTTGCTGCACCTAAGGTTAGAGCCTACCTCTGTCTCCCCACTTCCCCCAGTGGTTTCTGTATATTGTAAAATGTTAAGTGTTAAGACCTTAGATTTCTTGTTTTTTCTACTCTCATTTAGAGAAGCCAGGATATATCGTGAGTCAGAGAGATGATCTTAAATCACCAGAGTAAGATCTGTCCAAACAGGTCAAAACCATCTTCCATTGTGACTCCATATTTACTTTAATATGAACCACAAATTGGCTATAATACCTCAAATAACTGGTGTTTTTTTTTTTGCTTAAGAACAAATGTTAATAAGATGAGATAAACTTATTCACAAAGAGCCTGAAAAATTGTGATGTTTCTCTGTGTGTATGAGAGAGGGAAGGAGAGAGAGAGAAAGAGAAAGAGAGAGAGAAAGAGAAAGAAACAGAGATTGAAACAGAGAGTGTGTGTGTGAGTATGTGTGTGTGTGTTTGTGTGATACCTTGGTTGTTAGGTTTCTGAGTGAGTTTAAACTCAGTTTTGTGAACTTGGATATAATTGTGCAGATGCCTGTCGCTTACAGCTGTTCGTGCTTTCTAAACTGCTAATAAGAAATTGCCAAGGAGTGCATTCTGGAAATTTAAAGAACGCATTCTTAACCCTTCTTTAGTCAAGAATGTAGTTTTGCTTAAATTCTATGAAAAAACAATGCAGAGACTTCCCATAAAAGAAATAACGTGGCTTCCATATGAGCCATCAATTCACTTTTAGGTCCAGTGGAGATAAGTCCTAGATATAAGGCTTGAGAAACAACTGTGTAGCCTGTGTACTTCATTAAGAAACAGCAGGGTTGAGGGACCACACACGTACACAAAACATTCAGTTGTAAAAGTCAGGTTATTATTTATCTGTCTAGTACTATACTGTTAAAATAGAAATAATAGCTTTCAGATGTGTTTCTAAAAGCCAGTTCATTAGAAGAGTTTCATTTTGTCAGCAAAAAGTAACTGACACTTGCACAGCAATAGCTATCAAGTATGATTATGATAGCAATAAACACAATATATTTTTGAGGACAGCACATTCCTTACATGTGGCTGTTCTGGGTTTGATCCCCAGAATCCTATATAGTCTACCAAATACTACCAGAAATGATATCTGAGTGTAGACTCAGGAATAAATCATGAGCATTGCTGTTTGTAACCCAAAAAATAAAATATCCAAAAAGAATTGAAAATGTAGCTTATTCATTTCTTCATAAAAGTGTAAGCAACCAATGTGTTTATCAACCAATAATTAAATAAAATATTACTTGAGTTTAATATATCTAAATATTACTTCAGTTTAAAATATCTAGAGTTTTAAAAATGTGTGAGGTTCAACTGCATTAGAAGAATAGATGAGTCTTAGAAGCACTTTGTTTATGAAAAAATACAAAGATATTTTATAAAAATCAAGAAAACAACCACAAAGTACTAATACATTTTCAGAATCAATTGATCACTTGATAACTTGACATACCGTTACTCATCGATTTGTTCAAGCGGGTGCCAGTAATGACTCCATTCATTCGTGACACGTGCTAGTGTAGCCCAATGGCTTCTAATCGTTCTAGGAACACAAAGAGCCTCAAACCGATCATTCAGGTTCTTGATGAAGATGTCTGACCATCTCATAGCTGGGCAGCCATGCGATCTTTTGATGTCCCATGGAATCCAGTCGGTAACAACTCTAGTCCAGTGCTCATCTCCAAATCTCATTACATGTCCAGCCCATCTAATTTTTCTAAGCCTTGGCAAACTAGACAGCGTCCCTGATTCTTGACTGCTGACAGAATTTGGAACACCGAATTCTTTCTCTCACTTGAGTGAAGCGTAATACTCCAAGCATAGCTTTTTCGATCCATTTTGGTAGACCCTAATAGTGTTCTCATCCTGTTTTTGGAGGGCCCAGGTCTCTGAGGAGTATGTTAACACAGGAGGAACTGTGGAATCAAAGAGATGGGCCAGGAGCCGGAGGTTCTTCGTCTGCTTAGTTATTTCTTCAACGATCTTGAAGGTGTTCCAAGTCGCTCTTTTCCTCCTGTGCAACTCAGGTGCCAGGTCATTCATCATGTTGACTTCTTGACCTAGGTACACAACTGTTGCATTCGGAGATGTTCGATCCATTGAGAGCGAATGGAACGTCAGGAACAAGACTGTTCCTCATAAACATTGTCTTCGTGAGATTCAGCTGGAGTCTGACCTTTCCACACTCATGGTCAAAGTTGGCCAGCATTTGTGCTGCTTGACTAATGTTTCGTGTTATTAGAACGATGTCATCAGCAAAGTGGAGGTGATGTAGTTGCCGACGGTCTACCTTCATTCCCATTTCTTCCCATTCCAGTTGTCGCATAACGTTCTTGAGGGTGGCACTGAAGAGTTTCGGTGAAATAGTATCACCCTGCTGAACCCCTCTCTTAAAATGGATAATTACTTCTTTGTAGAATGGTGAGATCCTGGTAATTAATCTGTAATACAGCTCATGGAGGATCCTGATGTATTGCATTTGAACCCCCTATTTGTCTAGGGTTTCTATTACTGCTTCCGTCTCAACAGAATCAAAGGCCTTCTTTAAAACAATGAACATTAGACAGAGCAGCATCTTGAACTCCCAAGAAAACTCAATAAGCTTGGTTACCATGTGCATATGGTCAATCGTGTCAAATTCTTTTCGGAACCCAGCTTGCTCCCATGGTTGTTCTTCATCTAGAGTTCTGCCTATCCTATTCAGGATGACTCAAGTGAAAAGCTTGTAGATGGCAGAAAATATGCAGATCAGGAAATAGCTGGGACGGAATCTTGCATTTAGACAGGTAGCATTTGAAGAGCCGAGTCAGTGTTTTGATGAGTACTGACGGCAGAATCTTCAGGTGTTCATGTCTGACCTTGTCTGGACCAGGTGCTGTTGGCTTCTTTACCAACGAAATGGCATGTCAGTCTTCGAAGGGAGAATATTGGGAACGACATATCCATCCTGCAGAATTTGATATGTGGGCAGGTAGACGTGGCTATCGAAGACATCCAAGTAGAAGTCATGGATAATCTTCTCCGTTGAACTTCTGGAAGATGTGATAGATCCATCAGGACATCAGAGGGCAGTCATCTTGGTCTTGTAGTTGGCAAAGGACAGGCAGGTGTTGTGAATGCTTTTCCTGGCTTGTGCTGCATCTGCCAGAATTGCTGCTCTTCTCTCTTTGAGGTCTTCCTTTATCACTTCTCTGAACTGCTTGGTGAGCTCGGACATTTGCTTGTGGTTGCCTGAGGCTTGTGCCAAGCCACAGTGGTGAGTAATATCAAGAGTTTTCGAAGACAGGTGTTTTTTTGTGGCTATCTATCTCTTGGTGTTCCTTGCACAATCATGGAGTTGCTGAACCAGTCGATTGTATTCCTTGTCAATGTTATCAATGACAGCATCTTCCCATGTTGCTGCAATAGTGCCAAAAGAGCTCCCAGTTGGTGGTCATTCTGGGACTTCTCATCTTAAATTTTTCAGCCCTTTCTCTCCACTCCATGAAGTAAAATTTTGCACAAAATGAGACAGTGGTCCAATCCCAGGCTCAAAAGACCTGGGAACAGAGATCCTCTGCCTGCTTCCACCAACCACAGGTGACCGAAGGATTAAAACCAGGACTCCCACCCTACCCTGCCCTGTCTACTTCCACCAACAACCAGAGACCCAGAAATTACATATAGAAGACCAACCCTACTGGTACCAGATAAATACCTCTCCAGCAGACCTCTCATACTTCTACTTCTACTACCTCCACTACCCAGCTGCTGCCATGCTCCAGGACACTTTGCAGACCATTGAGGCTGTTAAACAGCTGTATGATACATCATAACACTTAATACCCATGTTCTAGGATTGCCACAACATATTTGCTAGGGTTCAAATATGGTAAGAAACATGGGAACAACTGCAAGGGAAATTAGAGATCACCCTAAAAGCCTCTATCCCTCTGGAGAGCCTGGCAAGCTACCAAGAGTATTGCACATGCACGGCAGAGCCTGGCAAGCTATCGGTGACTTTTTTGATATGCCAAAACCAGTAAATACAATGGGTCTCATTCCTCTGACCCTTAACGGCAGCGTTAAGATGGATGAGGAAGGAGAGGCTGATAAAATCTCGAGGCCGAACTATACTGCCAAAACAAAGAATGACAAAAATGACTGTCTGTACTTTCAATGCATGTGTGCAGGCATTGGATGCATCCATCGAGGACCTGATGGTACAAGTGTGAAAGATCAAGTACAACATCATTGGTCTGACCAAGATGAGAAGGCATCAATCATATCATGCCATTTTTGACACAGGAGAAGAATTCTTCCTTGGAACATGCGACAAAAGAGACGTCAGCGGTGTTGGTGTCCTTGTCAATACTTAACTTGGCCATGAGCATTGATTCATTCAAATGCCTATCAACCCGAATCGGATGATTACACTTGAATAGATGTGATTCACTGCTGGCACTTTCTATCTTCATTTTCTATGCACCAACATCCAATTATGATGAAGGAGAAATTAAGAAGTCTATGTGGAGCTGGAGAAGTTTCATAAAGAAGACCATACCTTCTACAAGATCACTGTTGGTGATTTTAATGCCAAGATAGGACCGAGAAGATAAGCCAAAGGAATCCACACCAGGACCCATGGCCTAGAATGGAACGAACAGGGTGAGAGACTGTCACGTTGACCAAGACCATCCATGTTAACTTACAGTTCCAGAAGGCCGAATCTAAATGCTGGACACGGAAGTTTCCCCATGGACCGTTCCACAATGAAATTGACCACATTATATTCAATTGACGGTTTTGCCTGACCGATGTCCCTGTTGTCCCAAAATTCCAAACGGGATCAGATCACCATCTCCTTTTGAGAATCTATAAGGGAAAAATGAAATTAAGAGCTTACTTTAAATGAGGAATAAGGGGGCCGCAACAATAGTGCAAAGAGGGTATGTTGCATTAAAACTACCCAGCTTGATTTTTGACCAAATGGGACAGTCATTTGGTCCCTCAGAATTTCCAGGTATAGGTCCTGAGTGCAAGGCCATGAGCAACCAATGAACATCGATCAATGTGGCCCAAAAGTCAAAATAAATTAATGAGGAAATTAGAGGTAGAGTTAAGAAAAAAATTGAGTGTCAAACACTTTTAACTTTGAGTTTAATAGTGATTTCCTTACTACACTAAACTTTGTACTTTACATACATAAAAATATTGGATTTTACTTTAATTCACATTTTTATAGTCAGAAAATTAACAATATGTAGTGCAGTGATTTGATGCCATTGAAGAGGAAAAGTAAATGAGAGGGGGATTGACTCTTCAAGCTAAAAGTATCATTACTAAACTTAGTGAATAAATATTTCATAAATAACTTACAGAGTAATACATGGACCACATCTTCCCTTGATGCATAAATTTCAAAATATATGTTCAATTCATAAAAAATCCCATAAAACTCAGTCTTAATTTCAATATTTGGTGAGAAATAAATATTATAATTTACTAGAGGAGAAACTATCAACATAAATAGGCCCCTCCCATTGATCATCGATTTGCTCGAGCGGGCCCAGTAACGTCTCCATTGGAGACTTTGTTGTTACTGTGTCTGGCATATCGAATACTCTTGGTAGCTTGCCGGGCTCTCCGAGAGGGGCGGAGGAATCGAACTCGGGTCGGCCATGTTGGCTGCATGCAAGGCAAACGCCCTACCCGCTGTGCTATCGCTCCAACTCCAACATAAATAGGATGTTGAGAAAATAAAAATTTAAATAACCCTTGGATCAATATATGATGATGTCTATGGAAAAATAATTGAGCTACAAGTTAATCAAGCTCTAAACTTAGTAAAAACTGGTATGAGGGTCAGCAAGAGAATACAGCAGGTAAGGAGCTCTCATTGTATATAGCTGACAAGGGTTCAATGCCTAGTACTCCTTAGGGTTCCCTGAGTATTTCCAGAAGTGAATTCTGAGAACAGAGCCAGGAGTGCTGGGTGTTCCCCACACACAAAAAAAATCCCTAATATTCTCAATGAAATCTGAGGTCTATAAAATTAATTATCTTTTGGAGGGTGCACAGATATTCGTACAGAGATACAGCCATATAATGCAACTTCTAGTCCTTATTTATGAAGTCTTCAAGGTGAATAATGGCCAGCTTTGAGAATTAATTTCAGCATAGAGTCTACTATAAGGGAGTTCCAATAAAAGTTGCTTAGCCTATTACTAATTTTAGTACTTGGTGAAACTAATATAGACTAAAATAATTATACTTTTATTTTTAACTGAGATTTTAATAAATATAGCTTTTATTTATTTAAATTAATCTAAGCACCTTTATTTACTATACTAATAACGATGTTTCTGAAATATAGTGTTGCTACACCATAACCACCAGGAGAGTATCAGTATCCTTGTACCACTGTCTAGGTCCCCTCTCAATTTTGTCCCCCACATTTAGCAAGTTGAGTTCTGTAAGTAGACTCTTAAAGTCTATTATAGTTGGTCATGGTTTATTAATCACTTAACTTCCCGTTAGTCGTCAATTTGCTCGAGTGAGCGCCAGTAACGTCTCCATTTGTCCCTGTCCCGTGCTAGTGTAGCCCAATGGCATCTGTTCGCTCTGGGATCATGAAGAGCCTCAAACCGATCGTTCATGATATTCACTAAGAAGTCTGACCATCTGGTAGGTGGGCGGCCACGTGGTCTTTTGACATCCCATGGAATCCAGTCAGTAATAGCTCTAGTCCAGCGGTGGTCTTTAAATCTCATTACGTGACCAGCCCATCTGATTTTTGACACCTTGGCAAATGAGACAGCGTCCCTGATTCTTGATCGTCGACAGATGTTGGAATTCCAGATTTTTTCTCTCATTTGAGTGAAACGTGATATTCCAAGCATAGCTCTTTCTATTTTTCTTTGGGAGACCTGAATAGCATTCTCATCCTGTTTGTATAGGGCCCAGGTCTCTGAGGCATATGTTAATGCAGGAAGAATAGTGGAATCAAAGAGATGTGCCCAGAGCCGGAGGTTCTTCGTCCTCTTAGCTATTTCTTCGACGTTCTTGAAGGCGTTCCAAGCCGCTCTCTTCCTCCTGTGCAGCTCGGATACCAGGTCATTTGTCATGTTGACTTCTCGACCTAGGTAAACATAGCTGTTGCATTCGGAGATGGTCATTTCATTGAGAGCGAATGGGGCATCAGGAACGAGGCTGTTTCTCATAAACATTGTCTTCGTAAGATTCAGCTGTAGTCCTACCTTTCCACACTCACGGTCAAAGTCGGCCAGCATTTGTACCGCTTGGCTGATGTTTGGTGTTATTAAAACAATGTCATCAGCAAAGCGGAGGTGGTGTAATTGCCGACCATCTGTCTTCACTCCCATTTCTTCCCATTCCAGTCAACGCATGATGTTCTTGAGGGTGGCACTGAAGAGTTTCGGTGAAATGGTATCACCCTGCCGAACCCCTCTCCTGACATCAACGATCACTTCTTTATAAAATGGTGAGATCCTGGTACTGAATCCACAATACAGCTCACGGAGGATCTTGATGTATTGGGCTTGAATGCCCTGATTGGCTAGGGCTTCAATGACTGCTTCCGTCTCAACAGAATCAAAGGCCTTCTTTAAATCAATGAACGTTAGACAGAGCGGCATCTTGAACTCCCGAGAAACCTCAATGAGCTTGGTTATCGTGTGGATATGGTCGATGGTGCTGAATCCATTGTGGAACCCCGTTTGCTCGCATGGTTGTCCTTCATCTAGTGTTCTGCCAATCCTATTTAGGATGACTCAAGTGAAAAACTTGTAGATGACAGACAATAGGCAGATCCGGCGATAGTTGCCAATGTCATGGATGTCTCCCTTCTTGAACAGTAGTACGGTCCTGCTGGTTTTCCATTGGGACAGAACCTTGCATTCAGACAGTTAGCGAGTGAAGAGCCGAGCCAGTGTATTGATGAGTACTGACGGCAGGTTCTTCAGGTGTTCAGGTCTGACCTTGTCTGGGCCGGGTGCTGTTTGTTTCTTTACCAACAAAATGGCGTGTCGGATTTCAGAAGGGAGAACATTGGGAACGACATATCCATCCTGTGGAATTTGGTATGTCGGCAAGTGGACATGGCTATCGAAGAGATTTGAGTAGAAGTCATGGATAATCTTCTCCATTGTCGTTCTGGAGGATGTGATGGATCCATCAGGACGTCGGAGGGCAGTCATCTTGGTCTTGTAGTTGCCGAAGGACAGGCGAGCGTAACGAATACTTTTCCCAGCTTCTGCCGCACCTACCAGTACTTCTGCTCTTCTCTCTTTGAGGTCTTCCTTGATCGCATCTCTGCACTGCTTTGCGAGCTTGGATGTTAGCTTGCGGTTGCCTGAGGCATGTGCCAAACCACGCTGGCGAATTAGCTCAAGAGTTTTCGAAGACAGGCTTTTTTTTTTTTTTTGTGGCTATATCTCTCTTGGCGTTCCTTGCACATTCATGGCGGTTCTGAACCAGTCGATCGTATTCCTCGTCAATGTTGTCAACAATGGCATCTTCCCATGTTGCCGCAATAGTGCCAAAGAGTTCCCAGTTGGTGTTCGTTCTGGGAGTTCTCTTTTTGAACTTTGCAGCCCTTTCTCCCTGCTCTGTGAAGTAGAATTTTGCACAAAGCAGACGGTGGTCCGATCCCGTTCGAAATTTTGGGACAACAGCGACATCGGTCAGGCAAAACCGTCGATTGAATGTGATGTGGTCTATTTCGTTGTGGAATCGTCCACCGGTAGGCTCCCATGTCCAACGTTTTGATTCTGCCTTCTGGAACTATGAGTTACCATGGATGATCTTGGTCGACATGATGAACTCAGACAGTCTCTCACCCTGTTCATTCCATTCTAGGCCATGGGTCCCAATGTGAATTTCTTCAGCTGATCTTCTCGGTTCTATCTTGGCATTAAAATCAGCCACAATGATCTTGTAGATGGTGTGGTCTTCTTTATAGAACTTCTCCAGCTCCATGTAGAACTTCTTGATTTCTCTTTCATCATAATGAGATGTTGGTGTGTAGACAAAGAAGATAGAAACTGCAGGCAGTGAACCACATCTATTCAAATGTAAACGTCCGATTCTGGTTGTTAGGCATTCGAATGAATCAATGCTCTTGGCCAAGTTTGTGTTGACACCGAAGCCTCCGACACCTCTTTTATTGCATGTTCCGAGGAACAATTCTTCTCCAGTGTCGAAAACGGCATGGTGAGATTCGTGCCTTCTTGTCTCGGTCAGACCAATGATGTACTTGATCATTCGCGCTTGTACCATCAGGTCCTCGATGGATGCTTCTGATGCTAGCATACATGCATTGAAAATACAGACGATCATTTTTGTCTTCCTTCGTTGTGGCAGCCTAGTTCGGCCTTGAGATTTTGTCAGCCTCTCCTTTCTCATCCTTCTCAGTGCTGCCATGTCGGTGAAACCTTCAGGGTCAGGTGAATGAGACCAGTTGTAGTTACTGGTTTTTGCATATCGAATACACAATGGATAGCTTGCCAGGCTCTTCTGTGTGTGCGGAATACTCTCGGTAGCTTGCCAGTCTTTCCGAGAGGGATAGAGGCTTTTGGGGCGACCTCTAATCGCCCTTGTACGTGTTACCATATTTGAACCCTATCAAATATGGTATGACAATTCCTGAAGATGGGTATTTAATGTCTTATGATGTGTCGTGCAGCCGCAAAGCGGCCGCGCAGGTCCGGAAAGCATCCTGAAGTGTGACGACGGCTGGGTAGTGGAGGTAGTGTCGAGGTCGTGTCCTCGACACCACCTCCATTGTTCATTATCTTACTTTTTTCATACTCAGTAGATGAGAAAGATTTTGGCATTTGTCCTTCCCTCATACATTTTACTTTGCATGATACCTTCTAAATCCACCCAGTTTCAGTAAACTGTAGGATTTCATCTACTCTTATAACTGAGCAGTATTCCATTTTGTATATATAACACAGCTTCATTTTCCATTCATCTATTCTTAGTCAGTTGAGTTGTTTCTAGATTTTGGCTATGATGAATAGAGCAGCAACACACATAGGAGTACTAATATGTTTTTTAGATGAGTGTTTTAGTGCTCTGTGCTAGATACTAAAGCGAGTTGTTCGATTCTATGGAGGCTTAACTGTTAAGTTTTGGAGAAGTTTCCATACTGTTTCCCATAGATGCTGAACCATATAGTATTCCCATCAACATTGAGAAGATGAGTAAGGTAAATAAATCATAGTTATTGTATGAATGTGACAGAATAAATTGATGAATGTGTTGAATTATATTGAATTGTCTATCAGAATACATAATTCTGCCCTATGTCATGATTATTCTAGAAACTATGTCTAGATTATTCTGGGCATCTCACAGCAGTAAATAAATGTTTATATTTGTATGTGTGTGTTTGTGCATGTCTATTTTCTAGTTTGGATAGGATTTAAATCCTATTAAGCAACTGAAATTCACAAACTTGCTAGCCTAAACCTTCTAGATACTGTTTCCCGATGTATGCCTATTTTTGTTTCCTTTTCAAGAGTACTGCTCTACCAATACAGCTTAGGTTAAAAGAGAAACTCTGACAAAGACAGCAAGGGAGGACATGTGAGAGGGAAACATTTTTGCAAGTCAGTGGATCAGTTTCATCTTCTGAGTTAAGATACAGTTATGTACTTTATTTTAAACTTAAAAAGTCTGACCCAGAGTGACAGTGTGCTTGCCTTGCTGACTCAGGTTTGATACCTACGTACTCTACACGGTCCCTCAATCACAGTCAAGAGTGATCCCTGAGAATAACCAATGTGGCAAAAAAAGAAAAAATAAAGAGTAAAAGAAATATTTGCACTCAGTTCACTTTGCAATATAGATTGTGGTATTGATATAGTTTTCCAAGGCATAATAGTTATAACTACCTTTGCTTTTAATTTTAAAAAAAGTCTTTTTTAATTATTCAAATTTAAATCTTCAAAATATATTTGAAAGGAAAATGATTCTCACTCAAAGTGAATAATAATTATTTAACATTTGTTATTTATAAATTAGAACTGTTTTAAATAAAAAATTCCAGATGTCATAATCATAAATATAAGAATACATTTAGTGTTAAAGCATAGATTTTTATTAAGAGTGACTGACAAAATGAGGACCGGGAGCTAACATTTATTGAGCACAAAATACATGTTAGCTATTCCCAAATTGATTTTTTTCACGAATTATCTCAACAGATATTTGTATAATTTATTATTGTACAACAAATTTATTATGAGCAACTGAACCAATGAGATTCAGAAAAAGTAAACAACATACCCATTGTTAAAGAAAAAGGAATTTTTACAATCAACAACGTTTAAATGTTCTTATTCCAATGTAGACACAGTAATGAGATAGATGCATGATGTACAATAAGATAGATGTATAAATTAAGTTCACATTTTTCTTTCTTTTAGATTATATGAATCATTTTGTTTTAAAGGAAACAACATGGTAGAACTATTTCTATCCAATAATAGATTCATATAAATATTTTTATCACATTTTCTCACAAATGGGTAGCAAAGAATGAGGGATGAGAGAACGTGTGTGTGTGTGTGTGTGTGTGTGTGTGTATTTGTGGAAATAGGTGAACGATATAATGTGTAATAACAAGAGCAATTGAAGTATTTAATAACATAGGTAATTGAGAGTTATACATTAGTAGTTTGTTATAAAATAATTAACACAAAGCCAAACTATCTTTGTATAATTATTGTTAAATACCAGACATCCATAAAAACTCACAAGTCATGACTCTCACGTGAGAAAAATGAGTAGAGATCAAATAAATATAAAAAATAAAATTAATGGTCAGAAAATAAATACCTAGGGTCAAAGCAGTAGCTAGTGCCAACCTAATCCAGGTTTAATTCCTGATTTCCTAAATGGTCATCTGAGCACTGCCAGAAGTAATTTCTGAGTGCAGAGGCATGGGCACTGCCATGTGTCGCCCAAGAACAAAAAAGAAGAAAAATGAAAAATATATTCCCAAGCAAGCTATACACAACTAAGGAGCTGTTCAAAAAAAAGGGGGGGGTTCATTTTACATATAGAGATCAGCATTTATTTCACTTTGTTTAATCAGTAGGTAGAGATTAAAGCTAGAACAAATTTGAGTTGATTTAAAATATTATAAGAGTCACTGAAGGACAAGGGTTACTAAAGTCAACAAAAATAATGCTGATTAAAATGCGTTGCATAATGTTTGAGAAAACATAGCAATGGTCATGTGATTTACCACAAATAGTGTTTAAATTTAAATTTAAAGATATGTAAAACAGGAGGACAATGCACACTGATCCAAAATTAGATTTTTATAGAAGAGGGTAAGATAATAGAGAATTCTGACAAGTTTACAAACAACCAAATTACAGACTGGTTACAGTGGCTAGTAGCCTTGCGAGCTTCATTTGATTCTTGCTATGGACTTAATACAAAGACCAGTACATATCTGGCACTTCATAAAAGTGCTTAAAATAAAAAGAAAAAAATCAATCCAAAATTTAAAAGAATATAAGACTGAATACAGTTCTTTGTGATAGATTGCCAATATATGCTTCCTACTAAAATCCCAAACAAAATAAAACCATTAATAGAGACATTCCATTCATGAACAAAAATTCTATTTACATATGCTCCTAATTTTTCTATATGTGTCTTATTTAGTGTTCTGAGAAAATAGTCAGAAATACTCATAAGTATAGTAGCTGCAATAGTACTATTGGTATAAATCATATTTGATTAAAAATTTCGATATGAGCCTGCCTGACATGCTTACTTAATCTTTAAATATTTTCACAATATAATCAAAATAAAATTATCTATTTTTTGCTTTTTCTTTGTTTGATTAATTTTGCAAAGATACTTTAAAATATTTGTGATGTTATCTAATATCAGTTCATCTTCAAACTTTGAGTCAGGTAATTTTCCTCAACTACATTAAGATGGGTGATAATTATGCTAGATATCATACATCATATGTACCTCTAAAAACAGAGAGGAGGTCACACCCACCACCTGGCCCCCTGGCGCCATGTAATCCCATCAACGGCCAAGACTCAGAGACTACAAAATGCAGATCCCGGACGAGACCAGTGCAGTCAGTGTCCTGCCCCTGCACCTGGCTCTTCCTCGCCGGGGTCCCTTGGAGGGGAGGGGGTTGAGCTTTCCTCCCCACCCCGACCAGGGCTCCGGCAGCCAAAGACCTCCAGGACCAGCCACCACTACAAAATGCAGATCCCGGAACCGCGCGGCCGCATTCGCGGCCACGCGACATCTTATCGGAACATCTTTTTATGATTTCTCATTATCTCATTCCTACTCTGGACAAATTGCAGGCTATCGAATATAGCCTGCCCACAGGGCAGAGTCTGGCAAACTCCCCGTGGCGCACCAAATATGCCAAATACCAGTAACAATGATGGGTCTCATTCTCCTAAAGAGCCTTGAATATAATCTCAGGGCTAGGATGAAAGAAACGTTACTGGGGCCTGCTCGAGGCAATCGACGAATAACAGGATGATGAATGAATGAATGAACGAATATACCTCTAAAAATTACTATATTTACATTGATTTTCAGCTAAATACCCATAATCTTCAAGTCCTTCGCTTACCTAAAATCAAAGACTCACAACTCTACTACAGAGGATACTACCTCTCTACATAGTGATTTGTCAATATGTAGAATGAGGAAGACTCAGTGTAAATGACTTACCTAAAGTTCCATGGCTAAAAAAAAAAATCGTATAGCATATATTTAACCACATCTAAATTTCAGCACTAGTGCTATGCTAAATTAACTTCAATTTTTAAAATAATTGAAATTAGTTGCTATTATGAGTTAATGACTTTAAAGCAACATTTTAAAAATAACATTACAGTTGATCTTAAAGCTATTTGTCAGTATCAGAGAGAAAAAGAAAACACAATTATAGATTAGTAACTATCTTATGAAAAGTGCTCTGAAAAAGTAGTCATGAATATAGGCTCTCTGGGATCTGAGTGTTTATGGTCAGCATGGTACCCCGAATATTATTCCTGCTTCCAGAGGAACCATCAAGGTGACAGACAACATACATCGCAGGATCTCCTTATATGACACAGATCTCTCTCATAATATCCAGTTGTATACTGGTAAACATGAGGACCAAGTTGTCTCCTTCCACTTTATAATCATACCCATTCATCTATACCTTCAATTATGGTACCAGTATTGCCCTCATTGACCACATTGTCAAGCACATTTTCTGGTATGTGAATGAGTTTGGCTAGAGCAATTGGTGGTAAACCTAATGGTTCACTTGGACTCAGAAAAGTAGAAACACTAGAGCTTTAGGAACCCTACCTTGGAGTGCTTGAAGTTCTTCATCTATGATGTATTCCAAGCATCTGTGACATCCTTTCCCCACTCATCAAACACACTAAGAACCTCCTGTCCTCAACTTCCTCTATCCCTGACCCCCATAAGAAGAGAGTGCTCAGGAAGCTCTACCTTGTAATGAACCATATAAAGTACACTGAACCCCACCAAAAATCCATCAGTTTCAAAGGAAAACAATGTTTCTCTTATTCTGTTACAATGGAAATATATGCAGCCATTGGACACTGCATCTCCGTGTTAAATTTCACATTGTACAAAGTCCAATTTAGTACTGTATTGACCCCATTCCCTTGTTGATGCTAGGAATACAGAACTTAATACTCTTTGGGTCATACTCATGAAAGTACGATGGCATTAAAAGAAACGCTGCTGAATTCAATGTCAAAGTGGTAAGCTACTTCATATGAATAGCTTGGGTTCTGTTCAACTGGTATTAAGAATCTTTTTTCCCTCCTTTAAAAATGTAAAAGTCCTGCTGAGCTTCTTTTTTTTCCTTTTTTTAAAATTTTTTCTTATTAGTGAAACACCATGAGGTACAGTTGTAGATTTACAATTTTTTGTGCTTTGGTTTGATTATACAATGATCAGATACCCATCCCTCCACCAGTGCCCATTTTCCACCACCATGGATAATATCCCCCCCACCCCCATCCCCCCATCCCCCCTGCCTCTGTGGCAGGGCAATCCCCTGTGTTCTCTCTCTCCTTTTGGGTGTTGGGGTCTGCAAAATAGGCATTGAGTGGCAAACATGTTCAGTCCATAGTCTACTTTCGACATGCATCTCCCCTCCTGGGAGGATCCTCCAAACACCCTTTATTTGCTGTTCCCTTCTCTATCTGAGCTGCCCTTTCCTCTAGAATGCCCGACTGGCCACTAAGCTATGGAGTAATCCTCCTGTTGCTGATCTCAGCTATTCTTGGGTATTAATCTCATATTTTGTTACTTTATACCCCCCAGATGAATGCAATTTTTCTATGTCTATCCCTCTCTTTCTGACTCATTTCGCTTAGCATGATACTTTCCATGTTGTACCACTTGTATGTAAATTTCATGACTTCATCTTTTCTAACAGCTACATAGTACGCCATTGTGTAGATGTACCAAAGTTTCTTTAACCAGTCATCTGTTCTTGGGCATTCAGGTTTCTTCCAGTTTCTGGCTATTGTAAAGAGTGCTGCAATGAACAAACAAGTGCAGATGTCACTTCGACTATACATTTTTGCCTCTCTGGGATATATTCCCAGGAGTGGTATTGCTGGGTCAAATGGGAGCTCAATTTCTAATTTTTTGAGAATCGTCCATACTGTTTTCCAGAAGGGCTGAACCAGTCGACATTCCCACCAACAGTGAAGGAGTGTCCCTTTCTTGCCACATGTGCGCCAGCATAGGTTGCTTTTGTTCTTTTGAATGTGGGCCAGTCTCTGAGGTGAGAGATGGTATCTCCTTGAGGTTTTGATCTGCATCTCCCTGATGATTAATGATGTAGAGCATTTTCTCATGTGTTTTTTTGCCATTCGGATTTCTTCTTTGAGAAAGTTTCTGTTCATTTCATTGCCCCATTTTTGGATGGGGTTCGATGTTTTCTTCTTGTGGAGTTTAACCAGTATTTTGTATATCCTGGATATCAACCCCTTGTCAGATGTGTAATTGGCGAATATTCTTTCCCATTGTGTAGACTGTCTTTCTATTTTGGTCACTGTTTCTTTGGAGGTGCAGAAGCTTCTTAGTTTAAGATAGTGCCATTTATCTATCTCTGTTTTCACTTGCTCAGTCAGTGGCGTGGCATCTTTGAAGATACCATTAGCTTCAATGTCATGGAGAGTTTTGCCGACTTTGTTTTCAATGTACCTTAAGGTTTCTGATCTGATGTTGAGGTCTTTAATCCATTTTGATCTTACTTTTGTACATGGTGTCAGGCAGAGTTCTGAGCCCATTTTTTTGCATGTAGCCTTCCAGTGATGCCAGCACAATTTGTTAAAGAGGCTTTCCTTACTCCACTTCACATTACTTGCACCTTTATCAAAGATTAGATGATTATATGATTGAGCGGAGATGTCAGTGTATTCAACCCTGTTCCATTGGTCTGCAGTTCTGCCTTTGTTTCAGTACCATGCTGTTTTAATAGTTACTGCTTTGTAGTACAGTTTGAAGTTCGGGAGGTTGATTCCTGCCATTTTCTTTTTCCCAAGAATTGCTTTAGCTATTCGTGGGGGCTTATTGTTCCATATAAATTTCAGGAGTGTTTGCTCCATTTCTTTGAAGAATGTCATGGGTATCCTTATAGGGATTGCATTGAATTTATACAATGCTTTTGGTAGTATTGCCATTTTGACAATGTTAAGTCTCCCGACCCATGAGCAGGGGATATCTTTCCATTTCCTGAAGTAGCGTTTTGTAGTTTTCTTTGTAGAGGTCGTTTATTTCCTTAGTTAAGCTGATTCCTAAGTACTTGATTTTCTGGGGCACAATTGTGAACGGGATTGTTTTATTCATGTTTCTTTCTTCTCTCTCACTGTTTGCATGTAGGAAAGCCATGGACTTTTGGGTATTGATTTTATAGCCTGCAACTTTACTATACGAGTCTATTGTTTCTAGGAGTTTTTTGGTGGAGGTTATGGGTTCTCTAAGTATAGTATCATATCATCTGCAAATAGTGAGAGCTTGATTTCTTCCTTTCCTACCTGAATGCCCTTAATATCTTTTTCTTGCCTAATCTCTATTGCAAGTACTTCCAGTACTATATTGAACAGCAGTGGAGAGAGTGGGCATCCTTGTCTCGTCCCTGATCTTAGAGGGAAGGCTATCAGTTTTTCCCCATTGAGGATGATGCTTGCTGTAGGCTTGTGGTACATGGCTTTAATTATGTTGAGGAAGGTCCCCTCTATACCCATTTTGGCAAGGGTTTTCATCATAAAGGGGTGCTGGATCTTGTCAAATGCTTTCTCTGCATCTATTGATATAAACATATGCTTTTTATCGTTTCTTTTGTTGATATAATGGATTATGTTGATTGATTTCTGAATGTTGAACCATCCTTGCATCCCTGGGATGAATCCTACTTGGTCATGGTGTATGATCTTTTTGATGAGTAGTTGGATTCTATTTGCTAGTAGTTTGTTGAGGATCTTTGCATCTGTGTGCATCAGGGATATCGGTCTGTAATTCTCTTTCTTTGTGATATCTCTGTCTGCTTTTGGTGTCAGTGTGATATTTGCTTCGTAGAAACTGTTTGGAAGTGTTTTTGATATTTCAATTTCGTGGAAAAGCTTAAAGAGGATTGGGAATAAGTCCTCTTTAAAGATTTGGAAGAATTCACTGGTGAATCCATCCGGGCCAGGACTTTTGTGCTTGGGGAGAATTTTTATTACCATTTCAATTTCCTTGATGGTGATAGGTCTGTTCAGGTATTCCAGGTCTTCTTGGTTCAGCCTTGGGAGTCTGTAGGAGTCTAGGAATTTATCCATTTCCTCGAGGTTTTGATGTTCCGTGGCATAAAGTTTCTCAATGTACTCCCGGAGGATCCTTTGAATTTCTGTAGTTTCTGTTGTAATGACCCCCTTTTCATTTCTGATTCGGTTTATTAGGGTTTTCTCTCTCCTTTTCTTTGTGAGTTTTGCTAGAGGCTTATCAATCTTGTTAATTTTCTCGAAGAACCAGCTCTAGTTTTCATTGATCTTTCGGATTGTTTTTTGGGTTTCCATCTCGTTAATCTCTGCTCTGAGTTTTATTATTTCCTTTCTCCTGTTTGGGTTGTGCTCCTTTTTTTGGTCCTTCTCCAAGCTCTTAAGCTGTGAGGTTAGGTTACTTATGTGTGCTCGCTCCTCCTTCCTGAGGAATGCTTGTAGAGCTATAAACTTTCCTCTTAACACAGCTTTTGCTGTGTCCCATAAGTTTTGGTAACTCGTGTTCTCATTTTCATTCGTTTCTAGGAATCTTTTGATTTCCTCTTTGATTTACTGTCTAAGCCACTCGTTGTTCAATAGAGCACTGTTTAATTTCCAGGTGTTTGATTTAGTTTTCTGTTTTTGTGTGTGATTTACTTCTAATTTCAGCGCATTATGGTCTGTGAAGATTGTTGATACAATCTCTATCTTCTTAATTTTATGGAGGCATGTGTTTTGGCTCGTCCTGCTGAGCTTCTGTTACGCATTTTGACATAAAGTTTTATAGCAGGATTTTAGGTGAGTAAATCTGATCTCCTAATTTTAAAGGCATATATATATACTGATCTCATATACTTTTACATATATATGTATATATATACATAACATTTTGTTGGGGCTATTGCTGATGTATATATATATATATATATATATATATACAGACATATATAACATTTTGTTGGGGCTATTCCTGATGTTGTTCAGAGGTTCTTCCTGGTTTTGTGTTCAGGACTGACTCTTGTTGGTTCTAATGGGAACCCTGTGTGATTCAAGGACTTGAACCAGGGTTGGATGCATGTAGAGCAAGTATTTATCTACTAGACTATCTTTTGCTCCCACTCTTTACCAGTTTTTGTTTCTGAGTCAGATGCTTCCTTAACCCCTGAAAATGTGTATTCAGTAATTTAATTATTATCTCAACTTGAATATCTAAACAACACTGCGCACAATACATGTCTAAGAATTGATATCTTCAGAACATTCCTTTTTCTGACTTGACACTCAGCACAGAACTTTTACCTTCCTTCTAATGTATTAAGTTATTTAATACATTAGAGTTATGAGGAGAAGCAGGACAAATAAGATAAATGGCAGCTGACTGATAGATACAGACTGATAATAAATGGACAGTGAGAGATAAAAATAGATAAGTAGATGATAGATATATAGATATGTAGATAGATATATAGATAGATATAGATATAGATAGATAGACACTAAGCATATCATTATAGAAAAGGGGTTAGAATATTAAAAAGTTGAAATGTTCCATCTATATGCTGGAATCCTACCAATGCATTAGAATAATTTAAGACTAAATTCAAGGCCAGAGATATAGTAAAGAGAATAGGGCATGCATAAACCTCATTTCAATACAGGGCACCTCATATTGTTGTCAGGACTTATCTCGGAGCAGCATCAGAAGTAACTCCTGGGTTCCTTCTGTGTATGGTCTCCAAACCCAAAAGAATAAAAAAGAATCCAAAAGTTCCAGAATTAGGGAATGATTTCATAAGTTTATATTTAGTAAAATGTTTGAAGAAACAGAAGACTAGAGAATTTTGAGTGCTGTGTTCAAAAACATACAAATAAACAAGAAAACAATTTAAAAAATGCTAAGGAGGGTCAATTTCCTCTCTTTGAACAACCCTCAGTTCTATCATAACCCATTGATTGAATAATACTCATAATTGTCGTCTTGTTTTACTGATATATCTTTTGAAAACATGAGTACAGACACTCCCAGAAGCATTCTGGTTATCTTTTAGCTCAATCAAATTGACACCTAAAATTAACCCTCAGGGTATTTGATTATTGTATAACTGAAACCCAAGCACAAAAATTTGTAAGTCTACAACTATACGTCATGGTGTCTCACTAATAAAAATTTAAAAAATATATATTATAAATTTTGTTGCTCTGGCCAAATATTAAAGTCATCTTTACTGTCTTTCCCTTTCTTCATCACAACTATCTGTAAGTCCCGTAAACAGAACTTCAGTAGGCTAAACCACTTACGTTTACTCAAATTTTAATCTTAGACTCTTCACTGGCTTAATTGACCTCCCTGGTTACCTTCATGTTCAGTATGTCTTTTAACAGAAAGTTCATCAGATCCTTTAATTTTCCTGAGAAAGAACAATAATTTGGGACAATTCAGAGAATCAATACAATGTTCTTTGGATGCTCTTCAATGGTGATTTTCAGGCAAGAGCAGTTGCCACCCAGGGTATATTTTGCAAACCTTTTCTGGTTGTCAGAATGGGGAGGAGGCTTAATTGTTCAGGACCAGCAGCTGCTGAGTAACCCAAAATTCATGTGGTGGTTCTCTCAACCAAGGATGATGTTGAGTAAATAATAATAGTGCAGAGGTTTTTAAAAATACCTGGTTTATATGAATGTTGTGATCAGGCTTTTGCCTAGAAATCTTCATTTAGCCATCATGAAACTCTAGTTCCACTGATGGTTGAGGGGCATCAGTAAAAATACAG
Organism: Sorex fumeus; assembly: GCF_029834395.1. Taxonomy (NCBI): domain Eukaryota; kingdom Metazoa; phylum Chordata; class Mammalia; order Eulipotyphla; family Soricidae; genus Sorex; species Sorex fumeus. The sequence goes on along the minus strand of NW_026606063.1, from coordinate 64,770,969 downwards.
TAATGGAATTAGAAAAAAAATGTAGAGGCAATGAGTTTCCAGGTTGGAGGGCAGCGTTGTCCTTAGAATAACTATCTTGTTACCATTGATACAAGACGCTTTCCTTCTAATAGACAAAGGAAGCAGAGAAGCAAAGTTTTATCAATTTGCTTACAAGTAGGTATCAATTTGATAAAAAAAAATTCCTTTCTGGCTGATCTCCTTTCTGACTGGTCCATCTTATCTGCAATCCTAAACCCGAGTAACTATCCAAGTGTCCTCAGAATTTTAGGAAGAAGGACATGTTAAGGACAACTGCTTCTGCTGAGAACAGCCACTGTTTTTGAATTTGTACATTCTACTCTTAATTTTTAGTGAAGTGATGATTTCACTTTCCTTTCACCTCAGCAGAATTTCTCTATTCCTATGACATATCAAACACCTTTCCTCCTGAGGGATATGGCTTTATTTCATTTCCTTTGTCAAGAATGCTCTCATCCAAAATAAGCACATTTTATTTTATTCCAGTGATTAAAATGACCTAAAAGCCACAGAAAAGTATTCAGAGGTTATTATGTCTGCTCCCTGTTTGCTAGGCAATGGAGTGCTGGGCATCCAACTTGGAACTTTATACATTCAAGACCTGGGCTGCAACCTCTTGAGTAATCTACAAGCATTAATAAGGCAATCTACCAGCATCAATAAGGCTATACTTGGCCTCTTTAAGAGAACTGTGGAAATCATAGTTCCTCCAGAAATCTGATAGATATCATCAAGATAGTAAAATAGGTCTTCATTAATATTAGGGCTGGAGCAATAGTACAGTGGGTAGGGCATTTGCCTTGCATGTGGTCAACTTGACTGACCTGAGTTCAATCCCTCCATCCCTCTCAAAGAGCCCGGCAAGCTACCCAGAGTATCTCGCCCACATTGCAAAGCTTGGCAAGCTACCGGTGGCATATTTGATATGCCAAACACAGTAACAATGAGTCTCACAATGGAGATATTACTGGGCCCGTTCGAGCAAATCGATGAACAATGGGAGGACAGTGCTACAGTGCTACAAGACCAACAAGGAAGACAGCAAGTTTAGAAACAACATTGAATATCCTTAAGCACTTGTATAAGGTCCAAGATTCACATGGACCAGAGAGACTAAGAAGCCACCAGTAAATATAAGGAAATTCCACAAATTGATGATATCTTAAAAAGACTGAAATCATAGAAACACAAGACAACTTGGTGGTTGCTAGAGGCAAAATTTGGATCAACTGGGATGAAGAAAATTCATAAAACTTATTATTACTTCCCAGCATAAGATGAATAAGCTTGGTGATGTGTAGTTTTAAAACTATCAAATCTTGAAATTTCTCTTCACAAGAAAAAAATGTAATGGTTAGGTAATAGATGTGATAAGCTCATAATCATTTTGCAATTATACATACAAAATATCTTTATGTTGTATGAACTTACGAATTCTCTTTGCAAAGTTAGAAATAAAATAATATTACAGCTCTTACCTTTTCATTCCAATCCTACTAATGGTGGAATCCCTGCTCCCACCAACCCAGGTATCAAGCCCAGAAGCCCCACCCTACCCTGACATACTTGCTTCCACAAGTCTCCAGGAACCCAGGGATCACACCCAGAAAATCCACCCTGCTGGTATCAGATAAATACCTAATTGGCCAACCTCCACTACCTTCACTACCCAGCCGCCACCATGATCCAGGCAGCTTTCCGGACCGCTTGACCCAACATAAGACACTTAATACCCATCTTCAAAGATTACCACACCATATTTGATGGGGTTCAAATATGGTTTGAACCATGGGAACACCTGCAAGGGCAATTAGAGGAGGCCCTAAAGGCCTCTATCCTTCTCAGAGAGCCTGGCAAGCTACCAAGAGTATCCCGTCTGCACAGCAGAGCATGGCAAGCTATCTGTGGTGTATTCTATATGACAAAAACAGTAAACACAATGGGTCTCATTCCCATGACTCTGAAAGATCCACCAATATGGCAGAATTAAGAAGGATGAGGAAGGAGAGGCTGATAAAATCTCAAGACCGAACCAGACTGCAAAAATGAATATGGACTAAAATGAGTGTTTGCCAATGTATGTACATTGGCATTGGATGAATTCATCAAGGACCTGATGGTACAAGCGCAAAAGATCAAGTACAACGTAATTGGTCTGACCGAGATGAGAAGGCATCAACCACATCACACTATTTTCAACATTGGAGAAGAAATGTTCCTCTGAACATGCAACAAAAGAGGCATTGTGGTGTCAGTGTTCTTGTAAACATGAACTTGTCCATGAGCATTGATTCATTTGAATGTCTAACAAGCCAGTGAGACAATTACACTTGAATAAATGTGGCTCACTGCCAACAGTTTCTATCTTCATTGTCTCTCCACTAACATCCAATTATGATAGAGAAGAAATCGAGAAGTTCTACATAGAGGTGGAGAAGTTCTATAAAGAAGACCCCACCTTCTACAAGATCATTGTCAGTGATTTTAATGCCAAGATAGGACCAAGAAGATCAGCCGAAGAAATCCACATCAGGACCCATGGCCTAGAATAGAATGAACAGGGTGAGAGACTGTCTGAGTTCATCATATCAACCAAGACCATCCATAGTAACTCAGTTCCAGAAGGCCGAATCTAAACGTTGAACAAGGGTGTCTCCCAGTGGACAGTTCAACAATGAAATTGACCACATTGTATTCAATTGATGGTTTTGCCTGACCAATGTCGCTATTATCCCAAAATTCCAAAAGGGATTGGACCACCATCTACTTCATGCAAAAGTCTTATTCAGGGAGCGGGGAAAAAGGGCTTCAAAGTTTTAGAAGAGAATTCCCACCAACTGGGAGCTCTTTGGGACTATTGTGGCAACATGGGAAGATGACGAAATTGACAACATTGACGAAGAATATGATTGACTGGTCAGCACCTCCATGATTGTGCAAGGAACGCCAAGGGAGAGATAGCCACAAAAAGACACCTGTCTTGGAAAACTCTCGAGTTCATTCTCCAACAAGGCTTGGTACGAGTCACAGGGAACTGCAAGTGAATGTCTGAGTTCGCAAAGCAGTGCAGAGAAGTGATAAAATAAGAGCTCGAAGAGAGAAGAGCAGCAGTGCGGAAGAAGCTTGGAAAAGCATTCACAACACCCAACTGTCCTTCGACAGTTACATGACCAAGATGACTGCCCTCTGACATACTGAAGGATCTATCACATCTTACAGAAGGGCAATGGAGAAAATTATCCATGACTTCTACTCAGATCACTTTGATAGCTACCTCCAGCTGCCCACGTACCAAATTCCACAGGATGAATATGAAATTTCCAATGTTCTCCCTTCTGAAATCCGACATGCCGTTTCGTTGGTAATGAAGCGAATATCATCCGGCCCAGATAAGGTCAGACCCAAACACCTGAAGAACCTGCCATCAGTCCTCATCAAATCACTGGCTCAACTCTTCACACGCTACCTGTCTGAATGCAAGGTTCCATCCCAATGGAAAACCAGCAGGACTGTACTACTGTACAAGATGGGAGACATCCATGACATTGGCAAATATTGCCCATTTGCCTGGTATCTGTTGTCTACAAGCTGATCACTCGAATCATCCTGAATAGGATTGGCAGAACACTAGATGAAGGACAACCATGCAAGCAAGCTGGGTTCTGAAAATTATTCGGCACAGTCAACCATATCCACATGGTAAACAAGCTCATTGAGTTTTCTCGGGAGTTCAAGATGCCGCTCTGTCTAATGTTCATTGATTTAAAGAAGGCCTTTGATTCTGTTGAGACAGAAGTGTGTAAACACAAAAAGGATGTGTAAATACAAAAGGGACAACAAGGAGATGGCTGCGGCCTATCTCTCCTGCTGCCCACGTTCTTAGGCCGTTTCCCCACTCCAGGGAGGTCTATGGCAATGGTCAGGCAAAGGAAGTAAACGAGGGCCAGGCTGCTTGGTCTTAGCAGCAATTTATTACATGGAAGAAATGTACATCATGGAAACCCCAGAATCTCTCATGCACATGCTCCCCCAGAGAGCCCCGAAAATCTCCTTATATAGATCATGGTACCTCTAAAGGGCGCAATACAGTGATATCATCAAAAGGACTTATAGAAGGAACATTGAGGAGGCAAGACATACATTGTTTCTTTACATCTGCAGGCCAGTAATTTTGACCTCCAGAAAGAAGATACAAAACCAAGACTGATTCTTTTGCAAACCACAACACCCAAAAGGAGAGAGAGAACAAACGGGAATGCCCTGCCACAGAGGCAGAGTGGGATGGGAGGATGGGAGGTGGGCAGGATACTGGGACCCATGTTGGTGGAAACTGGGCACTGGTGGAGGGATGGTACTTGATCATTGTATAACTGAAACCCAAGCATAAAAATTTGTAAGTCTACAACTGTACCTCATGGTGTTTCACTAATTAAAAAAAAAAAAAACAGATACCTTTCACAAACTACAAGCACTTGGATTTACATCCCAAAGACCAGTCTGCTAGAGCTTGGAATCTACATCCCAAAGACAAGTATCTGAGCTTTGCATCCCAAAGACTAGCCTGCCTTGAGCCTGGAATCTACATCCCAAAGATCAGGCTTGGCTAGCACATGAGATTTCTGTGAGAAAAGGGAAACTGCTTCTTACAATATACCAAAATTGTTTAAGGGGAGAAATGTTCAGCCTCATCCAAACTCCTCAGGACATACTTGTAAGCAGCTTCTAGAGCAGATTGTCATTTAGCAGATTGACTCACCCTAGAACGGAATCCCCTGGGTGTGTTTCTCCTCTCCTTGTCCAACAAACATATAAGCATACATAATATAAATCATTTTGTATGGACACAGTAAGAAATACCTTAAGCTTATAGACTTGCTCTCCTAGGGCCATTTCAACCTCAGACTGCAGCGCTTAGGCCAGATAGTCTTTCCTATTCCTAGCAAGGTCCTAGTCTTGTCGTTACTTTTGGATCATGACAGCATTTGCCTATGATCTAACTCTTAACCTATAGTAAAGAATCAAGGCACCTTGGCATGGCCCATCTCGATGCCAGGGTAGCACATAACTTACCGGCTTGCCCTGGTTCCATCCAGTCCCTCATCGGGACCCTGCACTTGGGGTGCTAGGAAGTGAGGGCAACTGAGGCTTAAGTTGAGAAAGCAGATGCCCGGGAGTGAATAATATTCAAAGACAATTGAATCCTAAGTTACAAAACATAATATTAATTGTCTTCCTGTATCTATACAAAAAGGACATTGCATTAAAGTAAACCATCCAAAAGCATAGGGAGAGGAGAAAGGCAATATTAACTTATAATACAATTTCAGTGTCCCAGAAGGATCTGACCTTACAAATTAACAGATTCTGATGGGGAAAAACTGATTAACTGGCTGGGGAAGAGAGCATAGAGAAGTGGTTACAGACAAACAAAGGAATGGGAGTGACTTAGGAGCACTGTGATGGGTGTAACCTGATAGACAAGCTCCTTGTATTCCAACAGCAAGCAGTCATCAAAGCCCTAGCCAAATAGGGCGTTCAAACTCAATACATCAGGATCCTCCATGAGCTGTATTACGGATTCACTTCCAGGATCTCATCATTCTACAAGAATGTGATTATCGATGTCAAGAGAGGGGTTTGGAAGGGTGATACCATTTCACCGAAACTCTTCAACGCCACCCTCGAGAATGACATTTGATGACTGAATGGGAAGAAGTGGGAGTGAAGATAGACAATCAGCAATTACATCACCTCCGCTTAGCTGATGACATCGTTCTAATAACACCAAACATGAGCCATGTGGCACAAACGCTGGCTGACTTCGACTATGAGTGTGGAAAGGTCGGTCTCCAGCTGAATCTCTTGAAGACAATGTCTATGAGAAAGATTTGTTCCTGACTTTCCATTCACTCTCAATGGAACGAACATCTCCGAAAGCAACAGTTATGTATACCTAGGTCGAGAAGTCAACATGACGAATGACTGGCACATGAGTTGCACAGGAGGAAGAGAGCAGCTTGGAATGCCTTCAAGAGTGTCGAAGAAATAGCTAAGAGGATGAAGAACCTCTGGCTCTGGGAACATCTCTTCGATTCCACTGTTCTTCTTGCATTAACATATGCCTCAGAGACCTGGGCCCTAAGAAAACTGGATGAGAACGCTATTTGGGTCTCCCAAAGAGGAACTGAAAGAGATATGCTTGGGTATCATACTTCACTCAAGTGAGAGAAAGAATCCGTAGTTCTGACCTCTGTTGATGATCGAGAATCAGCGACACTGTCTCATTTACCAAGGCATTGAAAACCGATGGGCTGGACACATAATGAGATTTGGAGACGATTGCTGGACTAGAGCTGTTACCGACTGGATTCCACGGGACATAAAAATACCGTGTGGCTGCCCGCCTACAAGATGGTCAGACTTCTTTGTCAATACCCTGAATGATTGGTTTGAGGGTTTTTTGTGTTTCTGGAGTGAGCAGATGCTATTGGGCTACAGTAGCACAAGACAGAGATGAATGGAGATATTACTTTTGCCTGCTTTATCAAATCGATGAGTAACGGGATGTCAAGTGATCAAGTGATCACATGTAGAAAGTTCCAATTCAAATCTTAAAAATAAGAGAAAATTAAAATAGAATTACCAATAGAGAGTGTTGGAGTACTAAAAATTTCCTTGATTTGATGTCAACATTGGTAATATCTGGTCATATATACATTTATTAAGTTTGCAATTATTTACCTTTTCACATTACATTACTAGTGACAGTTCCTTTACAGTAACTCATAATTTCTCTGTGAAATAGTGTAGCATTTAAAATATTTGATGAAAGAACAATATAATACCCACCAAATCTTACCCACCATACTACTACCATCAGATCTAAGTCTTTTTGGTGAATATTTTAACAAACTTGAAATATTATAGTGTTTTGCAATGCCAGGATGTGCCAAAACTAGATAATTGGGCTTAGTTCCTCTCATAGGCTGCTTTAATTATCTCTAGGTCACTGCATTGAGTTAGAAAAACTACAGTTTTGGATTGGGGCCATACCCAGTTGTGATCAGGGCCTAGATCTGGTTCTGTGCTCAGGAATCAACTTGGCAGAGTTTAAGGAATTACACATAGTACTTGGAATCTAACCAGGGCTCACTGTTTGCAAGGTAAATACCTTACCTACTGTACTATCTCTCCAGTTACAATTTAGGGATATCTTATTTATCAATTTTGGAGATAGTCTAGAGACAGTTGATTCATGTTTCTATTTTCATTATCATCAGTAATGGATATATCTGAGATATGCCATTATGAACATTCTTTTTACTCAGAAATTAAAAAGTTGGAACCGAAAGGAGCCCTCTACAGTCACAGGTGCCAAATGAGTACCTAGGCAAGAGGCGTCACCTTTATCTTTAGAAGTGTACCAGCCCCTAAATAATTTATTTTGTATTACTGGTTCTGGAGTGATAGCACAGCGGTAGGGCGTTCGCATTACAAGCGGCCAACATGGCCGACCCGAGTTCGATTCCTCAGCCCCTCTCGGAGAGCCCGGCAAGCTACCGAGAGTATTCGATATGCCAGACACAGTAACAACAAAGTCTCCAATGGAGACGTTACTGGGCCCGCTCGAGCAAATCGACGATCAATGGGAGGGCCTTTACCTTTACTGGTTCTGGATAATCCATTAAAAATGATCCAAAAAAGTTTCCTAAGAGAAAAATGTATGAAGATTGTTATATCTCACCTTGGAGTCATTAAGTTCCTGTATAAGAGATTACCAACATGTTTTTACATGTTGAGCCTTGTGTGCTAATATATATTTATCTATTGATTGAGATCAATTGCCTTCTACCGAATGCCCCATCAAACGTGGTGTGCTGGTCTTGGTAATCAGTGGAGTGGAGCATGAAATCTTGCGTGGTCACAAATGATAGTGATTAAAGAGTAATATTAAAAGTTCTCAACAGAAATATGTTTTAATTTAAATCCAGGGTGGTGGTCCTTAATGTAGCCACCAGGTAATTTCCCCTTTCAGACACATAAATCAACCTCCTATTTTGAGGACAGTCTGGCTACCCCAATCACAATAGGCCAATAGTCCAGTAACCTATCCCACTCAAAATACCCCCCAAATTCACTAAAATAAGGATGAACATAAGAATATATACAGCCCCAGTCTAAAAGAACACATACCCTGAATCAGTGCTAGAGGCCTCACACAAATTACACAGCAGCACCAAAGAGGAGAATAATGTCCTTGCAGGGGATAAAAGAGAATGCATTTACTAAGCTCCCCCAGCTTCCACCCTAGTAGTGAGAGTGGGACACTAATAGTGAGCTGAAAAGATCCCCCTCCAGAACATCATAGCATCATGGGGAAACAGCACAAATCCACACCACAAGTAGTGGATGAAGAAAAGTACCTAGAAGACTAAACAAGAAATTCCCACATACGTAATCTCTCTAATAAAGAATTCGGAGATGAAATGGTGAGAATGTTTAATGAGCTCAAAGAAACAGTGTAATGGGAATCCAATAAAATACAGGAGGATATGAAAGAACCAGTGGAACACATGGCCAATAAAATACAGGATGAAATGAGAGTAGATATAAGAAAAGTACAAACAGAAGTGTCACTAATAAAAAATTAGAGATAAAATAAAAAACTTAATGGATGCCCTCCACAGTAGAATGATAACAGCCAAAGACAGAATCAGTGAGCTTGAAGATGAGCTGCAGAAAGCATACAGGCTACAACAGACAATGGAAAAAGACCTCAAAATAGCTCAAGGGTGGGTAAGCAATGCATGGGATTAATTCAAGAGGAACACTTAAGAATAATCATAGTAGAAAGGAAGAAGTCAAGCTCTCACTATTTGCAGATGACATGATACTATACTTTGAGAATCCTAAAGCCTCTACTTAAAAGTAACTAGAAACAATAAATTTGTATAGTAAGGTGGCAGTTTACAAAATCAATACCCAATGTACATGGCTTTTCTACATACAAATAGGGAAAGAGAAGAAAATGATATTTAAAAATCAATCCCATTTCAAATTGTGCCTCAGAAAATCAAGTACCTCAGAATCAGCTTAGCTAAGGAGGTAAAGGACCTGTACAAAGAAAACTACAAAACCTATTTAAATAAATTAAAAAGAAATAAGGAAATGGAAATACACCTCCTGCTCATGTAGTGGGAGAATTAACATTGTAAAAATGACAATACTCCCCAAAGTATTCAGTGTGGTCCCTATGAGGATACTCAGAAAATCTTTCAAAGAAGTTGATTAAATGGTCCTGGAATTCATTTGGAACAGTAACCTACAACAAATAGCTAAAGCTATCCTTGCAAAAAAATGGGAGGCATCATCTTCCCATACTTCAAACTGCACTACAATGTCATAGTAATTAAAACAGAATTGTATGGGAATAAAGACAGAATTGCAGACCAACAGAATAGAGTTGGATATTCTGACACATACCTTCAAATATATTAGTATATAATCCTTAATTAGGGAACAAGAAATGTCAAGTGGTGCAAGGATAGTCTCTTTAAGGAATGGTACTGGGAAAACAGCTGTATGCAAAAAAAAAAAAAAAATGGACTCACACCTCTATCTAACTCCATGCACAAAAGTCAGATCAAAATGAATTAAAGAACTCAACATCACAACCAGAGCCATAAGGTACATGGAAGAAAATGTAGGCAAAATCTCTATAATATTGAAACTAAGGGTATCATCAAAGATGAAACACCACTGACCAAGCAAGTGAAAACAAAGATAAACAAATGGGACTATGTTAAATTAAGTAGATTCTCCACCTCAACAGAAACAGTAACCAAGATACAAAGACAGCCAATGGAATGAGAAAGTTTATTCACCGAATACCCTTCTGATAAGAGGTTAATAGCAAAGATATACAAGGCACTGGTTGAACTTTACAAGAAAAAACCCTACCCCATTAAAAGATATGAAGAAGAAATGAACAGAAACTTCCTCAAAGATGATAATCAAATGGAGAAAAGGCACATGAAAAAAATGTTCTTCTTCACCAAACATCAGGAAGTTGCAAATAAAAACAATGACATATCATCTCAAACCACAAAGACCTGCACACATCCAAAAGAACAAGACCAACAAGTGCTGGCACAGATGTGGGGAGAAAAGGTCTTTCCTTCATTGTTGGTGGGAATGCCAACTGGTCTAGCCTTTTTGGAAAATAATATAGACATTCCACAAAACACTAGAAATTAAGCACCCATATGACCCTGCAATACAACTTCTGGAAATATACTCTGGAGGCCTAAAAACACCACAAAAAAACATGTCTACACTTTTATATTTATTGAAGCACTATTGGGTTGGAGCGATAGCACAGCAGGTAGGGTGTTTGCCTTGCAAGTGGCCAATATGGCCGACCCAAGTTTGACTCCTCCACCCCTCTCGGAGAGCCAGACAAGCTACAGAGAGTATTTCGCCCGCACGAAGCAAGGCGAGCTACCTGTGACATATTCTATATGCCAAACATAGTAACAATTGTCACAATGGAGACTGGGTTCGCACCAGCAAATCGATGAACAATGGGAGGACAGTGACAGTGACTGTGCAACACTATTACAATAGCCAGAATCTGGAAACAACCTGAGTGTCCAAGAATAGACAAATGGATAAAGAAACTATGGTATACATCTATACAATGGAATACTGTGCAGCTGGCAGGAAAAATAAAGTAATGAACTTTGCTTATAAATGGATGGGCATGGAGAGTACCATGCTGAGTGAAATGAATCAGGAGAGGTACAGATACAGAATTACTGTAAACATTTGTCATTCGTGGGATATAAAAAGGATACATACTAGAACATTAATATACAAGGCTAGGGAAAACAACGACTTGGAGGAGTTAATAGCTGGAGTCAAAAAGCAAAAGTGTGTGTGGTGTGGAAGGGTAGGTAAGATAGAGAAGGAAACAATATGACACTAATAGTTGGAAATGATCACTAATACAAGAACTGAGTGTTAGAAGTATGTAGGGAGACATACATGGCAACCTTTCATTTAAATAGAAAACCACAATGTCCAAAAGAAGAGAGAGAGAGAAAGAGAGAGAGAGAGAGAGAGAGAGAGAGAGAGAGAGAGAGAGAGAGAGAGAGAGAGAGAGAGAGAGAGAAGTGTCTGTGATAGAGGCAGGCTGGGGGTGGGGTGGGGGTGATGGGAGGGAAACTGGGCAAACTGGGGGTACTGGTGTTTGGATATGTACACTGATAGAGGGATGGGTGTTGAAACACTGTATGATTGAAACCTAATTGCGAACAGCTTTGTAATGATCTATCTCTCAGTGATTAAGGAAAAAAAAATCTGGGGAAAAGTAAATAAATAGATGGGGAAAAAAATTTAAAAAGTCACATGTGGCCTCTGTTGTCCTACAAGGCTTTCCAGAATTTATCACCAGGCTCCTTTATCAGAGGGACAATGTTCTCCTGGATGTGGGATGTTGAGGTAGGTTAGGTGAAATATTAGCCCTTTTCATACCTGCAGGGTAAGAGTGCCTAACTAGTCCACAATCACGCCATAAAATGAGGACTTCAATTAATGAGCTACTTCATGGCCACATTTTGGGTCTGAGCTGATAGACTCACGGCTGAAATTAAGATTATCTGATAAATCTGCATTTGACTTTTAAATTAATTTTAATTAATATGTGTGTTTCAGTCTTTTTTGTTCCCCCAAAAGGTTTCTAGGCTTTGAAGTCTATTTGTTTTTGCTTGTTTGATTCGCCATGTAGAATACTGTGAGTGGTGGTTGGCAGAGGAGTTAGAAATGAAGAATATTAAGAGAAAAAGCAATGTTCTCTCTGGAATATAAACTAGAACCAGTATTTGCCAAAATGAAGACTTCGATCCATAGTTTGACTTTTGGATCTTAGTTGCACTACCTGTGTGCAGATCCTATAGCCTTTGCATGATTGGGATAAATCTGCCAATAACTTACCTTCCCTTATCTAAGTCAACGTTTGGACTGCTGAGACAAAGATGGAGCCAGGAAAGTTTTTTTTACATTTCAGTTGTCACCTAGAACCAAAAATACTCTCTCCCCTATAAATTGGATACCTAATTTATAATTGAAGAGGATGCTAATGCAGGTCTTCAATATTTTGAAAAGTATCCTTTTAAAAAGGAAAAGTTTCCGTTTCTGAAATAGACTCTGAAAATATGTTTGACACAGTACCTGGTATGCAATATCATTTATAATGATTGAGATTGGTTCACTTGTTTTTGGTATAGATGCAAAATGGTTGTGAAGCCCTTATGAAGGATACAATTGTTTCTAAGTTTCCAAGCCAAATGCTTCATTAAATACCGGAGCTCCTGACATAAATGTGCTCCGTTGCTAGCTTTAATATCTAGCTGCTAAAATTCTGAAACAAACACCTTGATTCTTCCCTCAGGTCTCCACAATTAGCCACATTTGCTAATCTTTCTCAATAAATCTCACTAGACAGAGAAGAATGCAAAGTTTTAATTTGCTAATCACCCATTGGATAAGGGCTGTGGGGGGAGATGCTAATCGTCTGCAGACATCTGTAATGACCCTTGGACAAAACTGAGGAAAACTAAATCAAAGCTTTGACAAGGGCAGGAGAGCGGAAACAGAAGCCCTAATTGTGGCCATGTGAAGTGCACTTTCCCCTTTTGTATCTTTTGTAGGAGGATTGCACAATACTTTATAAAGTAACTTTTATGGACAGACTCAAAAATGACTTTTTCCATCTTTGCGGATAAATAGTCAAACTTGATCAGTGAAATATGCAAAGAGAGATGGACATTATGGTGTAAATGTAGCAGACAAAGGGATCTGGGGCCAGCTTTTCCCAGTTAAATTTGGCTAACCTGCAGAAAGCCTATTGTCAAACAGCCATGCTTCACTGAGCTCCTTTCCACTTCTGTTGTCATGTTTCCTCTTTATGGTTAAGTGAACCTCTAAACAATGTCAAAGAAATATGCATTGAGTCACATATTCTAAGAAATAGACTGTACTCTCCTCAAATCGAAATAACGGCACTTTAATTCTTGGATTTTCCACATTTTCCTTGGTAAAGCTCCTATTTGCTTTCTTTGAATCAGTTCATGCAGTTCTGCCAAAGGGGAAGCTTTGCAGGGCACTGCCACTTTAGCCCTTGAAATATTAAGATGAACAGAACAAGCAAAAGGTAAGCTTGCTTTCAATTGCAATATTTTTGTCTGTTTCTTTGCTGCAAAGGTTTAAGTTTTTCTTTGTTGAGAGAAGTTTGGCTTAATACCATCCTCTGTCAAATCAGCTCTTCTTATTGCTGTTTTGAAAACGTCTGAAGTCCAGGAAGGAAGAAAAGAAAAGCAAAATTTGATGCCATCCCACTTACAAAACAAAGTAAAAAAGAATCATAAATTTGCACTTAAATAGAGACACACTAATCTGATTGTCAGGGGTGAATGTTATTTCCTCTCAAAACCATGTGGCTAGTTTTCCTAGCTTCAAAATTTAAGTGTTTCATTCTTCTAAGTGAATTTGTTTTGGAAGATGAAACTGTTAAGTGATTTGATCATCAAAATGTCTGAGTGGTGTAAAAACATACAGTACCAATAACGTGACTATTTCCTCATTATTCTCTACTGTTCTTTATTGTCCTTGGTAAAGTGAGTGTTATAAATGGATTTTATAAAAAAAAAAAAGTTTACCTTAGGATATCTTCCCCAAGGATAGAGATGTTGATTTTGTTTCTTTGTTTTTTAAGTCAGAGTTGCTAAGTCTACTCAGAATGGACAGCAGACATTCTAGCCACCCTAAGAGCTCTTCTCAGGGTTGCATCCTTGAGAGATGTAATGGGCTCATGCCCCCCACAGCAAGTTCTCTGGTTTCAGTCTGCCAGATTCTCTAGTATTGAGTTTTCTTGCTGGAGTAAAGGGGAGCAAGTTTCCTTAAAACACTTTCTAAAAGCGCCCAGTCAATACTGCAATGCTGCTCCCTCCAATGTCTCCACAGCTCCTCATGCTGTTGCTCACTGTGCATTCCAGCCGGTTTTCTCAGCTGATGTAGTGGTCTTTTACCATCTCTCCGAAATGCAAAACCTCATTGATTTCCTGTGCTCTCTTTGTGTTCTCTGCTTTTTCATATGAGTAAATGGAGTTTGGAGATGAAGGAAGTCCTGTTAAAAACTTGATATCTTTGCAGGAGCCCACAATCCATTCTTTACCGGGGACAAAAAAGAAAAATAAAAAGAAAAGAAATAAGAAATGGAGTGTATAAGTCTTACAAAAGCTTATTGGTATATTTCTGTATAAGGAAAAGAAAACAGAAAATCTTAAGATTTATTAGGGATAACTGAAACTAGTAGTTTCTTATTTTTTGTTCCCTTGGGAAGTACATGCACTGTGAAGATTGAAATGAAACTGGAAATTAGTTATGAGCACATAACATTCCCCCAAAGTGAGATACCCATGTGACCAACTTGATTCTTTTTGGAGGATGAGGAATCCCAATATTCACTATTGCCATGTTGACAGACTCAGAATAAAAAGCTTTCATTTTCCTCAATTTTTATTTGTTCATCATATCGCCTAGGAAAGAAAAAGACACATTGATATACTAAGGACTGATGACATGCTGATTCAGTTTCAACTCACAAAATGGTGCCCTAGACAGGTATTCCAATGTCCCTCTCAAATATAGAATATGAGAGAAAGTAGCACTCATAATTGTTTAGCAAATATTCACAAATAGGTGTGAATATGTATTTTTAGTACATTGTGAATATCATGTTTTAAGGGCTAGGTACTAGTCATTCATGCAAGTCACTGTTGATTTCTTCATGTGAAATTGGAATTTTAAGTAATAAGTATCTTTTCATATGATTGTTTATTTTGCGGTTGAAAATGCTCTGTTTTCTGATAAGGAAATTTTTCTATGCAGCATTTATATTTTATATTATAGTATTTGAAGTGGTATTTTGTCTAAAAATGTTTATAAAACTTCTTTTATTTCCTTATAGTTCCAAATGATATCTAACACTGGTAGTGAAATTTCAAAATGGTACTATGAAAAGAATTTTAATATGTGTAATATTCCAAGATGCATAATTTACACAAACTTCCATTACTTTACATTGAATTAATAGAATAATAGATTTTTAGAAACATGTCATTACATTTTCTTCTTTATGTTTTCATTCCATAATGCTCTATCATATATTTTTGTAAGTGTCCTGAAGTTTAAATGATTGAGTTAATTGAATTGGAGTGGAAGAAGTTGAGGGAGGCACTGAGATAGCATTTTGCATTTCAATTAGATAAGTCATTTGTTTGTAATGAGAAAAATGTTTCTAAAATGAGTGAAAATGCAAATAATATGAACACTGTTGAACTTCACTGGATGTTCTCCATTATTAGCCTCACATGTATATCTCATTTCTGATCTCGATTTACTTCACAACATCCAGTTTTATAAAATTCGACCCATTACAATCACTTCATTTGTTTGACTAAATTTTCAGATTTTAGCTGCTTTATGGGTAACTGATCTAGTATAAAGAAATAAGTTTTAAAATATCTTCAAATAAAAAACTAAAATAATGGAATGTCTTTTAAAAATTATTTGATTAAGCTGAACTTAAAGGGAAGGGATGCGCATTGCTTTTTTTAACATCATTAACAGCACACATGTATTTTGATGTGTATAAATGCAATATTTTATACAATATTACATGTGTTAGTTTGTAATATGTATACAAGTATCAATTACATAAATTTAGTAATGATTGTTCGTTTCAAAGTTTCAGATAAGCTTCCTAAGGTCTTAAAATTATCAAGCATAAAGTAAATGTCCAGATAACATTAATTTATGTTATAGAAATTAACTGATCCTCTTCTTTTCAATTATATCCTTGTAGAATTTTTTTCATTGAACTTATTCAATTAACTATAAGATCAAACCTTATTAATATTCACTTATCTTTGTTTTTTACATATATCTGACAAATATATAGGCATTAATACAATAATACAATTTTGATCTAAATCATATAGGTATTAATGTTAACATGTAGTCTAAAGATAAGACTATAATGTTCTCACCTTAAAATTATATGAAAAATTTATATGTGTTTTCTTATAAACACTCCAATTATATATGTGTCTAAATTGCATTAATAAACAGGTATTGGAATAAATAACTTTCTTCAACTTTGTTAAATAATTCATGTAATTTATGGTGTAGTCTTTAATAAAATTACACCATTTAGTTTTGCTTTTGAATATTCACTTGAATAAAATGTATTTATTGAAAAAGATATTTAGAAGAACCCATTCCTTTCCCCACTATATATAATGGTAAATGTGCTTAAGTACATACATATTTCTGTAAATTAAAATAATATATTAAGTTTTATTTATGAAGTTGGAAACTACATGGTTAATATTGAAAAGTAATTTTTGTTTCATGGAAACTAGCTTTCTTACATTTAACTAGCATATGCATTTTGTCTTTCAAAGGAGGCTTATTCTCTATAGCACTTAAATGGTGTAATTCATCTTCCGTTAGGCTTTTGTTCATTTATTTTATTCAATTTATTTTTATAATTATTTTATAATTAAAAGTATCTTACTCTATATGAGAGTGTTATAACTTGAGTAAAGCAAACACTAACTCAAAGAACAACATTAACTTTGGACTAAAACTAATCATAGGACATTATCATTTTGAAGCCTAATTCCTAAGGAGGTTATTACAGAATGAATGAGTTGATTATGATGGAAATTTTCCTCTTGGTGTCATTCTGGTCCTCAATTGCATATATCCCAATAGAACTCCACTACCACTCATGTTCTTCAATATTTGCTGGTGTAACAATTCAAATTTCAGTCTCAACAGTGATAGTTACACTTAAATGAAATTGTTCTACATAATTTCATGATATATGAAAGAGATTAAAATAATTGAATTACTTTAATATATCCCATTAGTGTTTGAGATATCTTGATTCATATTTTATTTTTAAGCCATAAAAAGGATAGTTTCTATACTAGCAAAGCAGCATTTCCTGAGCTGGGGGAGGGATGGAATTATTTAAGAGATGTTGAGAGAGAGGTTGTGAGGAAACATCAAAAATAGAGATATATTTAAAGAAAGGAGAATAGTGATAGTTTGTTTATGTAAATCTGTACATTTGAATTAATAGAATGCTTACATGTAAAACTATAAGTTGATATGCAGTTATTCATCAAAACCTAAGTTTGTAAAGCAAAAAACAAGGAATTGTTTTACTTTTAAAATTTTTGTTATAGAAATAAAAACTTCAAAAAATACGATACATAAAGTATTTGTCAATAATTTTTGAGGTAATTTACATTATCAGTTTTACTGGTACACGTGCCATATATTTGAGAAAAAATTAGGGCTAGAACAATATGTGTTTTCTATTAGAAGAGCACTTCTACACTGGTTGACTTACCTTCTTTTATATATAAATATTACAACTGACTACTGGCTAGTTCCTACTAATATAAATAAAGACTTATACTTAGCCCATCAAGTTTGGAATACTATTACTCATAAGAAATGCAAAATAGACTGATTACAAGAAGAAATTGAGGAACAAGTAAGATCTAATTGTAGGAGAAAATGAAGAAGACATAATGGGATTTTAATCTGAGTCTGCATGACAGTGCTTAAGAACATAGAATCATTATGGTTGTTGGCCAGCAGGACTTTGTTCCTTTTGTAACAGTAGGAGATGGGGATTTTGGATTTTGTTTTGGTGAGAATGTGCCAAATTTACCCACCCAAACTGCAAAACCTAGGAACTTACTCTTAAAGAGAGGAGATACCAATAATAACCCCCCTCCCTCACTCTCCCCATCATTATGCACAAATGAGCCAAATTCCCCTCTGCAGACATGTATTTCTATTTCTAATTCTAATTCATTGTACTCAAAGAATAAAGCAAAGTTATTTTAAAATACAGCTTCTGTGTGGTATAAATTGTTGAAACACATTATTTCAAGTGAATATATTTTGACATTAAAATTGTTTCTCTCAGTAAGAACCTCCCCAGCAACCCCCACCTACTTTCTTAATGATTCAGGTCAGTGAATATAACTTCACCTGAATTTTACTATGAGGGACATTTGAGCATTTTGACTATGATAGGTATCTATTCTACTTCTTCATTGAAGTAGAACTTCAGTGTTTGAAATTCTTTTTGTAATAGGATAGATGGTCCTCATTTCCTTCATTTTATTCCTTGGACAATGATACATTTTATGAAACTTTAAAATATTTTATGTTTGATTAATGCATAATACAAACTTTTCTTTAAATGAAATCAATATTTTAACTGGGTAAGAAGGGTTTGATACATACAGTATATAGCAATAATGTAATTCCCACTAAGTCTATGATATTGCCACTTACCTTAGAAGTCTTGATTCTCCTTCATAATGTGGTTTCTTAGGACTTAGAGGCATAGAAAATACAAAATACCTATGGGACATATTCCAGTACTATACATTAAATTTGAGGATTTTACATGTGATAAAGTATGTCAGTGTTGCTTACAGGGAATTCTAGTGATACCTCAGCTTTCTTGGACTTATTATAAATCCTTTGTTGGAATTATTGTGGCTGGTTCAATAATTCAGATTAGCCCTCATGTTTATTAATGCACTACATCTGTGCAAACAACATGTCAAGCAGAGAGTTTATTGTAATTGCCTGAGCAAACAGAACCTGAAAGAAGCAATTTCCAGTTACAATGTGCTATGACAAGTAATGAGGTAATTGGCATTCTGTCCTGATTACTTCCACCTTCTTTTTCATCAGGTCTATATTGTGTGTGATAGATAGTTTTATAAGAAATGAAGGTGTTTGATAATATGGTTCGTCGCTGCTTAAGGTTAATGATAAAGACAATCATCATTTTCTCTCAGAGATCTTATTAGCTTTAACATTATTTATTCATATGTGTAAGAATGTATCCAGGGCCCATCTCCTCAGCATACTGCATGCTGTTAAAATTTAAATGCAAGTACCTCTGAGTGAATGCAGAACATGTTCTAGGTTTCTAAGCATTATGGGACACAGCAACTTTTTGCAAATGAAATCTACACACTTAAAGTGTGGGTTAGAATAATGGTTTTGAGTTTGCATCTGTATCCAACATTCACCTGCTTTGGAATAACAGAAGCAGCATGACATTTAACTGCAAGGTGGTAATTTGATGCTGAATCCTCATTTTCAGGGTTTTATAACTTTCTATAAGAATTACCCTTTGCTTCTACCCTGCAGTGAAGCAAAGAAGGAAATATATAACATTTATAGATCCAAAATTAATAATTTAGAAAGTGACAGTCTAAGATTTGCAAAAAGAAAAAAATTAGGAAATAAGTTGTTTGAGTCGAAAAGAAAATTATCTTACTGTTCCAGAGAAAATTTTCCTCCTCAGTGCATAAATTTAACAATATTCTTGTGTGTTTGTGTCATATACCTTGCAGTTCTCAGAACTTACTCCTCATTCTGTGCTCAGGGATCACTCATGACAGGGTTTGGGGGATTACATGTGGTACCAAGAATTGAATCCAGGTCAACTGCATGCAAGGCAAAAGCATTACCCACTGTACTATCTTTCCAGTCCCACAGCCTTACACAGAAAATTGCAAGTACAATAACCTTAAAAAGTAACTTGAGAATAATCCATTTTCATTTTTGTTTCTCTATTATTTTCATGCAACTCTAACGTTTGTGTTTTCTTGATCGACGTGCCTCCTATTATATTCCAGAATTCTAATTAAACATCCTTCCCATCCATTATGACTATAGGCTATCAAATATATCCACTATACTGTCTATCCTATATCACTTTTCTTTCACATGTCTAACTTCTAGCCAGAGAATATGAACTCCATAATGACAAAGGTTCTGTCATCAATATGACAACACTGTAGTCTATTAATACGGCCTGACCCTTGGTATTGCACTGTGGGAGTTGAAATCTCAGCTCTACCACAGGACAAGTGACAACCTCGAAAATTCATAAAATCTATCTAAAAAAGTCTCATTTCCCCACTTAAAAAAGTAGGTATAAATTCTAGTGCTCTCATAATAATGTTCATAAGATTTATTGCTCAGGTGCCCAGAACAGTAGATACCCAGTCAGCTTGTATGAGCAATCACGTGTAGATTTGCGAGACTTCATCTTCCAAACTTCATTTTCTAGAAATGCTCTATTTCCCTAATATTAATGAATCAGGCAAAAACAAACACTGGATGCAATTGTACTCACTCAGTTGTCAATTGTGTATTCAATTATATAATATTAATAGGAGATAGGAATAAAGTGGGAAGTGAGTATATATATAAATATATATAATGAAAATCCTTACAGATGCTAGAAAAAGCATCTTACAGATGGTAGTGGGATATAGACTGACAGTTTAGATACCCATGATAGTTGGCTAGTAGCTCATGGTATCTTATGAACAAAATAGTAGCCTCCACCACCATATTCTAGTCTTTTAATGGCAGTCTTTGTTCTATACCTGGCATCAATGTATAACAGAAGTAGTAGTTTTTGAATGCTACATGGAAATCACTATTCAAATGTACTCATAGTTCATAATTGATAATGATATACATTTGAAGTGATGGCCCCTGTAAAGTCATACTTAGCAGATATTTTGTTTCTGATTCATTCACATTTTTCTATAGCATCCTAAGTGATGTCCTGTTATATATTATATATAGATATATTTGATATAAAATGTAGAAAACTTGTTAAAAGAAACTTTGTAGAAATCGGAAATGTCAGGGAAAAGAAGGGTAAAGTGAATGGATGTGACATACAAGGAGAGCTCCATTATCTGAGACAAATCTGCAAGGGAAGTGTGGTTTGTTATTAGCTACAAAATGTTTACTGAGCTATATAGCCTCTAATTATTTTTGTAAATGATTTTTTCATTGTTGCTCTTTTGACGCTTCCATTTGTCCATTATAGTACCTGGCTACAGCTCCTTAATAGACAATTGTTCAAATAATGAATTGAATATATAATAAATAAGAGTTTTACATATCTTACTACTATCACAGACCTGAGAGAAGTTCAAAGTTTAAAGTTTCTGAAGTTTAACCAACCACCACCTGTTAAATTTACTCTTTTTATGCCCCTGAGAGTGGGATGATAGGGTTGTTTTCTGGACCACAGTTAGTGGTGCTCAGGGCTTATTCCTGGATCTTTGCTCATGGTTTATTTCTGACACTTCCAAGGGGACAATATAAGGTTCTCAGAAATAAATGTATTCCATGCAAGAAAAGCACATTATCCCTTGTACTACCTTTACTCTGGTTGCATGCTCTTGTCTTAAAGTTCATTGTCTCTGGTACAAGGCAATGATAAATAGCTAGTCAGCACACTGCAAAACTAAGTGGAAAATTTCTATCATAAATGCAAAGATAGTGACTTACTCCTCACTTACATGAAGATTCTACAAACAAGAGAATAGAACATTTAGCTCAGATTATCACTTGTGAAAACTCAGGATTATACACAGAGTTGGTGCTCCCATCCCATTCTTTGCTATTCTCAGACTATATGTTAGTCTAAAAGTTAAGACTATAACTAATGTGTACATATTACATATATATATTAGACTGTGACAGGGAAACTGGAAAATTTATGTTTTGGTAAATTTAGATGTTTAGTTAGAAATGATATTTGTGTTAAATCATGTAATGATATGCATTATAAGCCTGTATTATGTACTCAACACTAAGTGTATTTCAAATGAGAGAAAATAGGATAGAAAGAATTAAAAACTAAAGAGAAAAGTACAAATATAATTTTACTAATTAGATAATTAACTATGAAACTGTAAAACAGTGTGTAAAAAGTACTGCTATTTAAAGAATGAGATGACCCTGGAAAAAGCATTATGCTACCTTAAATTAATGTGTTGTGCATTAAACATTATGTTTTTCTCTGATAAAACATTAATTCTCATATGATATCCTGAGGAAATTGAGGCTAATATAGTCACTAGCAAACAAGGGCTTTATTTATCCCCAAAGCATACACTTTTGAACTTTCCAATTTCTAGTTATTAAATGTATCAAAAACGATAATGGTTGGACTCTACACAAATGATGGGATCTAGAAATGTGAAATTAGATGAGTTCCTAAAAGATCTTCCCACACTACCTTTCTTGGTGGATCTGAGAAGGAATCACAGTGCTTTGTGCAGAGGGGAGCCCTCATAGAGTCTTTGCTGGAAAATGAATGTGGCAAAGGGAACGAAGCAGTTCAGCAGAACCTGAGTAAGCACAGAAAGTTTGAAAGCAGAAATCAGATGGTACCTAAACAAAGAAAGGGGACTAGAGACCCAAACCACAAAGAAATATGGTCTCACTTAAAAGTACCTCTCCAGCAAAAGAGGACACAAATTTGACCTAATAAATACTGAGGCTGGCATTGATCATAAGAAGGTCAGCATCCTCAAGTATGGTTTGCTATTGGAGTTTAGTGGCTATCAAGTATAGCAATGATCCTGCAAGGACTTGGGCTGCATTGATTCCAAGAAGCATGAAGTGCTGGCAAATAGAGTGGGCTGTGAGTTAATTTCTTCCCAAAAGAACTAATAAAAGGAGTCATTCTTTCATTCACAGAAAAAAAATGCTCAAAGAACTTGCGAAAGATTTTTAAGGAATATTGAGTAAGAAGTAAGCTTAATTATTTCAATTTTCAAAGTATTTGATTCAGCTTTAAAAAATAAGCAAATACACTGATATAGACTGATGCTTATGATCATTAGGATCAGTGAAATGAACTAAAATTGTGCTTGCACATTGGTATACTTTCATTAAAATCCTTCGTTACTAGTGACTAAAGAAAATATTTTTAAATATCTTTTAATTGCATATTAATAATAAGATCCAAAAGATATTTTCATGTTAAAGCTTACAACAGAGACTTAAAATTGATTAGCTTTGGTCATAAATAAAATTACAGAAAAAATAATTTAGACAAAGGTATTATTTTACCATATTGAGATTTACCCAAAAGGTATTACAGAGAAAAACATACCCATGTAGCTAATCAGATAAGAAAATACATAACCAAGAAACTTAACTGACAAATTCAAGTGCTCTTTCTATATGACTGCCAGTATTTGGTAGTAGGGTGTGCTGTGATCCCCAGGAAGCCTTGGCTATTCCCAGGAAGCCCTGGCTATCCTCAGGGAGCCCTGGCTATCCTTAACCAACCAGGCTTGTGGACCAAGGCAAAAGATATAATTCTTCTCTGGCACTGTGGTGTGAGAAATTGCCAGACATACTACCCACTACTCATCATGGTGCTCACAGACTCTATGTATGTACCCATCAATGCTCTGGGAACCATGCAGAACCAGGATCAAGTTCAGGTTGGGTGCATGCTATGCCTGTAAACTGTCTTCTATTTCTATAACTGAATTTTTAATTCAATTTTTGATTTAACATTTACATCAAGTTGAGATAGTGTTGTAGGGAAAGAACTTTCCTTGTATGCAGTTGACCTGGGTTTGTTCACCAGCCCCCAAATGTTTCACGTAGGACCACCAGGAGTGATCCTTGACACCAGAGCCAGAAGTAAGTACCAAACATTGCCAGGTGTGGCCCCCAAAACAAAAACAAAAAAATAAACAAAAAACAAGCATTTCACTAGGAACTTTGCAATAATTAAATGATCAAATCAATTCTCATTTATTATGTCTCACTCATTTTATTATGTTCATTACTCCCACCAATATTAAAGAATCTATTTTCTTTGAACTTGTCAAATCAGAAAACTGAAGTGTCATTCTCATTAAAAAAATGGAAGAGACTAAGAGATAATCTTTTAATTATCCTATGACCTTGATTGTGTGTATAAGAGAGAAAAGACAGTGTATGGAGAATATCTGGAGATCTAAAGGGGATAAGTTATCAAGTATAATTTTGGTTAAATGACAGAGATTGAATTCAGTTTGAATGGTATTTAGAAAACATTCATAATTATATGGAAGTGACATTGTGTTGTCTGCATTTAGAAAGACTGTATGTTAGGTTTCTGATGTTTAATAAGGTATTATACAAATTAAAGTATGACTACTATTAATTAATCTTCCTCACTACTCTGCTCTTTTAAAGTGAGACATAAAGGTCTTTGTATATATTATTTCATTTGGATTTCTATAAAAATTCTAGTGCATATCAGGTATTGAGCAGATAAATTAAATAATTAATTATACCTCATGTAAATATCAGGTATATACAACTAAAACATAATGTGAATCACTGCAATTTATGAAAGAAAATATGCCATAGTGTAATAAACTGGTCTAGAAAGTCTCGCAAATAAGGTAAAGGAAACATTCATATTAAGGATTCATAATTATACTAAAATCAGGAAACTTCATATGTTCCAAAGTTATTATGAAGAATGTGAACAAAAAATGCACAAAGAGTATATGTTAGTCATATATGGCCAACTAATATCCAAATCATATGACTTATTCACATTATTGAACATTAAAATCCATAGAAGGAAAAAAGGATCAAGAATGTAATTGACATTTTCCAGAAGACGAAGCATAAAGAAATCAATAAAAATGCATAAAGGCAGTTGATCTACTTAATAATCAGGTAAATTAAATCCCAATGTGATACCAGTTATAGCCATTGAGTTGTCAAAAAATAATTAAAAGTCTAACAAAACCAAACATTGGCAAAAGGCACTATGTAACAATGAATAAAATAATCTTAAAATATTTAAAGTGAGTACCTGTGCTCTCATAAATGTTGACTACTTCTCTCATAAATGTTGACTGCTTCTGTAATCTGCAGGTAACCATAGTCTAAATATCATAATACTTTATGGCAAATTTATCTGTCTAAAGGAATCACCACCATGCCACAGATGAAAATGTTTTAGATTAGAACTGTGTAGCATAAAGAACCATATTAGAGTCCCCATGTTAATATAACCTTAACTTGGAAACTTGATGAGTATTAGTCCAAAGTGAATTGTTGAACTGGGATGAGAAAGCTGAGGAAATACTCACAATCACAATAGTCATGGTTAATAATCTTCAACAATGAAGAGATATGGGGAAGAGGGAATAAAGAAAAAAATGAGAGAGAAACCTCCACTGGTAGTCAGAGAACTTCAGAGATGATTTATTTGAAATAATTTTCAATAATTTTAAACATAACTATATTTCAATTCAGTGATTTTTAAATGTATCAAAGAAGAGAGCTATCAAAATCCCAGAGAATTCCATCAAGCCTACATACAGAACATAATTGGCTCTTTATTAACTATGAATCCCAGTCTAATCTTCCAGTGTAAAATTGAAAAAAATAATTATGAATACATGAAAGTCATGCAGATGTCCTAAGATTATATTTTAATGATCTGTGGTTGAAGTATCATCAAAACATTTTTTTAAAAGCAAACGGATATAAGTTTACTGAGCATTTTACAAATTACTTGGCATCATCAGTAAGGCAATGTACACACACACACACACACACACACATATATATATATATATATATATATAATTTTTTTCTTCTCTCCCCTTCTTTATTTGTTTTCTTTTCTTTTGCTCAGTCAAGAGATTTCAGTGGTTAATCTGACTGGGTCATGTTCACATTGCCAAATATGTACCACAGGAAGCAATCGGAAGAGAAGCAGCCTGAGAGGGAAATGAAGAATATTTGTAATTTTCTGTATTTTTAGAAAACTTCTTAGATAAATTGAATGAATTGTAACATCATTCACATAGTTAATCCCTTAAAAGTGTTCATGGGAAGATATCAAGCAGGTGGTCGAGGCAGCCAAGGCGACAGTGAGTTCTGTTCACATTTGAACTGACAGCTGAGCTAGAGAAAGATCAAGAGACCACATGGTTGCAGAAGCTGACCTAGAGAGCACCTCAGCCTGACCTGAAAACTTGCATGCCCCAATTGAAAAAAAAAAATTCCTCAATAGTTTCATTCCTTAATTGTTTAAGGTTCTAAAACTCTCCATACAGGATATAGGGGTCAAAGAGGGAATACAGGTGGAAAGCATGTGCCAAAAGCGTTGGATCATTTCTGATAAAGAAAATCAGTGTTCGTTATATTAAACAATTAAAACTATATCAAATTCTCAGGAATTTTTATCTGAAATGTTTGGTCAATTTCATGAATTAAAAATTAATAATTTGGGGGCTGGAGCAATACTGCAGCGGGTACAGTGTTTGCCTTGCACACAGCCAACCTGGGTTCGATTCCCAGCATCCCATACGATTCCCCAAGCACCACCAGGAATAATTCCTGAGTGCAGAGCAAGGAGTAATCCCTGAGCATTGCCTGGTGTGACCCAAAACGCCAAAAAGTAAAAGCGTTTTTTAAGTTTAAAATATATTCTTTTGATATTTCACATATTTACAAAATGAGATTCATACTGAATTCTTTATTAATCTTAATATTTTCTCCAACATTTCTATATATGACTCTATTAGAATAATATCATAAAAACATTATTGTTTACCTACCAGGTGCATGACAATTTGCTGAAACAGAATTCATAACTATTTATAGTGTAATATTGCATAAATATATATTTAAAGTCCAAAGATAACTGTGCTGCTTGTCTGTGTTGTCAATAATAGAAGTTCATGACATTTGATTTGAGTCTTTGTGAGAGGCAATGTTATTCTGATTTAATAGCTTCCATCTGCTCTTCTCATTTTCATTGCTCCTTTTACAGTTTCCAAATTCCACCCTGTACCCTCCAGGGAAATTTTCTCAACCATTGATTCTATTCATCTATGAATTGGAGAAGTGGGGGGAGGTGTTCTTCTGTAGCCTTATTGTTTTGTTTATTGATCTTATTAAGCAACTTGTTGACACGCATACTCTTGCTTTCCATTTCTAATAATTTTTAGTACTGGCAAGTGCTTTGTAATCACAAAAACATAATTTCTTTAAAAAAGGGTATAGATGTCCCATTACAAAATTAACTGGAAGAACTAGCTATGAATAAGTTACTTAGGGAAGAGACCCCTTCTATATTGATTAATTGATGACCAAGTTATTTTTATGTAAGGCTATAATGCAAGAATATGTTTAAGTTTGCTTTTTTAAAAAATGTACTTAAATTGCAATTAACAATTATTAGAAGTTATTTTCATGTTAGTCACAAGTAGGACAATATTTACACAAATAAAGATTTTGACCTTTCATTGGCATTCTGGCTACATGTTTTGAACATTTTTATTTTAAAAGTATAAATTATGTTTAGTTTAAAAGATTTTTGTTCCATCTGGACATTATATACAATCATTATATACATGCTAATCTATGATATCAAAATTTGAAAGTACAATAACTTTTTGTTCTACTAAATCAAAGACATTACAATGTGTTCAGTCTATATTTGAGGAAGAAAAAGTAAGATAACTAATATTTTACAAATGCAATCATGTGTACTATATAAATAATTCATGTATGTTTTAAAACAGCCTATGTTTTATTTTGTCTTGATTTTAAAAAGCTTTTATTTCTGAAATCACAATGTCTGATGAGGAGAATTGCATTGCATTACAAATTAACAAAGAACTATTAAAATAGTTTATACTGTTAATAACTATTTTGATTAATTAGTCACAGAGTGTGATAAATATTTGTAAATGAGCATGTAGAGGAAAATATACATAATTTCTAAGAAAAATGGAGTAGACTTGTTAATGGTTAATTAATCTTTTACCTGATTCCTATCACATATAAATACTACCTTTTAATTGAGAATTTTATATAAGATATTAAATGAATTACTTGTCTGTAATTTTGCTGTGATTTCAATTTTATTTTTTACAATTCTATTATAGATATACTGAGAACTAAAGAAGATATCTTAAAAATAATCATATTATGTCTAATTTCATCAACTCCATGTAATTGTCCATTTCAAACTTCACCTGTTCTTTATCCGTTTATATATTTACTGAATTGTACGTTATTTTGTGAAAGATGGAACCTTTGACATCTGATTCAATTTGATTAAAAATCTTTTGTGATAAAAGATATTTCTAAGCACAGGCCAGTACTTTATACATAGTATGTTTGAATTAATTGTTTACCAGAACAAATCTACAAAGTTGCCATGCATGTTTACATGTATGAATTTATTCATTCATTCCACAAGCTGTAATAAACAGCTGCTATGTGCTCATCACTATGGAAGATCCCTGAAATATAAACAACATTAATCCAGACAATCTGAAAAAGATCACTAAATGCTATTTATAGTTTTAAAAACTAGAAATTTTTCCAGTATCTCCTGAAAGTATAAATATATTATTTTAAAACAAAACATGTAGATTTTCTACCTGAATAAATGGTCATTAAAAATGTCATTACAAATGTCATTAAAAATCTCAAAATAAACTTCCCAATTTAGCAATTCCTAGAATTAAACCAGGTTGATTATGTCTTCTATAATTGATATCTCCCACATTTTCAAATACCATAGGTAAAGGTAAAGGCCCTCCCGTTGATCGTCGATTTGCTCGAGCGGGCCCAGTAACGTCTCCATTGGAGACTTTGTTGTTACTGTGTCTGGCATATCCAATACTCTCGGTAGCTTGCCAGGCTCTCCGAGAGGGGCGGAGGAATCGAACTCGGGTCGGCCATGTTGGCCATTTGTAAGGCAAACGCCCTACCCGCTCATTATCGCGAGCCTCACTTCATGTTATCTTTGCATTTGGGGGGTTTATCAGACATTGCTCTGATAAATTTAAACTAACTTCTCTTTTTTAAAACAATCTGTTCTTTCTGTAGTGTAAATTATTTAAGTGTTAGTTAAACTCATATTTTGTTATTATTATTTATTTGGAAGCACCACTGGTCAAATATATCTTAAAACTCATTTTATCCAAATATGACCCACTAAATTAAATGTGTTGTAAGCCCTTCTACTTTTGAACTTAACATATAATAAAACCTAGCATATTGAGGCAACTTGTTATGTAACAATTCCTAATAGAGATCAAAGAGATAGTATAGTAGTTAAGACATGCCTTGCATGAAGCAAAGCATGGATTGAATCCCCAGCAACACACATATCGCAAACATAAATGAGTGTGATTTTGGAGTCTCTTGAGCAATGCCAGAATGATGGGGGCAATTCCTAGCACCAAAGGCCAGGAGTAGCACCATATCCTCAGGCCCCCTTTTGGAAGTACCAACCTTGAAGTTGATAATATACTGGACATGATTGTAGCTTCCTAAACAGAGTTTGGGAAGCCCCAATCCCCATTCTAATCCCACAAATCCTATAATTGCTGGTTAAGGTTGATCATAATTATTAAAAGTTCTACCAACTTTCCATCACATTCACTCTTTATTTTATTTAATAGATTTATTATTTCTGAAATTAAAATTTTTTCACTGCGTTTTAAAAATCTTTTCCATGTAGATAACCACAAGGGTGTGAGGTGATGGTTCAGTGTCATTTTGATTTGTGTTTTCCCAGGAATGAATTCTAATGAACGACTTTTTCATATTTCTATTTGTCATCTGTATTTTTTCCTTGAACATACCTGTTCAACTCTTCTCTCCTTTTACTGATGGTATCATTTGCATTGTTCAGTTTTGTAAAATTTTATAGATCTTTGGTATTTGATATTTATCAGATACATAGTTTGTAAATGTATATTTCCACTCAGTGGGTGTCTTTTTTTTTTAATGAGAGCTTCATTTATTCAATAGATATATTTTAGTTAATTTAACCTATTTATTTTTTTTTTATTTCCATTGCTGTTGGAGTTGAACTCTTGAATAAATCAAGAAAGGCAGAGTGTAGAAGTATTTTTGCCAATTCTTTCATTGAATTTCTGATTTTGGTTTCATATTTAAATCTTTAACTTATTTAGAGTAAGTCTTTTGGCAAAGCCTAAGACAGCGATTAAGTTTAATTTTGGCTATCAATATTTATTGATGAAATTTTTCTTTTTTCTGTTTTACCACCTTCATTCAAGTTTTATAAATAAAACTTCTATATGCATAAGAATTAAATTATGGGTCTACAATTCTATTCTACTGTTCTCTATGACCATATATATTCTAATACCATGATGTTTTAATTTACATAAATTTCTAATGTAGTTTAATGTTACAGAACATGATAACAGCATTGATCTTTTGTCTCTGGATTGTTTTCCTGTTAAAAGTTTTTTGTGGTTCTGGAGATATATTACAATGGGTTTGATTCCCAGCATCCCATATGGTTCCCCTGAGTATGACTAGGAGTAATTCCTGGTATCAGACCACTTCTGGGTGTGACCCAGAAAACAAGAACAAATAAACAAAAAGTCTTTTGTGTTTTCAAAGTAATATTTATAATTTGGTTCTATTTGCTTGAGTAATTTTATTGGAATTTTGTAAGGATTGCATGGAATCGATATGATTCTTTGGGTTGAATGGGCATTTTAACAATGTTAATTATTCCAATCTAAAAGTACTAAATATTTTTTGTGCTTTTCAGTCTTCTAATTATTAAAGCAGTGAGTATAGTTTCTGATGTCTAGGTCTTTCATCTATTTTATTTATTGATTCCTTGGTAATTATTTTATTGAACCACAAATTACTCATCTTGTTTTCTTTTATAGTTTGTTCATTGCATAGAGAAATGCAACTAATGATTTCTAGAGAGATTTTAATCTGACACTTTACTAGAGTGGTCTACTGATTTTCCTTTTCTTTCTCTATTTTTTTGTTAGCTATTGTGATTTTCTATGTATATTATCATGTCATCTGCAAATAGTGATAGCTTACTCTACTTTCCCAAATCTCTATTATTTTCTTTTCTTGTCTAACTGCTTTGGCTATGACCACCAATACTGTAGTTAATAATTAGAGGGGAGACTGGAATTTTTTTCTTTTGCTTATGTTAGTAAAATCTTTTTGTTTTACCATTGGGTTTTCTAAATTGCTATATTAGGAATAGATGAAATTTACTATTTTGAAATATTTTCCCTTATCCCTATTTGTCTGAAGTTAAAATTAAAAAATGTTGAAATTTATTAAAGGCTTATTTTGAACTTATCAATTTGAACATATGGTCTTTTTTATTCCTTTTGTTATTGCAACATATTTCATTGGTATATTTGCATTTGTTGAAGCATCTTTGCTTGAATAAAGCTCACTTAATCATGATGTATGATTAATATATTATTGAATTTGTTTCATAAGATTTTATTGAAAATGTTTGTATCTATGATCATTTAGGATATTGATGTGAACTTTTATGAATTATATTCCTGTCTGTTTTTGGTCTCACATTTTTTCTAACTCATTATGTATAATGTTTTTACCAAAGTATTAGTTACTTTGACTTTCACCTGGGATTCTACTCGCACCTGTAATATCAAAATGCTTTTTGAATATAGTTGTTATACTGTTACATATCAGTGAGTAAAAATTTTTACTAAGAATCATAAAACTTTCATAATAACACATTTATGAATAGCATTTGTAATCTATTAATTTCAAGTCATTAATTTCATTGTTAAGTTTGCCACTTAATTATATAAATAAAATTTGCATTTTACATTTAAATTTAATATAGTTTATGAGAATCACACTAATGCTATTTAATGTTTTGCTAATTTAACTAATACCTTTACTCAGATAATTTACTTTTGAATAAATTTTTATATTCTATTTAAACTATTTAAAAGTAATTTTTATTATTTGTTGAGAGATCATTCTTAGATGAAATTTAATAGCATAATAAGATCACCTGAAAAAGTGATGTTAGTGATTAAGAGCAACCCTATCTGGGATGACATTTATATTTGTTTATTTTTCCAAGGGTAATTCAAGAAATTTATTTAGCATATAATGCTATAAGTAAAAACATAATGTCAGAGTAAAAATAAGTCCCTAATAGAATGATTCCTATATTTGAATAACAAATGCTCATGAAATGCCATTTTGCTTTTTCATTTTTACATTTGTATATGTTCTCCATATACATTCTTTCAAATTTTTTGTGATAAATAGTATTGAAAAGAGCAAAAGTTTTGTAGTAAATGTTAGCATTACAAACTTGAATTATTTCATAAAAGTTTTCAAGGACTGAAAGAACATTTTGGTTTGCCCAAAGTTCATATACAAAATTTTTGCAATATTGACTAAATGCTATTTCTTACTATGACATAATGAGAACAATATAGCACTTTATAAATATGTATAGCTTGTGATAAAAAATCATATAAAATATAAACAATAATAAATGCATAGAGATGACAGATAAAAATTATATGAATATTCAAGTATATAGCATAATAAGTATAGTTACATAACATTCTTAATTTGATCTATCTAGAAATATGACAGAAGATTTAAAAGCACTCATTTATTCAAAAGAATTGTATAATATTTAACAATATTATTAAGAATATCAATGATTATTAAAATTTAATTCAAACAATTGTTTCTGGTTTTTGTGGTAACAAGATTGGAAAAATGATTTTGTGACTGATTCAACAGACAATGGCTATTGAAATAAACTGAGAATATAGTAAATATTCTGCTAACTGTGAATAAATGAAATAAAGAGGGGTAGTCCGCACAAATTAATCTATCTTTGAGGTGGAAAGCATATGAAAACTACCTTAGAAGACTAGCATTTAAAGTAATTTCCTGTTATGATCAGTATTGACAGTATTGAAATTCAACATGTTCTATAATCAATCATTGCTTTTCAGTTGTGTTTTAAAAATGTTTCTAAAGGAGGACACTTCAAATTTTTTAATGTCTATTTAAAATTTGATTATGTGTTTTTCAGTTATATTTAAAGAGCATATAATCAGAATTTGTTGGAGGTTTCTATCCTATGGCATCTCTGGCTCTGTCTCTGTCTCTTTCTCTGTTTCTCTCCTCTCTCTCTTTCTCTCTCTCTCTCTCTCTCTCCCTCTCTCTCTCTCTCTCTCTCTCTCTCTCTCTCTCTCTCTCTCTCTCTCTCTCTCTCCTTAAGTGATCTCCTTCTCTGTGTCTCTCCATTCTGCTCTCCACTATGAAATATTTAAATTTTTATCTGTTACTTTTACTTTACTTTACTTTTACTTTCTAGAAACCTTGTATGTATTTCAATCATTTTTGTTAGGCTCCTGTGTTTCTTAGTTGCTACAGTTCCCCTGCACTATCACCACCCCTCCCCTTTTTTTCAGCCACAACCGCAGGCACTTCCTACTAAGAATGACACCAAATAACATGTCAAGAGTCTTTCAAAATTGTTGCCAGACTTTGTGACATTCTTACAGCATATGGAGTACCGATGTGCTGAAAATATGGCAGAAAACTACCTGGCTCTTATCATGCCAGGAAGTTCCAGTTTGATGGAGAGTCCTGGTTCAGATTTGCAACATGACTAAGACTTTAGTTTTTTTTTTTCAAACAAAGTATATAAGTAAAAGTTACCAAAAAAGGAACAATTACCAAAATATGTCCTTTAAATCAGTTCTATTCCCAGCTCTTCCCCTCTAAGCTAAGAAATTACAAGAATAAGATACAGCAAAATTTGAAATTGCCTCTAAGGAATCTTAGCTAAGAGAATAATTGGATTGTTACATATTGTCTTAGTGCAAGAAAACAGCATGTAAAAACTGTTTGTTATTCTCTTTTATAGAAAACAAACTTTTTATAATATAATGTCAAATTTAAAATAAACACAAAATGAGTTTGAGAATTCAACAAATACTTATTCTCAATAAAAAATATTTTAATTAACTGAGATACACATTTTCATTTGTTAATGATTATTTTATTCACTTAAAAATAAGGACACAAACATGCAACTATACACAAAAATATTAAAAAACCAGTGTCTAGAACTGTGACATCAAATTATGGTTTAAATCACCAATCTTTCAGAAAGCTCTTCTTATAGTCATATGGTCACTTGAGAATTTAGTTTTTGAATAAATTTATATTTTTTATGCAACCTTGGCTTTTATAAAATTTTTAATCATTAGAAATATTTTCAGTAGACATCTCCTACGATCTAAATAATTAATGTACATCTATTTAATAGCAAAATGGTTTGCATGGGGTAACAATCCAACAAATACATAAATTTTATTTAAAATATCTGCTACTTTTTATTGCTATAATTTTATGTTCTGAAATGATAGCTTATATTTCACTATTTGTATAGAGAAAAATATTTGTGAGCAGCTATTACAAAGTTTATCTCTTCTTCACATTAGATTACCCTCAAACAATATTTTATTTAGTTATTAATTTATATGGGGGCTACACTTGGCAGTTCTCAGGATTTACTCCTGCCTCCACACTCAGGGATCACTCCTAGTGGTGCTTAGGGGACTATATGGAGTGTCAGAGATAAAAACCTGGGTTGCCACATGCAAGGTAGTGTGCTTGTCTTAAGGAACTAAAGTATTATTTTAAATTTTTCATTGATTTTTTAAATTTTAGTTACACTCAGTCTCTGTACTAATTTTTATTTTTAAGTAATCAAACTTCATTTACCTTGAACATTTTATTTAACTTGATATTAGCTTACCTGCTTTTAGCTGTCAGTTCTTTACTACATTTAGATACTCATTTTCTTCCCCAAATCTACATTATGCATAAAGTAGATTTGGGAAAGAAAATAAAATCTAGTTGTCAAATATTAGAAATTAGCATAAATTATAGGTGTCAATTATTAGAAACACAAAAGAAAAATAAAACTGTTTCTACCATATACAAATGCTCTCAGACGTAAAAGATAATTTTACAACAAAATCTGTGATGCTCCTATATAAGGAACATAAAAAAATTTGGCAAAATATGAAGAGGAAAAAGTGAAGGTAAACTGTTAAAGATACTTTCTAAATAGTGAATTTAAATAAAATATGCTATACTAAATAAAGGATTCCTATCTCAATTAAGACAAATTATTGAGGAGCTAGGGTAAAGATTCTCCTAGATACATTAAGTATATGAACAAGGGTAATGCATCTATAGTTATTTTAAAGACATGAAAATCTACTCTAAATATAAAAATAATTTTTTGACATAAAGAATGATAACTATGCCAAGCTAACAAGTTGTGTATAACCATAGAAGCAACAGAAAAAGGAAAGATTAAACAGAGAGAATAAGAAAGAAGTACAAGAAGGAAGAGGAGGAGGGAGAAGAGAACTGAGAAGATCAGAGACAGAAGCATTCAGTACTGAATTCAGATAAAATTGATATAGGTCCACTATTGGTCATTGCCAGGTCTTACAATTAGAATGTGACATATAAGGTAATGAGGAGTGCAATAACTTTTAAGTGAAGTATATGTTCATTATTTATAAATAATTTCTTGTCCTTTTGAATTAACAACAAAAAATACAAAGAAAACTATCTTTGTAAGGGGGATGTTCATAATAATACTGATCACACAATAATGTAAAAAGTAAATTGATTACATATATATGTGAACTGGAGCGATAGCACAGCGGGTAGGGTGTTTGCCTTACACGCAGCCAACATGGCTGACCCGAGTTCGATTCCTCTACTCCTCTTGGAGAGCCCAGCAAACTACCAAGAGTATCTTGCCCATATGGCAAAGCCTGGCAAGCTCCGTGTGATGTATTCGATATGCCAAACTCAGTAACAAGTGTCACAATGTTACTGGCCCTGCTCGAGCAAATCGAAGAACAACGGGAGGACCGTGATCCATATATATATATATATATATATATATATACACATATATATATATATGTTTGTATCACCTTATCACCGTGAGATAGTGTTATAAAGCTTTCATGATAGGGTTTCAGTCATACAATATTCCAACACCCATCTCTCCATCAGTGTACGTTTTCTACCACCAATATCTTCTGTATCCCTCCTAACCAATCCTCCCTGCCTCAGCCGGCCTGCCTCTATGGCAGGCACTTTTCTCCTCTCTCTGTGTCTGTCTCTGTCTCTGTCTCTGTCTCTGTCTCTCAGTTTCTGTCTGTTTGTCGTTCTTTGTCCCTCTGTCTCTCTGTCTCTCTGTCTCTCTCTGTCTCTCTGTCTCTCTGTCTCTCTGTCTCTCTCTCTCTCTCACTCTCTCTCTCTCTCTCTCTCTCTCTCTCTCTCTCTCTCTGTGTCTGTCTCTCTCCCATTTGGGAAATTATGATTTGCAATGCAGACACTGAGAGGCAGTCATGTTTTGTCTTTTATCCACCTTCAGCAGACATCTCCCATCCAGAGCAGTCCCTTCCAATCATCCTAATGGTTCCTTCTCTATTCCTACTGGCCCCTCCCCAAGCCCTTGAGGCAGGCTTCAGCTTGAACCATTCATCCTGGCCTTATTTCTACTGTCTTTGGGTGTTAGTCTCATAGTATCTTTCACATATATCCCACAGATGAGTGCATTCATCCTTTATCCTCCTCCTTATGAGTAGTATATTTTCTTAAATAAATTAGGATGTACATTAGAGATTTCATTAATATTACTATTATTTAAAAATAAAATAGATTAGCAACAAGAAATAAAAATGACCAAAATTTAAAAGCCTACAAATATTTTATGTGGTAAGTAAAATATAATGATAAATGGAGATAAGATTTCTATTTGTAAAATATAATGACAAATGGAGATCTATCCAAAGCACTGCACATAGCTACAAGTCTGTTCTAGAATAATCAAATAATAATTAATATTGTTTTGCAGTGCTTTGGATTGAAGCACATATGTAAGGTAGGTTCTTGTGCAGGTATGGCAGGTATTGCATATGTAAGGCCCTTACTCTATTACTGTGCTACAACACCCCTTCACTTGATCACTTGACTTCCCATTAATCGTCGATTTGCTCGAGCGGGCTCCAGTAATGTCTCCATTTGTCCCTGTCATGTGCTAGTGTAGTCCAATGGCGTCTGTTCACTCTAGGAACACAAAGAACCTCAAAGTTCATGATCTTGATGAAGAAGTCTGACCATCTGGTAGGTGGGCGGCCACGCGGTCTTTTGACATCCTGTGGAATCCAGGCGGTAATGGCTCTAGTCCAGCGGTCGTCTCTAAATCTCATTATGTGACCAGCCCATCTGATTTTTGACACCTTGGCAAATGAGAGAGTGTCCCTGATTCTTGATCATTGACGGAGGTCAGAACTCCGGATTCTTTCTTTCTTTTGAGTGAAACATGATATTCCAAGCATAGCTCTTTCAATTACTCTTTGGGAGACCCAAATAGCGTTCTCATCCTGTTTGTGTAGGGCCCAGGTCTCTGAGGCATTTGTTAATACAGGAAGAACAGTTGAATCAAAGAGACGTGCCGGAGCCGGAGGTTCGTCGTCCTCTTAGCTATTTCTTTGACGCTCTTGAAGGCATTCCAAGCCGCTCTCTTCCTCCTGTGCAGCTCGGGTGCCAGGTCATTTGTCATGTTGACTTCTTGACCTAGGTACACATAGCTGTTGCATTTGGAGATGGTCGTTCCGTTGAGAGCGAATGGGGCGTCAGGAATGATGCTGTTTCTCATAAACATTGTCTTCATAAGACTCAGCTGTAGTCTAACCTTTCCACACTTACGGTCGAAGTCAGCCAGCATTTGTGCTGCTTGGCTGCTGTTTGGTGTTATTAAAACAATGTCATCAGCAAAGTGGAGGTGGTGTAGTTGCTGACCATCTATCTTCACTCCCATTCCTTCCCATTCCAGTTGTCGCATGATGTTCTCGAGGGTGGCACTGAAGAGTTTCGGTGAAATGGTATCACCCTGCTGAACTCCTCTCTTGACATCAATGATTACTTGTTTGTAAAACGGTGAGATCCTGGTAGTGAATCTGTAATACAGTTCACAGAGGATCTTGATGTATTGAGTTTGAATGCTTTGATTGGCTAGGCCTTCAATGACTGCTTCCCTCTCAACAGAATCAAATTACAACACCCCATACTCAAAAAAACCGATTCTTTTTTGTTGCGTTGTTTTTGGTCCACACCATGCTGTACTTAGGGCTTACACCTGTATTGTGCTCATAAATCACTCCAGATTGTGCTCAGAGACATATAAATGGCAGGTTGGATACATACCAGGCAAGTGCTTTACCTGCTTTAGAACCTCTGAGGCCCTAATGATTCTTACTTGAATATAAGAAGAGGAATAGAGATAGAGAGATGTGGCTCCCTACTTCCACTCAGTCTTCTATGAGAACTGCCCATGGATCAGACTAATCAAATAAAACTAGAGTTGCCATCCCCTTCTAATGAAAAGAAGAACAGACCTAAGAGCACCCTTTGCCATCTTTATACTATAATTTGTAATATATCCTTTACTAAACTTTTTCTTTTGTTTTGGGGCCATACTCAGCAGTATGAGGGCTTGTTCCTGGTTCTTCGCTCAATTATCACTGCTTGCAGGGCTTCAGGGACCATATGGGGTGCTGAGAATCAAATCTAGTTAAGCTGGTTGCAAGGTGAGTTCTTTGTTCCATTGTCCATTGTAATGTCCCACCTTTACTATTTGTTTTTTTTTATTTTTATGGTAGTACCAATATTTTTTGGGTTGGAGCAATAGCACAGTGGTAGGGTGTTTGCCTTGTGTGTGGCCGACACGACCAACCCGGGTTCAATTCCTCTGCTCCTCTCGGAGAGCCCGGCAAGCTACTGAGAGTATCTCATTTGCATGGCAAAGCCTGGCAAGTTACCAGTGATGTATTTGATATGCCAAACACAGTAACAACAAGTCTCACAATGGAGACGTTACTGAGCCCGCTCGAGCAAATTGGTGAACAATGGAAGGACAGTGATAGTGACAGTGACCAATATCGTTGTTTGCACTTCAATTGTACCTACCCTATTAGCTATACTAGAGTGCCAGGATCCCTCCTCCATTGTCCTAAGATCTTTTTCCTCCCTGAGCCCTTCCCAGGGTCCTAAATTGACAGTTCTACTGACTATATATCTCAGGGTTGTTTCCACTGGGGATTGTCTAACACTTTGCTTTCTTTCTGAATCTGTATACTCTGAAAATGAGGGAGATAATTTGATGTTTGTCTTTCTAAACTACTGCACTAAACAAAATTTGGTCCGGTTCCATCCACGTTGCAGCAGACTGCAAGGTTTCCTGCTTTCTTAAAGCTGGTAGTGTTTCACTGTGTATATGTCCCACATTTCTTTATTCACTCATGTGTTGTTGGACACTTGGATTATTTCTGGTTCTTGACTTTAATGAATATAGGTATAAAAATATACTTTAAGATAGTATTTTAGGGGGTATGGTGCTGCCATGAGAAACAGACTAGTTCCTGACGTTCAATTTGCTCTCAATGAAACAAATATCTCCGAATGCAGCAGTTATGTGTGCCTAGATCGAGAACTCAATATGACAAACGACCTGGCACCTGAGCTGTGCAGGAGGAAGGGAGCTGCATGGAATGCCTTCAAGAGCGTTGAAGAAGTTGTTAAGAGGATAAAGAACCTATGGCTCTGGGCACATCTTTTGGACTCCACCGTTCTTCCTGCACTAACATATGCCTCAGAGACACGGGTCCTATGAAAACAGGACAAGAACGATATTAGGGTATTCCAAAGAGAAATCGAAAGAGCTATGCTTGGAGTATCAAGCTTGATTCAAGTGAGAGAAGGAATCCAGAGTTCCAACCTCCATCAAAGATTAAGAATCAGGAATGCTGTCTTGTTTACCAACACATCAAAAATCAGATGGACTGGACACATAATGCAATTTAGAGACGACTGCTGGACTAGAGCTGTTACCGACTGAATTCTACAGGACATCAAAAGGACACGTGGCTGTCCACCTATGAGATGGTCAGATTTCTTCTTCAAAACCCTGAGGAAAGTTTGAGGCTCTTTGTGTTCCTGAAGCGAGCAGATGCCATTGGGCTACACTAGCATGTGACAGGGACAAATGGAGACGTTACTGGCGCCCACTCGGGCAAATTGATATTTCATTATTTTTGTGTGACTGTCCAGTTTTCCAACAGTATTTATTAAAAAGACATTCTTTGCCCCATTGTGCACTCTTGAAAAATTTGTTACAAATAATTACAAATTACTTTGTTTTATTTACACGCTGATGTTTGTATATTTTGATTCTAGTATCATATTGGTTTCATTACTACAACTTTGTAATATAGTTTATTTTTGGAAAATGTTGATAAATATTTGTTTTTTTCCCTAAGATTGCTCTTGCTTTGAGGCTTTTGAAGTTCCAAATAATTTTTATGATTCTTTTTGACATCATGTCATCAAAAATTTTTATGGAACTGTCATGAGTTTATATATTATTTTAGATAATATAATCTTACTAAAAATGTTATTTCTTTCCATCGTAGAGCAGGTGCCTTCTATGTGTCTGATACTAGCCTTCAAACATTATAACAAACTGTCATTTTCTAAAACACACATAGGAATTAGAAGATGTCCCAATAGGCTATTATAGTACAGGTTTTTATGCAAGGGCTAAATTTAATCACTGGCCTCCAAACTTCCCCTGAGCATTTTCAGGAGGAACCCCGAAATAATGAGTTAGGAATAGCCCCTGTGTGCCTTTTTATTTTACTTAAATATAATAAAATAAAATGTACATTCTTATACTCAAAAGAAAATGCAAACCAAGTTCCATAATATAACCGGAGTGTGTTTGAAGATTGTATCCTGTTAATAGATTATATTAAGTAATTTAACAAAATTAATAGCTTTATTTAAAGTTAATTTAACAGACTAGATTTTCTCTTAACTCCTTATATATAAGCACCATAAAAGACAGAAATAAAGTCTAATATTATTTTAATTATTTTGCCAGGTTAATAAATATTCCTGCCAGATTCTGCTTTCCTTAGGAAATGTGTCATAAAGTTCATTTGTTAAATTTGGGAATATTATTGAAAAATCAAAAGTATTGTATGATCAATGTATATTTTTCACTTATAACCATTCCTTGGCTAGTCAAAAACATACTTTTGTTTTATTCAGAATATTTGATTGATTGATGATGATTTGGGGGAGCAAACCCAAGTTTCATACATACAAACAATGTGCTTTATGCTGAGACACACTGGCCGCCAATAGAGTCATGTAAAGACTGCAAAGTCATAGAGAGGGTTATCAAAGCTGTAATGTAGTATGAGCTGTACTATCCTTCCATCTATCTCTCTCTATATATATTCTTTTTTATTGAATAACCATGACATACAGTTACAATGCTTTCATGTTTGAGTTTCAGTCATTTAATGATTGAAAACTCAACCCTCCACAAGTGCACATTTTTCCACCACCAATGTCCCTAAGTAATCCCTCTCATTCCAATCCTCTCCCTGCTCTATGGCAGACAGTTTCCCCCAGACTCTCTCTACTTTGGGCATTATGGTTTGCAATATAGATACTGAGATGCTATCATGTTTATAGATACCGAGATGCTATCATGTTTGGTCCTTCATCTACTTTCAGTACATGTCTCCCATTCTGAATAATCTTTCAGACCATCATTGACTTAGTGATACCTTCTCTATTCCAGCTGTCTTCTTCCCCAATTCATGAGGAAGGATTCCAACTTTGAAACAATATTCCAGACCCATGTGTCTACTATCCTTGGGTGTCAGTCTCATATTATGTTATTTTATATTCCACAAAAAAGTGTAGTCATTT
Organism: Sorex fumeus; assembly: GCF_029834395.1. NCBI lineage: Eukaryota > Metazoa > Chordata > Mammalia > Eulipotyphla > Soricidae > Sorex > Sorex fumeus. The sequence continues at coordinate 64,729,269 of NW_026606063.1, read as the reverse complement.
TATGCTTGTCCATCTCTTTCTGATTCATTTCACGCAGCATGATACTCTCCATAACCAAGAACATATAAGCAAATTTCTCAACTTTATCATTACTAACAGCTGAATAGCATTCCACTGTGTAGATTCACCAAAGTTTCTCTAACCAGTCATCTGTTCTCAGGCATTCGGGTTGTTTCCAGATTCTGGCTGTTGTGAAGAGTGCTACAATGAACACACAAATACAGAGATCATTTCTACTGTGAGTTTTTCACCCTCGAGATATATTCCAATAAGTGATATTGCTGGATCATATGGAAGCTCAATTTCTAGTTTTTTAAGGAATGTCCATATTGTTTTCCATAAAGGCTGGACCACTCAGCATTGCCAGCAATAATAAAAAAGAGTCCCTTTCTCCCCACAACTGCACCAGCACTAGTTGTTCTTGTCTTTTTTGATGTATGCCAGGCTCTGTGCTGTAAGATGATATCTTATTGTTTTGATTTGGATCTCCCTGATGATTAGTTATGTAGAACTTTTTTTCATGTGTCTTTTGGCCATTTGTATTTCTTTTTTGAGAAAGATTCTCTTATTTTTTGATGGGGTTGGTGTTTTTTTTTTCTTGTACAATTCTACTAGTGTCTTGGATATCCTGGATATTAACCCCTTATTAGATGGTTAATGGGTAAATATTCTTTCCTATTTCACGGGTTCTTTCTGTATTTTGGTCACTGTTTCTTTTGTGGTGGAGAAGCTTCTTAGTTTAATGTAGTCCCATTTTCTTATGTTTATTTTTCACTTGCTTGGTCAGTGGTGTTTCATCCTTAAAGATGTCTTTAGCTTCAATGTCATGGAGGGTTCTGCCTACATTTTCTTTCTTGTAACTTATGGTTTCAGATTTGATATTGAGGTCTTTAATCCACTTTGATCTGACTTTTGTGCGTGGTGTTAAACAGAGGAAAGAGTTCATTTTTTGCATGTAGATGTCCAGTTTTTCTAGCACCACTTGCTGAAGAGGTTACCTTGTTCTATTTCATATTTCTTGCTCCTTTATCAAAGATTAAGTGGTCATACATTTGAGAGTCTGAGACAGAATATTCAACTCTGTTGTATTGGTCTGTAGGTATGTTCTAACCCAATACCATGCTGTTTTAATTACCACTGCTTTGCAGTACAGTTTGAACTTTTGGAATGTGATGCCACCCATCTTCTTTTTCCCAGGGATTGCTTTAGCTATTCATGGGGGTTTGTTGTTCATGTGGATTTCGGGAGTGTTTTGTCGATTTCTTTGAAGATAGGGACTGCATTAAATCTGTTTAGTGCTTTGGGAAGTACTGCAATTTTGATACTGTTAATTCTCCATATCTCTGAGCAGGGGACGTGTCTCCATTTCCTTAGTGTCCTCTTTTATTTATTGAAGTAGTGTTTTGTAATTTTCTTTGTATAGGTCCATCACTTCTGAGTGACAGACCAATACAAGTTAAGCTGATTCTGAGTTACTTGATTTTCTGAGGAACTATTGTGTATAGGATTTTTTTGTTAATATCTTTCTTCTCTTTAGTTATCTGCATATAGGAAAGGCATGACTTTTGGGTGTCTATTTTGTATCCTGCCACTTTACTAGAAAAGCTTATTGTTTCTAGGAGTTTTTTTGTAGAGTTTTTCAGATGTTCTAAGTATAGTATCATATCATCTGCAAATATTAATAGCTTGACCTCTTCCTTTCCTATCTGGATGTCCTTGATATCTTTTACTTGCCTAACTGCTATGGCAAAAACTTCCAGTACTATATTAAATAGGAGGGGCGAGATTGGGCAATCTTGTCTTGTCCCAATCTTAGAGGTAAGGCTTTTAATTCTCCCCATTGAGAAGGAGGCTTGCCATGAGGTTGTGGTAGATGGCTTTGACAATATTGAGGAAAGTTCCTTTCATGCCCATTTTGCTGAGAATTTTCATCATAAACAGATGCTGGATCTTATCAAATGCTTTCTCTGCATCTATTAAGATGATCATATGGCTTTTATTTTTATTTTATTGATATGATGGATTGTTTATTGATTTGAAAATAATAAACCATCCTTGCATACCCAGGATGAATCCTACTTAGTCGTGGTGTATAGTCTTTTTGATGAATTGTTGGATTCTGTTTGCAAGGGTTTGTTGGAGATCTCGGTGTCTATGTTCATCAGGGATATTGGTCTGTAATTCTGTCAACTTATAGTATGTCTGTCTTCTTTTGCTATGAGGGTGATATTTGCTTCATAGAAACTGTTTGGAAGTGTTTCTGATTTTTCAATTTCCTGGAAAATCTTAAAAAGTATTGGAAGTAAGTCTTCTTTAAAGAATTGGAAGAATTTACTAATGAAACCATCTGGGCCAGGACTTTTGCTTTTGGGGAGACTTTTCATTACTGGTTCAATTTCCTCAATGGTGATAGGTCTGTTCAGTTACTCCAGATAATCTTGGTTCAGCCTTGGGAGACTATAGGAATCCAGGAATTTATTCATTTCCTCTAGGTTTTCTTGTTTCGTGGCATAATGATTCTCAAAGTAATCACTGAGGATCCTCTGAATTTATGTACTTTCTCTTGTGATGCCCCCTTTTTTGTTTGTTATTTGGGTTTTCACTCTCCCTTTGTTTGTGAGTCTTGTTAGAAGTTTATTGGTCTTGTTTATTTTCTCAAAGAACCAGCTCTTGGTTTCATTGACTTTTGGATTGCTTTATGGGCTTTCATCTCAAGAGCCTTGAATATGGCACTTAAAATCTCAGGGCTACGACAAAGGAGACGTTACTGGTGCAGAGGAAATAGACGAACAACAGGATCATCGTGATCGTGATGGTGATCGTCTCATTAACTTCTGTTCTAAGTTTTATTTCCTTCATTCCTTCCTTTTGTTGGTTATTCTCGTAGATCTTAACTGTGAAGTTAGATTATTTATATGGGCTTGCTTTTCCTTCCAAAGAATGCTTGTAGAGCTATAAACTTCCCTCTTACCACAACTTTTGCCATGTCCCTTGAGTTCTGGTAACTCGTATCTTTATTCTCATTTGTTTCCAGGAATCTTTTTTTATTCCTTTTTAAACCACTCATTGTGCAGTAGTGAGCTGTTTAATTTTCTGTTTCTTACAGGTGTTTGATTTTATTTTATGTTTGTGTGTGACTCACTTCAACTTTCAATGCATCATGGTCTGAGAAAATCGTTGATACAGTCTCTATCTTCTTAATTTTATGGTGGTATGTTTTGTGGCCCAGCATGTTGTCTATCTTGGATTAAGTTTCATGCATACATAAGAAGAATGTGTATTCAGCTTTTTCAGGATGATGTGTCCTGTATATATCTACTAAGCTTATTTCTTCCATTTATTCCCTCAGATAAAGTATGTCCTTGCTAAGCTTGAGTCTGGTTGATCTATTGAGAAGTGATAAAGTGGTGTTGAAATTTCCCACTAGTATTGTGTTGCTATCGATATGTTTCTTCAAGTCTATGAGTAGTTGTTTTAAGTATTTTGCTGGTCCCTCATTACGTGCATATACATCTAGGTGTGTAAGTTCTTCCTGATGTACAGATCCCTTCATCAATAAGAAATAACCTTTACTGTGTCTTGACCATCTTCAGTCTGAAATCAATGTGGTCTAATGGCCACAGAATGGCCGCACCAGCTTTTTTAAGGGAGTTGTTTGCCTGTAGAATTATTTTCCAGCCTTTGACTTTGAATCTGCGTTTGCTCTAACTGTTGAAATGTGTTTCTTACGGGTAGCAGAATGTTCAATTTTCCTGATTCATCCTGCCACTTTGGATCATTGAATTGGTGTGTTTAGCCCATTGACATTGAGAGAGTGAGATTATTGCTTTGGTGTTTTGTCCCATCTTTCTGCTGAAATTGATGTATTTGAGGGATTTGTCTTATCTTATTCATTTCATTCTTATTCTTATTCCATTCAGTTATTTCACTGTATGCCACCACTGTCTTCAGGCCCTGAAGGTTTCATAGAATAAGTCTGCTGTAAATCTTACAGATGTTCCTTTATAAGCATTTTTTTCTTTGATCTTGCTGCTTTCAGAATTTTATCTCTGTCTATTATTTTCATCATTCTGATAAGGATGTTCTTTGGAGTATTTTTATTTGGATTTTTTTTTTGCTGGTACCCTTCAGGCCTCCTAAATATGGTCACAAGTACTCTTCAGCTCTGCGAATGTCTTAGCAATGATGTCTTTGACAGTGTCTTAATCAGGGTTTTCTTCCTGGTTCAATTTGAGGTTCTTTTCCATTTCCTGATATTGTCTGAAGATCCTCTGCATTTCGTCTTGGAGTTCACTGGTTCTGTCCTCAGCAGATATTACTCTGCTGCTGAGGTCTTTCACTGAGTTTTTTAATTCACCTTCCACGTTTTTTCAGATCTGTCACTTCCTTTTGTAATTTTGTTTGCATTTTCCACATTTCTGCTCTCAAGTCCTCTTGTATTTTATTGGCAGTGTGTTCTATTGTTTCTTTTAGCTCCCGATCTATCCTCAGTAACTCCCTTCTAAATTCCTTGTCAGAGAGGTTGTCTAGCTCACCATTATTGGTTGGGTCTTCTGGGCTAGTTTCTTCACTAACTAAGCTCGGTGTGTTTCTGCGTTGCTTGACCATTGTGACCTATGTGGGTTAGACTTTCACACTCACTAATGCTGTTATGTTTTTGGTGTAATATTAATTGAAGTGGGGGCTAAAGAATTATTGGTCTAATGTGTTTTTGGTGATTAGGCTGATCTAGTAAAAGTTCCACCTAGGAGGCTAATTTATAGTTCTTATGGAATATGGAAGGGGAGGATAACTTGTGGCTGTGGCTCTGGATGCCACCACTACTAGGCCTGTACCAGAGTTGTGGGAGATTGAGAGAGTCCTTGAGAGTTTGGTACTAGTGGCCCAGTCCATCTGGGTTCAAGTCCATCAGAGATCTGAGCTTGAAAACCGGCTCTGCTTGTGCCCATCCGTGCAGCTCTGAATGCCACCCTCCGCCAGGCATTGGTGTCATCAGGATTGATCTCTGAGTGCAGAATCAAAAATAATCCCTGAACACTGCCAAATGTGGCCCTCCAAACAAGACAAAACAAAATATATTTTTTTTACTGATATTTATGTAGGTTGACTTTGCGACCACTCACTACTTTTAGCTGGAGTGATAGCACAGCGGGTAGGGCGTTTGCCTTGCAAGCGGCCAACATGGCCAACCCAAGTTCGATTCCTCCGCCCCTCTCGGACAGCCCAACAAGCTACGGAGAATATCTCGCCCACACGGCAAAGCCTGGCAAGCTACCCGTGATATATTCGATATACCAAACACAGTAACAACAAAGTCTCACGATGGAGACGTTACTGGGCCCGCTCGAGAAAATTGATGAACAACAGGAGGACAGTGACAGTGACAGTGATTTTTATGTAGCAAGCACTGTATCCCGATCAAGAAGACTTTTTTTAAAGTTATTCTATTATTTTCAGACCTATAAAATATTAATGAAAACTCGGTTATAAAGTCAATAAAGATAGGAATTTTTGTTTTTATATTTTTGTATCCCCAAAGCCTAGCCCAGACCTTAACAAAAAACAATAAAAAAATTCGAAAAAAGAATGAGAATAACAAATATTAAATGAGGAAAATATCAACATAAAAGTCAGTATCATTATATATCCTTTATGCTCTAACATTAGAAGTTACTAGATCCTGCAACAAAATTCTATGGTACAGTGCTTTCAGAGATAAATGAAAAATTATGTCTCCTTAGTCACACATATTATATCTTTTTTATATTATATATTATATATATATTACATAGTTATATACATCTGAAGCTAAGGTTGTAGAGATACATTTTATACAGATGAATCTGGGTATTTACTTTCTTAAAATTTAAGGTAAAAACACACCCCAGCATTTGACAAAAACTATCACAGTGAATAAATTGAGAATTAATCATATGCAGTCATTAGGGCTTGATGTTTGCTCATCTACGTCGAGACTGAAATCAATCAAATGAACCAGCCTCTGTGCAAAATGTCAGTTGATTCTTTGCTTCCAAACAATAAAGTTAATGAAATTACTTTTATTGAGTTCAGATATTATTAAATTAATAAAAATACATTGGGAAAGAATTTTTAAAAGTCAATTTTATTTCTGTACTCATTTTTTAACTAAATAAAATTAACTTTAGCTGCTGTTGTTATTCTTTTATCTCCCTGTTTGTTTTATTGTTCACCCCGATGCACTGATATTCTTACTACGTGATCTATTGCAATAACCTTTTAACAGCTTTCTCTGTCTTGAGTATCTCATCCATTCAATTTATCTCTAATGGATGGCACTTCTTTTGTCTCCTCTGATCAAAAACCTGCAGGGACTCTCTATTACATAAAGAACAAACTCTGAATTTCTCGCCCTTCAAGAAATGTTTCCTGCTGCTTTTACCTGCCTCTTAAATATATTTCAAAGGCAGGCATTTCTCCTCTTCACACAAATAATATCTGATTCATCATACCTCTTCTTTTACCTAGACCACTATGATAGAGGTCTCCAAAGAGTTCTACACTTATTAACCTCATCTCATCCCACTGTACATCATCTGTTCACCAAAGTTAATTTTTTTAACATTTTTAGTGAATCACTGTGAGATAGACCCTTATAAAACTGTTCATGATTGGATTTTAAACGAATCCTTATCACAATTCCACAAAAATATCCTGTTTGTTCTCAGTTTGATGAAAAATTTGTTGAAATATCTACTCCCAACTTCCTTTGTATTTTTTTTTATGACACAGAACTGAGCTGGAGCGATAGCACAGCAGGTAGTGTGCTTGGCTTACACGCGGCAGACCCGGGATTGACTCCTTCGCCCCTCTCAGAGAGCCTGGCAAGCTACTGAGAGTATCTTGCCCACATGGCAAAGCCTGGCAAGCTACCCATGATGTATTCGATATGCTAAACACAGTAACAACAAGTCTCGCAATGGAGACGTTACTGGTGCCCGCTCAAACAAATCTATGAGCAACGGGAGGACAGTGAACAGTGGATAACACAGAACTAGCTATCTTTTCCTGAATAGTTTCATAGCATGTTGTGAAAATTGAGGGCAACATCTTCTGTTATAATTCCAGCTTCCACTAGACAGTTGCATTCTCTGTAGTCCTGTAATCACGAGGAACGTAACTTCTCCTCTTGTATACCTGTTACTCTGGCTCACTAACTCCTAGTTAAATACCTTTAATCCAAAGGCTAGTCATTTCTTGCTGCTGTATTAAATCGTTAGGTTGCATTATTAACAACTGTCTGTTTCCTTTGGTCCTTTTTCACTGGGTAATCAAGTTGTAAACATACTTGAAGTTTGAAGCAGCTGCTATGGTTTTTGATTTTCTAATTGAACCCTGATTGAATTATACATCTACCCACTATATTTGAAATTAGATTCAGTGACCCTCAGAGCAGTCTTGGGATCTTTCATAGTCTGTTCTTGGCTGATGTTGGAAATTATTTCTCTTACACTAGTCTTCTTCATTTACTGTAAACTAACTTAATAATAACTTTGGGGTTCATTCGTTTTATACAAGGAGAATTGTACTCATACTTTAATTCTAAATATGAACAAAATACTCAAGGAAATTCTAACTTATGCAAACATTTTACTATTTAGGGGCTTGTGTAGAAAGGGGACTGGCTTGAACCACATCTCCTGGTGCTCAGAGGCTGCTCCTGTCTCAGTGCTTGGAAATATTTGGTAGTGCTAGAGATAGAACCAAGTTAGCAATATGCAGAGAAAGTACACTAACCCCTGTACTATTCATTTTCTTTAATACATTAGATTGCTCAATTTGTATATTATTAAAATATTTTATTTTGTTATAATTTGTTTAATCTATTATTCCTTATTAAATCTCAAACTAAAAGTATCAGTGATGCACTTAACATGAGATTGGCAGAGTCACCGATATACAGGAAGTATCCAACAAATATTTGTCAAATTCATTTACAAAATGTCAACTTGGTACAATTGAAAACGGTTTTGAGTTTGATTCCTGGCACTACATATGGTCTCCTCAACACCACCATGAGTAATCCCTGTAAACCCTGAGCAATACTGATGTGCCCTCTCAAAAAAAAAATAAATAATTAAGAGTCTGCTGCTGCTATTATTGTTGTTATAGCTAGGTTTCAGTGGTTAACTGATGTGACATTAACAGCTTCACTCTGCTTCAAAATAATATACCACACCCACAACCAAAGTACCAATATTCTTCTACTTGAAATTTGTTAGATCCTTCTATTCTAGCATTCTCCCCTGTGTAAACACACAAAGGATGGACAAAGGGACGGCAGCAGCCTACCTTGCCCGCCACCCGAGTTCGGTAGTCTCAGGCCGTTTCCTCACTCCAGGGAGGTCAATGGTGATGGTCAGGTGAAGGAAGCAAAAGAGGGCCAGGCTGGTTAGTCTTAGTAGCAGTTTATTACATGGAAGTAGTGTATGTCATAGAGGCCCCAGGATCTCTCAAGCACGTGCTCCTTTGTTCTCTCAGCTTCTGTCCCCATTCTCTTAGACCTGTCTCTTTGGTTCTCTCAGCACATCACCGTTCTCTCAGGCACGTGTTCCCCCAGAGATCCCTGAAATCTCCCTTATTTAGATCATGGTACCTCTAAAGGGTGCAATACAGTGATGTCATCAAAAGGAATTACAGAAAGAACACTGAGGAGACAAAACATATATTGTTTCTTTACATCTGCAGGCCAGTAATCTTGGCCTCCAGAAAGAAGATACAAAACCAAGACCTTTCACAAGCACTTTCACAAGCTACAAGCACTTGGATTTGCATTCCAAAGACCAGTCTGCTAGAGCTTGGAATCTATATCCCAAAGACAAGTATCTGTGCTTTGCATCCCAAAGACTAGCCTGCCTAGACTCTGGAATCCACATTCCAAAGATCAGGCCTGGCTAGCACCTGAAATTTCTGAGAGAAAAGGGAAACTGCTTCTTACAATCACTTAATCACTTAATCACTTAACTTCCCATTAGTCATCGATTTCCTCAAGCGGGCGCCAGTAACGTCTCCATTTGTCCCTGTAGTGTCCTAGTGTAGCCCAATGGCATCTGTTCGCTCCGGGAACATGAAGGGTCTCAAACCGATCATTCATGATCTTGACGAAGAAGTCTGACCATCTGGTAGGTGGGCGGCCACGCGGTCTTTTGACATCCCATGGAATCCAGTCGGTAACAGCTCTAGTCCAGCGGTCGTCTTTAAATCTCATTACGTGACCAGCCCATCTGATTTTTGACACCTTGGCAAATGAGACAGTGTCCCTGATAAATTCTTGAACTCCTGAGAAACCTCAATGAGCTTGGTTATCGTGTGGATATGGTCGATGGTGCTGAATCCTTTGTGGAACCCGGCTTGCTCACATGGTTGTCCTTCATCTAGTGTTCTGCGAATCCTATTTAGGATGACTCGAGTGAACAACTTGTAGATGACAGACAATAGGCAGATCAGGAGATAGTTGCCAATGTCATGGATGTCTCCCTTCTTGAACAGTAGTACGGTCCTGCTGGTTTTCCATTGGGACAGAAACTTGCATTCAGATAGGTAGCGAGTGAAGAGCCGAGCCAGTGTATTGATGAGTACTGACGGCAGGTTCTTCAGGTGTTCAGGTCTGACCTTGTCTGGGCCGGGTGCTGTTTGTTTCCTCACCGACGAAATGGCGTGTTGGATTTCGGAAGGGAGAACATTGGGAACGACATATCCATCCTGCGGAATTTGTTATGTCAGCAAGTGACATGGCTATCGAAGAGATTTGAGTAGAAGTCATGGATAATCTTCTCCATTGCCGTTCTGGAGGATGTGATGGATCCATCAGGACGTCAGAGGGCAGTCATCTTGGTCTTGTAGTTGGCGAAGGACAGGCGGGCGTTACGAATACTCTTCCTGGCTTCTGCCGTATCTACCAGTACTTCTGCTCTTCTCTCTTTGAGGTCTTCCTTGATCGCATCTCTGCACTGCTTTGCGAGCTCAGATGTTAGCTTGCGGTTGCCTGAGGCATGCGCCAAACCACGCTGACGAATTAGCTCAAGAGTTTTCGAAGATAGGCGATTTTTTGTGGCTATCTCTCTCTTGGCGTTCCTCGCACATTCATGGAGGTGCTGAACCAGTCGATCGTATTCCTCGTCAATGTTGTCAACAATGGCATCTTCCCATGTTGCCGCAATAGTGCCAAAGAGTTCCCAGTTGGTGGTCATTCTGGGAGTTCTCTTTTTGAAATTTGCAGCCCTTTCTCCCCACTCTGTGAAGTAGAATTTTGCACGAAGGAGACAGTGATCTGATACCATTCGAAATTTTTGGACAACAGTGACATCAGTCAGGCAAAACCGTCGATTGAATATGATGTGGTCTATTTCGTTGTGGAATCGTCCACCGGGAGACTCCCATGTCCATCGTTTAGATTCTGCCTTCTGGAACTGTGAGTTACCATGAATGGTCTTGGTCGACATGATGAACTCAGACAGTCTCTCACCCTGTTCATTCCATTCTAGGCCATGGGTCCCGATGTGAAGTTCTTCAGCTGAACTTCTTGGTCCTATCTTGGCATTAAAATCACCCACAATGATCTTGTAGAAGGTGTGGTCTTCTTTATAGAACTTCTCCAGCTCCATGTAGAACTTCTCGATTTCTCTTTCATCATAATGAGATGTTGGTGTGTAGACAACGAAGATAGAAACTGCAGGCAGTGAGCCACATCTATTCAAATGTAAACGTCCGATTCGGGTTGTTAGGCATTCGAATGAATCAATGCTCTTGTCCAAGTTTGTGTTGACAATGACACCGATGCCTCCAACACCTCTTTTATCGCATATTCTGAGGAACAATTCTTCTCCAGTGTTGAAAACGGCATGGTGAGATTCGTGCCTTCTTGTCTCGGTCAGACCAATGATGTCGTACTTGATCATTCGCGCTTGTACCATCAGGTCCTCGATGGATCTATCTCATGCTAGCGTACGTGCATTGAAAGTACAGACGATCATTTTTGTCTTCCTTCGATGTGACAGCCTAGGTCGGCCTTGAGATTTTGTCGGCCTCTCCTTTCTCATCCTTCTCAGTGCTGCCATGTCAGTGAAGCCTTCAGGGTCAGGTGAATGAGACCAGTTGTAGTTACTAGTTTTGGCATATCGAATACACAACGGATAGCTTGCCAGGCTCTTCCGTGCGGGCGGAATACTCTCGGTAGCTTGCCAGTCTTTCCGAGAGGGATAGAGGCTTTTGGGGCGACCTCTAATCACCCTTGTAGGTGTTACCATATTTGAACCCTATCAAATAAGGTACGACAATTCCGGAAGATGGGTATTTAATGTCTTATGATGTGTCGCGTGCTGCTTTGCTGCGCGGGTCCAGAAAGCGTCCTGGAGTGTGGCAACGGCTGGGTAGTGGGAGTAGTGTTGATAGTAGAAGTCTGCCAGTGGGGTATTTATCTGGGTAGGGTGGGTCTCCTGTGAGCAATTCGATCCCTGGGTGGTTGATGGAAGCAGACAGGGCAGGGTAGGGTGGGGCTCCTGATTGTCACCTGTGGTTGGTGGGAGCAAGCAGAGAAGCTCTGTCCCTCGGTCCGCTGAGCCTGGAGTCCAAGGTCTCAGAGAGTTCCGCTTATCTTGTTCTGTGGGTCTTCAGTCATCCATGGGTCTCGGCCGGAGCTGCCATGCGGGTCCGGCAAGCGTCCTGGAGTATGGCAACGGCTGGGTAGTGGGAGTACACACTACTCCCACTACCCAGCTTCTTACAATATACCAAAATTATTCACTAAAGGCAGTTTTAAGGGGATAAATGTTCAGCCTCATCCAACCTAGTTAGGACACATGGGAAAGCTGCTTCTAGGACAGATTCTCATTTAGCAGATCAACCCACTCTAGAACAGAATTCCCTGGGTGTGTTTCTCCTCTCCTTGTCCGACCAACATATAAGCATATATAATATAAATCATTTTGTATGGACACAGTAAGAAATACCTTAAGCTTATAGAATTGCTCTCCTAGGGCCATCTCGATTTCAGACTGCAGTGCTCAGGCCAGATATCTTTCCTATTCCTAGCAGGGTCCTAGTCTCGTCGATACTTTTGGATCATGACAGCATTTGCCTATGATCAAACTCTTAACCTATAGTTAAGAATCATGGCACCTTGGCCTGGCCCACCTCAATGCAGGTTAGCACATTACTTACCAGCTTGCCCTGGTTCCATCCAGTCCCACATCGGGACCCTGTTTTCGGGAGCGCTAGGAAATGAGGGCAACTGAGGCTTAAGTTGAGAAAGCAGATGCCCAGGAGTAAATAATATACACAGACAATTAAATCCTAATATATAGAGCATAATGTTAATAGTCTTCCTGTATCTATATAAAAAGGACTTTGCATTAAACTATTCAAAAGACATGAGAGGAGAAAGGCAATATTAACTTACAGTACAAGTTCAGTGACCTTACAAATGAACAGATTCTGATGGTGAAAAGCTGATTAACTGGTTGAGGAAGAGAGCATAGAAGTGGTTACAGACAAACAAATGAATGGGAGTGACTTGGAAGCACTGTGGTGGGTGCAACCTGATAAACCTAAGCTCCTTGTATTCCAACACTCCCCAGCTTCTATTTCCTTTTGGCTAAACTGAGTTTTGTAGTTGGGATCTAAGGGTTGTTTTCATTTGACATTGTTCCCTTGCCTTGTTTCTTTATATCCTAAAAACAAGTGAAATTACATGGTAAAGTTATTTTTTCTTGAACACTTGATCACTTGATATTCTGTTACTCATTGATTTGCTCGAGCAGGCACCAGTAACATCTCCATTTATCCCTGTTGCGTACTAGTGTAGCCTAATGGCGCCTGCTCATTCTTGGAACACAAAGAGCCTCAAACCGATCATTCAGGGTCTTGATGAAGAAGTCTGACCATTTAGTAGGTAGGTGGCCACGCAATCTTTTGCATCCTGTGGAATCCAGTCAGTAATGGTTCTAGACCAGCGATCATCTCCAAATCTCATTATGTGTCCAGCTCATCTGATTTTCAACACCTTGGTAAATGAGACAGCATCCCTGATACTTGACTCTCAACAGAGGTCAGAACTCTGGATTCTTTCTCTCATTTGAGTGAAGCGTGATACTCCAAGCATAGCTCTTTTGATTCCTCTTTGGTAGATGCGAATAGTGTTCTCATCCTGTTTTCAGAGGGCCCAGATCTCTGAGCATATGTTAATGCAGGAAGAACAGTGGAATCAAAAAGATGTGCCCTGAGCCGGAGGTTCTTCGTCCTCTTAACCATTTCTTTGACGCTCTTGAAGGCATAAATTTTTCTTAGTTTTTAATATATCAAAGCCTCCTCTAGTCATCATATACATATTGTTGCAAATGGCAAAATTCAAACATGTTTTAATAACTAAGTAATATTTCATTGTGTATAAAAAATCATATCTTCTATACCCATCCATCTCCCAATTGTACTTGGTTAACTATGATATACTATCTTGGTTCTTGTCAGTGGCACCTCAATGAACATAGACATGCATATGTTTCTAGTATTTTGCATTATCACTAAGGGTATGTTCTGTTCCATTTTTATTACATTTTTTCCAAAACTTGCAGTTTCTATTATTTTTGATAAAAAATATTTTACAGTCAGGATATTGTTTAATAGGCTTTATTTTCTTTTTTTCCTGATAATAAGTGATAATGAGCTTTTTATAAATATGCCTTTTGGCTTGTTTTCTCTCATTTTCATTCTTTTTTTCTTTCATACACCCAGTGATTCTCAAGGCTTACTCCAACCTCTGGACTCCAGGATCACTTCTGGTGGGATTCAGGGGACCATATGTGGTGCCCTGGATCAAATCTAGGTCAGCAGTATTTAAAGAAAATATTTGTCTGATATTGTCTCTTCAACCCCTGTATGATTTTTTTTCGTGAAATGTTTGTGCATCTGTTATCCAAATTTTTAAAATGTGATTGTTGTTGCTTATTTTTTTATGTTATTCCTTTGTCAGATATATAGACTACAAATAAAATTTCCGTTCAGTAGAATAACTTTCATTTTTAATAATAGTATCATTTTTTCTACTGTGTTTTGGTGTGATACTATCCATCTGTTTAAATTTATTATGTTTTTCTGGACATTAGGGTGTAAGAAAGAAAGAAAGAAAGAAAGAAAGAAAGAAAGAAAGAGGGAGAGAGAGAGAAGGAGAGAGAGAGAGAAGGAGAGAGAGAGAAATGAAGTGAGGAATACAGAGAAAGAAAGAAAGTGAGAAAAATCTAGATAAACTAATATGGAGTATTTTGCCTCGAATTTCTCTATGCGTTTTATGGTTTCTGGTCAAACACAAAATCTTCAATCCATTTTCAATAAATGCTTTTCATATGTGCTACAGAGATCCAGTTTCATTATTTGTGTACTCCATATTAATGTGTGTGCACTCTCTCGCCATGTGCGTTGGGTAGCCATGAGCCACTTCCCCACCCTGACCTGCAGCCCCCACCAACAGATGCATGAAGGAAGGAACAGGGCCACCAAGTTGGTTCGTGATCAGTTAACATTTACTCCAGTCTCCATCCTGCCATTAACTGGTGATCAGTTAACATTTATTCCAGTCCCCCCTCATATGTATTCCAATCCCACTCTGCACCCCATTCCGGTCTCCTACTTTCCCCATGCTACTCTTTCTGCACCCAATCTCAAAGCCTTAGTCTAGAGCCCAACCTCCAAGAGTTGAGGGTAACAACTACCCTTAGTCAGATAGCACAATCAATCAATATATATATAAAGCCCTTTCCTTCCTTCTTTCCTTCCTTGCTTCCTTCCTTCCTTGCTTCCTTCCTTTCTTCCTTCCATTCCGGGAAGTTTTTTTGAGACAAAGATCCACTGCTAGGGTATCTGCTCAAGGGCAGAATTTCATCAAAGGGCATATTTCTCCTTTCAAAATCTTAAAACTGGGCTAAAACTATATGCAATGATGTAATTGTGGATTAAATTGTATTCCATTAATCTATCTCCTGATCTGTCAATTGTCATCTACATGCTGTTCACTCGAGTTATCCTTCATAGGATTGGCAGACCACTACATTAAGGACAATCATGCAAGCAAGCTGGGTTCCGAAAAGGATTCAGCACGATGGACAATATCCACATGATAACCAAGCTCATTGAAGTTTCTCGGGAGTTCAAGATGCCACTCTGTCTAACGTTCATTGATTTAAAGAAGGCCTTTGATTCTGTTGAGACTGAAGCGGTCACTGAAGCTTTAGCCAATCAGGGCATTCATACGCAATACATCAGGATCCTCCATGAGCTGTATTATAGATTCACTACCAGAATCTCACCATTCTGCAAGGAAGTAATCATTGATGTCAAGAGGAGTTCGTCAGGGTGATACCATTTCACCTAAACTCTTCAGTACCACCCTCGAGAACGTCATGCGATGACTAAAATGGGAAGGAATGGGAGTGAGGTTAGACGGTCGGCAACTACACCACCTCCACTTTGCTGATGACATCGTTCTAATAACACCAAACATTAGCCAAGCGGCACAAATGCTGGCCTACTTCGACTGTGAGTGTGGAAAGGTCAGACTACAGCTGAATCTCTTGAAGACAATGTTTATGAGAAACAGATTTGTTCCTGACGTTCCATTCACTCTCAATGGAACGAACATCTCCGAATGCAACAGTCGTGTGTACCTAGGTCGAGAAGTCAACATGATGAATGACCTGGCACCTGAGTTGCACAGGAGGAAGAGAGCAGCTAGGAACGCCTTCAAGAGTGTTGAAGAAATAGCTAAGAGGACGAAGAACCTCCAGCTCCAGACACATCTCTTCGATTCCACTGTTCATTCTGTATTAACATATGCCCCAGAGACCCGGGCCCTACGAAAACAGGATGAGAACGCTATTCTGGTTTCCCAAAGAGGAATTGAAAGAGCTATGCTTGGAGTATCACATTTCACTCAAATGAGAGAAAGAATCCGGAGTTCTGACCTCCATCGACGGTCAAGAATCAGGGACACTGTCTCGTTTGCCAAGGCATCGAAAATCAGATGGGCTGGACATGTAATGAGATTTGGAGACAACTGCTGGACTAGAGCCATTACCGACTGGATTCCACGAGGCATCAAAAGACTGCATGGCTGCCTACCTAAAAGATGCTCAGGCTTCTTCATGAAGACCCTGAACGATCGGTTTGAGGGTCTTCATGTTCCTAGAATGAACAGACGGTATTGGGCTACACTGGCACCCTACCCAGATAAATACCCCACTGGCAGACTTCCACTATCGACACTACCTCCACTACCCAGACGTCGCCACACTCCAGGACGCTTTCTGGACGCGCGCGGCAGCTCCGGCCGAGACTCACGCACGACTGAAGACCCACAGAACAAGATAAGCAGAACTCTCTGAGACCTCGGACTCCAGCTCGGCGGACCCAGGGACAGAGTTTCTCTGCTTGCTCCCACCAACCACAGGTGACAAAGGGATTCTAATCAGGAGCCCCACCCTACCCTGCCCTGTCTGCTTCCATCAACCACCCAGGGATCGGATTGCGCACAGAAGACCCACCCTACCCAGATAAATACCCCACTGGCAGACTTCCACTATCGACACTACCTCCACTAGCCAGCCGTCGCCACACTCCAGGATGCTTTCCATGCTTTGCGGCCGGGCGACACATCATAAAACACTAAATACCCATCTCCTGGAATTGTCGTACCGTATTTGATAGGGTTCAAAAATGGTAACACCTACGAGGGTGATTAGAGGTCGTCCCAAAAGCCTCTATCCCTCTCGGAAAGACTGGCAAGCTACCGAGAGTATTCCGCCCGCACGGAAGAGCCTGGCAAGCTATCCGTTGTGTATTCGATATGCCAAAACCAGTAACTACAACTGGTCTCATTCACCTGACCCTGTGGTTGAATAAAATTTTCTATATCATTTGATTTATTTACTTGAAGAATGCCATTGGGATTTGGATAAGGAGTACTCTGAATCTTCTTCATGTAGAACAAAATTTTATATTACTTCTTCCAATATAAGAGTATTTTCATATTATTATATTTTTAATAATTTAAGTAGTGATTAGTGGATATTGTAGATTATATTAGTAGATATTAGCCATAGTGATAGCACAGCCATAGTGATAGCACACCTAGCAACCCAGGTTCGGTTCCTCCATCCTTCTTGCTGGCAAGCTACCGAGAGTATCTCACCCACACAACAAAGCATGGTAAGCTACCCATGACATACTGGATATATCAAAAACAGTAACAACAAGTAGCACAATGGAGACGTTACTGGTGTCCACTCGAGTGAATTGATGAACAATGGGAGGACAGTGCTACAGGACAGTGCTACAGTGCTAGTAGATATTGATCCATAGCTCACCTTCTTTATTTATTTCTAGTTACTTATTTTTTGCAATTGCAAATGGATTTTTTTCTTGATTTTTGTTCTATTTCTTGACTAAAACTGCAACAAACTTTATTGTCTGTCACTTTAAAATAATGGTATACAATTTATTACAATTTTTGAAATAGTGTTTTTTAGGGTTGTCTATATATGTTATGTCATTGCAAGTCATTTAGCTTTACTTTTTCCAAATTTTACCTCCTTTTATTACCCTTGCCTAATTAATGTGCCTAGGGTTTCCAACACTTTGTTGAATAATAGTGGAAAGAGTAGACATCTCTTATTGTGCTTTATATTAGAGAAAAAGCTTTTACTTTATTTAACGTTGAGTATTAGATTGTGGTTTTGTTACATATGGTCTTTGCTATGCTATGCTTTGCTATGCTTCATTTTATTCCTATTTTGTTGAGAAAGTTAATTATAATGGATAATAAATCCTGTCAAAGACTAACTGCAATTACTTGAATGATCATCATATGATTTTTATCTTTCAATTTGTTGATGTGGTATTAAATTATTTGGCCATAATGAGTATTTTTGCACTCTGGGAATATAGTTTTATATATGGCTTGATGTAGAGACTGGTTGTAATGTACCATCTTATTGCTATTGTTGAATTAATTTTACTAAGATGAGAGTTGGATATTTATATGTGTTCACCGTGACAATTTGATGCAGGTTTAATGCATATTTGCCCTTATCTGGTTTTGGAAATATTGACTTCATAAAAGGTTTTTGGGAGAATTTCTTTTTTAAAGAGTTTTTTTTATTTTTGTCCTGAATTTTATTTTAGGGACCATGATTTACAATACTGTTAATGACAGGGTTCATGCATAAAGTATTCCAGCACCACATCTTCCGGCCAGAATTGACTTCCCTCCACCAATGTCCCAGTGTCCCCACCCCTACCCATCCTATTTCCCCCCTACCCACCAGCTGTAGTAAGTTTCCTACTGACATTTGTGATGTATTGTTGGATCTGGTTTGCTAATATTTTGCTAATATTTTGCTAGGATGTTTGTATCTATATTCATCAGGGATAGTTTCCTTTTATAGTGATGTCTCCATCAGTGTTCGATAGCAAGGCAATATTTTCTTCACTGAAGCGGCTTAGGAGAGTTCTAGTTTCTCTGACCTTTTTTTTTTTTTCAACAAAAAAAAAAGTTTATTGGCGAAGGACAGGCGGGCGTTACGAATACTTTTCCTGGCTTTTGCCGCAGCTACCAGCACTTCTGCTCTTCTTTCATTGAGGTCTTCCTTTATCGCATCTCTGCACTGCTTTGCAAGCTCGGACATTTGCTTGCAGTTGCCTGAGGCATGTGCCAAACCATGTTGTAGAATAAGCTCAAGAGTTTTCAAAGACAGGCGTTTTTTCTGTGGCTATCTCTCTCTTGGTGTTCCTCGCACAATCATGGAGGTGCTGAACCAGTCAATCGTATTCCTCGTCAATGTTGTCAATGACGGCATCTTCCCATGTTGCAGCAGTAGTGCCAAAGAGCTCCGAGTTGGTGGTCGTTCTGGGAGTTCTCTTCTTAAACTTTGCAGCTCTTTCTCCCCGATCTGTGAAGTAGAATTTTGCATGAAGGAGACGGTGGTCTAAAATGTGGAGGTGGTTTAAAATGTGGAGAATATCCCTTTTGACTATCCTTGCAAGGATCATCAGTTATACCAGGTTAAACAAACTTTTTTTTATAATTTTTTTTTCTTTTTCCATTTTTTATAATTTTATTTATTGAATCACCGTGTGAGCAGTTACAAAGCTTTTGGGTCTAAGTCTCAGTCATACAATGAAACACCCGTACCTTCACCAGTGCCCATTCTCCACCACCAAAAATCCCAGTATACCCCCATCCCACACCCTCCCCCTGCCTGTGGGGCAGATGATTTCTACATTACTCTCTACTTTGATCACATTCACTATTTCGACACCAGACCCACCATTATTTAAGATTTTACCCCAACACTCAGATCTGCTGAAAAGGCAACAATAGACAATTTGTGTTCTATTGCTGGTTATGAATAACATATGATGTCGTGTGGCTGCAGTAGGGCCATGTGGTTTTGAAGTTCTGAAATTTTAACACTTAAATCTGGAGGGATTTCTGCCAAAAGTCACTGGGTTTAGAGATCTGCTCCTGAGTCTCTGGGATCATGGCCGTTGAGCAGTTTGATGAGGAGCCAAAGAAGCCATTCGTGGGCGATGACTTGGGGTCTCATTGGGGTGGGGAAGATAGGCCCGGCTCCACCTCCCCCCCCATCCCGTGAGACCCAACAAGTTTCGTCACTGCGGGCCCAAGCCTGACTATCCAATGGCCTCTGGAGGATCACAGCCACCAAGTCGCCAAGAGGGAGCAGGCGGAGGGACAACACCCATTCTCCCCTGGGGTGGCCCGGTGACAGTAACCTACTGCGGGGTCCGGACACATTTCTGACAAAAGCCGCTGGGTTTCAAGATCTGTTTCTGAGTCTCTGGGATCAAGGCCGTTGAGCAGCTTGATGAGGAGCCAGAGAGGCCGTTTGTGGGTGATGACTTGGGGTCTCATTAGGGTGGGGAGGACAGGCCCGGCTCCACCTCCCCCCCCCATCCCGTGAGACCCAACAAGTTTCGTCACTGAGGGCCCAAGCCTGACTGTCCAATGGACTCTGGAGGATCACAGCCACCAAGTCGCCAAGAGGGAGCAGGCGGAGGGACAACACCCTTTCTTCCCTGGGGTGGCCCGGAGACAGTAACGTACTGTGGAGTCCAGATGCATTTCTGCCAAACGTCACTGGGTTTTGAGATTTGTTTCTGAGTCTCTGGGATCATGGCCGTTAAGCAGCTTGATCAGGAGCCAGAGAGGCCATTCGTGGGCGATGACTTGGGGTCTCGTTGGGGTGGGGAGGACAAGCCCGGCTCCACCCTCCTCCCATGAGGCCCTGTGTGTCTTGTCACTGGGGGCCCAAATGTGACTATCCAGTGGCCTCAGACGGATGGCGGCCACTGGGCCGCCAGGGGGAATAGGCCAAGGCATGAAACCTATTCCCACCTGGGTTGGCCCAGCACCGGTAGCCTACTGCAGAGACCAGACGCATTTCTACCTAAAGCCACTGGGTTCTGAGATTCGTTTCTGAGTCTCTGGGATCATGTCCATTAAGCAGTTCAATCAGGAACCAAAGAGGCCTTGCCTCCAATTATATAGCTGAGCCGGAGGTGGTTTGTGGGTGTGTTTCCCACATACCTAACTTTTGGCCATTTACTTTCTTGGTAAACTTTGCCCCAAGTTTTTGGGGTCTGGCCAAAGGCACAGCAGCAATTTTTGGGGTATCTGGAAGTCTGAAGGCGCCATGAGGCTGCTGATGCACTCGCCTCACAGGTACAGATTGACCTGCTGGCGGCACCATACCCCCCTTTTTTAAAGATTTTTGGAGTAATTTATAAATTATTAGTAATAAGGCACCTTTGAAAGTTTGATGGAACTCACAAGTGTGACTATTTTGATCTTAATTTAGATCATAATTCAGATTATTTTGATATCCTTTCTATATTTTTTCTTTTTTTGCCACACCTTTTATTGTTCAGATTTTGTATCTGACTCTGAGCTCAGGGATAACCCCTGGCTGAGAATGGGTGCCTCTATGAAATCTCAGGGATCAGACCTCGGTCAGTCATATGCAAAGCAAGTACTATTGCACTGGTTCCCAAGTATATTTTAATTTCTTTATAATTCTATTTTTCTATTTTTACTAGTCTCCCATTTCTTTCCTTTCTTCCACTGACTTAAATTTATTGTCATTTTCTACTTACTTTAAGTGTGAAGTTAAACTACTTGAGATAGACTTTGCTTCCTAATATGCCTGTTTTGTCATGATTTTAATTTATAACTACTTTTTCTGGGTTTCTCAACATCCACCAGGAGTGATTCCTGAACTCAGAACAGAATAAACAGAATAACTTGTTGAGCCCAAAAATTTGGAAAAAAGGTTTATTATGTAATTTCCCATGTTTCTTCACTCACACATTTCATGCTTTTTAAAAGTTATCATGTTACTTCCACGAGAGGTTTCTTTTCCATTTATAGGAATATCTCTAATACCTTTTTCAGGGCCATTTTATTGGTAATAAATTACTTCACTATTTTGCAAAAAAACCTCCATCACTCATTTAAGTTTGAGTGATAGCCTAAATGAATAGGATATTCTTGGTGTAGACTTCTTTTCCATTCAGGATTTTAAATAAGGAATATATGGTTTTTAAAATATTCATGCTTAATTGCTGACTAAATAAGCTATGATTAATTCTTCAAACTATTTTCTATTTTTAAAAAAATTATCCTGAATAAAAATGAAAATATCTGTTTTGTTAAGGGACTTAATTTAGTTAAATCATAGAAATATTGAAGATGAGTAAATAGCTTTATCCAGCTACAATAATATTTCCAGATTACTTTAAGAGAAATAAGTTAAGATAAAACATCAAGAAGGGTATAGAAGTATCAGAAACTTCATAAAAATGAATTTTGAATTAAAATGTTATAGTGTATGTAACCTATTGGGACATTTTAAATAAGATTAAGAAAATCTGCTTACGTAAGAGTTTGGTAAAGATCACTTTTCTAGTTGCCATGAAAGCTAATTATTAGGCTAGATGGAAAGTTTAATTCTTTTTGATTGTTTTACAAAATGCCTTTTGCAGGCAGACAAAATGGAAAGATAGTTATGTCTGCGTTGCACCTATGAATAACCTCTCCTGAGTTTTATCTATGCTTTCATAAAAGTTCTGATTTCTATGTGACTAAAGAAACCTAGTTCACAATATATACGTAAAACTGATCACAACACAATCTTAGGGTGTTTATTTTAAAAGCAAAGACAATCTTATTTCACATAGTTTACCCTTCTTCAGAATCCTGACTCTTCAGAGTCTCCCTTGCACTATAGTAATTCATATAAAGCTTCATCAGATCATTGCTTTTGCACACTCATGAGTACTGTATTACTGTATCACTGTCATCCTGTTGTTCATCGATTGCCTCGAGCAGGCCTCAGTAACATCTCCTTCGTCCTAGTCCTGAGACTTTAAACAGTGGCACATTCGAGACTCTTTCAGGGTCAGGAAAATGAGACCCATCATTGTTATTGGTTTTTGGCATATTGAACACGCACGGAGAGTTTGCCAGACTCTACGTTGTGGGCAGGATAGGTTTGGTAGCATGCCAAATTTTCCATAGTAAGAACTAGATAATAAGATGTTGCATGGCTACATTTGTGACCATGTGCTTCTGGGAGCAGAGTTTTATAGTCTCTGGGTCTTGGCCATTGATGGGATTACACGGCGCTGGGGGCAGTTGGTGGATGTAACACCTACATGCTGGAAGACGGGGGATCTGGGTGGAGGAGGCCCCAGTCCTGATCTGAGCAGGCTTAGAGATCTACACCCCGGTCCTGCACACCTGGGTTCCTTTGCCGGTCCCTTCATGTGTGAGGGGAACCTGTGGAGAATGGTCTTAATATGGCTGTGGCTGGAACTGGAGGTCTTCAGCTGCCGGGGCTCTGCTCAGGTTGGGGAGGGAAACTCAACCCACCCTCCTCCAAGGGGTCCTGGTGAGGTGAGGACAGCCAGGTGTGGAGGCAGGAGACTCTGCACTGTTCTCTTCCGGGAGCAGGTTTTATAGTCTCTGGGTCTTGATGGGATTACATGGTACTAGGGGCAGTTGGTGGGTGTAATGCCTATATACTGGAAGATGGGGGATCTGGGTAGAGGAGGCCCCAGTCCCAGTGCTAGCAGGCTTGGAGATCTACGAAGGTCTCCAGTTCCAACCACAGCCATGCTTAAGACCATTCTCCACACGTTCGGACGAGCCTCACGCCTGAAGTAACCGGCAGAGTAACCCACATATGCGGGGCCCGGGGCATAGATCTCCAAGCCTGCTTGGATTGGTACTAGGGCCTCCTTCACCCAGATCCCCCATCTTCCAGTATGTAGGCGTTACACCCACTAACTGCCCCCTGCGGCATTGTATATTCCCATCAACGGCCAAGACCCAGAGACTATAAAACTCATGAGTACATTAGTTTGAAATATTAGCTTAAGATGCTGAATATCTATAGCTTTTTTAAAGTTCCCTTTTGTTTTGTTTTTACAGTCATTTATCAGTGGAATGGACACCCATGGCATTAAGAAAATTCAAACAGCTATTCTTTCAGCTTCTGGACTCTTGTAAGAATAACTCTCAAGTATCTTATGGTGTATGATCAAAATATACCTCCCCCATTATAAGAAGAAAACAGAAGTTTATGTTTCCATATTCTTGGTGCTTTCAGGTTAAGTGGCCTTCTCCCTCTCATTGTTGAATGTTGCCAGTGAATGTCCTACTCAGACTGTTGCTATCACACTCAGAGGAGTTAGAGAGCCCCAGGTCCATGAGATTTTCAATAGAGAGATTCAGTCAGTTCCACCAGCTGTGTTAAATTGAAGAGGGCCAGCCTAAGAAGTGACTTTTCTTCTACCTCCATAGGAGACAAATAAGCACATAGTGTATTTGGACTTGTGAGTGCCCTTTTCTTTTTGTACCCCATGTGGTCAGTTATTTCAAGTACTCTCATTTCAGCTCTACATATCAGTTAAGCGTAGGTTACTCAATTGCTTGCAGGTAGCTAAGCGTGCTGGTCGTTTTACTTAGACCTAATCTCTGGTTCCCATTTGAGGACAAGAGTATTATCATACTTCAGCCCTTCAAAACAAATGCATAAGTGAGGGCAGTAAAAGCTTTGCAGGTGTTCTCCTGTTAATGGATAAAAACAGTGCAGCTCGTGTGTACTTTTATTGGTAAAACATTTCTCTCTGTCTGCATGTTTAGAATAAGACTGGTGTGATGCACTGCTGTTTAATTTCCAGGAAGATCAAAGATTTTATTTTAATTTTTAGATTATTTAAATATATTTACAAATAAAATGTTT
Source organism: Sorex fumeus (assembly GCF_029834395.1). Taxonomy (NCBI): domain Eukaryota; kingdom Metazoa; phylum Chordata; class Mammalia; order Eulipotyphla; family Soricidae; genus Sorex; species Sorex fumeus. The sequence goes on along the minus strand of NW_026606063.1, from coordinate 64,704,919 downwards.
TCTGCTCAAACATAGAAAAATGCTCTTTATAGCTTAGCTGTTTCTATTACAGAAGAATTAAATGCTGTGTTGTGTTGGATGTTTTCTACAACAAAATATCATTAAAGCATTTATTATTGTAATCATGCCCAATTTTAGATTTTAAAAAGAAATGGTTATCAATAGTAGTATTTTTATGCTAGCAGGATGCCAATATGATTTTATACCTCACTGTTTATTGACTTAATAATCACTATAATGCTCATTATGCATTATCATGATTGGTTAGTGTAGGGAAATTGTAGTAGAGCCCATTTCTGATATCTGTACGGCTCTGAATTTGATCCTTAATACCACATGATCCTCTGAGTATGGACAGGAAGAGCCCTGATTGCCCCTGATAATTGCCAAGCCCAAGCACCAATCAGCGAGATTCACACCACCTGGATTAGCATTATCCTTGATCCCTGGAGCTCCTCTAGGTGTGCATTTTTTTAAAAAATGCATCAATATCACTTTAACTTTTTGGTTTGTTTTTGGTAATGTTGAGGATTACACCACGTACGACAAGCATTCCTGGCCCCAGACCTTGTTAAATTTAGAACCATATCTAAATTTATTATTAATAACAAATATTTATTTGTTGAAAGTCCACTTTTTTCAAACCAGTATTTAAGGAATATAGAAATATAGAAAATATATAAAAACACCTGGTAAATTACCTGAAATACAGGTATTATCTAACAACATATCTGACTACATAATTATACAGTTTTGCTAGCAAAAGTGTATGAGTTCTTACATGATTATACAAACATTAACTCTCAGATCATCTAGGTTTATTTCTACATTTAGAAAGTAAATTCAATCGAATACAAATTCAATTTCCTCAAGCACTCACAAGATTAATATCATTTAAGTGTCTTTAGTTGTTTTAAGTCAGGCCATACAAACTAACATGGGTCCCATTCTCTTTAACTTTATCCTCAACTGATATGCAACAATTATATATATATCAATTATAATATATATCAATTATATATTATATTATATTATATAGGGCTGGAGCAATAGCACAGTGGTAGGGCATTTGCCTTACAAGCGGCCAACATGGCCGACCCGAGTTCAATTCCTCTGCCCCTCTCGGAGAGCCCAGCAAGCTACTGAGAGTATCTCGCCCGCACGGCACAGCCTGGCAAGCTCCCCGTGACGTATTCGATATGCCAAACACAGTAACAACAAGTCTCATGATGGAGACGTTACTGGGCCCGCTCGAGCAAATCGATGAACAACAGGGAGGACCGTGACCATGATTATATTATATAATATATATATATATATATATATATATATATGATACACTGTCCAAAAAACACTGTTCTCCCATTATTCATCAATTTGCTTGAGCAGGCCCAGTAACGCCTCTATTTTGAGACTTATTGTTACTGTGTTTGGCATATCGAATATGTCACGGGTAGCTTGCCAGTCTTTGCCATGCGGGCGAGATACTCTCATTAGTTTGCCAGGCTCTCCAAGAGGGGCAGAGGAATCGAACCCGGCTTGGCCGGGTTGGCTGCATGCAAGGCAAATGCCCTACCGCTGTGCTATCACTCCAGCCCACTTCGGCAGCACATATACTAAAATTGGAATGATACAGAGAAGATATATATATATGTATACATATATAATACATATATATTTATTTAAGTTACCCTTGTGTTGGATAACATAGAGTTGTCCTTACTACTCCTCAAGGGAGCTTAAGGTTTATTGAGCTATTCCCATAATTTTGCCCCTGAGGCACACCCAATTCCATCAAGCACTAATAACACTAATAATCCTATACTGCTTTACTCTTTCTTTTATGTCATTTTCATGTTTTACTTAGCAATGTCCTTTCTGTATAGACATAGGAAGACAGTTCATGCTATGCTTTGTAACATGGGAGTTAATTGTCTCCAAAATAATATTTACTCCTGGGCATCCATATTTTATTGACTTAAACCTCAGTTACCCTTAGTTCCTAGCACTGCAAAAGCAAGGTCTCGATGAAGGTACTGGACAGGCCCAGAGATGCCTACTGTGAGTTTCCAAGAGAAAACATTGTGGGCACACCTGCTACACAAGTGATAGGTGGCCGAGAGTCATTCTCCTGGCTGGCCCATGGCAATGATGGATGGATAAAGACAGGGGAGATGAAAAAACAGGGCCCAGGCCCAGGCTGGTTGGTAGTCAGTTTATTTCTCTCTCCTCCCCAGCGTATTTCAATCTCTCCCCTTATGGTGCAATTGTAATTGTAGTATTGGTCATAGACCCAGTCATCAGAGTTTCATCATCTTAGTCTCCTCATGGACCTCAAAGTCCTCTACTTCATTCTATCTTCTTCCTGGTCTCATTGTAGTCTCACAGTCCTCTATTTCCAGTCAATATAACTATCTAATCCTCCTTTTTGTCTTCACAGACCCAAAGTTTCCAAAATCCCTGTTCTCCTCCTTTATAGCATAGTTATATACAAATAATGAAGGGTGGGGATACACAAAGGTGGGGTTGAACATTATCATAACAACAAACAGATGTAAAGAGATTCTTTAGGAGATTAACTCAAGGACAAAATCTCCTCTGTGGATTTAGCACTCCAGATTACTAAGAGATCCACTCAAGGATAGGATTCCATCCAGGGTGTATTGCTTTATCCTTTCCTCAGCTAGTAATTCATTTAAACAATCATAGTAAATTTATTTCTTATAATATTTCTAGTCATTTTGAATGAATATAGTAAGAGATATATTAAGCTAAAAAGTTGGCTCTTCCTGGGAACATTTTGATATATATTCCAGACCATAGTACTCAGGCCAGATTATTCTTTCCTAACCCCAGTGGGTTTTCGGAAACCTCCAGAACCCAACCACAGCCATGCTCAAGGCCACTCTCCACATTCTCGGACGAGCCTCACACATGAAGGAACCAGCAGAGGAACCCAGGTATGCGGGACCCATGACTGAGATCTCCCAGCCTGCTAGCATCGGGACTGGGCCCTCTCCACCCAGATCCCCCGTTTTCCAGTAGCTTGGCAATCACACCCACAAACTGCCTTGGTGCCATGTAATCTCATGAACGGTCCTGATTCAGAGACTATAAAACAAATCTCCTGCAAGAGAGTGATGCCCTCTCAGAGAGTCCTGCAAGCTACAAAGAGTATCCCGCCCACATGGCAGAGCCTGGCAAGCTACCCTTGACCATATTCGATATGCCAAAAACAATAACACTAACGGGTCTCATTCCCCTGACCCTGAAAAAGCCCCCCCCCTCACTGTAGCGATGGGGCTATGCTAGCCTGTCGGGCTATGCTAGCACGCAAGAGGGACGAATGGAGACATTACTGGTGCCACCCAAGCAAGTTGATGAACAATGGGACGACAAGTGATACAAGTGAAGTGAACCCCATCAGGGTCCTTATTCATTTAATTTTTTGGGGGGGTCAAGGCAGAGTTTGTTCCATCACCATGCTCTTAACTTATTATACTTATAGTGCTTAGCTTATCTCCTTTTGATGCCAGGGTAGCTTACAGCTTGTAAAGGGTCTATCCAGTCCCTTCGTCAAGACCCTGCTTTAGGAGTGCTAGAAACCAAGGGCAACTGAGGCTTAAGTCAAGTAAATATGGATGCTCAAGAGTAAATGTTATTTTGGAGACAATTAACTCCCATTTTACAAAGCATAGCATGAACTGCCTTCTTGTCTCTGTACAAAAAGGACATTGCTAAATAAGTCATGCAAATGACATAAAGGAAAGAGAAAAGCAGTATAGGATTATTAGTGCTTGATGAAATTGGGTGTACCTCTGGGGTACCCAAGCATGTTGTGGGAGTAAGTGAATAAACCTAAAGCTCCCTGGGGGAGGAACAAGGACAACCCTATGTTATCCAACATGCTTGCTTGAAAATATATAAACCATAATAATAATAGGTACATATTATAGTCTCTATTCAAATTTTGAACTAACTGCATAATTTCATTTTTAATCATTTAGCAAATGGGACAGAAAAGAAAATGAGTGTCTATTTTGATCCAGTTATTCTTTGACCAATTAGATGCAATAGTAAACAAAAGGAAAATTCTGTATCCTTCATAAATTAGTTATTTCCCAGGGATATGAGCGATAGTACAGTGCATGAGTTGTTTGCCTTGCATGCAGCCTACCCAAGTTCAAACCCCAGAATCCATAAGGTCCCCTGAGCTCACCACAAATAATTAGTGAGTACAGAGCCAGAAGTTACTCCAGAGCTCTGCTGGGTGTGCAACCCCCGAAATTTCTCTTTTATTGCTTGTTAATTGTTTAAAACATTATAGATTTTCAGAAGTATTGATTTAAAACTTTAATGAATGTCTAAAATTCACCATGCATAATAACCAAGTTGAAACACTAACCCATCACCTAAATGACTCTAAGTCTTTTGATTACCTTCTTTCCCCTCTAGTCATCATCACAGTTTTCGCTGAATCTAGGAGTAAGTTTTCTCATTTGTGCCAATTCTTTTGCTTTAGTGATTTATATCTTGCATAAAAGTGAAGCAATCTGTTGATACTTTCACTTCCTTATTTATTTCACTTAGCAGCAATCAGTTCAGTTTATATTTATTTTGTCCAAAATGATACAATTTCATGTTGTTGAATGACAGAGTAGTATTGCATTAATATGTCTACTACAGTTTATTAATCCAGTTGTCTGACAGTGAACATTTAGGTTGATTCAAGGTTTGGATTATTCTGAATAATGCTGTCATCAATTTAGAAGAGCAAATATCTTTTTGAAAATTGGTGATTTTATAACCTTCAGATCCATATCCAGGAATAGTATTGCCTGAGTCATATATTTTCAGTTTTGGATTTTGAATATTTATTTTTAACTTTCCTAAAAATTTAGAAATATTCCAGAAGGCACATGCTCATGTACCTTAGAAGCACAGTACTATCACATCATGCCACCAAAGAAGTGCAATATCTTCTCCACTTGGTAACCTCAATTCTGTGGTCAGAGTCTAAGGCAGTGCAGTTTATTTAAAGTGGGTAATCCTGCCCCATCTCTAACATTCCCGAGGGTGGGTAATGACTTTCTGTGCAATTAGGTAGCAATTTCTATTGTTCACATAATGAAAGCAGAATTGTAGGGGGCATTGAGTAAATTTTCTCTGAAAAGATAGATAAGCTAAATAAATTTGGGAGCATTTGTTTTAACAGTTTGTTTTCACTGGACCTTGTCCCTTCCCTTGCTTTGTTTCCTTATGTATCAATCATGTGTGAGATCACTTGGTAATTGCAATTTTTCTGAGTTACTTCACTTAAAATAACTCTTTTATGTAGTAATTTTAAAAGATAATATTTTGTCTTTTCTCATAACCGAGTATCATTTCCTTGTATTTATATAACAATGTAGAGGACTGTTAGAGCCCTCTAAAAGGTATCAAAAGTTACATTTAGTAATATTATCAAAGCTGTGGCTATGCAAGTAATATAAAGTGTTTTTTGAAAGCCAAGTCTGATATTTGGGATTAAGTAGAAAAATTGATATGGGGCATTGATTTAAAAATTATTGATAGGTGAGTCTCAGGCATACAAAATTCCAGCACCTTATGAATAATAGTTCCTAGAACACTCTCCTTCTCTTAAGCTTTCAATTATTATATCTTTAACTTAGTAAGCTTTTTGTTAGCTTTGGGGTCACATGTCAGTGTTTAGGGCTCACTCAGGAATCACTACTGTTAGACTCAAGGGACAATATATAGTGCAGGGCAAGGTATTAAACCATGGTCAGCCGTCAGGGGCTGGAGTGATAGTACAGCGGGTAGAACATTTGCCTTGCACACAGCTGACCCAGGTTCGATTCCCAGCATGCCATATGGTCCTCCAAGCACTGCCAGGAGTAATTTCTGAGTGCAAAGTCAGGAGTAACCCCTGTGCATTGCCAGATGTGACTAAAAAAACCAAAAATAAAAGAGAATGTTCATCATTACTTACTCTTATTATTAGGGAAATTCGAATTAAGACAGCAATGAGAAACCATTGCACATATCAAAAGTGCTGTTTTAATGGAGGGTGTGGTGAAAGAGGAACTCTCATCCACTGCTGGTGGAAACATTGTCTGCTTCATCTTTTATGGAAAATAATACAGAGATATTTCAGTAAACTAAGAATTAAGCTGCCATCTGACCCAGCAATTTCACTTAAATAATCAATATCTTTGCTGGGGAGCAAATCTGAGGCTTCTTGCAAACAAGCACCCAACCAGCTGTACTATTACTACAAACCCCTGTTATTTATGTTTTAACTGGGGAATAGTTATGTCAAGAAACTTCAAGGATTTAATTTTTTTCAGTTGCCACATTAATGAGAAAACAAATATTTTAAAAAATTTATTCATGAAAACACTTTTACCCAGAAACCGATACTCCTATTTATTTGATTTGTTTGAATTTGATTCATTCTTTAAGGTTATTTTGAACAAATGTATATATATTCAGGATATATACAAATATATTAATAAATTAGAGACTCATGAAGAAAATCTAATATATATGAAATATGCACTATTTTATAATTATATATATTAGATTTGCCTTATGAATTTATGTGTATATATGATTATGGGTATTTAGTATATTTAATATAAAATTATATATATTAGATTTACCTCCTTTGAGCCTGTTATTGGGGAGTAATTTAATAAACAACAGAACATGTTCCTACATTTCAACATTTTGGAAAAACAGCTAACTGTGAATAACTTACCTTCTTTAAAACCATGTGACAGTGATATCTCTCAGACCTTTACTTTAGAATTAAAGAGTAATCTTCCAAACAGAGCTCGTTAGAATGAACAGTAGTTGATAGATATAGTTGAACTGGTGGTGAATGTGAAGAAACAATAAGACAATTGAATATGAGTTCAGATAAGAAGATTTTGGTTGTGGGGATAAGTTTGAGTTTTGATTTTTTCTGGATTTTAATTTTCTTTCTCATTTAAATAGCTTCCTTGTGCGCAGCCAGCCTGACCAAGCCAGGTTTAATTCCTCTGTCCCTCTTGGAGAGCCTGGCAAGCTACCGAGAGTATTCAATATGCCAAACACAGTAACAAGAAGTCTCACAATGGAGATGTTACTGGGCCCGCTCAGCAAATCGATGAACAACGGGAGGACAGTGTTTGTTTTTGTTGTTATTTAAATAGCTTACTTTTATTAAAGAAAATTCAGCAAAGATGAGTACATCTAATCATTAGCTGATATAAAATACATGAGAAAGTGAAGAATTGAACATAAACTCTCCCCTACTAAAAAAATCAGAATAAAGGAGCATTGTAGGTAATATACAGAATGAATAATAGATATATTTGCCTATCATGGGCAAAAATTGGACTATATCTATACGAGTTTGAGAAACAGGTGACTTATGTATTGTTAATTCAAGAAAAATGTGCATAAAAGAAATTAGCATCATTGTTAGCAGAGACTTTGCTAAATTTCCCCAATTTTACCATCTTTTAAAATCAGTTAGTATATTTTAGATAGTCTGATTTCTATATGAAAAATATCTAAAGGATTTAATAATGATTTGCCTACTTTGCCTACTCTTAAATTGAGGCTTCCATTCAAATTTTAGAAATATAAAGATACAAATATATTTTAAAAAATTATCAAAGGCAAGCCTAAGACCTTCAGAACCTGCCACCACCATGCTGAGACCACTCTCCACACACATGAATGTACCGGCAGAAGAACAAAGGCATGTGGGTCCCGGGGCTGAGATCTCCAAGCCTGCTCGAATCAGGGCTGAGCATCCTCCACACAGATCCTTAATATTCCAGTAGGCAGGGGCCACACCCACCAACTGGCCCCCTGGCACCGTGTAATCCCATCAACGGCCAAGACCCAGAGACTATAAAACCCAGCTCCCGGAACAGTGCGGCCACATTTGCGACCACGAGACATCTTATTATCTCGTTCCTACTTTGACCAACTGGCAGGCTACTGAATGTAACCTGTCCACACGGCAGAGTCTGGAAAACTCCCTGTGGCGTACCCAATATGCCAAATACCAGTAACAATGATGGGTCTCATTCTCCTAATCCTGAAAGAGTCTTGAATAGGGCACTTTTTAAAAAATATCAGGGCTATTACGAAGGAGACGTTACTGGGGCCTGCTCGAGGCAATCGATGAAAAACAGGATGGCCGTGATCATGATCAAAGGCAAATAAAAAAATGAAATATGACTACATAAAACTGTCAAGATTTTACCAAAGTTGCTTGATTAGAAGTTCATATTTGTGCTAGTTAAATGAGCAAAATACATTATTTTTATTTTTTCTATTCTTGTGTTTGGTTTTTGAGTCACACCTGGATTTACTCAGGGCTTACTAAGGATCCCTCTGTGTACAGGGATTAGTCCTGGTCAGCTTGATGGACCACATGGGGTGCCAGGAATTGAACCCAGTTAACTGCATCAAAGGCAAGTGCCTTACCCACTATACTATCTCTATGGCCAATCATTTCAATTTATCAACTAATATTGAAAAGGTTTATTTTTAAACTTCTCTTAACTATTTTATTACTATATTATCCAATGATGTTGGGGCTGGAACAATAGTACAGCAAGTAGGGCGTTTGCCTTGGACGCGGCAGACATGGCCAACCTGAGTTCGATTCCTCTGCCCCTCTTGGAGAGACCGGCAAGCTACTGAGAGGATATCACCCACACGGCAAAGCCTGGGAAGCTCCCCATGACGTATTTGATATGCCAAACACAGTAACAAATTTCACAATGTTACTGGTCCTGCTCGAGCAAATTGATGAACAACGGGAGAACAGTGACAGTGACATCCAATGATGTTAACATTAACGACAAATCCATTTCTACTTAAAATGAAATTTTGATAAAATTAATTTGTTATCAAATTTGGGACAATTTTTAAACATTTTGGACATCAAAATTCTCTTTTATTCACCTTCAAACAGATGTCTATGTTGCAAATAAAAAGTCAAAACTTTTTACAGAAATATTAAAACCATTCAAAGTTCCAGAAAAATGTGGATAGCACATGTGGTATCATAAAGAACATTATTGTATAATGAATATATACAACATATGTTCTCTTAGAGCACAAACAAATTTAGATTGTTTTCAGGTCAGAAATTGTCCAAGTATTTCTTTTTATTTTTCCCATGCCATTTTTGCCTTTTTGCTTGACAAAATCCCTTTTTACCTGAAAGCAAGTGGCATGAAATTGATGTGGGATGTACTAGTTACTAAATAGGCAGATGAAATCGTTAGAGATAGAAAGCATAGCTCTGGGTGATTTTATATGGTGTCAGAAATTGAACCTGGATCAGCTGCATGCAAGGCAAGTACCTTGCCTGCTATACTATCTCTCAATCCTCAAAGTATGTTTCATAAGGAACCAAGAATCCAGCAAATTTATTAAGAGTTCCATTACATTTGTATGACATTAAATGATGTGACTTATTTCTTGTTCGCAGAGTCAAACAAATTGATTGATTCTGGCAATGTAGTAACATAGATAGCTGTTTTACTGGATACACTGCTTGCCTTTGGAATGATTCTCAGAATTAAGAAAATTCTCATTGAAATAGCAACACATGTTCACTATACCAGTAAAATATTTAGAGTAATTAATTTGCATTTGTCTATATATAATGAAAACATTATGCACCTAAACTATTGATATCAATACCTTATTAAAATGAAAATACTGGAATTAAATTTTGAAATGAATTTTCAGCATAAAATGATATTCATTATCACTTATATTTTTCAAAAGCACATAATTAAAAGAAAAAGTTTCTGAGGATTTCAAGGATTTCATTTTTGTTAATGACTTGTAATTTTAATTTTTCTGTTGGTCTTTAAGCCCTAATTTATTGTTATAATCTCAAACCTACTCTGAGCCTCAAAAATATATTACTAAAAAAGTACAAATTATCTAAGGAAAAATATTGGACCTATGAGATTTGTGCGATCTAATAATTCCTTTACTATTGTAGATAATCCATCTTCATTATAAAGATTAAAGTTTCAGTTTCTCCACACAATACTGTATTCACTAATTATTATTAAATTCAGAAATAAGTTATAGTTTCACAATCATTCATAAACTTTTAATGATCCTTAATTAACCCTTATAATTATGCATGCTATTAATTTTAGCCAAATATTCAATATCTGGCAATGAAACTGTTATTCTTTGATGTTCGCTCAAATTCGAGAACTCATTTATTTTAAGTATTGATTATCAGTTTATATCAGTATAAATTATTTCTTTTTTGTTGGAAAGAATTTGAAATATATAAAAATGCAAGATTTAAAAATAAAAATATGTTAGTATTGTTTTTAATTCTACCTATAGTGTGGGTTTACAAATAAAATATTCCTTGTGTTTACATTAACTGTTTCACTGAACCCAAGAGAGGAATGCTCTTAGCACACAGATTTCAGAGAAGTCATGATGATAAATGAGGGAATTATTCTCCTATTTAAGAGGTAAGGAGCAAGTGAAAATGAAAACATCTTTTCTTTAAAACGTTTGTAAAGTAGAAATTCAAAGTTTTATTTTAAATAAAATGAATTTTTCTGGAAGTAAATATGTATAAATCTAACACTGGGCATATGTTTGTTACACAGTAAACACTCAATCAGTGCTTAAAATGATTGAACAAATAAATCAACATTTTCCTAATTACCAAATATCAAGGAAACAGTCTCTCCCTATTGTCTTGCCAGTTCCTTGGATTTCTACAATTTGCATATTTGTTTGTACTACCTGGGATCTCCTGATTCATTAAATTTAATATTTTACATGAGGTCATCCTGGAAATACTGAGATCTCTGAAAGTAAGACCAAGGTCTTGGTTTCCATTATATTTAATACTTGGTTCTTATATCTCCTCTGCTGACATCTACTCCATTACATTTCAAACTCAGCTCCTGCTTTATTACTATCCAAGGATTAGTATCAGTTTAAAATTCCAGATTCCTTAGAGAAACTAACGAGCTCTTAAAGGTAAAGGTAAAGGCCCTCCCATTGATCATCGTTTTGATCGAGCGGGCCCAGTAATGTCTCCATTGGAGACTTTGTTGTTACTGTGTCTGGCATATCGAATACTCTCGGTAGCTTGCCGGGCTCTCCGAGAGGGGTGGAGGAATCAAACTCGGGTCGGCCATGTTGGCTGCGTGCAAGGCAAACGCCCTACCCGCTGTGCTATCGCTCCAGCCCTATGAGCTCTTAATCTAGAAAAATTTATATAAGCACACATACACACTTGATCACTTGATATCCCGTTTCTCATTGATTTTCTCGAGCGGGTGCCAGTAAGGTCTCCATTCGTCCCTGTCAAGTGCTAGTTTAACCCAATGGCATCTGCTAGCTCCAGGAACACGAAGAACCTCAAACCAATCATTCACGGTCATAATGAAGAAGTCTCACCATCTCGTAAATTGGCAGCCATGCGATCTTTTGGGTTTTTTGGGGGGACAGGGGTACTCGAAACTTCTTTTTTTTAAAAAAATTTATTAGTGAAATACCATGAGATACAGTTGTAGACTTACAAATCTTTGTGCTTGGGTTTCAGTTATACAATGATCGAGTATCCATCCCTCCACCAGTGCCCATTCTCCACCACCAATGATCCCAGTATCCCTCGCACCCCCCACCCCCCCCCCCATCCCACCCTGCCTCTGTGACAGGGCATTCCCTTTTGTTCTTTCTCTCCTTTTGGGTGCTGTGGATTGAAAAAGAGGTATTGAGTGGCAATCATGTTCGGTCTATAGTCTACTTTCAGCAAGCATCTCCCATCCTGGGAGGGATCCGCCCAGCACCCTTTACTTGATGCTCTCTTCTCTATCTGAGCTGCCTTTTCCCTTAGCATGTGCAGCTGGCGTCCAAGCCAAGGAGTGAACTTCCTGGTATTTATCTTGGCTATTCTTGGGTGTTAGTATCCTATTTTGTTATTTTATATTCCCCACATGAACGCAATCTTTCTATATCTGTCCCTTTCTTTCTGACTAATTTCATTTAGCATGATACTTTACAACGGGAGGACTGTGACCATGATGATTAACTTTCCATGTAGTACCACTTGTATGTAAATTTCATGACTTCATCTTTTCTAACAGCTGCATAGTACTCCATTGTGTAGACATACCATGTTTCTTTAACTAGTCATCTGCTCTCAAGCACTCGGGTTTTTTTCCAGATTGTGGCTATTGTGAATAGTGCAGCAATAAACATAGAAGTGCATCTGTCACTGAGACTGAACTTTTTTCCTCTCTGGGATATATTCCCAGGAGTGGTATTGCTGGGTCAAGTGGGAATTGAATTTCAAATTATTTGAGAATCGTCCATACTGTTTTCCAAAATTGCTGAACCAGTCGTCATTCCCGCCAGTAGTGAAGGAGGATTCCTTTCTTGCCACATCCGCACCAACACTGGTTGCTTTTGTTCTTTTGGGTGTGGGCCAGTCTCTGTGGTGTGAGATGATATCTCATTGTTGTTTTGATCTGCATTTCCCTGATGATTAATGATGTAGAGCATTTTCTCATGTACCTTCTAGCCATTCGGATTTCTTCTTTGAGAATGCTTCTGTTCATTTTGTAACCCCATTTTTTGATGGGGTTGAATGTATTCTTCCTGTGGTGTTCAACCAGTACTTCGTATATCCTTGATATCAACCCCTTGTTGATGGGTATTGGGCGAATATCCTTTCCCATTCTGTAGACTGTCTTTGTATTTCAGTCACTGTTTCTTTGGAGGTGCAGAAGCTACTTAGTTTGAGATAGTCCCATTTGTGTATCTCCATTTTCACTTGCTTAAACAGTGGCGTGTCATCTTTGAAGATACCATTAGTTTCAATGTTGTGGAGGGTTTTGCTAACTTTGTCTTCAATATACCTTATGAATGCCATTCTGATGTTGAGGTCTTTAATCCATTTTTATCTTACTTTGGTACATGGTGTTAGACAGAGATCTGAGCCCATATTTTTGCATGTAACTGTCCAGTTTTGCCAGCACAATTTGTTAAAGAGGCTTTCCTTGCTCCACTTCACATTTCTTTCTCCCTTATCAAAGATTAGGTGATCATATGTTTGGGGGGAGATGTCAGTATATTCAACCCTGTTCCACTGGTCTGCAGCTCTGCTATGTTCCAGTATCATGCTATTTTAATTATTACTGCTTTGTAGTAGAGTTTGTAGTTAGGGAGTTTGATTCCTCACATTTTCTTTTTCCCAAGAATTGCTCTTTCTATTCGTGGGGGCTTATTACTCCATATGAATTTCAGCAGTGTTTGCTCCATTTCTTTGAATAATGTCATGGGTACCATGATAGGGATCACATTGAATTTGTACAATACTTTGGGGAGTACTTCCATTTTGATAATGTTAATTCTCCTGATCCATGAGCAGGGGATATCTTTCAATTTTCTCATGTCCTTTTTCATTTCCTGAAGTAGCGTTTTGTAATTTTCTTTGTACGTGTCTTTCACTTCCTTAGTTAAGCTGGTTCCTAGGTGCTTGATTTTCTGGGGCACAATTTGAACAGGATTTTTTTTCTCTAGTCACTATCTTCTCTCTCATTATTTGCATATAGAAAAGCCATGGACTTCTGGGTATTTATTTTATAGCTTGGAGTGATAGCACAGCAGGTAGGGCGTTTGCTTTGAAAGTGGCCAACATGGTTGATCTGAGTTCAATTCCTCTGCTCCTCTTGTAGAGCTTGACAAGCTACCAAGAGTATCTCGGCCACATGGCAAAGCCTAGCAAGCTACCTGTGATGTATTTGATATGCCAAACACAGTAACAACAAAGTCTCACAATGCAGATGTTACTGGACTCGCTTGAGCATATCGATGAACAATGGGAGAACAGTGACAGTGATTTTATAGCCTGCAAATTTATTATACAAGTCTATTGTTTCTAGGAATTTCTTGGTAAACGTTTTATGGTGCTCTAAGCATAGTATCATATCATCTCCGAATTGTGAAAGCTTGATTTCTTCCTTTCCTACCTGAATGCCCTTAATATATTTTTCTTGCCTAACCGCTATTGCAAGTACTTCCAATACTATTATTCGACAGCAGTGGAGAGAGTGGGCATCCTTGTCTCATCCCTGATCTTAGAGAGAAGTCTCTCAGTTTTTACCCATTGAGGATGATGCTTGCCATAGGATTGTGGTAGATGGATTTAACTATATTGAGGAAAGTCCCTTCTATCCCCATTTTGGTGAGGGTTTTCATCATAAATGGGTGCTGGATCTTGTCAAATGCTTTCTCTGCATCAATTGATATGATCATGTGGTTTTTTATCTTTTCTTTTGTTAATATGATGGATTATGTTGATTCATTTTTGAATGTTAAACCCTCCTTGCATCCCCGAGATGAATCCCACTTGGTTATGGTGTATGATCTTTTTGCTGAGTTGTTGAATTCTATTTGCTAGTATTTTGTACAGAATCTTCACATCCGTGTTCATCAGGGATATCGGCCTGTAGTTTTCTTTTCTGATGGTGTTTTGTTTCCTTTTGGTATTAGAGAGGTATGGCCTTCATAGAAACTGTTTGGGAGAGTTTCTGTTTTTTTAATTTCCTGGAAAAGCTTGAGAAGAACTGGAAATAGGTCCTATTGAAATGTTTGGAAGAATTTGCTAGTGAATCCATCTGGACCTGGGCTTTTGTTTTTGGGAAGACTTTTGATTACAGCTTCAATTTCCTTGATGTTAATAGGATTATTCAGGAACTCTAGATTTTCTTGGGAGATTATGGGAATCCAGGAATTTATCCTTTTCTTAGGTTCTCTTGTTTTCTGTCATACAGACTTTTAAAGTAGTCTCTGATGATCTTTTAAATTTCTTTGGTTTCTGTTGTGATATCCCCTTTCTTATTTCTGATTTGGTTTATTAGGGTTCTTTCTCTCTTTCTTTGTGAGTCTTTCTAGTGGTTTATCTATCATGTTTATTTTCTCAAACAACCAGCTTTGGTTTCATTGATCTTTTGGATCATATTTTGGGTTACCATGTCCTTGATTTCTGCTCTAAGTTTTATGATTTCTTTCCTTCTGCCTGATTTGAGCTCCTTTGGTTTGTCCTTTTCTAAGATGTTGAGCTGTGAAATTAGGTTGTTTATGTGAGCCCTTTACTCCTTCTTGAAAAATGCTTGCAGAGCTATAAATTTTCCCCTTAACACAGCTTTAGCTGCATCCCATAGGTTCTGGTAGCTAGTGTCTTCATTCTCATTTGTTTCCAGGTATCTTTTGATTACGTCCTTGACTTCCTTTCTGACCCACTCATTGTTCAACATTGAATTGTTTAATTTCCAGGTGCTTGATTTAGTTCTCCATGTCTGTGTGTGATTCACTTCTATCTTTAGTGCTTTGTGGTCTGAAAAGATTGTTGATTCCATTTTTTATCTTCCTTATTCTATTGAGGTATGTTTTGTGGCCTAGCACATGGTCTGTTTTGGAAAATGTTTCATGTGCACTGGAGAAGAATGTGTATTCTTTCTTTTGGGGTTGTAAAGCCCTTTATATGTCTATAAGCCCTCTCTCTTCTATTTCTTCCTTCAAAGCAATGTTTCCTTGTTGAGTTTTGTTCTTGTTGATTTATCCAGAGGTGATAAGGCAATGTTGAAGTCTCTAGCTACTATGTCCTCCTTAAAATCTGTTGGCAGTGTTTTTAATATTTAGCTGTTCCCTTATTAGGTGTGTATACATTTAAGAGTGTGATTTCTTCCTGTTGTATGTATCCCTTGATGAATAGAAAATGGCCTTCGCTGTCCCTTCTAATATTTTTCTACCTGATATTTATGTTGTCAGATAGTAGTATGGCCATCCTAGCTTTTTTGATAGAGCTGTTTGCTTGCAGGATTATTTTACATTCTTTAACTTTGAGTCTGTGTTTTCTCTGACTGTTCAGTGAGTCTCTTATATGCAGCAGAATGTTGGGTTCTGTCTCTGAATCCATTTTGCCTCTCTGTGTCTCTTAATTGGTGAATCTAGACCATTGACATTGAGAGCGATTATTGTTATGGGGTTTGTGTCATATTTTTGTGTCTGTTGTGCTTATAGGGTTTGTCTTATCTTATAGTAGCCCCTTTAGTCCTTCTTTTAGATTTGGTTTGAATCTATGAAGTTCCTGAGCTGCTGTTTATCCACAAAATAGTGTAATGTTCCTTTGAGTTTGAGTGAGAGGTTAGCCAGATAGAGTATTATTGTTGAAGCGTTCATTTAAGTGAATTATTTCACTATATCCCACCATTGCTGTCGGGCTTGGAGAGTTTCCTCTGGTAGTTCTGCTGTGAATCTAAGGTAAGCTCCTTTGTATATGATTTCTTTCCTTGACCTTGCTGCTTGCAGTATTGTGTCTCTATCTGTGGCATCCATAATTCTAACTATGATATGTCTTGAAGTGTTTTTGTTAGAGTCTCCTTTAGCTGGCATCCTTCAGGCTCCTTGAATCTGAATGGCTGCATTGTCCAGCTCTGTGAACTTTTCAACAATGATTTGTTTTACTGTGGCTTTTTCATTTGGATTGTTTCCCTAACCTTCTGGTACTCCAATGATTCTAATATTTTCCTCTTGGAATTATCTCCTAGGACTCTAATTCACTCTAGAGCTATTTTGAGGTCTCTTACTATTATTTGTTGTTGCCTGTAGGCTCTGTGCAGCTGATCTTCCAGTTCACTGATTCTGCCTTCAGCTGTGGCCATTCTACTGTTAAGGGCAGAGACTAAGTTTTTTATTTCATCTACCGAATATTTTTTTGTGACATTTCTGTGCGTAGCTTTTCAATTTCTGCTCTAGTTTCTTCCTGTATTTTCTCGATTATTTCTCTCATGCCCTCCTTAATTTACTGGATATCTGTCTCACTGCTTCCTTGAGTTCACTGAACATCTTCATTACTTTGTAACTGAATGTTTCTCAGAGAGGTTCCTTAGGTGAGTAGCACCTACTGAAACTTTTGGAGTCCTCTCATCATCCTCCCCTCATGGTGGGGATTTGCATTGTTTCTTCATGTTGTTGTGGAGGTACGAAGACTGAGATGTTACATAAAATTGCTGGGTATGAGTAAATTAATAGCAGATGCGTCAACTTCCCCCAGCCCAAAATTAGGCCTCGCCCACTTCTACAGGCGCCATGCCCCCTTCTGAAGAGGCATGCCCACTACAGGTACCTGGAGTGTATGAGGGGTTACAACTTGGAGAAGGAAGAAGACCAGGCAAAGCGTTGGGGATAGAAATGAATAGGCTCAGGGATGGTGAGCATCCCGGTGTCCTAAAGGATGCCTAGGGCACATATGTGGAGAAAGTCAAGTCCTAGGTTCGAGGAATGACTCGCCACATGATCTTTTGATGTCCCATGGAATCCAGTCGGTACTGGCTCTTATCCAAGGGCCATGTCCAAATCTCATTACATGTCCAGCCTATCTGATTTTCGATGCTTTGGCAAACAAGACAGCGTCCCTGATTCTCGATCATTGACAGAGGTCGGAATTCTGGATCCTTTCTCTCACTTGATTGAAGAGTGTTATGCCAAGCATAGCTCTTTCGATTCCTCTTTGGGATACCCAAATAGCGATCTCATCCTGTTTCTATAGGGGCCAGGTCTCTGAGGCATATGTTGATGCAGGGAGAACAGTGAATAAAAGAGATGAGCCCTGAAGTCGAACTTTCTTAGCTATTTCTTTGATGGTCTTGAAGGTGTTCCATGTTGTTCTCTTCTTCCTGCTCAACTCAGGTGCAAGGTCATTCATCATGTTTAGTTCTCAAACTAGGTAGACATAATTGTTGCTTTTGGAGATGTTTGTTCCCTTGAGAGCGAATGGAATGTCAGGAACAAATCTGTTTTTCAAAAACATTCTTTTGTGAGACACAACTGCAGTCTGACCTTTCCACACTCATGAACGAAGTCGGCCAGCATTTGTCCTGCTTGGCTAATGTTTGGTGTTATTAGAATGATGTCATCAGCAAAGCAGAGGTGGTGTAGTTGCCGACCATCTATCTTCACTCCCATTGCTTCCTATTCCAGTTGTTGCATGAAGTTCTTGAGGGTGGCACTGAAGAATTTCAGTGAAATGGTATCAACCTTCCAAACCCCTCTCTTGACATGGATGATCACTTCCTTGTAGAATGGTGAGATCCTGGAAGTGAATCTGTACTACAGCTCATGGAGGATGATCCTGATGTATTGAGTTTGAATGCCCTGTTTGGCTAGGGTTTTGATGACCACTTCAGACTCAACAGAATCAAAGGCCTTCTTTAAATCAATAAACATTAGACAGAGTGGCGTCTTGAACTCCCGAGAAACTTCAATATGCTTGGTTATTATGTGGATATGGTCAATCATGCTGAACCCTTTTCAGAACCCAGCTTGCTCGCATGGTTGTCCTTCATCTGGTGTTCTGTCAATCCTATTTAGGATGACTTGAGTCAACAGCTTGTAGACGATGGACAACAGGCATATTGGGCGATAGTTGCCAATGTCATGGATGTCTCCCTTCTTATACAGTACAATTGTTCTACTGGTTTTCCATTGGGATTGAACCTTGCATTCAGACAGGTAGTGTGTGAAGAGCTGAGCCAGTATATAAAGAATACTGATGGCAGGTTCTTCAGGTCTTTGGATTTGACCTTGTCTGGGCCGGGTGCAGTTCAATTCTTTACTGATGAAATGGCATGTCAAATTTCAGAAGGGAGAACATAGGGAACAACATATGCATACTGCAGAATTTGGTATGTGGGCACGTGGAAGTGGCAATCGAAGAGATCCAAGTAGTAGTCATAGATAATCTTCTCCATTGCCCTTCTGGAAGATATGATAGATCCACCATGACATATGAGGGAAGTCATCTTGGTCTTGTAGTTGGTGAAGGACAAGCGGGTGTTGCGAATGCTTCTCCCAGCTTCTGCCGCATCAAACAGCACTGCTGCTCTTCTCTCTTTGAGGTCTTCCTTTATCGCTTCTCTGTACTGCTTTGCCAGTTCGGACATTCACTTGTAGTTGCCTGAGGCTTGCGCCAAGCCACCTTGGTGAATGAGCTTGAGAGTTTTCGTAGACAGGCATCTTTTTGTGGTTATCTTCCTCTGGGCGTTCCTCGCACAATCATGGAGGTGCTGAACCAGTCAATTGTATCCTTCCTCAATATTGTCAATGATGGCATCTTCCCATGTTGCTGCAATAGTGCCAAAGAGTTCCCAGTTGGTGTTTGTTCTCGAAGTTATCTTCTTAAACTTTGCAACCCTTTCTCCCCGCTTCCTGAAGTAGAATTTTGCATAAAGGAGATGGTGGTCTGATCCCATTTGGAACTTTGGGACAACAGCGAAATCGGTCAGGCAAAACCATCAATTGAATATTATGTGGTCAATTCATTGTGGAACCGTCCACAGGTAGACTCCCGTGTCCAACGTTTAGATTCATCCTTTTAGAATTGAAAATTACCATGGATGGTCTTGGTCGACATGATGAAGTCAGAGAGTCTCTCACCCTGTTCATTCCATTCTAAGCCATGGGTTCCAATGTGGAATTCTTTAGCTGCTCTTCTCAGTCCTATCTTGCCATTAATATCACCAACAATGATCTTGTGGAAGGTGTGGTCTTCTTTATAGAACTTCTCCAGCTCCATGCAGAACTTCTCAATTTCTCCTTCATCATAATTGGATATTGGTGCATAGAAAACGAAGATAGAAACTGCCAGAAGTGAGCCACATCAATTCAAGTGTAATTATCTGATTTGGGTTGTTAGGCATTCATGTGAATCAATGCTCATGGCCAAATTAATGTTGACAAGGACACCAACACCACTGACGCCTCTTTTGTCGCATGTTTCAAGGAATAGTTCTTCTCAAGTTTCGAAAACGGCATAATATGGTTGATGCCTTCTCATCTCGGTCAGACCAATGATGTCATACTTGATCTTTCACGCTTGTATCATCAGGTACTCGATGGATGAATCCAATGACATAATACGTGCATTGAAAATACAGAAAGTCATTTTTGTCCTTCTTCATTTTGGCAGCCTTGTTCGGCCTTGATATTTTATCAGCTTCTCCTTTTTCATCCTTCTTAATGCTGCTGTATTGGTGGCTCTTTTAGTGTCAGGGCAATGAGACCCATTGTATTTACTGTTTTTGGCATTTTGAACACTACCTCCACTACCCAGCCACCATCACACTCCAGGCCGCTTTCCGTACTGTTCGGATGCACTCAACACCAATCTTCCAAGATTACCGCACCATATTTAACGGGTTCAAATATGGTTTGAACCATGGGAACACCTGCAAAGGTGATTAGAGACGCCCTAAAAGCCTCTATCCGTCTTGAAGATCCTGGCAAGCTATCAAGAGTTTCCCACCCTCACGGCAGAGTCTGGCAAGCTATCTGTGGTGTGTTTGATATGCTAAAAATACATACACTTACTTATATAGCTACATAGAGATATATAAATATCTATATCTATATTTACAGATATATAACTTGCTTGTATATTTATATAAGCACACATACATAATTTAAATTAACCTTGTAGTAACAAACATAATTTTCTTTTTATTATTTTTTAATTTGGGGGGCCTGGAGCGATAGCAGAACAGTAGAGCATTTATTTGCCTTGCACGACTGGGGTTCAATTTGTCCACCCCTCTCGGAGAGCCCAGCAAGCTACCAAGAGTATCTTGCCCTCTCGGCGAAGCCTGGCAAGCTCCCCGTGAGGTATTCAATATGCCAAACACAGTAACAACAAGTCTCACAATGGACACGTTACTAGGCCCGCTCGAGCAAATTGATGAACAATGGGAGTACATGCAGTGCTACATTTCAGTGCTAACTTTTAACTTTTAAATTTCTTTTTTTATAGAGTAATCTCAATATTTGATTATATTTGATATTCAAAGACCAATCTCACCACCATTACCATCCCACCACAATATTTCAGATGCTTCCATCCCAAACCCTAATCCCTGCCCCACAGCAGAATGGAAATAATATGTTTTGTATTGTTTGTTATGAAAAACTGCTGAAAATGCTACAGAAATTATTCTTAAGGGAAAGAGGGTGAAGATTGTTATATTTCAACTGGGGACCATTAAGCCCTTCTGTTAGTCAGTAAAGAAAATATTGCCCTCTAAGATTGGTGGCCTCCTAATTTGAACACTATCAAACGTGGTGCAATACTCTTGGCGTATGGCAGTTTGTGTCCTATAAAGTGTCATGTGGTTGAATTTGTAGCCACACAGTCCAGGAATAGATTCACTCTTGGGTGATGTTTGGCCTGAATGTATGGAGAGTGGCCATGAGCATGGTGGTAGTTGAGTGCTGGAGGTTTTCAGCTGCAGGACCTGTGTCTCTTAGGGCAGGGAGGGATCTCACCTGCTCCCCTCTGGGGATCCCAGAATGAAATAGCCTGGTGTGGGTCTGGTGGCATGATTATGGCAAGTGCCATATTATCCTCCCTTCTGGGAGAGAAACACATGGGATCTGGATGGTGGCCGATGATGAAATTATCTGGTGCCAACCAGAGGTGGCTTATGGGCGTGACTGCTGAGTTTCCGCAGACAGGGAGATACAGGCAGAGGATCTCCGGTCCTCGTCCCTTTGAACCCAGAGTTCTCAGACATAGTGTCCCACATACTAGGGATTACTCAGGAGTCACTCGTGGATGAGGCTCAGCCTGAGTATGTGGAGACTAAAACATAATTTTCAATGAACTCTAGGTCTTTTGTATATCCTAGCTTTCGAATTTTTTGTTTTAATGTTTTGACTGTGGCTTCAAAAACTAAAATTTTCCTTTTTAATATTAATATTTGACACATTTATTTATATTATCCTACATTTATGTTTTTAACCCCAATCCCTAAAGGTGTATCATCCATTTTTTTTTACTTAGAAGAAAACTGCCTTTTTTCAGAAATCATATCCAGATAATCCCTTGCATTTTATTCAAGAAAAAAACCTATTTTTTTGTGAAATTTTGTATTTCTCTCAGCTTTCATATTATGATAAGTCCAATTTATGTTTTTAATTCTTTTCTTTTCTTTTCTTTTCTTTTCTTTTTTGACATGGCTAAGAAATATTCCTACTGCCTTTCTTTCAAAAATCCGTTCCTTTCATCAAAAAACTGCACTACCTTTTTTTATTATATACTCTGAGAATGTATGAGGGTCTAGTTGTAGACAACTCTAATTCATTATCTAAAATTTTGTTACACTACCATATTGTTTTGATTACTGTAGGAGTGATAGCACAGCGGTAGAGCGTTTGCCTTGCACGCAGCCAACATGGCTGACCCGAGTTCGAATCCTCCGCCCCTCTTGGAGAGCCTGGCAAGCTACCGAGAGTATCTTGCCGGCATGGCAGAGCCTGGAAAGCTACCCGTGATATATTCGATATGACAAACACAGTAACAACAAAGTCTCCAATGGAGACGTTACTGGGCCCGCTCGAGCAAATCGATGAACAACGAGAGGATAGTGACAGTGACAGTGACTGTAGCTTTATAATGCAAAGTCAAGGGATGCTGTGCCTTCTTCCATCTTCTTTTTATCCAACTTGTCACCAGTCACAGCAAATCTAGTTTAGTTGCCACAGAGGCAGGGGGGGATGGGGGGATGGGGGTGGGAGGGATATTATCCATGGTGGTGAAAAACGGGCACTGGTGGAGGGATGGGTATCTGATCATTGTATAATTGAAACCCAAGCACAAAAAATTGTAAATCTACAACTGTAAAAATAAATAAATAAATAAATAAAAATTTTAAAAAAAATCTAGTTTAGTTTTTGGATACGTGGTTTCTTCTGTAAAGTATGAAAGATTTGTATAACTCCAGACGCTTTTGGGGTTAGTTATTTCTCTAACAGATTCAGGAAGATAGTTTTGAATCCATGATGTTCTGTTCCCAGGTCTCATGCATTTCTCCCTAGTTTCTCACTGGCTCCCATATTTGCTGTTCTTGGTCTATGTTTGTCTCTCACTGGTTTTATCCCTCACAGTTCATCAGATTCTAGCCTGTTTTTCTGGCACTGAGGCTCTCACCCTTGCCACTCAAGACCCATAGTCCAGTGACTTTGTTTCTTTGGTTTTCCTTAGCTTTTAGTTTTTTCCTTAATTTCATTCCCCTTGATTTCTAAGTCATTCTTAATAATAATGGGGTTGTAAATCTGAGGTTACCTGTTTTTTCACTTGCTGCCCATTTTCTCAGGGTAAAATTTCCACACTTTATTCAGTCTCTGAACAGAAATTCTCCATAAATTTATGCTTCTTAACTGTCACATCAGCTGCAGCAACTTATACCATCTTTTAATTCTATCATAAATTATTTTTAATGAATTTTATAAGTATGGTCTCATGCAGAGTTTATATACTGAAAACAGTATAATATTGGTAGAGGAAATGGAGAGTTGAATACCTGGAATACTTTATTTGTAAAAATTCAACATAATTTAAAAATAAATTCTCTTTAGATTGATGTATAATTTTAGTTCAGAGAAAACCAAGATAAATATAGAATATTATAAAATGTATATAAAAACATGACTATAATAGCCATACAGTTATATAAAGAAAAAGTGAGACGAGTTGGTCTACATGATTTTTATATAAATTACTATATAAGTGTGCTGGAGTGATAGCACAGCGGTAGGGCATTTGCCTTGCATCTGGCCAACTTGGCCAACCTGAGTTCGATTCCTCCACTCCTCTCAGAGAGTCTGTCAAGATACTGAGAGTATCTTGCTCTCACAGCAAAGGCTGGCAAGCTAACCATGATGTATTCAATATGCCCAAAACAGTAATAACAAGTCTCATAATGGAGATGTTCCTGGGCCCACTCAAGAAAATCAATGAAGAATGGGAGGACAGTGATACAGTGCTACTATATAAGTACAATTATTGAAGCAATAATTGTATTTCCAAAGTGATAAACACATAGAAGAGAACAGCGCAGAGTCTCCTGCCCCCGCGCCTGGCTGTCCTCACCAGGGCCCCTTGGAGGGAAGCGAGTTGAGTTTTCCTCCCTGCCCTGACCAGGGCCCCAGCAGCCGAAGACCTCCAGAACCAGCCACCACCATGCTGAGACCACTCTCCGCACACATGAAGATACCAGCAGAGGACCAAACCCACGTGGGTCCTGGGGCAGAGATCTCCAAGCCTACTCGGATCGGGGCTGAGCATCCTCCACCCAGATCCTCCAAATTCCAGTAGGCGGGGGTCACACCCACCAACTGGCCCCCTGGCACCGTGTAATCCCATCAACGGCCAAGACTCAGAGACTATAAAACCCAGTTCCCAGAAGCGTGCAGTTGCATTCGTGGCCGCGTGACATCTTATCATCTCATTCCTACTTTGACAAACTGGCAGGCTACCAAATGTAACCTGCCCACACGGCAGAGTCTGGCAAACTCCCTGTGGCATACCCAATATGCCAAATACCAGTAACAATGAAGGGTCTCATTATTCTAACTCTGAAAGAGCCTTGAATATGGCGCTTTTTAAAAAAAATCTCAGTGCTAGGACGAAGGAGACATTACTGGGGCCTGCTCGAGGCAATCAACGAATAACAGGATGGTTGTGATTGATTGTGAAACACACAGATTAATGAAAAATACATAAATTTCAGAAAGAGTTATTTAAATTTGTCCCCAAACATATTTTGGGGAAAAATGTCAGTTACAAAAGCAATTAAGTGAAGTATAAATAGTATTTCAATATTGGTGCTGGAGTAATTTACTATCTATATATATGAAATGACTGTGGCTTCACATCTTATGAAATAAATCAAAATAAATCATAGGTGTGGGGGCTGGAGAAATAGCACAATGGGTAGGGTTTTTGCCTTGCATGTGGCCAACTGGGTTCGATTCCCAGCATCCCATATGGTCCCCTGAGCACCACAAGGGATAATTCCTGAGTGCAGAGCCGGGAGTAACCCCTGTGCATCACAAAGTGTGACCCAAAAAGCAAATAAATAAATAAATAAATAAATTATAGGTGGATTATAAAACATTTCATGCATGGGGCTTTGGTTCCTACAACTGGACATCAAAAAGGAAGTAACCAAACCAAAAGAAGTTTTTCTTAGAAAAAACCTGACATAAAACCTTCAGAATAAAATTGATAAAGCACTTATACATTTTACCCTAACAATCCATACAAGAGACTTCCTTGTTCTCTTTCAGGAGCCTGGTTTTTTCTCTCTAAGAGAACAAGGCAGAGTCTCCTGACCCTGTACCTGGCTGTCCTCACCGGGGTCCCTTGGAGGAGGGCGTGTTGAGTTTCCCTCTCCACCGTGAGCAGAGCCCCTACAGCTGAAGACCTCCTGGACCCAGCCAAAGCCATGCTGAGACTACTCTCTACACGCTTGGATGAGGAACCGGCAGAGGAACCCAGGTGTGCGCGACCCAGGGCTGAGATCTCTAAGCCTGCTGGGTTCGGCATTGGGCCTCCTCCACTCAGCTCCCCCACCTTCCAGTAGCTAGAGAGTTACACCCACAAACTGCCGTGTAACCCCATCAATGCCCAGGATCCAGAGACTCTAAAACAAAGCCACAGAAACACGCACGGCCGCATTTGCATCTGCGTGACCTCTTATTCTCTAGTTCTCACTCTCAGAGAAGCCGGCAGGCTACTGAGGGTATCACATACCCGCCTACATGCCTGACTAGGAACACCTGTAAAGGTGATTAGAGGCTGCCCCCAAAGCTTGCATCCCTCTCGGAGAGCCCAGCAAGCTACAGAGAGTATCCTGCCCGCAGAGCAGAGCCTGACAAGTTAACCGTGGTGTACTCAATATGTCAAAAACAGTCACAATAAATGGTCCTCATTCCCCTGATCCTGAAGGAGCCCCCAATATGTCATCGGGTTACACTAGCACATGGCAGGGATGAATGGAGATGTTACTGGACCCGCTCAAGTGAATTGATGAACAATGGGGTGATAGTGATAGTGATCCTGTTAATTGAAATTAAATAAAAACCACAGAATCAGAGTAATATTTGAAACTCACACATCTGAGAAAGTACAATTGCGTAGTAAATATACAAACTTAATATTTTTTGTTTGTTTTAAAGCCACACTCATTGTGGTCAGGGATTACTCCTAGATCTGCATTCAGTTATCAATTCCAGCAGTTAATAGGGCACCAATAACCTATCCACTGTCCTATTGCTCTGCTCTAGTTTCAAATACTGCTTTCTAAACAACAAAAATAACCCAGTGAGAAATGCCATAAAGATATTTTTCCTATAGGTCAATAGAAAGAAGAGAGTACATGAAAGATGTTTAACACTTGCTATCAGGATATATGATATTTTTTCGTAATGAGCTATTAAACACACTTATCAAAATTGATGAAGCAAAAGAATCTGACAACTTAAAATGCTAATAAAGATGTAGAAGAACAAGATCATTTATATATTGCTGTTAGGATTGTAAAATGGAAAACACTCTAGAAATAAGCGTGGTATTCTTTTAAGAAAAATCATGAAAGTGATATACACCAGTTCCATCCAAGTTGTAGTGAATTGCATGCTTTATCTGTTCCTATGGCTGCAGTTATAGTATTCCATTGTGTACATATACCACAGTTTTATTATTTATAGATACATATTAAGTGCACTAAGTTAGAAGAACAAATACTGGATGATCAAACTTATCTGTGGTATATGGAAGAAAAGTAGTACAAGGGAATACATGGTGTCAATAGGGGAATGCCTAGATTACTTAGATTACCCTGGCACTAAATTATAATACTGATAAGGACATGGAAGGAAAGAAATTGAAAGGGGAAATCAGAAGGGGTTAACTGGAAGTAACAAGGGCAGGAGACAGGGGCCTTGGACAGGTCTGATGTAGAAGTGTGGTATATCTATATAACAACCACATAACCAACAATGCTGAAAATATAAGATCCAAACTACAACAATCAAACTTAAGAATATACCTGTCAAGGAGGTAGGCAGCGGGTGGAAGGGAACCTGAGGACACTGATGGAGGGAGGTTGATGCTTGTGTGAGATTGTTGCTGGTACATTTTATGCCTGACAATCAGCTATAATTAGCCTTTTAAATCACCGGGTCTTAATAAGTATTAACCTACATATGAGTAGCAACTGAATTACTAGACATTCTCTGAAAATGAAGAATGAAATATGAAAAAAATATGGAAACGTAGCATTGAGGCTAATAGGGGCCAGGTGGAGTAGAGGTAGAAATACTGGATATGGCTATAAAAGAGTCACCAAAGGAATTGTTTTGGTGATGGAAAACTTTCATATCTTGATAGCATCAATGTCAGTTTCTCCAGTTTGATATTTTATAATCATTTTGCAAACTGTCACTTTTATAGAAACACACTAAAAAGTTTGTGGAATACTTACTAATCTAAATATGAATCAATGCCTTTTTAATCAGTAATTTTTAGAGACATTTGCCTATAATTTTTAGTAACTTACCATGCAATGAGTTGTAGTTGAAAAAAATTGTTGAGGTATGTATTTAATTTATTCCTACTGAGATCACTGAGAGTCAGTGTCCATCGGTAAATATCCCCTTACGCTTGCTTACATTTACATCTTAATTAACTGCATGTCTAAGTATATCATAGTTAGAGATGAGTAAATGTATTTACACATACATATTTAATTATATAGTAACTACATATTTGATACATACACAGTCATACATATGGGAATGTATAATTTTAACTCTGCTGAATGCAAAGATACAAAGTGACATTTTCTTGGGTCATGCATTTCCAGAAATGATTAAAATTCCTTGTTATTTTTTTACGACTTTAATTTTGTGCAACAAGATATTTTGTTAATAAGTGAGCTTCAAATTATTAAGTTACATTTGCTTTAAATGTTATAGTAATAGTTCATGATAATCAAAATAATGTTTCAGGGTCCAAAAGCCATTCCCTCAAATGAATTCAAATATATATTTTCATAGTATACCAAAAGTAAACCATTCCTTTTTGTTGTGATTTAGTAGCTTAATTTTTCTGTTGGAGAATGTTGAAAAATTCTTCTGTATAAGTTTATGGTAACAGCAGTCAGAGATATAGTACAGCATGTAAGGAGCTTTTTTTACATAGGTCCAACCAAAATGCCCTGGTATTTCATATGGTTCCTCTAGCCCATCAAGAACGTTCTCTGAGAATCGCATCAGGAGTAAGTTCTAGCACTGCTAGATGTAGCCCAAAAATAAATAAATTTATAGTAACAGCATTCCCAGATACAGAAAATAGCCTATCAGATAATACTTTGAAATATTTAACTTTCAAATAGAAAATAATAATCTGTAGTGTGACCTTAAATGTTATTGTATATATGGGGGGCAGGGAAATGGGGCACTCCCAGTGATGCTTAGGGCTTACTCCTGGCTTTTAGCTCAAGGATGACTCCTGGTGTGGTTTTAGAACCATATAGGGTGCTCCAATATTACAGTATTGTACATGCTGTAATATCACTTAGGTCCTCAGTGTTAGCGTGCTTAAAGGAGAATGTAAAATCATAAAAAAAAAAGTGAGGAGAACAACAACAACAACAACAACAACAAAAACAACTATCACTATAACTATTCTATAACCATAGAATATCAGCACAGTTTTTATTTATTCTCTACAAGACTTTAATAATGCAGTATTTCTCTCTTTTGTTTCATTTTATTTTGGGGCCATGGCTGGTTGTGCTCAGGGCTTACTCCTGACTGTGCCTTCAAGATTCACTTCTGGTGGTGCTCCGGGGACTATTTGGGGTACAGGGGACTGAACTAGGGTTGAGTACATGTGAATCAAGTGCTTTATTCCGTGCACTAAGTCCTCCACCCCCGAAGCAGATATTTCTATACCCATTTCACAGTTTAAAAAAAAAAAGTTCAATAAAGTTAAAATTTTACTGGGGGCAATTTAAAAAAAATTAAATTTTATTTCATTTCCTTTTTTTATTTTATTAGGATGACTGAGGATCACGCACACTCTGTTGTGGTACTAATACATTGTAGGGTTCACATAAACTTGCTTATACAGCACAAAATGATCACAGATTTTGCTGTGATATGTTGCTCTCAAATGGCAGAAGTTGAACTTGGGCATGAGGTGAGGACTTGCTAGGGAGTTCTTGAACTTGACACCTTGTGTGTCTTAGGTTTGCCAGGCAAGTCTTTGCCACTAAACTCTCTCTGGTGCCTCTAGATAAATTAATTGTACATTGGACAATTAATAACTTCAAAGTTATTATTTCAACAACCACATATATTCAATGTTCAGAGACCACCTCTGTAATGGTAGGTGGAAATTCCAGGATGTTTCGACTATGTTTACTTTTTAAAGACTCATACATTATTAGCCTTAGATACAGGCAGAGAAAAAATATTTTAAATAAAATCTATCAGTTCATATTTGTAAATGATTCCAGACACTAAAAGTCTATTGATATTTCCCCTATTTATTCTTTAGCATAATCTCTTGCAACGTTATCAGACAAAGATGCTCTTCTTATTTTCTGGATTACTTTTTCATTAATGACCATATTTAGTAGATTTTGCTGAAAATGATCATCCAGCCATTCTTCTGGCTTCTAAGAACCTTGGTTCCAGCATGTCACCAGTGATTTATGGCTACTCACTACTTGGCATCATCAAGGGGGTGGAATATATATTTTGCCCTCAGGAAATGAAAAGGAACCATAAATAAAAACTGCATGGTTGATTGGCCTGTTTCTGGTGAGGTAAGGCACACTTAATAGGAATCACTTTTCTCTCTTTTGCTAGTTTTCTCTATAACTAACATAAATGGAATTGTGTCTGGGTGCTATCTTTCACTCAACTTAGAAAATATACTTAAGTGATAAATTATGTGATGTAGAGACATAGTACTAAAACAATCCTGATGGGGGAAAAAAGTACAATTAGTTTGGTGCAGTCAAAAGAAAACAGATGAAAAATATTTTCTATTTAGGAAGAGACTACTCCTGGCAGGAAAGAAACTGAATCAAACATCATCTTCTACCCCTCACGCACACATACTTGTGTGTGTTTGTCTGTGTGTGTATATATATAATATATATACATATATATAATATGATACGAAGAATAAATAAAAGTGGTCACAACAAATGTTCTATATTGTAGAGAAAGGGAAGTATTTGCTATTGAAGTTTTAATTTAAAGCTATTTTATTAATACCAATATGTTGTTAGTAATGCAATAACTTCAAAGATATATTGACAAAAGTTTCTAATGCTTGATAATATTGTTATTTTCAAGATGTTTCTCTTACATTTCTGCACTGACATGCAGCAAGACTCTGATGTAGAAGTGCAAAGTCTCATTGAGTTTACTTAAAAGTAAACAGAGAATTCCTGGTACTAATCTTGCCCATTCTTGGGTTTTAGTCTCCTATTTTATTACTTTATGTTCCCCAGATGAATGCAACCTTTCTATGTCTATCCCTTTCTTTCTGAGTCATTTCACTTAACATGATATTTTCCATGTAATACCACTTGTATGTAAATTTCATGACTTTGTCTTTTCTAATAGCTACATAGTACTCCGGTGGGATGGGGGTAAAGAGGGTGGGAGGGATACTGGGTTCCGTGGTGGTGGGAAGTGGGCACTGGTGGAGGGATGGGTATTTGATCATTGTATAATTGAAACCCAAGCACAAAAATTTGTAAGTCTACAACTGTACGTCAAGATGTCTCACTAAAATTTAAAATAATTTTTTTTAATTTCTTTAAAAAATTTAAAAAAACCAGAGAGAGAGATACTAATACCACATATCTTTTTGTAGATGGGAGATCTTTATTCCAGATCATTTTATAAATTATGAAACTCAGACTTAGAAAAGTTAAGGACCTTGGGACAGTGTTTTTCTGATATCTTATTATACTTTAAGATGTGTGTTGGATACATTCACACTACATTCTCTAATCTGTCTCTAGATTGAAAGTCCTCATTGTCTCAAAACTGGTGTACTTCCGAATGTTGTTTCTTTTGGAGAGGTCAAATTCAAATGGAAAGAAAATAAAAGAGGGTAGGCTTGAAGAGATAGTATTGCAGATAAGGTGCTTGTCTTGTAAGCATTTGTTCGGTTTGATCCCCACCTCTTGATCCCCATAGTTTCCTGGGTCCCATCAGATGTGATCTCTGAGTTCAGTTTGAAGTACTGCTAGGTCTAACCAAAAAAATTTTTTTGAAATGAAGACAAATTTTTTAAAGACAGAAATAATTTTTTAAATGAACAACTACGATTTTTTAAAAATTTTTATTAATGAGACACCATGAGGTACAGTTGTAGGCTACTATTTACTTACCTTTAACATGAGGATTATAAAATTTATGTGAAATATACTATTTTATATCATTTACATGAAAATATACACATGCATACACATAGATATATTTTATTTATTTATTTATTTATTTTTGCTTTGAAAAAAGGGTCACACTCAGCGATGCTCAGGGGTGACTCCTGGCTCTGCACTCAGGAGTTATTCCTGGCAGTACTGGGGGACCATATGTGATGCTGTGTATCAAACCTGGGTTGATCACATGCAAGGCAAACACCCTATATGCTGTACTATCGCTCCAGCCCCTAGATGTATATTTCAATAAGGTCAAATGATTTTAGAATTTCTCCAAACCACATAGCTAAATAATGGAAGTGAAATATAGATTAAAATATGCTCTAGTTTGTTTTTAAATTCATGGAAGAGAGAGACTATGCCATTCCCAAAAGTAATACTACCCTTTCTTACAAAGAATTATGGATAAGGAGGAAAAGTCTTTAAAACAAAATTTAATATACCTAACATTTTCATTAAAATAAACATAACACAAAATATAAACATCAGCGTAATCATACTATCTGTTTATGGTCCTGGAGATGACAAATAAAACACTTATTGAGTAAAGCCTAACAAACTAGCTACTGGTCAGATGTCAGATATAAATGATTGTACTTTATGTATGTCGGGCTGGAGCGATAGCACAGCGGGTAGGGTGTTTGCCTTGCACGCAGCCAACATGGCTGACCCGAGTTCGATTCCTCCGCCCCTCTCGGAGAGCCTGGCAAGCTACCGAGAGTATTCGATATGCCAGACACAGTAACAACAAAGTCTCCAATGGAGATGTTACTGGGCCCGCTCGAGCAAATCGATGATCAAGGGGAGGGCCTTTACTTTACTTACTTACTATGTTAATCCACATAAATTTATGAGTGGAAGTTTAAGACTAATACAAATAATCGGTAACGCCTAGGAAAACATTGGTCTTAACAATTAAGTAATTCTCTATTTAATATGCTACTGATTAAATATTCATAATCATACAAACACAATTAGGCATTAGATCATGTCTTTTTAGTTAGAAAGCACCGAATGACTTAAAGTATTTGGTTAAAGTAAATGCATTGGTTTAGTAAGTTACTTGATACATGTGGGGGACAGACCTAGGTACCCACTGTCTCAGTCTCTGTAAACAGGGACTGGGTGCGGAGAAACTTGGTGTGAGAGCGAGCCATCTCCTGACAGCCGACCTTCACAAGCGGCCGAAGGGCCACCATGCTCTGGCAGCTGGACTTGAGAGGAGGCTGAAGGGAGGATTGGCTCCTCTCTGCCCTTGGCCAGACCCAAGACCACATCTCCATTCCTTGTTTCTCAGGGCTGAGATAAGGAACCGAAAAATAAGAAGGAATGGAAAAATAAGAAAAAACTGAAAATCAAGTGATATTGGCAAAAATAAAGTTGCTTGCACAGCATGATTAATATTGTTAATGAAGCTTATGCAACCTGCTGATCATTGCTAAAATGAGACTAGATAAACCAGCTTGGATTGAAATAAACTTGCTGTATGCTACATATTCCGTACAGCCCTCCCTAGCCCTGGTTTCCTCTCATTCCCTGACTCCAGCCAAGATTCAAATTGGCCTTGCAGGACGAGGCAGATAGGTAGTAAGGTTTCAGTAAAGTTGGTGGTTGTCAAGGTCAGCTGTATACTTTGTTGTTTTTTATTCTTCTTTTAAAGATATTTTTTACTTTGGTGGGCTGGAGCCAGGGACAGTGAGCAGGGCACTTGCCCTGCATGCGGCCAACCCGGGTTCGATTCCTCTGCCCCTCTCGGAGAGCCCGGCAAGCTACCGAGAGTACCTTGCCCACACGGCAAAGCCGGGCAAGGTACCCATGGTGTGTACGATATGCCAAAAAACAGTAACTATATGTCTCACAATTTGTTGTGAGATGTTACTGGTGCCCGCTCAAGCAAATTGATGAACAATGGGAGGACAGCGCAGTGGAGGACTTTGGTATGGAAGTTAAAACGCACATTCCACATTGTTTATATGATCACCATTACACCACACATTTTTCTCAAAAACTTTTAAAAAGTTATACATCTAGACGAATTTCTGAATTCTTGTGACCATTTACAATATGTATGATTATGGTAAGTTTCTTAAACTTTCTAAGCCTAAATCTACAAAATAAATAATATGCGGTAGTGGTATCTTTATATCAATTTAAAGCTTCGTTGAGTAAATGCTCATGAGAATTTAGCAAGTGCTGCATATCTATGTAAACTGATAAAATAGTAGTCCTCTACAGATACTATCATGATTTAATTCCTAAAATCAGTAGATTGTTGGATGATGAAAGAGGGCATTTTTGTTGTAATTGAGTTAAGTATCTTGAAATGAAGAGGTTATCTTGGATTATCCAAGTAGACCCAATGTAATCCCAAAGATCCTTATAACAGAAGAGCACAAGGGTCAAAGTCTTAAGGACGTGGGACAAAGGAAACAGAGGGTGAAATGATATGCTTTGGTGATAGATTACAGGGTCAATAGTCAACCAGTATGAGCAGATTTCTGTAAGTATAAAAGGTAAGGAAACACAGTTTCCAGTCTCTCCTGGATACTTATGAAGGGGAGAAGCCCTGCCAACACACCATTTTTAACAGAGAACCTGTGACCCATTTCTGATCTCCAGAACTTAAATAAATCTAGTTTTTTTTGTTTGTTTCTTGTGTTTTTAAAAGTTTTAAGAAAATCATTTTATGATTAAAATCAAAGAATTATGAGACAAGAAAAAGTGTCATGGGGGGTTTTAATTTAGATGTTATAGATTGAGGCTATACATTCCTTTTTGTCACATACCCATCAATACTTTTTTCCCCAGTCTTTCTAATATATATGCCAATCTTACTGATGTGAGATATCTCCTTGTCACTTTGACTTGTAGTTCCCTGACAGTAACTAACAATGAACCCTATTTCATGTAGTAGCAAGAAGTCCTCTTCAGAGAATATCTGATCATCTCTTCTTCCAAGTTTTGGAGAAATATGTTGTTGTTTTTTTTTTTTTGCCGTGGTTGTGATTTATGTTTTATATACTTTAGAAATTATCACTTTACTTAATGCATGTGTACAAATATCTTCTTCCATTTTTGTATCTTTTAAAATAAAATAAATGGAAGAATTAAACTCATCATGATGAAACCTTTTAAATTTGATGTAGTCCTATTTGCTTAGTGTTTGTTTGTTTGTTTGTTTGTTTTGCCAATGGAATCAAATCACTGAAAATACATTTAGGCTCTGATCCAAGAGAATTCTATCTATAAATACTTCAATAGATATTAAGGATTCTGGTCTAATCTTCAGGTTTTTAATCCACTTAGAATGAACTTTTATGTATGGTAAGAGATACAGGTACAATTTCCTTTCATCATTCCTTCCTTCCTTCCTTCCTTCCCTCCCTCCCTCCCTCCCTCCCTCCCTCCTTCCTTCCTTCCTTCCTTCCTTCCTTCCTTCCTTCCTTCCTTCCTTCCCTCTTTATCTCTTTCTCTTTTTCTCTCTCCTACTTTCATTTTTTGCTGTGGTTGTCCTGTTTCTCCAACACAATATGTTGAATTGGCTTCCCTTGCTCTGTTTCATTAACCTAATTTCTTGGCCACAAACTTAACTTCATAAATCTGAGGGCTTCTCAGAGTTCTCAATTCTATTTCATTGATCTTATAGTTTATCCATATTCTAGGACTACATGGTTTTGATTGCTACAGATTATAATATAATTTAAAGAAAGACATTACAATATTAACTTTTGTGTGAAGAATTGCTTTGGCTGTTTGGAGAAGTTTCATGTTTTCATATATATCGGTGTCCTTTTAGTTCTAAGTCTTTGGAGAATTTTAATGGTATTTTGATGGAAACTGAATTTAATCTTTATAAATTCTTTGACTAGGATGGTAATTTTAACAATACTTATTTATTAAATACATGAACATTTTTTAAGTTTTCTGGTAAACTCTTCTATTTATTATAGTAGGTATAATTTTTAAGGTATGGGTTTTTTACATTTTCATTAAGTTGATTTCTGAATGTTTGATGCTTTGAAGACTGATATGGAATAGTCTTTCGATATCTTTCTCTTCTAGTTTATTTTTTTATACAGAAATACTACTGATTTCTCTGTACTGATTTGTTACCTGTTATTTTTCTGTACTTGATTATTGTTTCATGTAATTTCTTATTCCAATTTTCAGGGTCATATATATTATATATAATCATATATATAATCTTTTTATAGGCAAATAATGAGAGTTTGCTTATTTTCCAACTTTGGGTCACTTTTATTTTATTTTCTTGCCTAGTTGCATTGTGGTGAGGACTTTCAAAACTATATATATTTAATAACAGTGGAGAAAGTGGGCATTCTTGTGCTGTGACAAATATCAGAAATTTATGATTTTTTATCCATTGAATATGATATTGATAGTGTGTTTGCTGTAAATTATTATATTATACTGAGGTAAAATTCATCTTTTCCTATTTGTTCAGACTTTTAGGTATGACAGAATGCTGAAGCTTGTCAAAAGACTTCTACACATTAATAGGGCTGATATGATCACATTATTGTCTGCTTCCTTTCATAGATATGGTATACTGTAGCACTGTAGCACTGCCCTCCTGTTGTTCATCGATTTGCTCTAGCAGGCACCAGTAACATCTCACAACAATTCTGAGAGTTGTTGTTACTCTTTGTGGCATATTGAATACATCACGGGGAGCTTGCCAGGCTTTGCCGTGTGGGTGAAATACTCTCGGTAGCTTGCCAGGCTCTGTGAGAGGGGCCAAAGAATCGAACCCAGATTGGCCATGTCGGCCACATGCAAGGCAAATGCCTTACCCACTGTACTATTGGTCCAGCCCCAAAAGCAAAATAAATAAATAAATAAATAATAAAAAGATTGTTCAATATATACAAATAAATTAATGTAGTATACCATCATTGGTGGCTGACCTGAGTTCGATTCCTCCACCCCTCTCAGAGAGCCCGGCAAGCTACCAAGAGTATCTCGCCCACATGGCAAAGCCTGGCAAGCTACCTGTGATACATTCAATATACCAAACACAGTAACCACAAGTCTCAGAACGGAGACATTACTGGGAGGACAGTGCTACAGTGCTACTGTCATTGGGCTGCAGCAATGGTATATTACATTAATTTATTTGTATATATTGAACAATATATATGAACAATAAAAAACACTCAGCTCCTGGGAGAGAACAAGACAGAGTCTCCTACCCTATGCCTGACTGTCTCCACCAGGGCCCAACAGCTGAAGACCACCGAGGCCCAGCCAAGGCCTTGCTGGGAGCACTCTCCACACACTTGGATGAGCCTCACGCATAAAAGAACTGACAGAGGAACCCAGGTGTGTGGGACCCGGGGCTGAGATCTCCAAGCCTGTACAGTTTGGGACTGGACCTGCCAGTAACTAGACAGTTACACCCACCAACTGCCGTGTAACTTCAACAACGGCCAGGATCCAGAGATCATCACACTCAGCTCCTGGGAGAGAACAAGACAGAGTCTCCTACCCTATGCCTGACTGTCTCCACCAGGGCCCAACAGCTGAAGACCACCGAGGCCCAGCCAAGGCCTTGCTGGGAGCACTCTCCACACACGTGGATGAGCCTCACGCATAAAAGAACTGACAGAGGAACCCAGGTGTGTGGGACCCGGGGCTGAGATCTCCAAGCCTGTACAGTTTGGGACTGGACCTGCCAGTAACTAGACAGCTACACCCACCAACTGCCGTGTAACTTCAACAACGGCCAGGATCCAGAGATCATCACACTCAGCTCCTGGGAGAGAACAAGACAGAGTCTCCTACCCTATGCCTGACTGTCTCCACCAGGGCCCAACAGCTGAAGACCACCGAGGCCCAGCCAAGGCCTTGCTGGGAGCACTCTCCACACACTTGGATGAGCCTCACGCATAAAAGAACTGACAGAGGAACCCAGGTGTGTGGGACCCGGGGCTGAGATCTCCAAGCCTGTACAGTTTGGGACTGGACCTGCCAGTAACTAGACAGTTACACCCACCAACTGCCGTGTAACTTCAACAACGGCCAGGATCCAGAGATCATCACACTCAGCTCCTGGGAGAGAACAAGACAGAGTCTCCTACCCTATGCCTGACTGTCTCCACCAGGGCCCAACAGCTGAAGACCACCGAGGCCCAGCCAAGGCCTTGCTGGGAGCACTCTCCACACACGTGGATGAGCCTCACGCATAAAAGAACTGACAGAGGAACCCAGGTGTGTGGGACCCGGGGCTGAGATCTCCAAGCCTGTACAGTTTGGGACTGGACCTGCCAGTAACTAGACAGCTACACCCACCAACTGCCGTGTAACTTCAACAACGGCCAGGATCCAGAGATCATCACACTCAGCTCCTGGGAGAGAACAAGGCAGAGTCTCCTACCCTATGCCTGACTGTCTCCACCAGGGCCCAACAGCTGAAGACCACCAAGGCCCAGCCAAGGCCTTGCTGGGAGCACTCTCCACACACTTGGATGAGCCTCACGCATAAAAGAACTGACAGAGGAACCCAGGTGTGTGGGACCCGGGGCTGAGATCTCCAAGCCTGTACAGTTTGGGACTGGACCTGCCAGTAACTAGACAGTTACACCCACCAACTGCCGTGTAACTTCAACAACGGCCAGGATCCAGAGATCATCACACTCAGCTCCTGGGAGAGAACAAGACAGAGTCTCCTACCCTATGCCTGACTGTCTCCACCAGGGCCCAACAGCTGAAGACCACCGAGGCCCAGCCAAGGCCTTGCTGGGAGCACTCTCCACACACGTGGATGAGCCTCACGCATAAAAGAACTGACAGAGGAACCCAGGTGTGTGGGACCCGGGGCTGAGATCTCCAAGCCTGTACAGTTTGGGACTGGACCTGCCAGTAACTAGACAGCTACACCCACCAACTGCCGTGTAACTTCAACAACGGCCAGGATCCAGAGATCATCACACTCAGCTCCTGGGAGAGAACAAGACAGAGTCTCCTACCCTATGCCTGACTGTCTCCACCAGGGCCCAACAGCTGAAGACCACCGAGGCCCAGCCAAGGCCTTGCTGGGAGCACTCTCCACACACGTGGATGAGCCTCACGCATAAAAGAACTGACAGAGGAACCCAGGTGTGTGGGACCCGGGGCTGAGATCTCCAAGCCTGTACAGTTTGGGACTGGACCTGCCAGTAACTAGACAGTTACACCCACCAACTACCGTGTAACTTCAACAACGGCCAGGATCCAGAGATCATCACACTCAGCTCCTGGGAGAGAACAAGACAGAGTCTCCTACCCTATGCCTGACTGTCTCCACCAGGGCCCAACAGCTGAAGACCACCGAGGCCCAGCCAAGGCCTTGCTGGGAGCACTCTCCACACACGTGGATGAGCCTCACGCATAAAAGAACTGACAGAGGAACCCAGGTGTGTGGGACCCGGGGCTGAGATCTCCAAGCCTGTACAGTTTGGGACTAGACCTGCCAGTAACTAGACAGTTACACCCACCAACTGCCGTGTAACTCCAACAACGGCCAGGATCCAGAGATTATCACACTCAGCTCCCGGAAGCGCGCGGCCGCATTAGCGGCCGCGCGACATCTTATCATCTCATTCCTAATTTGGTCAAACTGGCAGGCTACCAAATGTAACATGCCCACACGGCAGAGTCTGGCAAACTCCCCGTGGTATACCCAATATGCCAAATACCAGTAACAATGATGGGTCTCATTCTCCTAACCCTGAAAAAAAGCCTTGAATATGGCACTTTAAAAAAAAAAATCTCAGGGCTAGGACGAAGAAGACGTTACTGGCACCTGCTCGAGGCAATCGACGAACAACAGGGTGGTCGTGATCGTGATTGAACAATATTTTTATTTTTTGCTTTTTGGGTCACACCCAGCAATTCACAGGGGTTACTCTTGGCTCATGCACTCAGGAATTACTCTTGGTGGTGCTCAGGGAACTATATGGGGTGCTGGGAATCGAACCGGGGTCTGCCGCATGCAAGGCCAATGTCCTATCCGCCGTGCTATTGCTCCAGCCCCATTTGAACAATCGTAAAATAAATCCCACTTGACATTTATTGTTTCTTTTGATTTATATGTTTTTGGATACATTGTTCGATTCAGATCATTAAAATTTATTAAGGATGATTGTGGCAACACGTGTATCTCTCTATAATTTTCTTTTTTTTAGCAATAGCTATGCCCACTTTTATATTAGGATATATTAAGTTTATAGGAGCCACTAAGAAGAATTTCTGTTTTGTCATGATTTTGGGGAGTTTGAAGAATATATGTAGGAAATCAGTTTGGGAAGTTTGGGCAAAAATTATTAGGGAGCACATCAGATTTGGGATCTTGTTTGGGGGGAAGGGTTAAAATTCAATTTTCCTATTTATTATTGACTGATCAGATTATTTGAATTCTTGTAGTTTGGAAGAGAAATGATATTAAGAATTCATTCATTTTTTCTGGTTCTTCAGCTCAGTGGCAGAGTTATCATAGTAACCTTTTAGAAACTTTTGTATTTCTGAGGTGTTGTAATTTATCCCCACCTCTGATCTGATTTTGTTGGGGCTTTTCTCTGTGTTTCTCTAACTAACCCATTGAGTTTGATAAACACTTTATTATTGTCTTGAACTTTTCTTTCCTGATATAAGTTTAGATATTGCAGTGATTTAGGTTTTGTACTGCTTTCACTGTGTTGCATAAGTTCTGATTATTTGTTTCTTCATTTTCATCTTTTGTTTTGCTTTATTTTTGTTTTGGGAAGGGGAGGGAAGAAATTTGGGTCCATACCCAGAACTTCTTAGAGATTATTTTGGCCCTTTGCTCAGTAGTAACCCATGAAAATGTTCTAGGTGTGTGGAACATTTGAAAATGTGCCTGGAGTTAAAACTGGGGTCAATGAAATGAAAAGACTCAACGTCTATATTTCTCAGGCCCTAGTTCTCATTAATTTTGGGAATGAGTTTATTTCTTCTTTGATTTCTTCTTCCTTTCACAGTCATTTAGCAGCATGTTTTTTTTTTATTTCCAGATGTTTGTGTTTTCTCTACTTTCCGTTGGTAGCTAATTTCTATCTCATCGCACAGCAGTGTAAGAAGATAACTTTTAGGACACTTGGACTTAAATTCCTAAATTTATAGTGATTTATGGGCATGGAGCAATAGCACGGTGGTAGAACATTTGTCTTACGTGCAGCTGACCTGACTGACCCGGGTTCAATTCCTCTGCCCCTCTCAGAGAACCCAGCAAGATATTGAGAGTATGTCGCCTGCACGGCAAGGCCTGGAAAGCTACCCATGAAGTATTCGATATTCCAAACACAGTAACAACACAGTGACACCAATAGTGATTTATTATAGCAACACTAGAAATATAGTGGGCACATGTCGTACTAACTTTGTCTGCAATTAGTCTCATCATCTGGTTTTTTACCTTCCATTTTTTCTTCTCCATTCAAGTTTGACACCTTAACTCCAGAGTTTAAGAAAGTAAAGGTGAGAAAGTAAGAGAGAACAAATCAAAAGAATTTTGTGTAGATATGATACTCCATAGATGTCATATCAAGGAGATGTTAAAACAATAAACAATTTACTAATCATTAAAAGAATCACTGTCCTGTCACTGTACTCCCGTTGTTCATCGATTTGCTCTAAGTGGGCCCAGTATCGTCTCCATTGTAACACTTGTTACTGTGTTTGGCATATCTAATATGTCATGGGTAGCTTGCCAGGCTTTGCCATGCTGGCAAATAACTCTCAGTAGCTTGCCAGGTTCTCTGAGAGGGACAGAGGAATCGAACCTGGGTTGGCCAGGTCGGTCACATGCAAGGCAAACACCCTACCTGCTGTGCTATCGCTCCAACCCACTAACATTTTAAAAGAATAAAATCAAAATTTTTGTCTCCGTTTACTTTGCCATAGTGGAACATCTATATCATATACATTTCTCAACTCAACATAGTTATGAATATAATAAAAACTCTCCACTAGAAACAATTTTTAACAATATGTAATGTTAAACATGTTCAACTCTAAATTTATCCTCCCCTTGTCACTTTAAACAAAATTCTGAAGGTAATAAAGTTGTCTATATTCTATATACACAATTTTGAAAATTTGACTTATTTCTTGAATTATGAACTTAAATTGAACCTAAATATTTTCATAAATAATTTTGTTTTAATAAGGATATTTTACCGTATTGAATTTTTCTCACCTCTTATATGTATGTTTCCCTAAAATATATCCTGCAGGCTGTGGGTGGCAGCATATATTCCATACATTTTACAAAATCTACTACTAAGATAACTATCTTCCAATGAAGATTTGACCTTATTCAGATTTATTATTATGATAAAGGCAGTTGAAGCTTGAGTGCCATAAGAAAACCAGATAGCAGGGAATAGGTGACTTCAGTAAACCAAATAAGAATGCCACCAGGAGGAAAGAGATATGGGAATGGAATATATATAATGGCATTTTTAAGTTATTTATTTAATAAATCAATAAAATAAATATAAATTATGCATATGCCATATACAATTAATAATTCAAGTGGGTATGGATATCAAATACAATGGGATAGTTCTCTTATTGTTTGAAAAGGCAGATATTAGAATAACAGGCAAGTATTAGAATAAATCTTAGGGTGCCTTATAGAAATAGAGATCATAATATCTTATTATTTCTGATGCAATAAATGCA
This sequence comes from Sorex fumeus, assembly GCF_029834395.1. Classification (NCBI taxonomy): domain Eukaryota; kingdom Metazoa; phylum Chordata; class Mammalia; order Eulipotyphla; family Soricidae; genus Sorex; species Sorex fumeus. The sequence continues at coordinate 64,662,830 of NW_026606063.1, read as the reverse complement.
TTACATGACTGAATGTGTATATATGAGTATGTAAACCTGTATGTCTGTATGTTTTAAACCAGTGACAAAATATTACCACAAGATCGATATGAACAGCCAGAATTTAAATCTTGATTCTAGTTAGCATGATGTGGATCAGAATTTCTTGAGAAAATTACTATGTCCAGTCATGAGATAGAAAAAATGAAAAGTAGATATGATACACCTTGCTGTGCTGAACAAAAGATGTATGAAACAAATTATTGTAACCTCAAAGCCGGACAAAGAAAGGTCTCACACTGAACAAATAGGGTGTAATTCAATTATCATATGAAATAATGATAATCAGAGGTTAAAACCATTGACCATAATTTATAAATCCACTGACACAATTCTATCACATTAATATACATTTTTGCTCAGTTTTCACCTACCTTTACAGAGAATACTTCATTCATGGTGATTATTTGTGAGCTACTAGTATGACTATCTTCTTGTGAGTTCTAAAGTTTTTAGGATCCTAGTACAGTTTGAAGTTCGGGAGGTTGATTCCTCCCATTTTCTTTTTCCCAAGAATTGCTTTAGCTATTCGTGGGGGCTTATTGTTCCATATAAATTTCAGGAGTGTTTGCTCCATTTCTTTGAAGAATGTCATGGGTATCCTTATAGGGATTGCATTGAATTTATACAATGCTTTCGGTAGTATTGCCATTTTGACAATGTAAAGTCTCCCGACCCATGAGCAGGGGATATCTTTCCATTTCCTCATGTCCTCTTTTATTTCCTGAAGTAGCGTTTTGTAGTTTTCTTTGTACAGGTCCTTTACTTCCTTAGTTAATCTGATTCCTAGGTACTTGATTTTCTGGGGCACAATTGTGAACGGGATTGTTTTTTTATGTTGCTTTCTTCTCTCTCACTGTTTGCGTATAGAAAAGCCATGGACTTTTGGGTATTGATTTTATAACCTGCAACTTTACTATACGAGTCTATTGTTTCTAGGAGTTTTTTGGTGGAAGTTATTGGGTTCTCTAAAAACTGTACTACAAAGCAGTAATAATTAAAACAGCATGGTACTGGAACAAAGGCAGAACTGCAGACCAATGGAACAGGGTTGAATACACTGACATCTCTCCTCAATCATATGCTCATCTAATCTTTGATAAAGGTGCAAGTAATGTGAAGTGGAGTAAGGAAAGCCTCTTTAATAAATTGTGTTGGCATCACTGGACGGCTACATGCAAAAAAATAGGCTCAGAACTCTGCCTAACACCATGTACAAAAGTAAGATCAAAATAGATTAAAGACCTCAACATCAGACCAGAAACCATAAGGTACATTGAAGATAAAGTTGGCAAAACCCTCCATGACATTGAAGCTAATGGTATCTTCAAAGATGCCATGCCACTGGCCGAGCAAGTGAAAACAGAGATAGATAAATGGGACTATCTTAAACTAAGAAGCTTCTGCACCTCCAAAGAAACAGTGACCAAAATACAAAGACAGTCTACAGAATGGGAAAGGATATTCACCGAATACACATCTGACAAGGGGTTGATATCCAGGATATACAAAATACTGGTTAAACTCCACAAGAAGAAAACATCCAACCCCATCCAAAAATGGGGCAATGAAATGAACAGAAACTTTCTCAAAGAAGAAATCCGAATGGCAAAAAAGCACATGAGAAAATGCTCTACATCATTAATCATCAGGGAGATGCAGATCAAAACCACAATGAGATACCATCTCACACCTCAGAGACTGGCCCACATTCAAAAGAACAAAAGCAACCGATGCTGGCGTGGATGTGGCGAAAAAGGGACACTCCTTCACTGTTGGTGGGAATGTCCACTGGTTCAGCCCTCTGGAAAACAGTATGGACGATTCTCAAAAAATTAGAAATTGAGCTCCCATTTGACCCAGCAATACCACTGCTGGGAATATATCCCAGAGAGGCAAAAATGTATAGTCGAAGTGACATCTGCACTTGTTTGTTCATTGCAGCACTCTTTACAATAGCCAGAAACTGGAAGAAACCTGAATGCCCAAGAACAGATGACTGGTTAAAGAAACTTTGGTACATCTACACAATGGAGTACTATGTAGCTGTTAGAAAAGATGAAGTCATGAAATTTACATACAAGTGATACAATATGGAAAGTATCATGCTAAGCGAAATGAATCAGAAAGAGAGGGATAGACATAGAAAGATTGCATTCATCTGGGGGATATAAAGTAACAAAGTATGAGATTAATACCCAAGAATAGCTGAGATCATCACCAGGAGGATTACTCCATAACTTATAGGCCAGCCGGGTATCCTAGAGGAAAGGGCAGTTCAGATAGAGAAGGGAGCATCAAATAAAGGATGTTTGGAGGATCCTCCCAGGAGGGGAGATGCATGTTGAAAGTAGACTATGGACTGAACATGTTTGCCACTCAATGACTCTTTTGCAGACCACAACACCCAAAAGGAGAGAGAGAACACAGGGGATTGCCCTGCCACAGAGACAGGGGGGATGGGGGGTTGGGGGTGGGAGGGATATTATCCATGGTGGTGGAAAATGGGCACTGGTGGAGGGATGGGTATCTGGTCATTGTATAATTGAAACCAAAGCACAAAAAATTGTAAATCTACAACTTAAAAAAAAATAAATTAAAAAAAATAAAATAAAAAAAATGTTTTCAGGAAATGCCAAATTACATATTTATATAAAATAAATAAATTTAGTGCATTTTAATTACTGAAAAAAAAGTTTTTAGGATCCTAAAGGCAATGTACAATGGCAAAACCTTGGTAAGTTTAGCTTAGAAGGTGTAAATGAAAAAAAAAATAGAAAAGCATTACAAAAGTAAAGAAATATAAGCCCCAATTCTTTTATTTAAAAATTGTGAATTCCTCATGGGAAGGGGGGCGTTCCGGTCCGTCCTTCACGCCCTATCGAGGTCACCAGTTGCCCCCCAAGAGCGGCTCTCCAGCACGGCCACAGCCCCAGAAGCACAAGGACTTAATGCAGAACCCAGCAGCTTGGAGCAGAAAAGTGAACGGGCTATGCGTTAATCCAGGCCATCAAGTCTGCCAGAGGGGAAAGGGTGTTGGTCCCTTCCGCCCTCCTCCCTCTGGAAAGAAAGATGGCGGCCACATGGGAGCCTTGTGGACAGCAGGTATGAGGCGGGGGTGTGGGGGCGACTAAAACCTCATGGGAAGGGGGGCATTCCAGTCCGTCCTTCACGCCCTACCGAGGTCACCAGTTGCCCCCCACGAGCGGCTCTCCAGCACGGCCACAGCCCCAGAAGCATAAGGACTTAATGCAGAACCCAGCAGCTTGGAGCAGAAAAGTGAAAGGACTATGCGTTAATCCAGTCCATCATGTCTGCCAGAGGGGAAAGGGTGTTGGTCCCTTCCGCCCTCCTCCCTCTGGAAAGAAAGGTGGCGGCCACATGGGAGCCTTGTGGACAGTAGGTATGAGCCGGGGGTGTGGGGGCGACTAAAACCTCATGGGAAGGGGGGCGTTCCGGTCCGTCCTTCACACCCTACCTAGGTCACCAGTTGCCCCCCGCGAATGGCTCTCCAGCACTGCCACGGCCCCAGAAGCACAGGGACTTAATGCAGAACCCGGCAGCTTGGAGCAGAAAAGTGAAAGGACTATGCGTTAATCCAGGCCATCATGTCTGTCCGGAGGGGAAAGGGTGTTGCCCCAGTCGCCTTCTCCTCTCTGGAAAGAAAGATGGCGGCCGCATGGGAGCCTTGTGGACAGCAGGTATGAGCTGGGGGAGTGGGGGCGACTAAAACCTCATGGGAAGGGGGGCATTTCGGTCCATCCTTCACGCTCTACCGAGGCCACCAGTTGCTCCCCACTAGCGGCTCTCCAGCACGGCCACGACTCCAGAGCACAGAAACCAATTTCTTAACTATCTGACTTTCAGTATAAATACTTCCAGGGTCAATAAGTAAGATAGCAGAAATCCAAAACCAACATTTAATTCTTGAACCCAGCTGTAGAAAGCAAATCACGTCACAATGCTTTTTCAGCATGTCTGATGGGGGGGGGTAAACTCTAAATAATAGTGGTGAATCTTTTATTGAAACAATGAATCTAATCAAAGCAGATAGAGTGTTAACTAGAATTCATCTGCCCCACAGGGACTGGGAGGGGTGGGGGGTGGGGTTTTATTGGGGTTCTTCATGGTAAAAAAAAAGTTTTGGTAAAGGGAAATGTGTTTGATATTTGCATGACTGAGACCTAAACCTGAAAGCTTTGTAACCTTTCCCACGGTGATTCAATAAATAAATAAATAAAATAAAAAAAATAAAATAAAAAAATTGTGAATAACTACTGTTTCTCAGAGTTGTGAGATTAGTCCCCATATAGTAGCACTGTAGCATTGTCCTCCCATTGTTCATCGATTTGCTCTAGCGGGCCCAGTAACGTCTCCATTGTGAGACTTGTTATTGCTGTGTTTGGCATATCAAATACGTCACGGGGAGCTTGCCAGGCTTTGCCGTGCAGGGGAGATACTCTCAGTAGCTTTCCAGGCTCTCTGAGAGGTGCAGGGGAATTGAACCTGGGTCGACCAGGTCAGCCGTGTGCAAGGCAAATGCCCTACCCGCTGTGTTATTGCTTCAGCCCATGTAGTAGCCTCATAAAATAGCTCACCTTTCTAAAAAGAAATCATAATCTTTATGATTCTGTATTTTCTTCAAACCAAACATGTACCTGGATAAATCTTACTTGACACATCTCTTTTATTCTATCAATAAAGAATATTTTCATATCTCACTATGATAAATATCTCCAGATCACAGTTAAAAAGTTTATTCTTGCGGCTGGAGAGATAGCACAGCGTGTAAGGCGTTTGCCTTGCACGCAGCCGACCCGAGTTCGATTCCCAGCATCCCATATGGTCCTCTGAGCACCGCCAGGAGTAATTCCTGAGTGCAAGATCCAGCAGTAACCCCTGTGCATCTCCACGTGTGACCCAAAAAGCCAAAAAAAAAAAAGAGTTTATTCTTAATCCTCCCTTTTCCACATGGATGTATAATAATTTCAAGATACACTGTGATTATTTGTTAACCTATTTTCCTCCTAAGGTATGAGTTCTTTAGAGATAAATATTGTCACATTCATCCTTGCAATACTCAATGATTTGCGATCTGGGGGATTTAGGAACACACACAACAGTGTTCAGTGCTTAATTTTGTTTTTTTTTTTCATGTTATGCAATGAGTTTTTAATATTATATGAAATAAAAAATATCATCATAACTAAACAGAGACACCAAAGCAGTTATCATAAAAATATAAAAAGAGAAATCTAAGAATAGAGCTAGTTTCTTACTAATGAATAAATTATTTGCTTAACATGAAACTGGTCATTACTGCTTTCTGGTCAGAGATATTTCAGTCTTTTTTTTTATTTGATTTTTTTTTATTTTTTTTTATTACTGAAACACCATGAGTCTATATAGTTATAGAATTATAAATTTTTGTGCTTGGGTTTCAGTTATACAATGATCAAGTACCCATCCCTCCACCAGTGCCCATCCTCCCCTACCACGGGTCCTAGCATCCCTCCGACCCCCCAACCCCCCGCCACGTCCCACCCTGCCGCTGTGGCAGGGCTTTCCCCCCTTTTTCTCTCTCTCTTCTTTTGGGTTCTGTGTTTTGCAAGAGAGGCATTGAGTGTCAATCATGTTTGGTCTATAGACTACTTTTAGCTTGTCTCTCCCACCCTGGGAGGGTCTTCACAACACCCTTTATTTGGTGCTCTCTTCTCTATCTGAGCTTTCTTTTCACCTAGCACATGTGGCTGGCCTTCAAGTCATGGAGCAAAATTCCTGGTACTAATCTCAGCCATTCCTGGGTGTTAGTCTCCCGTTTTGTTGCTTTATGTTCCCCAGATGAATGCAATCTTTCTGGGTCTATCCCGCTCTTTCTGACTCATTTCGCTTAACATGATACTTTCCATGTAGTACCACTTGTATGTAAATTTCATAACTTCATCTTTTCTAACAGCTACGTAGTACTCCGTTGTGTAAATGTACCAAAGTTTCTTTAACCAGTCATCTGTTCTCGGGCACTCAGGTTTTTTCCAGATTCTGGCTATTGTAAAGAGTGCTGCAATGAACAAACAATTGCAGATGTCACTTCGACTGTACCTTTTTGCCTCTCTGGGATATATTCCCAGGAGTACTATAGCTGGGTCAAATGGGAGATCAAATTCTAATTTTTTGAGAATCGTCCATGCTGTTTTCCAAAAGGGTTGGACCTGCCTGCATTCCCACCAGCAGTGAAGGAGGGTCCCTTTCTCGCCCATCCGCGCCAGCACCTGTTGCTTTTGTTCTTGTGGATGTGGGCCAGTCTCTGTGGTGTGAAATGATATCTCATTGTGGTTTTGATCTGCATCTCTCTGATGATTAGTGATGTAGAGCATTTTCTCGTGTGCCTTTTTGCCATTCGGATTTCTTCTTTGGGAAAGTTTCTGTTCATTTCCTCGCCCCATTTTTTGATGGGGTTGGGTGATTTCTTCTTGTGTAGTTTAACCAGTACCTTGTATATCCTTGATATCAACCCCTTGTCAGATGTGTATTTGGTGAGTATTCTTTCCCATTCTGTAGGCTGTCTTTGTATTTTGGTCACTGTTTCTTTTGAGGTGCAGAAGCTTCTTAGTTTAAGATAATCCCATTTGTCTATCTCTGTTTTCACTTGCTCGGCCAGTGGCATGACATCTTTGAAGATACCATTAACTTCAATATCATGGAGAGTTTTGCCAACTTTGTCTTCAATAAACATTATGGATTCCGGTCTGATGTTGAGGTCATAAATCCATTTCGATCTTAATTTTGTGCATGGCGTTAGGCAGAGATCTGAGCCCACTTTTTTGCATGTAGCCGTCCAGTTTTGCCAGCACAATTTATTAAAGAGGCTTTTCCTGCTCCATTTCACTTTTCTTGACCCCTTATCGAAGATTAGATGATTATATGTTTGGGAGGAGATGTCAGTATATTCAACTCTGTTCCATTGGTCTGCAACTCTGCCTTTGTTCCAGTACCATGCTGTTTTGATTATTACTGCTTTGTAGTAGAGCTTGAAGTTAGGTAGGTTGATTCCTCCCATTTTCTTTTTCCCAAGAACTGCTTTAGCTATTCGTGGGGGCTTATTGTTCCATATAAATTTCAGGAGTGTTTGCTCCATTTCTTTGAACAATGTCATGGGTATCCTTATAGGGATTGCATTGAATTTGTACAGTGCCTTGGGAAGTATTGCCATTTTGACAATGTTGATTCTCCCCATCCATGAACAGGGGATATTTTTTCCATTTCCTCGTGTCCTCTTTTATTTCCTGAAGTAGCGTTTTGTAGTTTTCTTTGTACAGATCCTTTACTTCCTTAGTTAAGGTGATTTCTAGGTACTTGATTTTCTGGGGCACAATTGTGAATGGAATTGTTTTCTTCATGTCACTTTCTTCTCTTTCACTATTTGCATATAGGAAAGCCATGGATTTTTGGGTATTGATTTTATAGCCTGCCTCAGTGCTTAATTTTGACTCTGACTCTACTCAGCGATTATTGCTGGTACTGACCATATGTAATGGAGAGATTGAACTGGGTCACATGCAAGACGAGTGCCTCACCTCATATACTAAGTGTCTTATCTCTCTGCCCTCCATGATATCATAGTGATGACACATTGTGGATATTTATTTTTTAACTTTTATTTATTTTTTAAAATTGAACCACAGTGAGAAAAATATTTTTATGATTGGATTTCAGTCATATCATTATCCAACACCCATCCCTTCAACCAGTGTACATGTCCCAGTGTCCCCAGTATTCCCCCCTCCCCATGATTTCTGGTAAGCACTTTTCTTCTATCTCTCTGTCTGTCTTTGTCTCTGTCTCTCTGTCTCTTTCCTGTGAGGCAATATAGTTTGCAATACAGATACTGAAATGTTATTGTGTATATTCCTTTACCTACTTTCAACACTCAATTTTTGTCCAAAGTGATAGTTTCCTTCGAACTGTTATTATCATACTGGTCCATTCTCTATTCTAACTGCTCTCTGCCCTACACACACACTTGTGGAAAATTTTTACCATTAACCAGACCTCCTGGTCCCAGTTTTCCCTGGCCTGGATATTAGTCTCATAGTATTTTTTTATATTCCACAAATGAATGCAGTCATTTTTTATCTGTCCCTTTCCTTCTGGCTCGTTTCATTCAGGATGGTATTCTTCATGCCCATTTATAAAGCAAAGTTCTTGACTTCAGTTTCTTAATAGCCACATAGAATTCTATGTGTAGATGTACCATAGTTACTTTATCCAGTCATCTCTTCTTGTGCACTCAGGTTGTTTCCAGATTCTGGCTATTGTGAATAGTGCTGCAATGAATATAAGAATTCGGATAGTTTTTCTGCTATTGTTCCTCCCCATATCCTCATCCTTGGGTATATTCTCAGAAGTGGTATTTCTGGGTCCATTGGGACCTCAATTTCTAGTTTTTTTTAGGAATATCCATATTGTTTTTTTTTAAAAAGCTGGGCCAGTCATCATTCCCACCAGAAATGGATTATAATCCCCTTTCTCCCTGAATCTGTACCACCACTGTTTTTTCTTGTTCTTTTAGATGCTTGCCAGTCTTTTGGTGGGAGCTAATGTTGTTAATTTGATTTTCATCTCCCTGATGATTTGTGTTATAACACCATGCACCATTCACAGTGAATTAAATAGTACAATATCAGACATGAATCCACAAGGGTTAAGGAAGAAAACACAGGCAAAACCCTCAACAACATCAATGCAAAAGACATCTTCAAAGAGGAAACTCCACTGACCAAGCAAATGGAAACAAAGATAAACAAATGGCACTACATTAAACTGAACTAAGCTGCACCTCAGAAGAAATAATGACAAGATGCAAAGACATCCCATTGAATGGGAAAAGAACATTCACCCATCTGATAAGTGATTAATATCAAAGACATATAAGACACGGGTAGAAATTTACAAGAAAAAGCTCATTCAACCACATCAAAAAATGGGGAGAAGAAATGAACAGAAACTTCCTCAAGGAAGAAGTTCAAATGGCCAAAAGTCCCATGAAAACATTGTGGATATTATTGATAGTGATTAACTAAGTGACCAATCAAGTCTTAAATTAATAAGTAATAAATTTGTGACGTAGCAAAACCAAAATAAGAGCAGTGAATTTCATCCTGGACATTGAATCCCTGTTTCACCCCTGTTTCACACATCTCTTTTTATAGTAACATTTGATATTCACTGACCTTTACAACCCTATAATGAAGAAAATGCAAGTTTTGGTAATTGGGCAGTAGGTAAATAAATCACTGCATATTTATGGCCTTCTAATGATCATAATGACTAAAAAACTAAGGATTTACAAAGTAAAAAAATATTTGTAGCTTATGGTGGGTCATTTTAAAAACAGGCTTTTGTTTAAGAAAGTATTTTATATCTGTTCTAGGAACTTACTCCTGAATCTGCACTCATAAATTACCCATAATGTGCTTGGTAGACCGTATGGGATACTAGGGATCAAATATGCCAACTGATTTAATGCTCCAGCCCTAAATATTATATTTTTAAATATTATATTCAATAAGCCCTGTCCTCCCATTGTTCATCCATTTGTTTCCAGCGGGCACCAGTAAAATCTCACAACAAATTGTGAGACTTGTTGTTACTGTTTTTGGCATATCCAATATGCCACGGGGAGCTTACCAGGCTCTGCTGTGTGGGCAAGTTACTCTTGGTAGCTTGCTGGGATCTTCAAGAGGGATGGAGGAACTGAACCCAGGTAGACTGCATGCAAGGCAAAAGACCTACCCTCTGTGCTATCGCTCCATATATGTGTATATATATATGTATATATATATATCACTATCAAATATATATATTTTTAAAACTTTAACATAGGATTTTTTCATATATTTCTCTCTTTTCCAGACACCACATTTAGAAAGCTGTAAGTTTGTATCCTCCAGTTAATGGACATAACTCTTCTTGACCAAGAATAAAGCATATGCTCCTCGGTTATCTGGCCCTATATTCAATTTCTAGCATTAAAAATCTTAACTATTTGTATAATATAAACACAGTCATCTCAAAAGTATTTACGTAATTTTAAGTAACTCTGAGAATTTGGGACAGTTCATTATTACATTATTTTATTCTATAAGTGCACTTCACAAAAATCTGGTAAACATATTCCGATTCATTTGGTTGTACCATGTATATGAAATTAGAGGAGACTATATTTCAAAATGAGTATGAGAGGAACATTTGGGTTACCCCTTAGCTCCACTTAATTTAAACCAGTTTCTTGGTATTAGTGGGTCATTTTTTCTTTTCCTTTATTTTTGCATCAGAAAAATGATATTTACCCAATCATTTGAAGTAAAAGAATTTAAGTCTCACTTAGGTGCCCCTTGAACCACACTGTGATGATGAAAACAAATACATACGTAGATTTTCTAGTGAATCTTTGAAAATTTTTAATAAGCATTCTCTCATTAATTCCTTGCCAGAACAAGATGTATAATGTGGAGGAGGTAAACCAATAATTTATCAAAATGAAGGGGAAAAACCAATTATATTAAAGCTATATTTTTGATGAATTCTTTGAAATTAATAATAATTAAATGTCACATTTATTTAAGTATCATATAATATTATTACATGTTAGACAGTAAGACTTTGAAATTATTGGTCCCTTTCTCTGTTATTTCACTGATTTTTCTATTATGTTGAGAATAATCATGTCTAACCTGATCAACTCATAGCGTTGCTATAAAGATCAAATGAATGAAAAAGTGCTCTGCAAATTCTAAATTAATTATAAAAGTCAACTGAAATCAGTAGAGAAAAAACAGAAATAATTTTTGCAGGCTGCTCATCAGTGCTCAGCAATAATTTGAAATAATTTTAAAGATTTGTGACCACGTTTTGTGAACAAGATGGCTTATCTGAACCCACTCTTATTATTTTTTTAAATGTATCACTGTGGGGTACAGTTACAGACTTACAAACTTTTGTGCTTACATTTCAGTCATACTATGATCGAGTACCCATCCCTCCACCAATGTCCATTCTCCACCACAAATGATCCCAGCATCCCTCCTACCACCCCCACCTGATCTACTGCCCCAGGCTCAACTGCCTTTGTGGCATGCACATTCCCTTTTGTTCTTTCTCTCCTTTTGGGTGTTGTGGTTTGCAATACAGGTATTAAGTGGCCATCATGTTCAGTCTATAGTCTACTTTCAGCACTCATTTCCCATTCTGAGCAGCTCTCCAAGCATCTTTTACTTGGTGGTCCCTTCTCTATCTGCCCCACTCTTTTTTTTATTCTCCCCACTGTAGCTCTGTGGTATAATCACCCTATAGTTAAAGACTTTAAGGATTTTCCACCTCTTTCTCAATTAAGACATAGATTGAGAAAAAAAAAAGGCTCAAAGCCATCTAAGGCTCTGTTCCCCAGTAATTCTCCTTTCCACCCCAGTTCCACATGACTTCTTGAGTTTCTCATAGAGTTTTAGTATGAAAACTAAAGTGTGCTATCTGTAGAGCTAATGTCTGAAGTGTTCTTTTTATACCTGACTTATCACACAACCTCACACATATAGCCAAAGTGAACACACATCTCCATGTGTACACTGAGAGCCTTCCCTAATTAATCTACCCATCTTGAGTATTTTGTTTTTTTATTATATTATACTTTATATAATATAATATAAAGTATAACCTGGTTAGATTTAATAACTCTTACACCATCCTAAGACACATAGAACTGTTTTATGACCCCATATAACACTTAAAAACACCTCTACCTCAACTTGCTTCTATACTAAGTTTCTCCCCAACTGGGAAGTTTCTTTTTAAATTTTCATTATAATTTTTCCATTAAAAAGAATTTACTTGCATTTATCTATTTTCCTTACTATTGTGTTTTCTTCCTATTTAAATATTTTATAACTATTTTACTCACAACATGTCTGCACTTAGTACCAGCTGACACCAAACAAATATTAAACAAATTTGAGGCAAATAATGCCTTCAAAGTGTGTAACATACTTAATTATTTCAATTCTGCATGTAAAATTAAGTACAGACAAGGAATAATCATGATGTTGTGGCCAACATTATAAATATGGAATTATAAGTTTAAAACATTTTTTGGTTTAAAAAATAAATCTAGTAGTCCATGCAGCTCTTTGGGTCTCTGAATCTAGTAGGGCCGGTCTCTGCAATCCTGATGGTCCTCTCCTTTATCCATTTTTCCAGGGCCTCCATGGCCGCCTCTTCTTCCTCTCATCTGTTCCATCAAAGGCCCAGAGCATACCTTGTCTGCCTCTAACAAAGCCACCTCGGTCCATGCCCCAATCACCACAGAAGCCAACTCATCATCTTTGAACATTCCTTCAGGACCACAGTGGTCCATGAGGCCACCTCTTCCTCCCCAAATACCATCAGTGTCACCTCTGCCCTGGTCACCACCTGGAGGCGGAAAGGGTGGTGAGAGAAAACCTCCAGGCTTTGGGAATTTACACTAGTTGCATTCTGTTCCCCAGGCAAAGTTCTGGTTCCCGCATCTCAGATTGGGGCATTGCCATTCTCTAGCTCGATGTTGGATGGTTCCACCTCCTGATTGGTTATCTCAGGATCCATGAAAACCTCTTGGAGAAAAGTATCCCCTGTATCCTCCTGGGCCTCCTATGCGACCCATGGGTTTCCCCAATCTTCCTGGGCCCCCTGGACCTCCACAAAGCAGAGGTGGCATTCTCAGCCCTCACTGGCTGGCATTCCACCTCACCTGCTTTACGTTGGAGGCTTCTTCTGTGTAAGAGAAACTTAAGGTTTGCTTCCTTGAAAATCTTTCCCATCAAACCACTCCATGGTAGCCTTGGCAGTTGATGGGTTTTCATAGGACACTGTGGCATCATCTTTGGGGTCTCCTGTTTCCTTGTCCAGTTCTTTTGTTCATTTTAACAACTCCACACTGCTTAAAAAAAGTCTGCCAGATCATCTAAAGTCACATTATTATTTAATTCTTGCATGTAAATTTCACTGTTGCCAGAATCTTCATCTGGATCTATAGGTGGGTCTAGATCATAATCTGGTCCTTAACCTGGGTCCACTAGGCTTATTGAAGCCACCTTCCTCTTCAGCTCTGCTCAATCCACCATGTCCTCCTCACTGCTCACCTCTGTTCATGCCCTCAAGATAAATCCCCTCTTCCCCTGCCCAGGTTATCAGGGCCACTCATGCTCTGGTTCTCTCCTGGTCCAGAAAATGCTCCAGACTCCTGCCCATAAACACCTGTGATATTGGGGTGGTCCTGTCAGAATGAACTCTGTTCCATGTAGGTGCTGCTCTGCTAGCTATATTGACTTGGAGCCTGGCTGTAGGATCCAGTTTGGGTGGTGGGGGGTAACTAGTGGGCAGTTGTTGCCCATAACCACTTTGTTGCCCATTGCTATTCTGCTGTTCATAGCTGTTTGGCTATCCATAGGTGTTCTGCTAAGAATAACTGCTCTGATCATAACTAGTCACCTGTGTAGAAGAATAGCTGGTAGGTTGACGGGTCAGTGGTGCTATCACTGGCTGCCTGGGGTAGCTCCCAGTTACCTGGAGATAACTGTAGTTACTTTGTACATAATCTAGGCTGGACTGGTTGTAACCTCCAGTGTTAGATTGAGGTTGACTAGTCTCAGGGGGCTTGTGACCATCCTGTGTTCTTGTAGGTGCAGTTGTTTCTGGCTGCTGCCCACATGCTAGATAAGCAGGCTGACTGCCATATGCAGACTGAGATGCATAGGAGGCCTGGGTAGTAGTGACTGTATCAGTGGTGGTATCATAAGCACCAGTGTCATACCCCTGGACAGGCAGACTGAACATCTGAGGGCTGCCTAACTAGTGGGAGGCTGTCCATAAGAAGTTGCATAGGCAGTCTGCTCACAGGTTGCAACGCCTGGGTATAGCTGACATCAGTGGGCTGTCCACCAGTTCCATAACTTTGTTCCCCATATGCATAGCTGATCTGTGCATATTTTTGAGTGAACTGGGAGGTGTAAGCACAGTAGCTCTGCCGGGCTGCAACTTGGTTGTAGGTACTATAATCCATGGACACCATTTTCTCTCCTTCCTTCTCATTCTCTCCTATGACTACTTTTTTTGCTGCATTGGATTAGACCATTTTAAATAAATATGTGACAAAAATAGTTCATTTAATTTATTAAGTCTTCCAAATATGCAATTTTTCAGATAATAGGATGATTTCCTTTGCCATGTTACAAAGAGATGATGGGGTGAATGTGAACACCCACCCCAATCTCTGAAGTACAAATATCCCTCTACTCTGTATCTGATTAAAAATGATAAATAAAATAAACGGAGTTTTAAGAAAAATGTAATATATAATATCCACACAATCTTTATTAGACAGATGGAGAAAGTGAGAAAGAATAAACTTGTTTTGTTACTTTATGTTCCCCAGATGAATGCAATCTTTCTATGTCTATCCCTCTCTTACTGACTCATTTTGCTTAGCATGATACTTTCCATGTAGTACCACTTGTATGTAAATTTCATGACTTCATCTTTTCTAACAGCTACATAGTACTCCATTGTGTACATGTACCAAAGTTTCTTTAACCATTCATCTGTTCTCGGGCAATCATGTTTTTTCCAGATTCTGGCTATTGTAAAGAGTGCTGAAATGAACAAACAAGTGCAGATGTTCTCATGGTTTGTCACTAATAAAAATTAAAAAAAAAAAAGAAAAACCACAAACAAAAAAAAAGAATAAACTTGTTTAAGCAACATTTGATGCTTAAAATTTGATCTAGTGAGGCTGTCTTTATAATGAACTTTTGTCAATTAATTATAATGTAGTTTATCCAAATATGTAATTTAACTGAACATAATTCTTGTTACTAATAGGTTAACTTCATTATTATTCTTTGGTATATTTGTTCATAAAATTTCAGAAATCCTTCCCAGTTCCTTTTACTAAAGAACCTATTAAAATCAGCTTAGATTTTTCTGTTCAAATGCAAATTAATATATCTAACTAATAGAATGGACATCAGGTACTGGAAAAATATCCACCTGGGAGAAGCATCATAGAGTGGCTGTTGAGATGCAGCTTGTTCTTTCTTTCAGAACAAGGCTGGAACCTGAATCAGGATCCATATTCTGTCACTTTTTGACCACAGGTGAAAGGTTGCTGCCTCCTCCTCAGACACACTGTTTCCTCATCTGAATTTGGGCTGTCTGCGTCATTTGACATTGGTCATAAAATTCACAGAAATGAAAATAAGATAAAAAAGGAATCATGATTCTAAATATATGTCTCATTTTACTAGAGAGGAAATTATCATCAGTCAGATTACTTAGACAAGTCTATTGTGACAGATCGTGTACTTCTTTCCATGTCTGATTTATTTTATTTCCCCCAAGCTTCAGCTCCACACATTCACTCAAATCTCATACAATCTCCAAGGAGCTGCCTTATCGCAGTCTCTGGTGAGAGCAGAGCAGTCTCTGCAGGGCCTTTTTTCACTGAAGAGCCAGACGAGTGGAATTCTTATTTTCAGTCCTTAGCTGACTTTAAACATTTGAAAATATTTCAGAGGAAGCCCCTGGTTAACATACATTTCATAGAAAAAAAACAATGCTTCTCTTATTTATATACTATATTTAAATAATGTTAGATATGCTATTTAAAAAACACTGATATTATTTTAGGATAATTAACAAAACACTAATTTTAAAAATAAATGCTCTTGAAGGAAACTGACACTATCCATTAAAGATAAATGCAATAAAAACGTCTTCCAATACGGTAACTGAGTTTAGGAATTAGTTTAAGAACTGATTCTCTAAAATGTATGTCTCAAAAAAAAGTAAAAATTTAAAATTTAAAACATTAAAAAATAAATAAATAAAATGTATGTCTCTTTAAATGGAGAAGTCTTACGTTTTTCAAAACAGGTGGGCCAGAAATTATTGTCCTTCTCTATCTCCTAAGAGAGCATATGGCATGTCATAGCCATGCACCCGGACCCTGCACCTGGCTGTTTCATTTCAGGGCACCCAGGAGGGGCTGGGTGATGCCCCTCCCCACCTTAAGGGACCCAGTCCTGGCAACCCCACACCTCTAGAACCCAACCACTACCATGCTCACAGCCGCTCTCCACATGCTCGGGCTGGGCCTCACCCACGAGTGAACTTTCTCCTGGATCCTGTGACCTCATTCGCAGCTGTGTGACATATCATACCTCACTAATATTCCAAGAGTAGCACACCATATTTGGTGGGGCATAACATAGAAAGCAACCAATCTTGGAAATATATTTTACAGCTATATATGTATTATATATGTATATGTATAAGTACACAAGGCTCAACCTTCAACAACATGTTAACAATTTCTTATAGAAGGGCTTGATGCGCCTGGCTGAAACATAACAATCTTCATACACTTTCCTCGAAGGAAATTTTTTGGATCACTTTCAGCTGTTTCGTAACAAACAATATTCGTAACAAACAATACAAAATGAATTATTTTGTTTTTTCTTTGAGGCAGGGTTTGGAACTCAGGATGGAAACATCCCACATATGGTGCTGAGGTGTAATGGTGGTGAGATTGGTATTTGAATATTAAATATAATCAAATATTGTGAGCTACTTTGTAAACATAAAATAAATTTAAAATTAAAAAGTAAAAAAAGTAAAAAACCAGATGGGTGATATGTACGTTTACATCTTCTGTTATCTGGGGGCTCCTAGAGATAATACAACAGGTAGGCCATTGCTTTGTACACCACTGACCCAGGTTCTGTCTGGCACTTCATGTGGTCCCCTGAGCCCTGAGTATAGAGCAAGGAGCAAACCCTGAGCACCACTGGGTGTGGCTCCCAAAAGAAAATTAATTATTTTTAACAATAAATTTGATTAATTTTATGAGAAACCCTACTATTTGGTTCACTTCTAAATATATATTATAAACATACATGTATAATGAATATGTATTCTAATATTAGAGTGAAATCAATTTGGGGATAACATGTCTTTGTACGTTACAGTGAATGTATAATTCTTTAACATATGCTTTAAAGCTTTAAAATTCATAAGCCAATAACATTCAAATACTTTAATAGACAATTAAGAATGTATATATTTTGAATTTCAGTGTTAAGCTCAAGAGGTTTTCTTTCAATTCATTGTCAAACTTTAGAGATTAGTTGTAAAGAAATGGAGTAAGCTGATGTTTTGCTTATGATTTAAAAGCAAGGGTAAATTTTTATACCCTGTTGACAACAATACTGTTACAGTGCAAAAACTTATGTTAAAAAGAATAAGAGAGAGCCTCTTGTAGAAGCAGGTTGGTGGGTGGGAAGCAAATGAGGTGGGAGGTGGGTGTAGCATCAGGGAGGCAGTGAACACTGGTGAAGGGATGTTGTTAAAACATTGTATGCCTGAAACACAATAATAAATAAATGTAACTTCACTGTTACTAAATAAAAAAGAAAAAGAATAAAAAATATAGGAACGTAAGCGCCTCCAGATATTTTTTTAAAAAATAGAAATTTAAACAAGAGTAATACAACAAAGGATGCTACTATCCAGTATCTTTGTTACACAGTAATTTCTGAGATGCAGGTTTGTTGATGTTGATACTGTTGTTAATATTGTTGTTGATGACCTTTTCATTAAGGAGCCACAGAACTGGACATGCCTGGAGGCCCCTGGGAGCGATTCCTGACCTGGGGCAGCCTGCCAGAGTCAAAAGGGTCTGGGGGCAGGCAGGAGTATTGGGGATCCTTGCACCTTCTTGGTGGAGCGACATGAAATGTTTAAGGCCGGGATAAAAAAAAAAGTCTCATCCCCGTTGTTCATGGCTTCGTTGCATTTGTCGGTTTCTTTTATTAAACCGGAAACAAGTTGTGACATGCTGTTAATTCAGTCACTAATAACTAGCTCGAATTGTAAATCTGTGTCAGCAGGTTGGTGTTGATTAAGCTGTAGCCGCTACTCAGCTTTCGTTTTAAATATTGATAAATTTTTATGTTCTACAGTGATAAACTCCTTGGTTTTATATTCTTCTCCTTTTCTCTGCAAATCAGAAGAATTGCACGGTGTCCCGTGTGGGTCCTCGACGGGCCTCTTTTCCTCCCTGCAAGGCAGCCGGATAACCGCTAGAGGGGAGGAGACAGCCGGATTTATTGAAGGCTGAATCGCAGAGTCCGGTGGCGGAGACGCTGTCGGCGCGCGGGCTGCCAAGAGAAAGGGTGTAGCAAAGCTTTGCAAAAACAGGCAAAATAACTTCCTTAAATTATGCTAGAAATGTTCTTCGAATCCGTTACAACTGACTTCGGACTGTTGGAATGTTAAAGTATTCGTTCTTGTGAACCCAGAGTCCCAAACATTAGCAAGATAATCTATGAAATCAAAGTTAAACCTTATGACAAACAGCTATCTCCTTAGGCCAGTAGCTAATGCCTACAAATGGTACAAGGAGTAACGCGAAGTATGAGGAAGAGATACAAAGACAACTGGGATACTCTTGGTGTCAAGTGAAATCTCAGCGTACAGCTCCTTTTCTTAAGGGTTCCACTACCTGCCTCTTGTTCCCACTACTTTAAATTCCTACAGCCTATTTCTAAGAACTAGGGAAGGTAGCCACAAGGAAAGTAAAATAGTGTCAGAGATCAAAAAAAAAAAATCAGGAGGAAGCGAGAAAGAAACTGTAATCATAGCAAACATTCCAAACTGTAATGTTTTAACGCACCTATGTTTTAAAAAATCAAAAATAAAAATATTAAGTATCCCAGGATAAATGAGGGACCATGTATATTTTGGCTACTACTTTTGGATATTTTTAAGGCCAATTTTACTTTTAAATCTTTACTTTTTATTTTAAAAGAAAATATTTAATATTAGTATTGTTAAAGTGCTATAATGTAAAACTGGAGGCTGTTCTATGTACTCTCCTGAGTGTAATTGCACTAAGATCATTCCGTTTCCATTTGGAAAGCCAGTGGCAATTACTGGAATACAATGTATCATGCATTTGCTCACTGGATATAAAACGTATATACTAATTCGCAATAAAATGTAACAGCTGTCAGTGCATTTTCTGCTCTGTTACTTCAATAAATTGGAACTCTGACTAGAAAATGGGAATATTGCATTTTTACACACTCTGTAATGTGTTTGCTTTTTGCAAATACAATTTATTTTTTTCATGACAAAAATCGTGGTTTGTTATTACTGCTAGTGGATAAATATTCCTATATCAGAATGAATTACATATGGTATCTGTAAAGAAGTAGTAATATTTTCTGCATTTTATTGTAGCCTGTCTCCAGTAAACAAAATACACTTAACCTACTTCTGTCACATAGTGTGTGTGTGTGTGTGTGTGTGTGTGTGTGTGTACACGTGCATGTGTGTTTTCTTTCATTATAATTTAGGCGGTGGATTGGGAGTAAGAAAAGAAAGTGTGAGTTTATTTTTTACCCTACCTTGTTAGGTGTCTATGTTAATCATTATTTCCAGTCACCATTGGAACTTATTTTTGTTTAAGTTTCAAATCTCTTCTTCCATACCCTTGCTAATCAGGTTTCTTAGAATAGAAAGCAGTGACTCTGAGTTTTATTTAAAATAAAATGCCTGCACATTTCTGTAATTTTGTTACTTGAGGTCAGACTTTTCACAGATAATTAGCCTTTTACACACTGTGAAATCAACCTGCATTGGTTATTTGGCTAGACTCTTTGCTTCTGTTCTTTATTTCCCAGAAGGTTAACGTGCTGAAAATCTAGCTTTAAGCTCATAGTACTGTCTCTTTGTGTTGCTAATTATCCCGTTGCATAATTATTAATATCAGGAGCAGGAAGAGGAAACAAGCACACCAAATAGTCGTGAACGCTGGTGTTCTGGCAGGAAGCAAGTCCTGCATTAATAAAATGTGCCTGTACCAATATCACAGGAGATAGGAGCTCTCCTTGTTAAGGATCATTTATTAACTGAGATCATCTTTTAGTTCGCCTTGGGGTAATGACTAATGTCAATGGCAAATTTCACAGTTGTCTAGAGAAATGAATTAAATTTGTAATAAAAAGCCCTTCGGCTTGTTGTACATGTTCATTTATTGGAGTAGTTGAACTAGGAGAACTGTAAGGCAACCAAGAACATCGGCTTAATTTCCCTTACATATAATAGTGACCTTTAACTCCATATTGAAAAAGTTACCTATGATGAACTGGTAAATTAAATGAGAAGTTCTTCTAATGCAAAATAAACTAGATGACTGAGCTAAGTTAAACTGTCTTTGAGCCTGTAAGATTCTTCACAGGAAAATATTCTTTATTAGTACGGCTCTTCTTTTAAAACCCTCTTAAAATGTCACTTGACATACAGACAGGAGAGTAAGACAATTTAATATGTTATTTGATAGAGCTTTACACCTACTTTTATTCCTGTAAATACTTAGGGTGGTTTAATTTTGTGTTCTAATGCAGTTTTAAAATGTGTTATTTTAACATGCTCTTTAATTCTAAATATACAGTGTTTTTTTATTTACTCGGTATAGCATGTTGTTACCACAATTATTTATAGAAGTTTTCGTGTTCCTTTCTGTATTTAAGGAAAAGCATATTTCCCAGGAGGAAGAACAATTACATCACTGTCTCCTTTTCTTGTTTAGAAAGAATAATTCCAGATTCCTTTTCTTAGAGTGAAATGGACTTGGAAAAATGATCATTACACTTAAAAAAAGCACTGTAACCAAGCATGGTATTCTCAATTTATATCAGAAAATAGACAACAACCAGCCTATGTGATCTGTTACTTATACTATACTTGAAACATATTATTATAGTCAAGGCACTTGCCCAGCTAGTGATGGCAAGTGAAAAAATGGTCATAATTTTCAGCAACTAAATAATCGCAATATTTGTGTAAATTAAATCATAATATTTATTTCAAAAAAGAAATCATTCATCATATATTTTAAGACCGTAATATAAAATTAAGTTTCACCCTTTTAAATAATGTCAGTAAAACATATTTTGAATGTACAAAACTTTATTTCTTTTTAGAATAGGTCGGGGTCTATACAGAAAAACATGTATGTGCCACATAATACTGTCACCATAGACAAATTTTAAAAGATGAGTGAAAAATACCAA
Organism: Sorex fumeus; assembly: GCF_029834395.1. Taxonomy (NCBI): domain Eukaryota; kingdom Metazoa; phylum Chordata; class Mammalia; order Eulipotyphla; family Soricidae; genus Sorex; species Sorex fumeus. The sequence continues at coordinate 64,641,627 of NW_026606063.1, read as the reverse complement.
GTGGATCTTGGGAAATAAAAATAATAATGAAAGGGATAATCAGAAATTTAGTTGATTTAGGTTGTCCTGGTTTTCAAAGCCACATGAAAATATTTGTTTGGAGATTATTTCTTCTAAAATCCCTGGTTTCTGAAAATGTACCAAAAGATCTTTTCCACCAAATTTAATTAATTTTTTATATTACTACTGTTCGTGTGGCCCCAATTAAACTAATATTGATACATGTATACTAGACAGCAGAGCATGAAGAATTGGCTGAAGTTACCCCAAAATTGTTTTGTCTCTACAGCTCATTGGGTATTTTCTGAGGTTCCCTATGTAGTTATTCATGACTTAGTAGAAGCTCAGAAATTTGGACTTTCTTTTCTTCCTCTTTAGTGCAGATGCTCACAGCATTCCTAATAAGGTCAGGAAAAGAGTTCACAGTCCCCTTTACCCACCCTCTCCCCTCAGTCCTTTTCAGCAGAAACCTTATTCTCTGTGGGATTACTTAGATGAAAACCAATTAGGGAGCAGTTCACAATATAAATGCATACAGATTACTCCAGATTGAACATAACCCATGCCAACTATTTGTAGATCATATGATACCCAGAGTGGTATAGATATTAAGGTGTTGAAAGGAAATAGCAACACAGTCTTGAGCGGGAACTTGGCATGACAGATCAGAACTAATAAAATATAAAATGAGAAGTATGGAAAACCCTGCACCCACCTCCCACAGCCCTCTCCTGTTTTTGTTCTTTGTGGAGATGGGTCCACAGGCCTCCTGCAGTGTGTTCTCCTTTGTTAATCCTCCCACAATGGTCCACATGAGTTTCTGAAGGTCCCCATGCCGTTCATTCTGTGACTGTCAGTTTCTGTCTAATAAGCCCATCTCCTTCCCTGCCTCTTCCAGAGGCCTCATTCTCAGGCTGGGAGGGGACAGCGTCTCAAAGGGCAGAACAGCCCTAAGAATTACTGAATGGGCAAATCTGTATTTAGTGACCATGCTTTTCAGAATGCATTTGGGAATAAATGCCGTAAAGTTCAAGTACGGGGGTGAGAGTGGGGGTGGTGAATGAGGGGTGGACATTTAAAGTTCCTCTAGGAAGGCCTGAGAAGACTAATTTGAGTAGCTAGAAGCTACTACCAAAGTCAATGATTAATGTTCAACTTTTGATTGAGTGATACAAATCAGCTATAAACTTTCTTGTGGTAGCTAGAAACTTTCTTGTGGTAGACATCTCTCCTTAACTCTATGGATATAAGTATTCAGTCTTTCTGCTCTCCTCTTTTCTCTCTTATCATGCAGAATATATTGGTAATGTACAAGCTCAAAACAGATAAGTCATGTTTTATCCACTCTCCTCCATACTTTCAGTTCTGTTTACAATTGATTTTAGATCTGTGCTATCATTATGCTAAAATCAGGTGGAAGAGTTTATTCCTGTTCTGCACATAAACCATATGATCTGTAGATCTCTTGGTCCCATTAATATGACCCCAAATCTCAAACATATCTGAACAGAAGCAAGTGAATTTCTATGCCAATGTGTCTTCATAGTTCTATACCCCAACTTAGTAACTCCCTACATGGGTGTGTGGGGAGGTGATGGATACTCAAGGGCCCGTAGGCGTTATTGACATGATGTCAGGTTTTAACCTTTCCTTTTTGTCTTCCTTATTATTTCGGCTTGAGGGGGAAATGTTTATTTGCAAAGTGAGGAGCAGATGTGCTTATTTTCCATAGACACTGTCCTATTAAAATGGCGTTTTATGAGTATCTTATACAGCTTATGTGTAAGTTAATCTATGAAATCAGAACTCTTCTTTGAAGTTATATGTCAAGAGAATAGAGCTTCATGTCTGAAGAAAACATAGAAATACAATTCTTTATATAGAGATGCAGACATACCTTCTGTTCATATTCCATATCTTCATTAATTACTTCCCCCTTCCTGAACATCTCTCTTCAAAGGATGACACGCATTTTGGAGTTCCATATCTTTGCCCTGCTGCTGACTCTTTGCAGTTGGGTAATTTACTGAATTTCTCTTCTCAATGTCTTATCACTAATAAATAAATAGTAATGTAAGTAGTTTTATGACATATGGTTGTTTGAGGACTTAAAATGAAGATGAATCAGAGCAGTTCCTAACACAAAATTAGTACTCAATAAAGTCGAATTTGTTATTGATCATCACAATCATGATCACGATCATCCTGTTGTTCATCGATTGCCTTGAGCAGGCACCAGTAACGTCTCCTTCATCCTAGCCCTTAGATTTTAAAGTGCCATATTGAAGGCTATTCCAGGATTAGGAGAATGAGACCCATCATTGTTACTGGTATTTGGCATATTGGGTACACTCCTGGGAGTTTGCCAGACTCTGCAGTGTGGGCAGGTTACATTCAGTAGCCTGCCAGATTGTCCAAAGTAAGAATGAGATAATAAAATATCGCTTCCGGGAGCTGGATTTTGTAGTCTCTGGGTTTTGGCCATTGATGGGATTACACGGTGCCAAGGGGCCAGTTGGTGGGTGTGACCCCTGCCTTCTGGAAGATGGAGGATCTGGGTGGAGGATGCTCAGCCCCAATCCGAGCAGGCTTGGAGGATCTCAGCCCCGGGACCCGCATGCCTTTGTTCCTCTGCCGGTACCTTCGTGCGTGTGGAAAGTAGTCTCAACATGGTTGTGGCTGGTTCTGGAGGCCTTCGGCTGCTGGAGCTCTGGTCGGGGTGGGGAGGGAAACTCAACCCACCCCCCTCCACGGGGCCCCGGCAAGGACAGCTAGGCATGGGGGCAGGAGACTCGGCCGTAATGATCATACTGTTGATAAAGGTAGAAACAAACATTTCTACTCTTCTCATTTTAATACTAAAGATATTAATAATGTACTAAAATAAATCTTTAAAAAAGGTGATTTCTAACCATTAAATGGGAAAGGCATAGTTTATTTATAATATATATTCAAATATATAGAATCATAGTGTGTGCCCAAGTAAGTACAAACTTTAAAATTGATTAATTCTTTTAAGGAGATGCAGATTATTTTAACTGTAACAAGCAGGAGCTGGAGCGATATCTTAATGAAATGTTTTTATAGGTCAACACAACAAAACCTATCAGTAGTCATTAAAAAAGTCCAGCAGCTTGGTCAAATATTTCCATTTTTAAGGAGATCTGGGTTATTTATTAGCAAAATGAATAAAGGGTCAATTGTAATGGTATCCCAGATTTATACAATTAAGGAAATCACTTAATGACTAGCAATAGAATAATTTTAAATCTATATCATCCATGTAAGCTTGAAAACTTGCTTGCAAACAGAAGACACTAAAATGGGGGCCAGAGGGATAGTACAGCATGTAGGGTGATTGCTTTGCAGAAAGCCCACCCATGTCTGAACTGGAGGCTTGCCAGACTCTGCCTGAGCACAGAACTGGGATTAAGCCCCAAGTACTGCTATGTGTTACCCAAAAACAAAGTAAAAAATGGTTGCTAATAACCAGGTGATATCATAGTATGATATTTATCAGTGGGAGATATTTATAAATTGTAAATTCTTAATATCTGTTTAATTATAAAATCTTATATCTTGGAGACTGGGTACAAAGTGTGGATACCATGTCTGATGTGTGTAAGGCCTTCATTTCAGTCCCCAGGATCACATGGTTTACTGTCCATTATCCTTGCTAGATTAGCCTGGGTGGCCCTAGCACTATAGGACCCCAAGCACTGCACTGTGGGGCCTGGGCCTCAGCACAACTGAATGTGACCCTTATTCTAATGAATGCTTATAACATGGTCTCAAATAAAAGGACATATGAATAGATAATATATTTTTAGAAGACTATGCTTGCTTCTCTGTTTATAGGGGAAATACTGATTATTTTTGTTTTTTACTGCTTTCTTTATATATTTCAAATTTGGGGGCTGTGCCCAGAAGTTCTTAGGACTTACTCCTGGCTCTGTACTCAGGATCACTCCTTGGGGAACCATATGAGGTGCAGGATATTGAACCTATGTCAGCAAAGCGCGAAGCAATCACCATACCCACAGTACTACCTATCATGCCTCCAGATGTAAGAGAAGACACATTACTAAGTTTTCTTATGGTGTGATAGTTTGAGTGAAAGCATGGACTTTGTAGTTTAATGATAGAGATAGTGTTACTGCTTTTCCTTTCACTAATTCTTCTGAGCTCCTAAAATATACTAAATTTCTGCCTTGGAGTTTTTCCATAGTTTGTTTCAGATGCTAGGAAATATTTGTGTATCTCTCTACACTCCTTATCTCTGGGATTCTTATATCTATTGTACCTCTATTTGCATGTGGCTTCCTCAGAAAGTCTTGCATTTAAATAATAAAAGAGCCTGCCTGATTTCGTCCATTTCTTTTATAAATGACCCTTTTTTTTTGAATCTGCTTTTTGGGTCACACCCTGCATTGCACAGGGGTATTCCTGGATCATGCACTCAGGATTTACTCCTGACTGTACTCAGGGGACTATATGGGATGCTGATAATTGAACCCGGGTCGGCCGTGTGCAAGGCAAATGCCCTACCTGCTGTGCTATTGCTCCAGCCCCCTATATCTGACCCTTTAATTGTTTTCCACACCAGGCTCTAACTTCTCAAGCCAAATTCTTTGTTCATCATCACACACCTGAAAATTACAAAAGGATTTGCACATGGTAGTTTCTCAAAAAGTTGTCAACTTAACAAATGACTCTAGAAACCATAGTCAAAATCCTCATTATCACTAGGTCTCAATATTGCGATATTTAGAAATGTACATGGCCATTGTCAAGACAAAAATGAGATACTTCTAGATGAGAAAAAAATTATGAGGATAGGTATTAGAATGTTATGTTGAAATATTATTATTTTGTTAAATACTATTTGATAATAGTAAAAAAAGGAAACTATAGCATTTAGTGATTTGTGAATGAAAAATTTAAAAATGAATAAAAAACTCATTTTAGAAAGCATTTATTGCAATTGGACATTTTGTTATGGGAAAGGCAGGTGAATTAAACTATTCCTCTACTTATCTCCAAACTCTGACTCCAAATTTAAAAAAACCTTAGTCTCACTATCTTCCATTTATCTTTTTAATTGGTCACATTTTTTACTGTCATCAGAATTTTTAATCCATGTACTCATTGATAAAATACTTGTCATCTATAGTATGGTGTATGTATAGGTAGTTCTTTTTTATCTTGTGTTATAGTTCTACTCATAACCGAAGTTGCTTAGGTCAGTTCCTTCCACAACCTTCTTTTCTAAGGTTTGTTTCTATATTTTACATATAGTTTGATCTTTTTTGTTCCATTTACATGGTGGAAAACAGTAATTTGTTCACTTCTGTATTTTTTTGTCGTTGCTGAACTGTCTCATGAGAATTTTTCACCTTGAAGTATATATGTAAAATTTATCCACCACGTTTTGTGACATGAATGCTTTTTTCTTTTCAATGATACGTCACAGGGATTATCTTTTTGTGTATACATTGTTTATTCATTATCTATAAAAGGAGCCTAAGTTTCTTCCACAATTCACAATTTGGTGATTATTAAAAAATACACTAAGTATTCATATGTGGGATATGTTTTTATGTTTTGGGGGGCATGTTCTTTTGCAATATGCTTTAAACTGAATAGAAAAATATCTAGGAATCAGATTGTAGGTTTTGTTGGAAAACCATTTAGTTTTGCAACAAACTACTAAACTCTTTGCCAAAATTTCCCCTATTCTGCATTTCTTTCTTTCTTTTTTTTTCATTTTGGGTCACACCTGGTGATGCACAGGGGTTACTCCTGGATCTGCACTCAGGAATTACTCCTGGTGATGCTTGGGGGACCATATGGGATGCTGGAGAACAACCCGGGTTGGCTGCATGCAAGGCAAACACACTACCCATTGTGCTATCACTCCAACCCCTATTCTGCATTTCTAAGGGAGAAGAATGAGAGTTCCAATAGCGTTACCTACATTAGCTATCATAGTTGGGGATTTTTTTCTTTTGAATATTTGTGCGATGATAGAGATACCTATATTAAATTTGCAATTCTGCTTTACGACAATTTTCAAATAGTACCTTTGTATGCTTATTTTCTCCTTATATCGATGTCTTTGTTTGCTTTTGTTTTGAAATAATTACACCTATTGTGCTAAGGATTGGAGAGCCACTTTCCGTGATGTTAAGGAGATCATGTGGTGTTAAGGATCAAACCCAGGGTTTCCATATGTGAAGTATGCCTTTCACCTTTTGCAACATCTGCCTGGACATTTTTGAATGAGTTTTTTTTCAGCTATTTAATCTATTATAAATTGGAGGGTTTTTTTTTCTTTTTAAGTTTTAAATTCTTTAAAACATCATCTATGAGGTACTATCCTAGAACCTGTGACTTATTTTTATTCTTCACTACTTCACAAATATAGATTTTTTAAAAAATTCTAGTAATCTTCAATTTTCACATTTTTTTCATAGGGTTTGCAGTAAAGTCTATTACAATCCAAAGTTCACAAACACTTTTTTAAAAATTTTCTTCTAGATGATTTACATCTTTGCATTTTACATTTAGATTTATGTTTCATTTGGAATTAATTATTCAGAAAATATGTGTCTTTGTCTGGGTTTTATTTTTTAAAATACAGATGGGTTTGAATGGTAAATCTGTTAGGCCTTTAATTCTGAAAGGAAGTCATATTTTGGCAGTGTTGATTATTTTTCAAGTTATTTTAAATCTATATCAACCTTTTTGTTCTCTATATATTCAAAGGAGAATGAACCAACCTCATTTGTCTAACTTGAATAGAGCATTTGTAGTTCAGCGACCATTTATCCCAGATATTATATTATTACAAAAGAACTAGGTATTTTAGCAACATTTTTCAATGATAAGTGCTTTTCCCTGTATAATTATTAGTTTGTTGGATATGTATACATCTATTCCTGAACTTTTTATTATTTCATTGATCCCAGTATCTTTTTGCATATACAGTGTGATTGTGATTACTGAAACTTTTGAAGGGCTGTATGTGCTACTCAATAACTAGCTAGGGAGCTCAGGAGTCACTCACTAATACTTGATAAACTAGCCTGATGGTTCAGTGCTGGGGTCTAAGGATGTAGAACCATTCATGGCCATGTGGTGCCAGAGTTTGAATTCTAGTTAGAATCTGGCCTCTAAACTAGCTCCTTTGCCTCTGTTGCAGCCTTTTCTGTCAATATTGAAATTGAGTCTCTAAGTTACTTAACTTTGTCTCCTTCCGCATTATAATAGCTACTTTAAAACCTTGACTCTTTTTTTAAATAGAAACTTAAGCATTAGTTTATTGATTTCTAAAAGTAGTTTTCTAGAATTTTAATAAATATTATGTTAACTTCAGAGCTGATGAAATTTAACATATTAATATTGAGCATTTCAATGTCTGATTGTAATATCTCATCATTTTTTAATATTATTTGATTTCCTCAATAAAATTCTTGTTTTTGCATATTCTGAATGTATCATATTTTGTTTTTACACATAGATCAATCCATCGATCAATAGATAGATAGTATTGTAGCACTGTCCTCCCATTGGTCATTGATTTGCTGGAGCAGGCCCAGTAATGTTTCCATTGTGAGACTTGTTGCTGTTTTTGACATATTTAATACGTCACGAGTAGCTTGCCAGGCTTTACCGTACTGGCGGGATACTCGCGATAGATTCATTTATACCAAGGTTTACTTTTATACCAACATTTTTATATTTGATGCTACCTACATGGTTTTTAAAGTTTATTTTAAACTATTCAGTATTGACCTGTAGAAAAACAATGGATTTTTATGTGTGCATTACCCTTGTTGATTTGGACTTACTATCCTGCCAATTTGTGTAGGGTAAGTTGACAAGTTAGAGATACAGGATTGATTATAGTTTATTTCCAGTCAAAGTTCGAATGTCTGAGAATCAGTAATGCTAAAGGTGTAGTTTGTGTTCAAAGATATAAAACTCTATATCTAGAAAGGATCAGTATTTTTATATAAAATCAAGAGCAGGGAAAAGTTATCATTATAAAAAGTTATTATTATTCAGTTTGAAAGACTGGAGGAAATACTTAAGTGGAGGTAGGAACAGTCTTTTCTTTTCATAATTTCTTCTTTCATCATTTTATAAATTTTAATGTTAATTTAATCCAGCTGCACCCAGTGAACCTAGAATAATGTTTGAACAAATATATAGCCATTTTGTGACCCGTTAAATTTGCACAATTAATTACCATACTGAGAAACTTATTCTGTCTCCTAAGATCAGATCCCAAAGTCCTCTATCAGTGGCATGCAAGATGTTCTAGTTTGTCTAACATAAAGGAAAAGAAAACAACAGTGAAAAGAAATTGGAAAGAGAATATATTCTTCATATGTGGAGTGATTATATAAATAAAATGTTTTAATTTATTTAAGGGCTGGAGCGATAGCACAGTGGTAGGGCGTTTGCCTTGCACACAGCCAACATGGCTGACCCGAGTTCAATTCCTCTGCCCCTCTCGAGAGCCTGGCAAGCTACCGAGAGTCTCGCCCGCACGGCAAAGCCTGGCAAGCTCCCCATGACGTATTTGATATGCCAGACACAGTAACAAGAAGTCTCACGATTGAGAAGTTACTGGGCCTGCTCAAGCAAATCGATGAACAACAGGAGAACCGTGACTGTGAATTTATTTAAAAATATCTATTAGCACTTATCAATCTCCATTATCATGCAAGCCATTTAAAAAAATGGCTTCCCAATGTCTCTGTCTCTGTCTCTGTCTCTGTCTCTCTCTGTCTCTCTCTCTCCTCCTCCTCCTCCTCCTCCTCCTCCTCCTCCTCCTCCTCCTCCTCCTCCACCTTTTCCTCTCCTATTTAAGTTCTCTGGACAAACATTACTAGCACATTACACATCATCAAGTGTGCTGTTAGCTGTGGATATTTGGTTGATAGTTCTTATCAGTATGAAGAAGATCTTGCCTATTTGTTGTTGCTTATACTCTATAATGCATTAATATTAAAGTTTAACAATTTTATCAATACTTAATAAATTTTGTAAAGTTTATTATCTTTATTTAATAAAATGTCTCAATTGGGGATAATTACCAGGTAGCAAGAATATTTATCAATGCGATTAAGTTATCAATATTTTATGATTTAAATAAATATTGAATCGCCAAGAGATTCAAAATGTTACAAAGTAGTTCGTGACATTCAGTTATACAATTCTCCAGCACCCATCACTTCACCAGTGTACATTTCCTGCCACCAATTTTCCCAGTTTCTTTCTTACCTCTCAATCCTCTTTCCAGCCTGCCTCTATGGCGATTTTCTTTGCTCTCTCTCTCTCTTTCTCTCTCTCTCCCTCTTTTTTTTTTTTTTGGTCATTGTGATTTGCAGTACTGTTACTGATAAGGGTAAAATGCATATCATTTTACCTCCTTTTGGCACCAAGTTCTAATTCAGATTAACCATTTCTGACTATCATTTTCATATAGGTCACTTCTCTGCCCTAAATGTACTCTCCCTCACCACCCCCGCCACACTCCTCCCATCTTTTGGCAAGTTTCCTAGAATGTACCTGTACTGCTGGTCCTCATTTCTATTGCTTTTGGGTATTATACTCATATTATGTTTTTTATATATCCCACAAATGAGTGTGATCATCCTATATCTGTACCTCTCCCTCTGACTCATTTCAGTCAGTATGATACTGTTCATGTCCATCTATGTACAAACAAATTTCATGATTTCATTTATCCTAATGGCTGTGTAGTATTCAATTGTGCAGATGTAGCATACTTTCTTTATCCACTCATCTGTTCTTGGGCATTTGGGTTGTTTACATATTCTGGCTTCTGTGAATAGTGAATTTTATATGAAGTGATTACTTTTATATATACATGTCATCTGCTAGAAAGATTTTAGTTAGTTTTGTCATAAAATGGTATAATAAAACTACTTAACTCACTATCAAAAATAAAAAGACTAAAAATCTTTACAAATATTTCTTCATTTATTCCTCTTGAGTGAATAAAGTTCAGTTTCCAAATTTATGTATAGAACATAAGGGTTTTTTTTGGCTAGTCTGAGACTGAGACGAGGAAAATGAAGTAAAACTTTGCCAAAAGGTCAGTCCTCATTAACTGTCAAACTTAACATAAATGACAATCAAAGAAATAGTCTCTTGTTTAGCTGAATTGCTTCTTTGGTGATGTTTTCCATCATATGTTTTCTAATCCTGTACTTTTGAGTATTTTATATATTATATATACATATATGTATGCTTAATGTACGTACATATTTGATGCATTTAGACACATGGAATTATAACATACAGTCAAGCATGACTGTAGAAAAATATGAAAAAATAAATAGTAAATATGTATTGGCTATTCTAAATTCTGAAAGTTAAATTTAAAGTTATTTTTTAAATCAATAAATTATATTTTAGAGTAGCTCCTGAGCACAGCTAGGTGTGAAATATATCCTCACTATATTTCAAATATATGTTTTGATGTAAGTTGAATAAACCTTCTTCCCATGATTCAAGCTCTTCCAGTAGAGAAGAGCAACATTCTTGTAGTGGAAAATTGAAGAATGACCTACTGAAGAGGAGTTACCATCTGCAACTCAGCTATGCTTTGCTCTGATAGTATCAGTATTATCCAGTACTGATATCATTCCTCTTATTATAATTACTATAATCATGTAGCAAAGTAGAATGCCTGATTCTCATTAGGTATATATGAGAAAAATATACTTACTTGAAGTGTTAATAATTTGCTAATTTTTAAGTCTTTAAACTAGTTTTGGCATAGATTTTTAGCCATGATTATTCATAGAAATATGTATGCTAAGCAAGCCACTATTCTTTCCTACATTTAGCAGGTCAGTCTGTTCAAATTTGAGTCCATCAAAACCATTGAAAATGTTCACAATCCCCAGTACTGCATATAGTCTGACAAGTATTACCCAACCCCCACTTCCCCAAAAAAGAAAAATTCAGCAATAGTATTTGAAATTTTTACCTTCACTTATTGCAAATTATTAATCAGATTTCAGTTGCAAAAGATAGGAAGGTCATATAAAAGTTCAATTTTTTATAATTTTGAAATATCAATGTCTATAACATTTATAAATATTGAAGAATTCTTTTTATTTGCTAGATTGATGAGTATTAATTTTGGTTAATTGCAAATATTTTTCTTCACAACTTAGTTTCTATAGAATCTCAGGGATAATGTACAATGTCTCTAGTTGTGCCTGAAGTCCTTCTATGATATTAGGAAAAATAGCACTTTCTAGGAGTATTGTAAGAACTGAGTGAAAAACTTCATGTGGAATGCATAAAATTATGTTTTACAAATAGTTATGCCCTCACTAAATGTATTTGCATGTTACACTCTATAATATTATATTTGTCCTACAAACTTTCATTTGATGATACAAGAGAAAGACTGATTTTAAATTTTTTTCTGTTTGAATTTTTATATTGAGTTAATTTTCTTTCCAGATCAAATAAGGGTCATTTTTTTTTCTTTTTAGTACAGAGTTAGACAGCTTCAGATGGATTTGCTTTGAAGCAAGTAAACCTCCATGCGCAGCAGCTTATGTTCTGAATTTGGAAACAAAATGTGAAGAGCTATGATCAGATGGAAGAAAGACAGGACAAAACTCTTAGGAATAGATAAAGAGCAAAAAAAAATAACATTTAAACCTAAATTTTCTTCCCATTGTTGTAGAGATACATTAAAGTTTCATTAATACCTTTTATAAATTCAAATATTTGAAGAAGTGACAATGCCACCTGTGTATTTTTTTCTTTTCTAAAGTAATACACAAGGGTTAATAAATACATGTTAGGTAATTTTAATTAGTTTTATTTATTCATCACATCATTTTACTGGTATGTTATGAAGCTTACTTTTAATTTATTATTCATAATATAATTTTTCTTAGCTATGTGATAACCTGTATTTATGCTTCATATGATAGATATTAAGAATTTCATGAGAAAAATATGAAAGAATAAAATAAATTTCTATTATTTTTAATGTCTTAAAACATTTTATTTTCACTGTTGTTCACTAACTAGTGAGAACATTCTTTCTTTTTTTTTTGAGACCATTCTTTTTCATCCAAGTAAATCCAATTTACTAAAGTAATTTAAGATGAAATTGTTCTTTGTGAATATTGATGAAATTTTATACTAAATTGATTCCTCAAACCACTCTCCTAGATTGTATACACAAAGCTAGACACAATTCTGAAATGAAATATACAGCATTTAAAATATATGCATATATTTATATATATTTGGGGTAATTAGAAATCATATATTCAGTATGGTAGTAAAAAGTCATACATAGAAATGTAAAAGAACATGACATTTGTCTTAAATTTTTTGTGTATGTCATATTATACTGAGCACATGTCATAAACTTGCACACATATATGTCTATACACAGACATACTTATCTGTATTCTCTGGAAGACACAAAGTCTGCAACTGCCTAACTGTTATTTAATGAACATACTCTGAATGCACCACATACAATTATTATTGGTATTATGCTTAGCACTTCTCTAGCACCAACATCTCGCTCTGAGCCATGCAGAATGATGGAACAGTACATCACGTATGCCCAGTAGGCACAAAAACTCCAGTCAAGAAAACTGACAAATATGCTATGCCTGGGGAAAGGGAACGAAAGATGGGTATTAGCATTGGGCAGAGACTAGGCATGTATAATATCACTAGATCCCTTTCAATCATCTTCAGCCCTTTATTTGATTTAGCTTTATTTTTGCACAAAGAAAATGTATTTTTTGTGGTCACTTAAAAACAAAACAGAAAAGAAAAGAAAATTCTTTATTTATTGTGCAATTAGAGAGGTTTATTTGGCAGTAAGCAAGTATATATTTACAAAAGTATATAGACACATACAACTATTTGCATATATATGCATGAATGTAGTAATAAGATTAATAAAGTGATGTTTTCCAGAAATTATATTCAAAATATACCAGAGGAATATTAGAATGAGACAAATATAAGCAAGAAAAACCTCTGAATGTATCTGAAAGTTTATGGGAAATACATGATTTTTTAGAAGTCAAAGAAATTTGTTTTCGCTTTATAAAGAGATTCATGTATGCTTCTGTAAATATCTAAAGAATCTTTAATAGAATATTCCTTAATCCTTATATGCTCACTAAAGGTTCATAAAATTCATAAAGTGTTCTGAAGAAATAACAATTATCTTTCTCTCAGATGGTAAAAATAAATAGATATATTCAAGCACCTTAATACCATATTTTACCTATTTCCTACATATTTTATTAATTGTGAAATTTTAATTATTACATGCGTGATTTTATTTGTCCTCTTATTTAACTGCATTAAATCAAAAGCATGTTTACCAAAAGCAATAGATATTTTCCTTAAAATATAGTTTATATGATTAAAAATGGTTTTTAGCATGGATGCACAACCAAATGTTTTATATTATTTGTCTCCCTTCTTTCCTGTCTGTTTTCTCTTTTGTTTGTACTCCCGTGACCTGGTTTTATTCACTAGCTTGTTATGGACTCCATCATTACCAGGTCAATTTAAGAAATGGAATTCTTGATTGTTGACTAATATAACTGTATTGGAGAACATCAAAATCCAAATACTCTGAACATCTAACTTTTGCAATTTGGGGTGGTTGACTGAGTCTAGGCAGATATTAGGCATTGTATCAGTGATTAAAAGTTCTATGGGTACAAAACTGGCAACATGGCAATTAACTAGGAGTGAATTTGTGAGGACTCCATAGAGTGGGTAATTCAACTACCATTGTTCCCACAACATTCATTTATGCTAAAGGCCACCCGAGGCCAGCTGCCAAACTTCTAAGTACTTTTCTTTATGAACTCCCAAGGCTAAACACCTTGACCCTCATGTTTTTAAAAGACTTGCAATTCTATCTAAAGAGGTTGAGTACACGATGCAAAAATACATTTTAAGCAAAATTAAGCAAACTATGTGTTACATGTCTTTGTAACACCTAGAATTCTTTCTGGAAGTAAGGAGAGCTATAAAAACAATAACAGTCATCACTGTACGCTTAACAGCATCCTGCTTAGAGCTAGTACATATTATGAGGTCAAGAATTGAAGGCTAAATAAATGAAAATCTAGGAGTGGCATGTGTTGATCTAGGTTAACCCTCTGATGTTGAATATTTATTTCTCATACCTATTTAGTGGACATTTTCCTATTAATTCTTTATCAAAAATCTGTGGTCATTTGCAAAGTTACACACAAAAATAAAAAAATATTCATTCATTGCTATGACCAAGCAATATATATTTTCAAATAAAGAGAACGTTTGTGTAAGATTTTTTTGTAATCCCCATTCTACTTGATAATGAAATCTGAAATTTTAATTCATGGGAAAGATCATTTAAAAATTTTCCTCCAAGTTTGCATGATAAAGGCGTGGTCTCAATTCTTCATATCACATGATCTGAGTACTGATAAGTACAACCCTTAAGCACTGAGCTGGTGGTAGCCTTTGAATATTGCTTATGTACCCCTTCAAAAAATAAGAATGAAAATGGAGTTGCTAGCATTCCACATAGTACCAAAGAGTTTAAAGGATTGGAGCATATGCTCTGTGTGTTGGAGTCTCAAGTTTGATCCCCAGCAGCAATGGGCCCTCAAATCATCAGGAATTATCCTTAAGTGAAGAGCTAGGAAAAATCCCAGAGAACTAAAGCATGTTGTCCCTTATCCTGCATCTAATTATTTTTCTCCTTTTATAAATTTTAAATCAAGTTAATCAGTAACAATAAAATCAATGCTCTTTTACAAAATGTTGTTTCTTTCATAATTGTTTTTAAAAAAATAGAGAGCAGGACCAGAGAATAGATGAAAAAGAATGGTAATAGGTCTTTGTGTTTTTTTTTTAATAATCTTAAATTATCTATTGCTAACTTACTTGACATTTAATAGTCTGAGATCCACTGAACATTCTTGGGTCCATAAGCTGCTTGTCTTTCAGTGCTTCAGATATTTTACAACATTAGAAATATTTAATGTGACTATATGATCTTTTCTCTATTTTATTGTTTTGCTGTGTTTATTTCTTTAAGTTTTGGTGTTTGTTTTAGAAAAATGAATTTGTGAGGCTACACATAAAATTTCTTAAAATTCAGCTCTTCATGGGTTAGATTGAAATTCAACCAGTGTATACTTACATCTTATTTTTACAAAATAAATAGATTCACTGGTAATCTTCAGAGTGTTTTTCTATACTGTTAATCAGCTAAACATAACCATTAATTATAAATGCAAATTTTCAGGGTTAAATTGAGTGTTCAGATGCTCTAATGTAGCTTTTATTGGCTGTATATTGCCAAGTCTACATAACACAAAATAAAGTGTTGGGTCAATATTTATTTTTGAATTGGTGCTTTACAGAGAGTTAATATGGGGGTAATTCAGGTCAAAAAAAGAAATAGTGTTATGAATACAATACGCAAGATTTTTAATTTTTTGCATGAATTATCTGGATCATGTCAGCTGTGTAGATGTCTGTCTAAGGGTAGAATCTGAGTAATCCATTCAAAAGCTTATATTTTCAGAAAATACTGATAGAGTACAGAAATCTAGAAAGCATGTGTGAACATGAGGAACAGATAAATTGAAAGAGATTTTAAACCATAATTCTTATGGTTATTTCCTTTTCACAATTTTAAGGCTTAATTAATTATACATTATTATATTAAATCTTATAAAGAAAAAATACAAAGGTTAATCACACGCCTCAATTTTTTCCTTTTATTTATCAGCATCCCCAGAATAAGACTCATTTGTAAGCCTTGCTCGCAGTATAACATAGTGACAGGTTTCCATACAAGGAGAAATAATTTATTAGCTCACAGTGTTTTTCTAGCCTTCCCTCCACCCCACCCTGAGGTGGTGTATAGGTTGTGCAATGAATAAATTAAGTATATTTTCTGCCTTGTGCTTGGCATAAATCATTACTTTTCCAGGAGCAAAGAGTAAATGACTATTTGCAACACTATTTTGAGTTAAATAAGCTTTGAAATCAAGTAAAGGATTTCAAATTATTTATTTTGAAAAACATATTTATTTACTAAATAGTTAATATGATTAAAATCACACTTTCTATTATGAAAAGAAAAAGACACACTAAGTTAAAAAATTGCAAGAAAATCCTTGTAAAATCATACTGGCTTCATGTCTTAATGTAAATAATTTTCCCCTTTGGTTATAATTACAGCCTTTACACAAAACATAACATACCCATAATGTTATTTTTGTTATAATTATTGAATCCAGTTATATCAAAACTTAAAAGGATGATTTTTTTCTCAGAGATAGGTATGCACTTGTAAAATGCATCTTAATTTATAATATGCTGTTCCATGAACTCCCAAAGAGACAACAATAAAAAGCTTATTTTAATATAGAATTACTGAAAAAAATGTTTTAAAGGAAGACAATTGAAACACTAGTTAATTACGTATGTTTGTATAGTATATTTAGGATATTTGCATCTTTAATAAACTAGAAGGAATAAGTTATATTTTAAATACTTTATGGTAATGGGGACTAATGGGGACTATACCTTTATTTATAGTTACTTTTACAATCAAAGCAGTGCATTAAGTTTCCTAAAAAGAGTGCAAATAATTCATTATTTTACCAGACAAGATGTTCAAATGTACATCTAGAGTTAACTTCTATTATTCTAAATCTTTATTAAGTAAGAAATAGAAAAGTAGTCCAAATATAATTTTTATAAAGATACATTACAAATAATGTATTTTAACTTACCTATGTGTACCCACTGTTTACCCACATAAATATGCATCTATATTCTTGGAAAAATCCTAAATCTGAATAGACTATAATATCACCATAACTTGACATGATCCAAACTTCATTTTCCCTTCATTGAAGTTTATTATATAGAATGTGTGCTGGTCATCACTTCCCAAATGCCTTTTTTGCCATTAAAACTTTTGAAAATACCCTGGAAGTGGATAAGGCCTTGTAAGTTGCCATGTGGGGCTCTATCCCAGGCAATCCATACTACCCTATGAGCACCACTAGGGGATGATCCTTGAATGCAGAATCAAGAGTAAGCCTTGAGCACAACTGGGTGTGGCAAAAATAAATATACATATAGGTATAGATATAAATATAGATGGTATAGAAATTGAGAGATTTACATTATATATTGGAGGAACTAAAAGAGTGTGCAGTGTGTAAAGCACTTGCCTTGTGGTAGGCCCTGAATTAATCCCTGATGTCATAAATGGCCCTCTGAGCAAAGCAAGGAGTGATCCATGAGCACAGACCCTAGTGTAAGCTCTGAGAGCAGCTGTGTGTTACTTCCAAACAAAACAAAACAAAACAAAAAGGAATAATATTTGGCAAGGGATAAAATATATAGGTGATAATCATTTTAAAGCAGACTCATTTGAAAGTAATTTTTTAAAGTTAATATAATAAAAGTGATATTCCACCATTAGAATGATGCTGTATTTATGATCATATGAAGAAGAGCATAAAATAAACCTTTCCGTAGACAAGGTAACTGAACAGAACTTGTGTACATATCACAATATAACTTTAGTTAAATTTCAGACATACAGTTATTTATCTAGAGATGTATAAAGATTTTAACAATATTTTTCAGATTTAAATTTCATAGAATTTTGCATGCTACATTTTCTACATGTTTTCTAACAGAATTGGATTGATTTAGTTACAAAACACAGACTACTTTTAAGATCTTTTAATAACAAAATCATGTTCTCTGAATTATCAATATTTTTAGGAAAATACTTATTGTAAGTCAATTTTAAAGTATTTATTAATTTAGTAATTGGTTAACTTATTCTATCATGATTGTTCTAGTTGTACCAGAAAGCACAAAATAACTCGGTATAATCTAGGCCTCATGGAGTTTCAAGTTGGCTCTAGTTAGGATGACATCTAATTTAATCTAATTTTGTAGGCAGTAGTCTGTATTTGCTAATTTTTAAATATCATCCTTAGCTTTTGATTTAGTATGACATAAGACACAACATTACCAATACAGGCATCATCATGGACATCCTCAGAGCACTAATAGATTTGCTTCTAAGAAATTAACAGATAACAGAATATTAGCTTTTTTATCATAGTACAGTGTGTCCTTGAAACCTAACAATGTAATTGCTATGGGAATGGTGCCTCTCTCTCTATATCACGATCACGACCATCCTGTTGTTTGTCAATTGCCTTGAGCAGGCCCCAGTAATGTCTCCTTCGTCCTAGCCCTGAGATTTTTTAAAAAGTGCCATATTCAAGGCTCTTTCAGGGTTAGGAGAATGAGACCCATCATTGTTACTGGTATTTGGCATATTGGGTACGCCACGGGGAGTTTGCCAGACTCTGCCATGTGAGCAGGTTACATTCGGTGGCCTGCCAGGTTGTCAAAAGCAAGAATGAGATAATAGGCATTCGTGACCACGCGCTTCCGGGAGCTGGGTTTTATAGTCTCTGGGTCTTGGCCGTTGATGGGATTACACGGCGCCAGGGGGCCAGTTGGTGGGTGTGATCCCTGCCTACTGGAATATGGAGGATCTGGGTGGATCTCATATAGAGGATCTCTCTCTATATATACATATATATATACATGTGCCTATATATATACACACATATACAGTGCCTGAATATATGTATATATTATGCATATGTGTGCATATATGTACATCTATATACACATACATATGCCAATGTGTGTAAGCATTTATTTGTCTGGTTTATAAGGACCGAATAAGGGCTGAAAAGCTATCAAGAACTGCTTAAAGGAGTTTACATATATAAATAAATTTTTAAAATAACATTATGTTGAATTATTATAAAAACATTATTATAAGATTTTACTTGAAGAAATAATAAGAGAAAAGAATACTTTTCTGTATTGATACTGAAACTTATTTGCCAGCAAAATTTACTAGAATTTCTCCTAAGAAAGGAGGTTTTGCAGAAAAGTGAGAGAGATTAAATGTTGTGGGGGATTTATATAAAAAGATATCATTTTATAAACACTTGAAAAGATTCTGAATTTGTTGTACACTTGAATGTTTTCTTCTATGATTTAACTATATAATCATATGGTATTATGATAACATGTAAAACAGTAACAACAAGTCTCTCAATGGAGATGTTACTGGACCTGGTTGAGCAAATCGATGAACAACAGGAAAACAGTGCTACAGTAAAATATAAAAAGAGAGGAATTTCTGGAAAATGATGATTTCTAAGTACTCTAGGTATATGACTCCCAGTTCAGAGTTTTCTAGACGTTTTCTTCAGGCTTGATGTACAGTCTGCATGGAGTACCCATGGGGTCAGAAATAAGAATAAGGCTTATCCTAAGTAAAACCAGGATAACTTTTCTGATGTAAGCAGCATTGAAATCAGTGTTATGCTGCTTAAAGTTTAGTTAGGTAGTATTCAAAAAAGAGTCCACAGTTAGTCGTTGATGCTTCTCCATTTTGGGGAAAAGAAAAGATATGCAGTACGTTCAATAAATATTTAGACATAATGATAATAATTCAATACATGTCTGAGTCAGAAACTCTGGTAAAGTTACAAATAATTGACCAAATAATATTTATTTGTTCTTTTCCCCCAGGACAACCAATTTGGTTAGGTACAAACTTAAGGGACAAGAAGAGAAATATTCTCATTTCTCTGAAGAAATGAATCACACACCCTCCAAAAAAAGTCCGTGTTATAACTATCATGAATGATTTAAGCATAACCATAGGGTTTCCAATCACCAATTTGATTTTTGTTATATTTCCATTACTAATATATATGAGTCCATCTTCTGGAGTATTATATTTCTAGTTTGAGAATATTTCTTAGTTAACTTCTAGCCAATGTGCTGATTTTGTGTTCGGATCAGTCCATTATAACTCCTCAGTATTGGACCATCTATAACCAAGTGATAGGTGTATCTATTTCTATGAACAAATTAAAGTACTGTTAGAAAAACTAAGTTCTCAAGGATAAGATTAACTGGACATATCTCAAAGTTGCATATTGGAATAAAGTCAATTATTCTTTCTAGATAGAGTGATAGACTTCTCTGTATAGTACCACATTCAGTTAAAAAATATCATCTCATAGGGAAGAGATCACCAAATAAAGGGTGTTGTGAGGATCCTCCCAGGGTGGGAGAAGCATGCTAAAGCTAGACTATAGACCAAACATGTTTGCCACTCAATGCCTCTCTTGCAAACCACAGAACCCAAAAGGAGAGAAAGAGAACAAGGGGGAATGCCCTGCAACAGAGACAGGGTGGGATGGGGGGATGGCAGGGATGCTGGGACCAGTGGTGGTGGAGGATGGGCGCTGGTGGAGGGATGGTTACTTGATCATTGTATAACTGAAACCCAAGTACAAAAATTTGTAAATCTATAACTGTACCTCATGGTGTTTCACTATAAATAAATAAATAAATAAAATATCATCTCACCATGTTTAAAAAAAAGATTTAACTGATGACTGATTCAAAGTTTTTAAATGATAGAACTTTTTTAGATTTTTCAGTATTAAACAATATTAATACTAGCCAGAATATGGTTTGTTCATTGAACTCTTGATTTAAAATATTCCTAAAACAAACTGTTCAAAATACCCCTATCATGAGTTTCTTTGGCTTTATTCTTTTTTTTTAACATGAACTAGGAACTTCTGTTGACCTACAAGCATGATATCATGTGATCCTCTGACACTTCAACGCTGCTCTATAAAATTTAAATGAAGTTACAGTCAAAGAGAAAGAAATCTTTTTAGAGCTAAACTTGTAAATCATGTCCGTAGGAGTCTAGAAGAAACATGGAGACATCATTTCAGCTTTTGTCTAATTTCTCCAGATTCTCTTTCAGTTAACAAGAGAAAATTAAAAATGAAATTAGAAATCTGCAAGACGAGATAGAGTATGAAGAATAAGCAGATTTGGGGAATTTTTCCTGAGAATTCTCTTTTACCTCAAATACTGAAACTTTTCAATTGTCTAAAAGAATGTTTCCCTTGATTATTTATAATTGTATAAATAATTTAATAATGTAAATATAATATGATCGTTTTTTACTTTTTTTTTGCTTTTGGGGGTCACACTGGGCAATGCATAGGGGTTACTCCTGGCTCTGCACTCAGGAACACTCCTGGTGGTGCTCGGGAGTATAGGATGCTGAGAATCGAACCCAGATTGGCCACATGCAAGGCAAACGCCTTACCCGCTGTGCTATCACTCCAGCCTCTATGATGATTTTCTATAATAAGTATTATTGTTAGGGTGTTAGTCCTGGCTTGCTCAGGGCTTACTGTTGGCTCTGTGTCAAGAGATTACATCTTGCAGTACTTGGGCTCATTTTTGATGCTGGTAGAATGAATTGGAGCTAACTCAATTCTAGGCAAATACCTTAATCCCTGTGTTTTTGCCCCCACAAATAGTTGATTACATAAAATTTTCATCTAAATATTATCAGCACACTTCCAATGATTCCTTTTAGAAGAAAATTACAAGATTAATTATTTGTTAATAATACAATGAAATATAAAATACATACAGTAATATAATGAAATATATAAAATACATAGCAAACAAAAGAATGATCACTTCAATAAAACTTTGGGGAATATCTGAAATGAGCATGATTTATTGTTGCATGAGCTTTATAATAGAAATATAAAGTGTTATAATAGAAATTGTCACTCCTGGCTTATAATCCTGGCGAAGAAGGATCAATGTGACATACATTGATAAACACTTTTAATGTCCATTGCTAAAAAAAAAATTCGTCTGATATGGACTGGATTGGAACTTTAATGAGAACTAGGTAGGATAAATAGTGGACTAGAGGAAATCTTTGTCCAAGAGAGCCAGATGATGGGAACAATCTTGTGGCCTTAACCAAAAGTAAGAATTATGGAACAACTAAATAGATTAGGTAATACGAGAGGATTAGAGGTGGATACCTGAGATTTCTCTTTTGTTAGGAATTAATATTGTTTGGGAAAAACAGAGATTGTAAATCTCTTACATACTTTTGGCAGCAGAACCAAATATCTTGCCATTCTTTCTGCAGTTATGCCCTTATGTTGCTTTTGTGCTTAAGGTACCAGATCTTTCTGAGTTAACAGCAGATCGCTATTTTATCACATGATCTTGATACTGAACTTGAAATGCAAATGCAGGTTTTTTTAATCAATCTTACCCAACTTGACTAGTTGACTTTGGCCATGTTTTTTAACCTAGCAGTAACCAATAATCATTTTCTGAAATGTTTCTCAGGAAAGTAATACTATTTGCTGCTTGCACTTTAAAAAACATTGCAAAATAAAGGAAATATTAATCTAAATGCCAATGTTCTTGTTCTATCATCATTTTTTTTAAAAAAAAGGTGTATAAGACACTAAATCTCAAAAACATGTTTTTATAGTCCAATAGCACTTCATACTCAAAGCTGGATCAGAGGAAGTTTTGAGGAAAACAACTGAGGAATGGATTTTTTTTCTGCTCCTTATTACCCAATCTATTAAGCCATGGCACTTTTTATTTAAAAATATTTGCAATGTTTCATGAACATGAATTGTCAAGTCCAAAAGAAAATTTTTAACAGTCATTGCTTTTTTCCTAAACGCCTGACTAAAATCAAGCTATACTCTGTCAATGGCATTCCCCTCATCTACCACTCGTTAACCATATCAAAAATGGAAATGAGTTTAGTTTGGCATAACTCAGAATGTCATTTGGGAAGAAGGCAGAAGGAGCTGCGCCAACATTAATGTGCACTGTGTGAATAATTTACTTTAATTTCAATTAAAGCACCAGGATGAGATGTAGGAAACCTTTCCTGTGGCTGCTCTAAGCTCTGGGATTTAACTTGGTTAACAGAACAATTTAGATAGCTTAGGGACCTAAATTTGGAGCCAACGTGGATGGGTAAGGATACAAAATAAATAGTAAGCTATGGTGTCTGCAGGTTTCACAATAGGAAAATTAAAAGACAGGAAGGAAACAAGATAATTTGTAAGGAGGAAGCCGGTAAATTAGTAACTTTATGAAGAGCAAGGTAAGTCAAAGAATATAATAAATGGGGGGTATATCCAAGAAGCAATGAAATGGAAGTCAGAAAAATCTGTTTTCTTCTTTTTGTAACTTTTATTTTGTCTTTTTGTGCCACACACCCCATGATGCTCAGGGTTTACTCCTGGCTCTGTGCTCAGGGATCACTCCTGGCAGGGCTCTAGGATCAGGTGATGGCAGGAATTTAACTGATAGACTCCATGCAAGGAAACCAGCCTACCTGCTATACTAATGATCTGGTACTCAGAACAATCTGTTTTCTTGGGAGATAAAATGATAGCAAATCAGATGAAACTTCACATTTTTGCCTTAATATCACAAAAACTTTGTAGCTATCTTTGATTTAAACTCTTATCTTTGACAATCATCTGATACATTTGACACATCTTACACAGTTTCCAAAAACATTGCTACTGTTTTCTCAAATAATGAAATGAATTATATAATTTATAACTTCTCTGTTGTAATTTCTAACATCTCACTATTTTCTTAAGTATTATGTTCACTTTGTCTCCCCTATAAGGAGTCTATAAATGAATGCAGAAATTTATGTTTTTTCCATCTATCACATAGGTCATGACTAACTCAACTTGAAGTTGGTCAAAATTTCTTTTGTTCTGATACCTACAGCACTTTATTCTCTCATCTTTTTGTTCACTGTTATAGTTTAGGTATAAAAGCACTCTTTCTTTAGTGCACCTATATATCACAATGTTTTGCTGACCATATTTCTACATTTTGAAGATTCATCTACAATTCATGGGCAATGCAAATACATCTATATAACATATGAACATGTCATCTGGGAATATAGAGATAACATTGCATTTATTTTCAAATTGTGTAGAAATATTCTGTGAATACAGGGATTACATACTAAGTAAAATGAGCTGATAAACACTCATGTCTGGGCTCACCCACACCCCGACTTTTTTTCTTGAAAGGGCCTGTCTTTTTTTCTCTTTGATCTTTTCTGTTTTCTCTAAATGCAATTATTTTATTTCACATACAGGTAAAAATTCTAGCTCACAAATCTCACCACTGCTTTTATTTGTAACCATTATACTTATAGCAAAATGATATAAGGATGATGCAAGCTAAACAAATATGCAATTTCATTCATGATTTCTTTAATGTACAGTGAATGCTCATTTTTAGTTACATATATATGTATATTGTATGATCACTGTCACTGTTCTCCCATTGTTCATCGATTTGCTTCAGCGGGCCCAGTAACATTGTGAGACTTATTACTATGTTTGGCATATTGAATAGGTCACGGTTAGCTTGCCAGGCTTTGCCATGCGGGGTAGATACTTTCAGTAGCTTGCTGGGTTCTCCAAGAGGGGAGGAGGAATCGAACTCGGGTCGGCCATGTTGGCTGCATGCAAGGCAAACACCCTACCCGCTGATCTATTGCTCCAGCCCATATTGTATGATAAACTTGAAACTATTTAAAGAAGTGACTAATTAAAATTTCATGTATTAACATTTTTATGTTAATGTTATGTATTCTCAAATCTAGTCAACTACCACAGAAGTTGGCAAATTCTTGGCCAAATCAGTTCCAAGACCTATTTTGCAAATAGATTTTAATTAGATAATAAAAGTATATTTTCCTTTAAATTTGTCCATAACTGTTTTTATTCTAAAATAACAGGAATGTGGAGTAGTTTCAAAAGTGTTCCTTTACATAAACAGAAATTTACGAAGCCCTGGTCTTCTTGTTATATAACACACAAAGAAATGAATCTACTACAAAGTTATAGAAGTTACTAACATGGTTCTCCTGAATGGTTCTCCACCAAATTTTATAGAATGTCTGTTCTAGACAATAGAATAAAAAAAAGCATTATTAAGAATCCCACTCTTATGTGAAGCCAAGAAAAAGGAATTCATCAGGAAACATTTAGATATGAATAAATAGGGAAATCAGTCTTGTTTTTTTCTTTCCGTTTGAAAAAAAATTAATTAATTGAATCACCATAAATTCCTAAGGTACAAAGTTACTCATTATTGAATTTCGGGGATAAAATGTTAGAGCACCAGTGATCACCTCCCTCCACCAATGTCTCCAGTTTTCCTCCCACTTGCCCCCAGCATGCCTCTCACTGGCAGGCACCTTTTTGTTTTTATTTTAGGAACTGTGGTATTAATACTGTTACAGAGAGATTATCATCCATATTTCTATCTCCTTTCAAAACCATTTTTGTCCAGCGTAACCTCTTCCCGTATCATTTTCATAGTGATCTTTTCTTTGCATGGTAAGAAGTAGTTTAAAGCGAATGACAAGAGACAAATAGACATTTAATGCAGACAAAGGCAACTCTCTAATGTTGTACAACTGTTGGTTGTATTTCTTTTACAAAAGGACTAAGCAAGGAAGGAGATTATATGGATCACAATTTCCTCCTTGAAAAGAAACTCTGGCATAAGTTTGGTATTATCCCCATAGAGCAAAGTGAAGAAAATTAAGATCTAATATTTAACTCAAGACACCTCAAGTAATCAACAATAATCAGCAATCTAGTTTCCAACCTTTTCTCTACCCCTAACTCCAAATGCTAGGATTCTATTCTCCCTCACACAGTTCAAAAATAAATCACTAAGTTTAAAAAAAAAAGCCAAATCATGCAATAGCAAATTTTCAGGCACTATACAAAATTTGAATAATCAAAGACCAACATGACCAAGCCGTTTTCTGTAGATCTTCAATCATAGTTATTTTGTAACCTGTTGTTTCTTGTACATTTTTGACTGATTTTTGTAGAACACTTTTATCTAAAAATGAGCAGAAATTACTGTTATTTTAAAATGTCAACTATATGCATGGTTTATTCACATATGTTCTCAAGTTTAAATATTCAAATGTTTTATTTATATTTTTATAATTTGGGGGGCCACATCTGGAAGTGTTCAAGGCCTAATCTTGGTTCTATGCTCAAGAATTATCCTGGTAGTACAGAGGGGAACATATATTGTGCTTGGGATAAAACCCAGGTTGGTCAAGTTCAAGAGAAGCACCTATTCACTGTATTAGCACTCCGGACCCTATCTGAAAACTTAATGTAAAATTATTGAATTGATTTTACTGTAATCACTACAATAAATATACTAGTTTATACCACATTCCCTGTGAAAGCAATGAAAAGCATTAGTAGTAGCAATCAGCTGGGTTTTATTTGTTCACAAATATGCTCAACAAATGCAATTTTTAAAATCATTCAATTTTCTTGTTCATCCTCCAATATTGAATTTTGGAATTCTCTATTATGAGGGATAAACTCATCCAAGAATGTCTACTTAATTCCCTCTAATTTTAAATGCAGTTATTCCAAGGCAAAGAAATGTATTCTTTTAAATGATTATCAAAAATTTTAATTGCTGATAGAAGCAAACCATGTGGTTTCAATATTTGCCTGCTGTCCTTCTTTATGTATCATTACATTTTTAAAAATATATTTAGGTTATTTTTAATACTAGTCAATAACTCTTTTAAGAGATTCTTTTTTTCATTTTACAGTGTGTTTCAGAATGTTTTTTATAATTCATTGGTTAATTATCTTATTTTGCTATTTAGAACTCTTGCATTATGGCTTAGAGTTTACTTGAAGGCTTTTTTTTATCTGTATTCATGTCCAAATGCTTATACAACAAATTCCTAATGTGAAAAAAAAATCATTTGGACATGAATACAGATAAAAAAAAAGGAGATTGAGACATCACCAAAACTCCTGCTTCTCAGCTGAAGACCCTTTAGCACTCCGATGTCTCAATCTCCTTTTGCAAAATACTTTTTGATTCACCACTGTCACATTTTAAGATGCCGTGTTTTTCTCTCCTCTTTACAAGAATGTTTTCTCCCGTTTGTACCTAGTATTCCAGCTCTTCCAAATCTGAAGGATAAGACAATGCTGTGGAATGACCCCCAAACCATCAGATCTGTAAGTACTCCCCAGGCCTTCTCCCCAATTCTGTTCTTTTTCAATCATTGCCATTCTAAATGGGTAAGTTATTGCTTCTTTTTTCTTTTTTTTATGAAGGTAGATTTTTTTGTTTGTTTGTTTTTTTAACATTGAAATTAGATTCTTTTGTTTTATTTATTTTTTGTTTGTTTTATGGGCTAACTTTGGTGGTGTTCAGAAATTATTCCTGGCTCTAGAGTTCAGGGATCACTTGTGACAGGGCTTTGGAGACCATCTGAAGTACCAGGTATTGAACCGGGATGGGCCTACAGATAAGGCAAGCTCCCTACCCGCTATACTATTTCTTCAGTATATTCTTTTAATTAACTGCGGTGTCATGCTTTACAATAATATGAATATTACTGTTTAATGCACACCATGCTACCGTGCCACACTCACCACCAAAGGAAATCTCTGTTTGTTGCTAGTGACACAGTTAAACTGGTAGCAGTGCTTCTACCTCTTTGCTCTAACCACCGAACCCACCAATATTCTGGGAGATACCTGGCTTGGGAATGGGCTAGTAAACACTGCTGTAAAACTTGATGGCACAGATGTTCACACCCAGTCCATCTCACAAGGCAGTTGCTCCTGGAACTCTGTACAGGGAGTGGGAGATAATCTCTGTTATCTAATTTTTCCCAGTAGGCCTGAATCCAGAATGGAGCAAAGAATTGTTCTTTACAGGAAAGGAAAATCAGTTCTAACTATCACCTTTTCCTCACATAGAAGAATTTCAGGAGGAAGCAAAATGGTGAAGAAAGATGTTTCTTGAAGGAAACTTGCTTAGGAGAGAAAGAGGAAACGTGTGCAGGAGAGAACATTAGTAGAGGTAAGCAAGCAAGATACCGCTCAAGGAAGAACACTGACTTGAAGAGAAAGCCTTTCCGGAGCAGCTTTTATATAATTCCTCTGAATGGTTTGTTCCTGGAGTTTTGCCTGTACAAAAATTGATCTGGGTATTGCCACGGGAAAGCTTTGCACAGTTGAAGGTTTTCTCAAAATCTCATCTCTTGCACTGTTTTCAGTCTGCCTTTATAATCTCACAGATAGTTTTGTAGCTTCTGCTTTTCTAAAGGAGCCACTCTTCTTGGTGGTTTTGCCTTGAATTGCTGCATCTGGGTGATATTTCAATTTCTCCTCTTCCGGATTTTCTCAGGATCTCATGCCAAAGAGATGTGGTTTTACGCCTTGGGGATACTTCAGGACTAGAAAATCTCTTAAATTTTATTATTTCTCAAAAGTACAGTCCCCAAGTTATCTAGATTAAAAACCTTCACTATGGCCAATTTTCTCTTCCTTTCAGGTTGTCCCTTGAAGCTCCAGTTCTCAATTCTGGTAGTAATACCTCTGAGTTAGTTTACTTTGGGAACTTTTTAGACCTTTGAATGTCACTGTTAATTTTATGATATCTAAGGATAGCATGATAATTTTGTGTTCAATTTAGAATCAGAAGATAGTCTCCCAGTTTCTCTGTGGTGTGGGCTTTTTTTGTTGTTAATTTTTTTTTAATGAAGCAAAGTAGTTTTTACTGAAAGAAATTTAGAGAAATGTGAGTAGAGAGAAAGAAGACACCTGTTCAAGAGAGAATAAGGGCTTCCCCAGAGTGGAAAAAAGGCAGAAATGGCTTTGGGGAGAAATTTCATAATAATTTCCTCAATTAGTCTTGGCCTGGACTTCTTTGAAGACTTAAAGTTAATCTGGGCTTTATCACAGGGGAAGCCTAGGGTCTGAATGGGTTTATCATATTCTTATCATCACCTTTTAGATTCTAAGTTTCTCCTTTTCTAATTGGTCCACCTTTTCTGGGTGTTGCTTTAACTTTTGCCCTCCAAAGAACTCAGGGTTTACATCTCAGTGGGATATGTTTCCATGCCTTTGGGCTAATTCATTTCATTTCATTTCATTTCATCATCCTGTTATTCGTCGATTGCCTAGAGCAGGCCCCAGTAACGTCTCTTTCATCCTAGCCCTGAGATTATATTCAAGGCTATTTAGGAGAATGAGACCCATCATTGTTACCGGTATTTGGCATATTTGGCATATTTGGCATATTTGGGAGTTTGCCAGACTCTGCCCTGTGGGCAGGCTACATTCGATAGCCTGCAAGTTTGTCCAAAGTAGTAATGAGACAATAAGATGTCATAAAAAAAAGTTCTGATAAAATGGGCTAATTCAGGGCTGGGCAATTTCTTCTTAAACTGTTTTATTTCCCCAAAGCTCATTATATCACTCTCTCTTCCCCACTTCTCCCCCCATATATCCTATAATATGTCTCTAGAGATTTCATCCCCTTAAATCTGATGAAGGTCTGTCTAATTTAACTTCTACTGACAAGAGGGTATATATGTGTGTTTGTGTGTGTGTGTGTGTGTATACATATATATAGTATCACACTTTAAGAAATTGGCTTATAGCTTAATTCTATGAAACCATACCCAAGTTGCTTCAAATAGTTTCTTTTATTCCTTTGAATGCTGTGTAGTATTTTCAGATATCTATTTACCATAGCATGTTTAACTGTTCACCAATTGAAAGATATCTGGACTAATTTTCATGTTTGATATAAATAAATACTATGAACAGAACATCTTTTCTTTTTATTAAGGAGATGACCTAGGGTATAACTGTGGGTTGTGAGATAATTGAGCCTTTAGTTTTTTCAAGAAATTCTAAACCATTTCAAAAAATAATGCGCTATTTACTTCCATGCCAGTAGTTTACAAAAGATACAGATTCATCAGTCTTGTTACTTTATTGAGGTTATATCTATTTTGGTTTGCCTTATTTTAATAATTTGGAGAGTTGGGTAACATCTTGTCTCTTGCCCACTTTTAACAGAATTCCTTTTTTTTATTTTTTTCTCACTGGTGAATTTTGAGAGAGCTTCATACCTTCTGGATACAAGTTCTCTGTCATATATGCAGTTTGCAATAGTTATTTTTTCTTCCTTTTTTAATGGAGTAACTATGGGATAACATAATTACTAAGGTGTTCATAATCCAGTTTCAGTTGTATAATGATTCAACACCCATCCCTTCACCAGTGTTCACTTCCCACCACATGCACTAGTTTTCTACAAACTTGTGTTGGTAGTATTGTACATTTTGCACAACCTTCAATAAAGCAAAAATTTCTCTTTGACATAATTTAATTCATTAATTTATTGTGTTAAGTCTTTGGGTAATAAGCCTAAGAATTATTTATCAAGTCCTAGATCTAACTCACTATTATTTCTTGTTATAAATTTTTTTACAATTTTCATATATGCATTATGTTTCATCATATAATACCATTGAATTTAATTTCATATCAGATGTGAGCTTGCTTCAATTTCTTTTTTCTTTTGACATTCAGTTGCTCATTAGCATTTATTGTAAAATGCTATTCTTCCTCTTTTATCTTCTATTTATATCTTTTTCAAAACAAAGAATAATCAGGGCTGGTAACATGGTAATGGTGCCACAGCTCCCATGGCCCAGTTTGCATGGGAATCCAGTTTGATCCGTAGCAAAAACAACACCCTTCTTTCTTTTTCTCCTCCGACTACCAGTATCATCAGGTGTAAACCTGCAGGTCGTGAAGCACTGGTAGGTGACTCCAGGATCTAAGCAGAACCATATCCTGACATTAGCATTTGGTCATGTTTTGAGGGCCTTCTACTCCAAAATTGGTTAAGCTTATTATGTGTGTGAATTTTGAATTAAAATTTTATTACACTGATCTACATGTCTCTATATCTCGTGTATAACTTTATATTTCCTTAGCATAATCAAGAGAGATGCATTATACTTTATGCTAGCCAAATTCATTTAGCTATTCCAGAGCTAGTTGACATCCATGATATCTTGATCCAGAGTCTGGGATCATGTGATTTATCTTTAGTTGTTTAGGTATTTCTTTCAGAAGCATTTTTGTATTTTTTAGCATATGGATCATTGGCACTTTAAATAAGTTCTAACCTTACCATTTCATTTCCTTAATTAACAGTATAAATAGTACTGTGTTGATGATTTTGTTGTTTGAAGTTTTCTTGTTCATATATAGTACTAATATAAGTGGATACATCGCAAGTTCTTGCTAAACCCATCATCAGCTCTTGGAAGTTTTGTGGTAGATGCCCTGGGTTTTCCATAGTAGACAATTGTGTTTCTTCAAGTACATATATTTCTTTTGTCACCCTCTTTCTTTGTTGTTGTTTGGAGATGGGACTTGGGGGAATTTCCCTAAGCAGTCCTCATGGACACAGCCCATAGGGCCAACTCCTTGAGATATTTTGTCTGGTCCTGGGCCATGCTGAACTTAAGGTGGCAGAAATTTAAGATGTGTGAGCCTGAAGAGTGCACCCAATATCAAATTGTAGTCAGTAATTGCTGGGGGGATACCAGGGTCTTCCCAGGAAAATTTGGAGTCCACCTCAGCAAGGCTTGAGAAGAATAGGATTACACTTGGACTGTGCACTTCTAGGCATCAAAGTTAAAACCTAGAGCTTGTAAGAAATGTTCTCCAACTCTCTGAGTTTCTTCCCACCATCATTCTTTATTTCCAATCATCAGACTTTTTAGTTTTAATTTATTTATGCATTAGTTAAAACTCAGCAATATTTTGTTAGAAACCCTCCCATGCTACTTATCTTATAGATGAAGAAATCAATCATTTTACCATTTGCTATGTGGTTGGCTGCTGTTCTGTCTTAGCATTGTAGGACTCCGTTGTTCATCGATTTGCTCTAGCAGGCCCAGTAACGTCTCCATTGTGAGACTTGTTACTGTATTTGCCATGTTGAATATGTCACAGGTAGCTTGACAGGCTTTGCCATGTGGGTGAGATACTTTCGGAAGCTTGCCGGGCTCTCCAAGAAGGGTGGAAGAATCAAACCCGGGTTGGTTGGGCCAGCCAGGTGCAAGAAAAATGCCTTACAGAGAAGAACAAAATAATTAGTATATTTGTATTAAATATATTTTCATATTTTGGATTAATTCATAAAATAGATTTGCACAATTGAGATAAATTACACTTGATTAAATTTTTTATATTCAATGTTGGATCACTTAATCACTTATCACTTAATCACTTAATCCCCGTTATTCATCGATTTATTCGAGCGGGTGCCAGTAACGTCTCCATTCATCCCGGTTGCGTGCTAGCGTAGCCCATTGGTATCTGTTCTAGGAACATGCAGAGCCTCAAACCGATCATTTAGGGTCTTGACGAAGAAGTCTGACCATCTTATAGGTGGGCGTCCACGTGATCTTTTGATGTCCCGTGGAATCCAATCAGTAATGGCTCTAGTCCTGCAGTTGTCTGTAAACCTCATTACGTGTCCAGCCCATCTGATTTTTGATGTCTTGGCAAATGAGACAGCGTCCCTGATTCTTGAGCGTTGACGGAGATCAGAACTCCGGATTCTATCTCTCATTTGAGTGAATCGAGATATTCCAAGCATAGTTCTTTCGATTCCTCTTTGAGAGACCCGAATAGCGTTCTCATCCTGTTTTCGTAGGGTCCAGGTCTCTGAGGCATATGTTAATGCAGGAAGAATAGTGGAATCAAAGAGATGTGCTCGTAGCTGGAGGTTCTTTGTCCTTTTAGTTATTTCTTCAATGCTCTTGAAGGCATTCCAAGCCGCTCTCTTCCTCCTGCGCAACTCAGGTGCCAGGTCATTCATCATGTTGATTTCTCGACCTAGATATATATAACTGTTGCATTCGGAGATGGTGGTTCCATTGAGAGCGAATGGAGCGTCAGGAACAAGGCTGTTTCTCATAAACATTGTCTTCGTAAGATTCAGCTGTAGTCCTACCTTTCCACACTCACGGTCAAAGTCGGCCAGCATTTGTGCTGCTTGGCTGATGTTTGGTGTTATTAGAACGATGTCATCAGCAAAGCGGAGGTGGTGTAGTTGCCGACCATCTATCTTCACTCCCATGTTTTCCCATTCTAGTCGTCGCATGATGTTCTCGAGGGTGGCAATGTTGGATGCATTCTCTAATTTTTTTTCTGAGCTTGTGTTTAGTATAGGAGAGACTTAAGTTTATAGTTTTGTAAGTTTATGTTGGTATTTTTAATTATTATTTAATTATTTATTATTATTAGATTTTCTATTCCATATCTGTAGGGTCTTCTCCATTTTTATATTATTCTTAGTATTTATATACATTATTTTTAAAACCCATTTTAAAAATATTGATTTTCTTAATGTTTTCTTGTCAATCTATTTATTTCAATATTTTCTTTTTTTTCCTTCCTATTATTTTGTTGATATCTTGCATTTATCATTTTCTCTTGAGATTGTAACTGAAGTTGTTCACTTAAGAGGATTCTTAATTCCTAACATAAGTATTTTGTAGTTGTTTTAGCAAGGAAAACATAAATAGTACTGTGTGTACATTGAGTGTGCATGAAAGAGAGGGGGAAAAGAGAGATTTGGGTAGAGGTGGTTGTACTTGGGTTCCCTGAAAAGTTTATCTATTACAATGTGGTTTTTCAAACTTTAAAAGACACTGACACGGAGATAAGAAATATAGTGCAGTAAGAAAGACTGTTGAGTGGCTGAAGAGATGGTACAGTGGGTAGGGCGTTTGCCTTGCACGCGACCAACCTGGGTTCAATTCCCACCCATGAGTAATTCCTGAGTACAGTGACAGGAGTAACCCCTGTGCATTGCCAGGTGTGACCCAAAAAACATAATAAATAGTTAAAAATTAAAAAAAAGAAAGACTATTGAGTAAAAATGATACTAGAGAGTCACAGTTCCTTCAGTTCTAGACTTTTACTATAGTTCTTCTACTCACCTAATTTTAGACGCATGCTTTGGTTGCCTATCTGATGTTTCTTCATTTACATTATACTTAAAGGAAAAATTCAGGGAAAAAAGGGGGTACAGATCACTTTGTCCATAGCAGAATTATCAGTATGTGCATATATGTATATACATCTTTTCAGAAGATTATACAGAGTATTATGTACCAAAATATTGACATAACAGAAAAATCCAGATTATAGATGCCTTGTTTTGAAGGTGAGATGATAGAATTTATTGAATAATAAAAGATAAAGTTTGTGTAAATTTTAAGTAATCAAGCAGGGTTAAATTTAGCATTTGAAGAATCAAATAAATAGTGGCCCATTAATCAAGATGCCAAGGATTGATGGAGACGAGATAGAATGAGGTGTATAAGGACTTTGTTTGTACATATTAAGTTTTAGGTACTTAACAATCAGTAATGTTGGGGTAGTCAAATAAATATCCATATTATGTGAGACTGGAATCTTAATTTGTAATCTTACTTGAATAAATATTTTTAAGAATCAGCATATACATGAGATATATACTATTAAAATAGCAAATATTTCAATATTATATACATATAAAACATTAATCCAAATCCAAGTTATTTGATCTTGCTCTTCCAAATTTAGAAATCCATCCAATCACTTGCTGTTGTTTTTAAGTGTCTATTAACCTTTACAAGGATGGAGACAATTATATCTAAATTTGGAATCTGAATATAATTGAGTCACCAAGTAATTCTATGAAATACAGAGAGAGCATATTAACTTATTCAGAACTTTATGACTCCTAAATCTTTACTCTTATTTTTTGTCAAAGTGACATTGGGCATATTCATTCAAAATGTTGAGAAGATTAAATGAGAAATAGGAATAGACTTGTAAAATCATCCTTTCATTGTAAGTGAAAATACAGAATATTCAAAGGAGAAATTTTCTGGAGACAAGCCAGTGATAGAAAGCATTGTTGGTTAAAGCAAATTATGAGTTATCTTGTCCAGGGTCATGAGATAAAAGGATAATTCTTAATATAGAAAAACCCACAGACTCTGCATAATAATATCTCATAACACACTCTTTATTTTTTATTTAGTACAATAGTTTAAGAAAAGTAGACACCAATTAATTTTTTCAAGGAAAGAATTATTAAACTTCAGAAACCGAGGACTATTAAATTTTAGACATATATTGTGAAAGAGTTGGTTAGAAACCATTGATGAAAGAGACTAGAATTTCAGAGCAAGATAAGAGAAAAAGCACAGGGTCACCTAAGCACTGCCAGAAGTGACCTCTAAACAAAGCCAGGGCTGAGTCCTGTGTACAGCAGGGTATGATCGATAAACAAAACCAGAAAAAAATAATGTATATATCTCTTACCGAAGAGCACGAGTTTGATTTTCTTATAATTTACATAATATAATGATTATTATAGATAAATGACCTTGATATATGTAATTATTTCTGAAGTTCTTCACAACATCAATCACTTAATCACTTAATCACATAACTTCCCGTTAGTAGTCGATTTCCTCGAGTGGGTGCCAGTAACGTCTCCATTTGTCCCTGTCGCATGCTAGTGTAGCCCAATGGCATCTGTTCGCTCCGGGAACATGAAGGGCCTCAAACCGATCATTCATGATCTTGACGAAGAAGTCTGACCATCTGGTAGGTGGGCGGCCACGTGGTCTTTTGACATCCCGTGGAATCCAGTCAGTAACAGCTCTAGTCCAACGGTCGTCTTTAAATCTCATTACGTGACCAGCCCATCTGATTTTCGACACCTTGGCAAATGAGACAGCGTCCCTGATCCTTGATCGTTGATGGATGTCAGAACTCCGGATTCTTTCTCTCATTTGAGTGAAACGTGATATTCCAAGCATAGCTCTTTCTATTCTTCCTTGGGAGACCTGAATAGCGTTCTCATCTTGTTTGCGTAGGGCCCAGGTCTCTGAGGCATATGTTAATGCAGGAAGAACAGTGGAATCAAAAAGATGTGCCCGGAGCCGGAGGTTCTTCGTCCTCTTAGCTATTTCTTCGATATGCCAAAACCAGTAACTACAACATCAATACATTATCTTAATTAACTTTTATTCTTTTTCATTTTTTAAAAAATCTTTTAAATTTAACATATCTGTATTTGAACATTTGAAATACTGTCTCACCTTGTGCTGGAGAGATAATGTGGTAGGATATTTCTCTTGCACATGGTCAACCTAGGTTAGAGCTCAAGCATTCCATTTGTCCCCCAAGCTTCACCAGGAGTAATTCCTAGATGCAGATCCAGAAGTAATCATTGAAACTCACTGAGTGTGACCCCCCCCCAAAAAATAAAGCCAAACCTATCTCATCTCTATCCCATTAACTGATATTTTACTTCTAAGCTGCTTTTGCTGTACTACCAAGGGAAAACAAAATGTAATGCATTAGCCACAGGTGAAAATAACTATATGTTCATATTTTCTGTGATCACAAGACAGATTATAATTTTTGCTATAAAATGTTAACCATAAAGTCATTCTACATTTCATATTTTAAGCCAAATAACTCTATCTACTATGAAATATTAGTGTTCTTAAGAGTGTTACAAACATCCATTTTTATAAACTTTAGATTAATGGACACTAAAAATAATGGCACGTTACTAGACAGGATTCAAAATTTGACGTAATTATATCAAAACAGTGTATGACCTGTTTTTGTTGTTTCATCAAATTTCTCTTTGATGATGCATTTTATTCTGTCTGGCCTGTTATACAAAATCAACATATGATTTGTTCACTCTCTATATTTTTTTCTTCTGAATAAAGTCAGGAAAAAGTGAGAGTGTTCTAATGTGCCCTGAAAACCAAGAACATTGATCTCCAGTTGGAGTTCTGGGCCACCTTTCACTTGTCACTCTCAGCTATAATTTAAGTTATCAGCTTTAAATTATTTAGTGGTTTATGAGTATAAATAATTCACCAGTCAACAACTCAGGTGACAGCCCATTAATCAGTCCAGGAATGCGTGCTCAGGTGTCATGCTGTGGTCTGCACTGGATAGAATCCAGAGGAGGTAGTCATGCTTACAGCGTTCTCCTTTCCTTACCCATCCTATGATGTACATTGTTCTTCTGAACTAAAATAAGTGTAGCTCTAGTCGAAAAATGTGCTCAAGGACTTCATAATTCAGAGATGGAACCAAATTTTGTTACAAGATTAGGATTTCTAGTGCTGATGATTACTACTGCATTGTGGATTTGCCAAAGAAAAAGCTTGGCCAAAAGTAATAGGGGTTTATAAGAAAATGGTGATTTTAAAAAAATTAGAAAGAACGTATGGTAATTATAAAGATTTATATCTTCTTTACTTGGAAGGAGATCTCCCAAACTGATTTCTTCCTAGTGATTCTTGATTAAGACGTGGTTTGGTTCAATGTAAGAATTCAATAATATGGTGTTGCTGGAGTCCTATAGTGCCAGTAATTATCTATGTTACTCTAACATTGCCACAGGGGGTACAGAGCTGTACCCAGTGATGCTTGGGAAATCATGTAATTTTGCAGATCAAGCTGGGGATGCCTGCATGCAATGTATATTTGTTGATCACTGTCCTATCTCTCTAATCTATTTATGAGGGAAGTGTATCACATGTAAAGGTTCTCAGGTCTGATTCCTGGCTCTGTGCTAGATCAATCCTAGTAGTGATTGGGGAGCAATATATTGCTAGGGATTGAGACTGAGTAAGTGCCTCGACCTGTACTATCTCTCTAGTCCTCTGGGCCCCATTTTCACCGTTTTGTGTAGACCTCTAGTTTTTAAGTCTTGACTAATAAATTTTTGTTTGCTACATTTTCTGCCATCTTCCATCAATGAACAACTGGAAACATGGTAGAATCTTTCCACAAGTTTTGGATATTTTGTCTATAACTCAACTTGTTGTACAGCTATAATTATACAATAAATGTAATCCTCTCTTAAATGTCTCTCATGATAAAGGCATACAAATCATAGCATGATCATTTAAAACCCATTAACATTCTTACAAGATGCTGATGAGTATATTCTTTTATTTTGGAGGAAACGTCCAGTTGATATCCTGAAAGCCTATGGTCCCTCTTTTGATTCTCAGCCAACCAGGACAGAGATTCAATGTGAAAGTTCTAGGATACTATGTTGCTTCAATCCTGTAGGGCAGTGATTGCCCCAGACACTCCTGTAGTGTCATACTTTGAGATCATGTGGTGCTAAAAGTTGGACAAGGGTTGACCATATGAAAGGCAAGAACCTTAACCCCTGTACTATCTTGCTGGCCTTAGGATTTTATTATATGTTATTATGCCATCAACAAATAGTGATAGTTTTCTCCTTCTCCATTTTGATCATATTGTTTTATTTTTTTCTTAGTTGTGAGGCTAAGATCTTCAACACTATATTGAACAGTAGTGAAGAGAGTCAACACCCTTGTCTTTATGGCAGATCTTAGAGGAAAGCTGTCAGTTTCAACATTGACTATCATGTCAGTGGTGAATTTGTCATATATGGCCCTTAATATATTAAGATATGTTCCTTATGTCACCATTTTTATGGTTTAATTATTTTATAAATGAATGTTAAATTATATCAATAGCTTCCTCTGTATCCATTGGTAATGATCATATGATTTTTTCCTTTCCTTTTGCAATATTGTGTATTACATTAGTTGATTTGCTAATGTAGAATTATTCTTAAACCTTAAGAGTAAATACCACCTGACCATGATGTAAGATTCATATAATATATTTTTTATTATTTTTTTTTAAACTTTGATGAGGATTTTTGTATTCATGTTTATTAGGGAGATTCTGTGTCGCTCTCTTCCAGGACCTTTGATTTATAGTCTCTGAATCTCCATGCCAGGCTGTCTTCAGTGGGGCCTTAGGAGGGGGGCGTGTTGAGTTTTCCCTCCCCATCCCAAATAGAACCCTGGCAGCCAGAAACCTCCAGAACCCAGCCACAGCCATGCTCAAGGCCACTCTCCACATGCTCAGATGAGCCTCATGCATGAACAAACCAGCAGAGGAACCCAGGTATGTGGGATCTGTGGCTGAGATCGCCAAGCCTGCTCGGATCAGGACTGGGCCTCCTTCACCCAGATCCGCTATTTTGCATTAACTTGGCAGTCACACCCACAAACTGCCCCTGGCACCATGTAATTTCATCAATAGCCAAGATCCAGAGACTATAAAACAAAGCTCCCAGAAGCGCACAGCCACATTTTTGGCTGTGCAGCCTCTTACAGTCTATCCCAATTATGTACCTAAAGCAGCACACATGTGTTTGGTTTTAACATGCTTGCTTCTATTCTTTTATATAAGGGCTTAACCTCTGTGGCTCTCGAAGAGCCTAACAAGCTACTGAGAGTATCCTGCCTGCACAGCAGAGCCTGGTAAGCTCCTAGTGCATATTCATTAGACCAAAAACAGTAACAATAACGAGTCTCATTCTCCTGACCCTGAAAGAGCCTCTGATATGGCAGTGTTGGGAAAGATGAGTAAGGAGAGGCTGCTAAAATCTCAGAGTTGGGACGAATGGAGACGTTATTGATGCCCGCTCTAGTAAATCAATGAACAACAGGATGACAGTGATACAGTGATGTTTATTAGGGATTCTGATCTGTATTTCTTTCATATTTGTGAAGTTTTTATCTGCTTTTAAGATTTGGAGGTTATTTGTTCATCAAAAGATGTTTGGGAGCATAAAATATTTTAGGGGTTGCTTATACCTGACCCTGGTTTGATTCCTAGAACTTCATGGTCCATGCCCATTATTAAATGTAGCCCCTTGTCTTGAGCACAGCAAAGGTGGTCTGGGTAATCCCTAGAACCACTGGGTCTTTGAGGCACCACATCCTGAGGTTTTTACTTTGAACTTCTGACCTGATAGGTCAATAATTGACATAAGGGCCCCAGATTCCCTTAGAAGCATTACAGAGAAGCCACCAAAGTAATTTAGAAGAATTTATGTTTTTTTAATTTAGGGGACATATTTTGAAAAATGGTTAATAATATTATTTATGATCATGATCATGATCATGATCATGATCATGATCATCCTGTTGTTCGTCGATTGCCTCGAGCAGGCACCAGTAACATCTCCTTCTTCCTAGCCCTGAGATCTTAAAAGAGCCATATTCAATGCTCTTTCAGGGCTAGGAGTATGAGACCTATCATCGTTACTGGTATTTGGCATATTGAGTATGACACGGGAAGTTTGCCAGACTCTGCCGTGCGGGCAGGATACTTTTTGTAGCCTGCCAGGTTCTCCAAAGGAAAAATAAGATAATAAGATAATAAGATGTCTTGCGGCTGCAAATGTGGCCGTGTGCTTCTGGGAGCTGGGTTTTATAGTCACTGCGTCTTGGACGTTGATGGTACCAACCTGGAGCTGGCTGCAGCTGGTGGGTGTGACGCCTACCTACTGGAAGATGGGGGGTCTGGGTGGAGAAGTCCCAGTCCCAATCCGAGTAGGCTTGGAGACTTCAGCCCCAGGACCCGCATGCCTGGGTTACTCTGCCAGTTCTTTCATGCATGAGGCCTGTCCGGACGTGTGGAGAGTGGTCCCAGCATGGCCATGACTGGCTCCGGAGGTCCTCAGCTGCTGGGGCTCTGCTCAGTAACTTAACAGTAACTTAAAATACTAAAAATAAGGAATAACATAAAATATAATAAAACAGATACTAATTATGTACAGTAACACTATTCCAGATAGATACGTTAATGTATCTAAATTTTATTGTTTATTAAAATTATGTTTACTAAAGAAATTTCATTTCTTCTATATTTTACAACTTAGTGGTCTAGAGATTTCAGTTGTCTCTGAAAGTCTATTTTGCCATTCTGTTGTAACTTTTCTTCTTTCATTTATGATTCTGATCATTATGGTTTTCTCTCCCCTCCCCACCCACTTTATGAGACTATGTAATAGCTAGTCTACCTTGTTTATCTTTTCATAACAAGTTAGTTATCCATTAATCTTTTGTGTTGTCTTTTAAATATGCAATTTACTTTTGCTCAAATATTTACTATTGCATCCTTCTATTGATTGAAATTTTAATTTTATTTTGTTTTGCTTTGCTTAGTTTCTTAAATTGTTAGATTAATTTAAATTGCTGAAACTGCTTTGCGTTCCTGTTATAAACTTGCATTGCTATGAATTTCCCTCTTATTACTGATTTTGCTCTATTGCATGTGTTCTGAGGACATAGGTCCTCATTTTTGGTTTTTTCTAGGACTTTTTTTCTCCTTGAATTTCTAGTTGGCCAACGGTGTTCAACAATGTGCTGTTCTTTTAGCAAATATTTGAATTTCCCATATGTCTTGTAATTCATTTTACTTTTCTAATATTTCCTGGTTTAATTCCTTTGTAATCTATACAGATACTTATTATAATTTTTTATGTAGGAGTACTGCTACTTATTCAGCCACTGATTAGCTGATTGAATTGGGCATGAACTCCAACTTACTTTTTTTTCATTTTTGATAATTTTATTTATTGAATCACCATGAGAGCAGTTACAAAGCTTTCGAGTTTAAGTCTCGGTCTTACAACGAAACACCTGTACCTTCACCAGTACCCACTCTCCACCGATAAAAACCACAGTATACCCCATCCGACACCCTCCCCCTACTTGTGGGGCAGATGATCTCCACATTACTCTCTCTCTCTACTTTGATTACATTCAATATTTTGACACCAGACTCACCATTATTATTTGGGATTTTACCCCAACACTCAGATCTGCTGAAAAGCCAAGAGTAGACATGGTCACGGTCACGGTTCTCCTGTTGTTCATCGATTTGCTTGAGCTGGTTCAGTAACGTCTCCATTGGAGACTTTGTTGTTATTGTGTTTGGCATATGAATACATTTATTTTCTATTGCAGGTTTTGAATAACATATGATGTTGCGTGACTGCAGCAGTGGCTACGCAATTTTGAAATTTTGAAATTTTAACAATTAAAACTGGAGGAATTTCTGCCAAAACCTGCTGGGCTCCGAGATTTGTTCCTGAGTCTCTTGGATCATGACCGTTAAGCAGCTTGATTAGGAGACAGAGAGGCTGTTCATGGGCGGCGATTTGGGGTCTCGTTGGGGTGGGGAGGAAAGGGCCGGCTCCACCCCCATCCCGTGAGGCCCCACATGTCTCATCACTGCGGGCCCAAACCTGACTCTCCAATGGCCTCTGGTGCATGGTGGCCACAGAGCCGCCAAGGAGGAGCAGGTGGAGGGACAATATTCTTTCCTCCCTAGGGTGGCCCTGCGACAGTAACCTACTGCTGGTCTAGAAACATTTCTGCCAAAAGCTGCTGGTTTTCAGAATTTGTTTCTGAGTCTGTGGGATCATGGCCGTTAAGCAGCTTGATCAGGAGCCAGAGTGGTAGTTCATGGGCGACAACTCGAGGTTTCACTGGGGTGGGGAGAAGGGGCCGGCTCCACTCCTATCCTGTGAGGCCCCACGTGTCTCCTCACTGCGGGCCCAAACCTAACTGTCCAGTGGCCTCTGGGGGATGGCAGCCAGCAGGCCGGCAGGGGTAACAGGCCAAGCCATGAAACCTATTCCCACCTGTAGTGGCCCAGCACCTGTAACTTACTGCAGGGACTGGACGCATTTCTGCCAAAAACCGTTGGGATTTGAGATTTGTTTCTGAGTCTCTGGGATCATGGCCGTTAAGCAGTTTGATCAGGAACCAGAGAGGCTATGCCTCCAATTATATAGCTGAGCCGAAGGTGGTTTGTGGGTATTTCTCCCACATACCTAAATTTTGGCCATTTACTTTCTTGGTAAACTTTGCTTCAAGTTTTTGGGGTCTGACCAAAGGCACAGCAGCAATTCTGGGGTATCTGGAAGTCTGAAGGCACCATCAGGCTACTGATGCGCTCGCCTCACAGGTTGACCTGCTGGCAGCACCATATCCCAGATACTTATTATAATTTTAATATTGTGCTTTTAACACAGTTTTGTCACCCAAAATGTGGCCTACTCTCAAAAATGTTCCATGTGCACTAAAGACGAATATGTATTCATCTTCTAATGAACTGGGAAACTCCTACATTTCCAATAACCCTGCTCATCTAGCACCGTAATTATGGTATTATTTATTTGTGATTTTTGTTAAATAGCTCTTTCCAATGATGAAATTGGGATGGATGTATTAAGCATTCTATTATTATTATTGTGTTGTCTTTTCAGAGATGTTAATAGTTGCTTTCAATATTTTAATGACTCTCTATCCAGTGTGCATATGTTAATGTATATTACATCTGCGTTCTCATTATATAGTATACATCCTGTCTCTTACTTTATATTCTCATTTGGAATCTGTCTAGTGTAAATAGGTCTTTCCCTGGCATATTTATTCTACATTTCTTGTATGAGTGTTTTCAACTTTTTACTTTGAGTCTATATTTATAATTATTAAGTGGCTCTGCCACAGAGAGCAGTGGATTGTGTTTTCTGTCCTGATCTAAAATCTGGTCTCTTAGTACTCTTTTATTGGAAAATTCAGATGATTGACCTTTATTGAAAGCATAGATATATGGGGTCAAACAGATAAGATAGCAGGAAAGGTTGCTTGCCTTGCAGGCAGCCAACCAGAGTCTGAATACTGGCACCACATGTTCTTCAGAGACTGCCAGGAGAGATCTCTGATCACAGAACTGGGAGTAAGCCCTGAAGAGTTACGCATGGTCAGTCTCTCTTTATTGTTATAAAATTATTCATTTTGTAACAAAAAAAATCGATATAAACATTTGTCATCTTTCTGCATGAATTCCAGCTGTTATTGACATTTTTTTCTTTCTTTGTTCTCTTATTTACTCTTGTAATTTGATATATGCCTCTTGTTAGTTATCAGGTTCCATTTGCCTTTAAATGCTTGTTCCTTCAAGGCAGTACTCAGTGACTATTCTGAATGGATGCTCAAGGGTCACTCTTGAAGGTGCTCAGGAGCCTATGTGGTGCTGGGAATCAAACTCAGGTGTCCTACAGGCATAGTTTATGCTACTTATATTGAGCTATCTCCTCAGGTGAGTTATTATTATTATTATTATTATTATTATTATTATTATTATCTGGTGGCCATTCTTTGTTATCTTTCAGCATCATTTTGAAGACACAGTAATGTGATGCTCAGGCTCATTGATGGTCAGGAACTACCAGGGACACTTTGGTAATATTCCATGCTGTATTTGAAAAAGAAGTAAATAAACCTTAAATTCATACTGAAAAAGAAATATTTTGTTCTTATCATTCATATTTTATATGTCTTGCTGCTGTATAAAGTGGACTCTTTCCCGTCTTATTGAGGTATTTTATAAATCCCTTTGACATTTTTTTCTTTCTTTGTTGTCTTATTTACTCTTGTAATTTGATATATGCCTCTTGTTAGTTATCAGGTTCCATTTGGTTAGTTATCAGGTTCTACAATGATTCTTGTAGAGTCGGTGGCCATTAATACTTTAATTTGTCAAGAAAGCTGTTTATTATTTCTTCAGATATAAGTCATAGCTCTATGGTGTGTTCTTGGCTGAAGGTCTTTT
The DNA here is from genome assembly GCF_029834395.1 of Sorex fumeus. Taxonomy (NCBI): domain Eukaryota; kingdom Metazoa; phylum Chordata; class Mammalia; order Eulipotyphla; family Soricidae; genus Sorex; species Sorex fumeus. Next base: position 64,597,135 of record NW_026606063.1, on the reverse strand, counting down.
CTAGTCAATAGATTGAGTTCATCATGTCATTCCCTTACTGTCTATACCATTCCAGTTGGAAAATCTGCTAAGAGGAATTACTTTTTAAGTGAATATTTGCTTTTCTCTTGCTCTTATTAGGGTTTCATTTTTATCCATCTTTGCGATTGTACTCTGGGATTTTTTTTTTGGCTGAGACCCTGAACTTATGCATTTGTGTTATGTGCTGCCTTCTTGGTTTGAATACATTTCCTTTCTAGTCTTAAACTATTTTGTTGTTTTCTTCTCCATCTTGTAGTCTGATGATGACTTTTTTTTAATTTATATTGATCCTTAAAACACTTATGCCTTTATTAAAAAATGATTACTTGGGGCCAGAGAGATAGTATAGCAAGGAGGGTGCTTTCCTTGCACATCATCTATAGGATAACATTGGTTTGTTCTTTCTGCAGGAAGCTTAGGTTTCTAGGGTTACTCCCATCATAGTGCTCCCATTCCTTTGTGTTTATTTGTAACTTCTTTCTTTGTGCTCTGTTGACTTGTAAATATTGTTTTTCTCTTCTACTCGAGTCCTTTGCTAGTTAATTCAGAGCAATGTCCTTTTTGTAGGGACAAATAAGAAGATAGTTTATGTTATGCTTTCATAACCTGGGAGTTAATTGACTCTGAATGATATTTACCTCCTGGACGTCTGTTCTCTCAACTTAAGCCTCAGTTGCCCTTACTTCCTACCAACCCCAAAGCAGGGTCCCAACAAGGGACTGGATGGACCCAGGGCAAGCAGTGAGCTATGTGCTACCCTGGCATCAAAATGGGCCTGACCAAAGTGCCATAATACTTAACTATAAGTAAAGAGCATGGTCATGGACAAATACTGTCATGATCCAAAAAGCAATAACTAGATTTGGACCCTGCTAGGGTTAGGAAAGATTAATCTGGCCTGAGCACTGTGGTCTGAGTCTATGGCAAGATATTCCCAGGAGAGCCTGCCCTACAAGCCTCAATGTGTCTCTTACTGTGTTCATACAAAAATAACTAATATTAAGAAGCAGAATTAAGATGATGATTAAGATGTTAATTAAGTTAGTGGACTAAGAAGAAGAGGAATGGTCCCTAGGTGGTGTTTCCACCCTTGAGCCCAGGCAATCAGGAAGGGCTTGCTTATGTTAATTTTACTACCTGACTGGGTGTCACATCTAACCCCAGTGTGGGGCAGTTGGAAAGATGAGGGAATTGGAGAGAGATGAGAGAGAGAGAGAGCTGGGCAGCAAGATGGAGTGCAGAGAGACTAGCAAGTAGGGCAGAGGGAGAAGAATGTAGAAAAAGAATACAGGAGCAGGCATGTGGAGAGAGAGCCAGGGTGTGAGATTGGAGTGCAGAGAGATGAGCGGGAGAGACAGGAGGAGACAGGAATGAGGGGCAGTGTGAGACTGGAATGGGGGGCTCAGAGAGATTGGAACAGGTGCTTGGGAAGAATGGAATAAATGACAACTGATTGATCAACCGGCTTCGTCCTCCTTTCCTCTTTTGTCTACCCCATGGCACTAGCCGTTTTGGCTGGGAGAGTGGCCCAAGCCCAACAAACCCTGGTGGTGAGAGGGAGAGCTGCTGGTACCTTTCCTAGCAGCCATGGAGTTTATATAATCATCAACCCAGGTTTTAGCCCCACCAATCTATATGGTCTAAGAGTGCCACCCAGAGTGATCCCTAAGCTTAAAGTCAGGCATTAGCCTGGAGCACCACTGGGTGTAACTCAAAAACAAACAGGATAATTATTTATTTTTACCTCTTATCTTTTAAAATGTATTTCTACTATCACTTTTGTTCACATATTAGATTTTTTGGCTTATTCTACTCCACTGTTTATTTCCTTTATTGTGCTTTTTAATTCAGCTCTGCATTCTTTAGCTCAATTACTTCTTCTTGAATTTTTCTCAAATTTTTGCCTTCTTCAAGTTCTCCTCATTTATTTCTTACTTCAGTGTGCGATATTATAATTCCCATAATAATGGTACTTTAAATAAATTTCAATTTTTATTGGAGAAGATTAATGAGATTAATAAATTTCTCACTGAATTGGCAAGATTGCATGATGCTTTTATAATGTAGCTCCAGATTTTAATAATATAATATAAATGTCATGGTTCTGAAAAATTAGCATATTAAATGAAAGGAACTAGAAAAAATGAATATATAATAATTGTTTTTTATTGGAAAAACATGCAACAGCAATAGTCCTGTACATTTTAGGTCCTAACTCCATATCATAAATAAGATATATTTATGTTATATTCACATATACTAAGATACATATGCACATTTTAATATTATGAAAACCAATGTATTTACTGTAGCACTGTAGCACTGTCCTCCCATTTATCATCAATTTGCTTGAGCGGGCACAAGTAATGTCTCATTGTGAGACTTGTTACTTTTTTTGGCATATTGAATACGTCATGGTTAGCTTGCCAGGCTTTGCCATGTGGGTGCAATACTCTCGGTAGCTTGCAGGGCTCTTTGAGAGGGGCAGAAGAGTCAAACCGGGGTTGGTCCCAGGTCAGCTGTGTGTAAGGCAAGAGCCTTGCCACTGTGCTATCGCTCCGCCCAATGTATTTACTAATTCTAATAAATATATGTACTATGGAAATGTTTAATATATAAACATATGAAATGTCTAGGTTAACTATTAAATATATTATATTAATTGTATATTAATTTTTAAAAATAAAAAATATAAACTTCTTTAGGACATGTGGGCAAGCAAATAAGTAAATTATTAGGACTTGAAAGTTAGCAGCACGCTCTTTTTTTTTCTTTTTGGGTCACATCCGGCGATGCACAGGGGTTACTTCTGGCTCTGCACTCAGTAATTACTCCTGGCGGTGCTCAGGGGACCATATGGGATGCTGGGAATCGAACCTGGGTCGGTCGCGTGCAAGGCAAACGCCCTACCCGCTGTACTATCTCTCCAGCCCCAGCAGCACACTCTTAAGTAGAAAAGAATTTTCTTTTATTGTTAAAAAATGAGATGTAATTGAAGGCTAGGAGGAGAAGTATAAGCCATGCTACAATGTACTCATATGTATAAAGTATATGTGCTTCATATTAAAAGGACTCAAATAAACCAATAAAAATTTATTATTTACAAATTGTTTTCTCTTGGGAATTTTGAATCCCAGGAGAATGACTTATGAGTGTGAACATCTATGGAAGTAAGATCAGAAAAGAATTTAAGAAAAAGCATAGTTTGAAATGGAAGCAAATATTCTCAAAATTTTTTTTGTTGCTATAAACATGTATTTTTGACAGGAAGGAGTCCAGTTATATATAAACATAATCACTAAAATAAAAACATTCTCAGCATATTGCTCATAAATCATGATTATGGAAAAGTATAATGATGAAATGTTTTTAATTAGGAGAAAAATAACTCAGTCTTTATCACCAGGAAATTAAGTTCTTAAGAAAGGAAGGTAGATGCAAAAAGAGTTCTAAAATAATATAAGGTACAAGGATGGTTCAGGGGCCTTGGTCACATCAGTGGTGCAGTAGTGAAAGATCCGTATATATCCAAACACTAGACACAGCACAACTGAACACATGAAGCCCCAATTACAGTTATTAAACTTTAAACTGTATCTGTCAAGGAGTCAGACTGGAGAGTGGAGGAAACAAAGGGGCATTGGTGGAGTCACAGAGTGGGGTGATTAGAAGTGGGAACACTGTATGCCTGAAACTGTACTAGAGACAACTTTCTAAATTATAGGTCTAAATTTTGAAAAAGAAAAATGACAGATAACGTAGGGTCTATAGAGACAGTACAGAAGGTATAAAAGATCTTGCTTCCATGCAGTCATTTCCAGTTCAAATCCCCAGCCTCATATGGTCCCCTGAACACGGCCAGGAATGAGCCTTGATTTTGTACAGTGGTAAGAGTGAGCGCTGGTTGCCATCTCCTATACATCAACCCCCATCACTCCACAAAAATATTGAAAGAATGCAGTGCACTAAAATACTTTCCAAACTTTATAGAGGTTGTAATATTAACACATTTTGAAAATAAGCAAGTAATTTAGGGAGAGAGAGAGAGACAGAGACAGAGACAGAGACAGAGAGACAGCGACAGAGAGACAGAGAGGCAGAGAGAGAGACAGAGACAGAGACAGAAACAGAGATAGAGAAAGAGAAAGAGAACAAAAGAGAATGGCAGAGACAGGCAAAAGGACACATGCAGATGCAGAGTTTACCTAACCCAAAAAGAAATTTGGGGAAACATAAAACAGTTTCATAAAACAAAGCATTATTTTTTAAATTTGAAAAATCAGACCTTTGGAAAAAATATTTTGTTATAATTCAGGGGTCGAGATTACATTATATAAGAATAAAATATTTGAGGAAGTATTAAAATCTGTTTGTAATAAGAACATAAAGTTTGATTTTTAGAGTTGTTTCCATGATAGAGAAGACAGGAAACCACTTTTGAATTTGAAGAATTTGGAGTTTTGTTCCTTTGGTAATGAAGCATGAAGATTTTCTCAAGTTTGTATTTGAGAGTATCTTGCCCATATAGCAGAGCCTGGCAAGTTCCCCGTGGCATATTCGATAAGCCAAAAACTGTAACAATAATGTGTCTCATTCCCCTGACCCTGAAAGAATCTCTAATATGGCACCATTGGGAAGGACGAGCAAAGAGAAGCTGCTAAAATCTCAGGGCTGGGACAAATGGAGACATTACTGGCGCCCGCTCAAGCAAATCGATGAACAATGGGATGACAGTTATACAGTGATGAAGTGATATTTGTTTGTGGCCCTAATTGGCTAGTACATTCTGCTACTACCATCTTGATTTCTAGGCCATGTCAGTGTTTCAGGTATAAAATTATATCCTTCATCAAATCTAAAAAAAAAAAAAATACAGAATTTCCCAGGGTTTATGCTCTGCATTGCAGAACATGAAGAGTGTTATATCTCATGTTGCAGAATTATTCATTTATCAATTTAGTAATTCTCTCTACCAAGAAATTATATTTATTAAGAACTACAAGAAATTTTAAGGATCCCTGAAAGTAATGCCCAGGTCATTACCAGAAGAGCTAATTCAAAGTTTGGAATTATACCAGTTATCAATAACTTGTTAAATTTGCACATCAAAAGAACCTTAGTAAAAGTCTAAAATGTCACAAAGTATTTATTTACCAGTCAGTTGTTTATCAATTTGCTCCAGCGGGCCCAGTAAAGTCTCCATTGGAGACTTTGTTGTTACTGTGTTAGGCATATCAGATACATTTGTAATATTGTATGAATATTGCAGGTGGGTCAGGTGAATGAGAGCAGTTGTAGTTACTGTCTGAGTTCATAATATCGACCAAGACCATTCATGGTAACTCACAGTTCCAGAAGGCAGAATCTAAACGATGGACATGGGAGTCTCCTGGTGGACGATTCCACAACGAAATAGACCACATCATATTCAATCGACGGTTTTGCCTGACTGATGTCGCTGTTGTCCCAAAATTTCTAACGGGATCCGACCACCGTCTCCTTCGTGCAAAATTCTACTTCACAGAGCGGGGAGAAAGGGCTGCAAAGTTCAAAAAGAGAACTCCCAGAATGACCACCAACTGGGAACTCTTTGGTACTATTGCGGCAACGTGGGAAGATGCCATTGTTGACAACATTGACGAGGAATACGATCGACTGGTTCAGCACCTCCATGAATGTGCGAGGAACGCCAAGAGAGAGATAGCCACAAAAAATCGCCTATCTTCGAAAACTCTTGAGCTAATTCGTCAGCGTGGTTTGGCGCATACCTCAGGTAACCGCAAGCTGACGTCCGAGCTCGCAAAGCAGTGCAGAGATGCGATCAAGGAAGACCTCAAAGAGAGAAGAGCAGAAATATTGGTAGATGCGGCAGAAGCCGGGAAAAGTATTCGTAATGCCCGCCTGTCCTTCGCCAACTACAAGACCAAGATGACTGCCCTCTGACATCCTGATGGATCCATCACATCCTCCAGAATGGCAATGGAGAAGATTATCCATGACTTCTACTCAAATCTCTTCGATAGCCATGTCCACTTGCCGACATACCAATTTCCACAGGATGAATATGTCGTTCCCAACGTTCTCCCTTCCAAAATCCAACACGCCACTTCGTCGGTAAAGAAACAAACAGCACCCGGCCCAGACAAGGTCAGACCTGAACACCTGAAGAACCTGCCATCAGTACTCATCAATACACTGGCTCGGCTCTTCACTTGCTACCTGTCTGAATGCAAGGTTCCATCCCAATGGAAAACCAGCAGGACCGTACTACTGTTCAAGAAGGGAGACATCCATGACATTGGCAACTATCTCCCGATCTGCCTATTGTCTGTCATCACAAGTTGTTCACTCGAGTCATCCTGAATAGGATTGGCAGAACACTAGATGAAGGACAACCATGCGAGCAAGCAGGGTTCCGCAAAGGATTCAGCACCATCGACCATATCCACACGATAACCAAGCTCATTGAGGTTTCTCGGGAGTTCAAGATGCCGCTCTGTTTAACGTTCATTGATTTAAAGAAGGCCTTTGATTCTGTTGACACGAAAGCAGTCATTGAAACCCTAGCCAATTAGGGCATTCAAGCCCAATACATCAAGATCCTTCGTGAGCTGTATTGCGGATTCACTACCAGGATCTCACCATTCTACAAAGAAGTGATCGTTGATGTCAAGACAGGGGTGCGTGCGGCAGGGTGATACCATTTCACCGAAACTCTTCAGTGCCACCCTCGAGAACATCATGCGACGACTGGAATGGGAAGGAATGGGAGTGAAGATAGATTGTCGGCAACTACACCACCTCCACTTTGCTGATGACATTGTTTTAATAACACCAAACGTCAGCCAAGTGGCACAAATGCTGGCCGACTTTGACCGTGAGTGTGGAAAGGTAGGACTACAGCTGAATCTTACGAAAACAATGTTTATAGAAACAGCCTTGTTCCTGACGCCCCATTCGCTCTCAATGGAACGACCATCTCCGAATGCAACAGCTATGTGTGTGTACCTAGGTCGAGAGGTCAACATGACAAATGACCTGGTACCCGAGCTGCGCAGGAGGAAGAGAGCCGCTTGGAACGCCTTCAAGAACGTCGAAGAAATAGCTAAGAGGACGAAGAACCTCCGGCTCCGGGCACATCTCTTTGATTCCACTGTTCTTCCTGCATTAACATATGCCTCAGAGACCTGGGCCCTACGCAAACAAGATGAGAACGCTATTCAGGTCTCCCTAAGAAGAATAGAAAGAGCTATGCTTGGAATATCACATTTCACTCAAATGAGAGAACGAATCCGGATTTCTGACATCCGTGGACGATCAAGGATCAGGGACGCTGTCTCATTTGCCAAGGTGTTGAAAATCAGATGGGCTGGTCACGTAATGAGATTTAAAGAGGACCGCTGGACTAGAGCTGTTACCGATCGGATTCCACGGGATGTCAAAAGACCGCGTGGCCGCCCACCTACCCGATGGTCAGACATCTTCGTCAAGATCATGAACGATCGGTTTGAGGTCCTTCATGTTCCTGGAGCGAACAGATGCCATTGGGCTACACTAGCACGTGACAGGGACAAATGGAGACGTTACTGGCGCCCGCTAGAGCAAATCGAGGACTAACGGGAAGTTAAGTGATTAAGTCATTAAGTGATTGCAGGTGGGGTGGGATCAGGGAGGAAATCACAGCCCACAATGCCCAGGGCTCACTCCAGACTGGTGGACTGGTGGACTTTGACTGTAGTGGTACTTGGGGACCATATGGGCTGCAGGGAATTGAAGTCCCATTGGCTCCATGCAAGGCAAACGCCCTGCCCACTGTACTATCTCCCTGCCCCCCTATTGTGGATTTCTTTTCATTAATTGAACATAAACCAAATATAATAACAAAAAAAAACCTTTCTGAAGCAGAATTTGCTTCAGAGAATAACAAGAAACCCAGCCTTTTCTTAACCAATCACTAAAGGTGCTCTCTTCCTAGGCTGAAGCAGGAAATCTTTTGCAGAGTCACACAAGCCTCAATTGCCTGACACCTAAGGAGCTCTTTGCTGGGAATTTGACACAGGATGCTGACATAATACTTGCTACAGAAACAAAGTATTGAACAGTGGGAAAGTGTATGAAACTATTGTTGACTTTACTTTCAGGTAGTGTCACTGTCACTTTCCTCTCCTTGTTCATTGATTTGCTCCAGCTGGCTCAGTAAGGTCTCCATTGTGACAATTTTTACTGTGTTTGGCATATCGAATACATCAAGGGTAGCTTGCCAGGCTTTGTCGTGTGGGCGAGATACTCTCGCTAGCTTGCTGGGCTCTCTGAGAGGGGCGGAGAATCAAACCTGGGTCGGCCATGTTGGCTGCTTGCAAGGCAAACAACTCCCTACCTGCTGTGCTATCGCTCCAGCCCAGGTAGTGTCAAGTTTCTAAATTATGGAAAACATTGAACATCTTTTAGTCAACCAGTCTACCTTGGTGTGATGCCCATGGGTACAGGGATTCTCGGGGCCACACTTGGCAGAACTGAGGGGTGCCCAGGACTCTACTTGCCCATATATGAAGGACCATTGCAAGGTTTGAAGAAACTAAATTTCTTGCACTTAACAGAACCTGCACTACTTATCAGAACCTGCTATCACTGGAGTGATAGCACAGTGGTAGGGCGTTTGCCTTGCACGCAGCCAACATGGCCGACCCAAGTTCGATTCCTCCGCCCCTCTCGGAGAGCCCGGCAAGCTGCCGAGAGTATCTCGCCCGCACGGCAGAGCCTGGCAAGCTACCCTTGATGTATTCGATATGCCAGACAGAGTAACAACAAAGTCTCCAATGGAGACGTTACTGGGCCCGCTCAAACAAATCGATGATCAACGGGAGGGCCTTTACCTTTTTACCTTTTAACAGAACCTGCACCCCTGACCTATCTTCTCCAGGTTCAAACGAAATATTCTTTAAAGAGAGTGCCAAAGCAAATTAAAGGAAGGGTTCTTTTCTGAGTGATCATAGAGTGTTAATGGAAAAAAAGAAAAACATAAGATAAAAAGATGGATATTTACACTTCACATTAGTCACCAGAACTTAAAATCATATACATATAAACTATATTCATGAAGAAAACTAAAGAAAGATTTTGCCTTCAATTATTATAGCATGGAGGTATTTTTAGTAAAATAAGTTATTTCTTTACAAATTTTTATTGCTATAAATTTGTATAATCTTGTAAAATGTGTCAAAGCAAAGTATCAATCAAAGCAAGGTATCAACCACTAAACAAACTAACAAATCCAAAGTTAATCAACAATAAACTATGCAGTACAATTTATGTCTGAGGTACTTTTTTGAATGCATCTATTTATTCATTTATATTTAAGTATATTCTTTTAAAAATTGAAGTGACATGGATTTAAATCAGTTTTCAGGGATATAATTTTTAGAGATATGTTTTCTAAATATATGTTACATTACAGCTGCCAAAAAAGCGCAAAATATACCTCTCCCAGTTTACTTCTCTCCACTTTCTATTACCCATTACTTCTGGTAATTCTAGTTCAACTGTCAGAATCTAGTCATGTGTTTTTCTTTGCCTTATATGCTCTCTTGCTTTGTTTTTAATGCATATATGCATTAAATAATTTTGTATCTGTTGTTCTCCTTATGACTTATTTTGCTTAGCATCATATCTTCTAGTTCACTTGTTCACTAGTACAAATATTTTCTCTTTTCTTAAATCTGAGTAGTATTGCATCATATCAATATACCATAGTTGTTCAGCACTTGGGTTGCTTCCTCACTTTGATGGCTATTCATAGCAACGCCATAAACATAGTTGTGCAATTGTCTTTTTGAATTTGTGTCTTCATTTGCTTTGGGTAGATAATTAGGAGTTGAAACTAATGGATCATATCATTGACTATTTTTAAATATATTGAGAAATATTTATATTGTTTCCCACAAATATTTCACCTAGTTACACATCACCAACAATAAATGAGGGTTTGTTTTATCCAATAACCATTAGCATCCATTGTTTAGTTTTTGAATTGTACCATATAAGCAATAACAAATAATTTTTTCATATTCTTTGGGCAAGTGGTATATCTTCTTTGGTTCAGTATCTGTTAAACATTTTTCTCCATTAATTACACAAATTTATATATACTTCTTTCAATATATACTTTTCTCCATTTATATATTCACATATATACACATATATACAATGTATAACTGACTTATCAAGGATAAGAGCGCTATGAAATATCACAAATTTGGCTCAATATCTCTGTATGGAATTATTACCACCAAAGTTTCAGTTGACCAGCAAAAAGACCATCTACTCATTCCTTCCACTCCTCCCTCTTTCTCTCTTGTAATCACCAGACATTTCACCGGGTTTAAGAATTAATTTCATTGTTTCTTGTCATTTCATTTGCTTTTGTCATTAATATTGCACTTATGAGTGAACCTATTTGTTATTTTTTCATTCACTTATTTTCCATGTCATAATTAGCTCTAGGTCCATCTATTTCATCCCAAAAGGGCAATAAAGATATTGGAATCTGTATTAATGGATTGTATAGTAATTTATTTATTGAAATTCACCATAAAATAATAAAAAGTTTTATCGTCAAAGTTTTTGTTAAAATGAGGAAACTGACCATTATAAAAAGCTTTTAAAAACATTGTGCCATATTACTTAAAATAAATTATTTCTAAGCTATCTGTGCATGATAGCGATATAAACCATACTCACAAATATATATCAACATTGAATAATCCACATTGATGCACATCATTTCTTTGTAACAGTTTAGCAAATTATTTTATGACCCCCCCTTCTCCAAACTAACACAGAACTGACTGTTTAAAATAAAACCAGTAGATAAATTGTACTGCACACCTAACATGGGAAGATGTCCTACAACATGACTTACCAAATAACAGGACTTTGTCACAATACCTTTTCATTATTAGCTGCTCCCCTTGTAGCAGTGGTGTTTTATTGAGTGACAATAGTCTTAATATCGCAACACTCTTTTGCAACCACCAAGTTCGCTTTTGGAAGGGCAATGAGAATTCTAGGTTCATCTTAGTGCTGGAAATGTTAGCACTGTGCAACTAGTGGAAACATTTTCTCTCTGTTTACTTTTGAAGCAGCACAATAAACAGAATTATTCCACCAATATTTACATGATAAAAAGGTTTAAATCAATATTTAAGCTGTGTAAAACCCAAGTTGTGATGATAATTTGATGAAATATGGTAAGGTTGTTTTATACTGATATTAGCTCTTTATTCTTTTGACTAAATGCGATTTTATTCTTTTTCTTCCTCCCCTTTTATGTGCTCTTTTGTCTTCCATCTCTGTAGTTTTTCTTTCTGTTACTATATTACAATGTATTCCCTTGAACAAAATTCTTTGACTCTGCTGCTGCTTTTACATATAGAATTCCATCCTACATTTCTTGTAGAGTAGGTATAACGCTGGCAAACCCTAATCACTCATTTTTCGTGTAAAAGGCTTCATTTCCCAATCATATCTAAAAGACTATTTTGGATATTAGCTCTCTGTCAGTGCTCAGGTTTGGGGTTAGTGACAACTGGCCAATGTTGTACCCACCTCTTCCATCAGGTAAAATACAGCGTCCTGCCATGACCCAGAGGCAGAAAGAATGTGGCATTTGCTAGACAGGAATTTGGTAACAGACTAAGGAATAGCATACATCGTGTCCTTGGGCTATTTGTTGCCAGCACTCCAACTGAACTCCAGTGCTGGTGCTTCATCTCTTTATCACCATTATGTTTCCCACCATGACCATAGACTCAAGAAGAATTTGCACAGTAAAATATGCACCAACTGCAGGGAAGCAAAAAAAGCTCACTGTTGGAGTACAAGTAGCTTAGGTTTATCAGGTTGCATCCATCACAGTTCCCCAAAGTCACTCCCATTACTTGTTTATCTGTAACCACCTCTGTGCTCTCTTCCCCCACTGTTGGAGTAAAAGGAGCTTAGGTTTATCAGGTTGCACCCCTCACAGTGCCCCCAAGTCACTCCCATTACTTTGTTTATCTGTAACCACTTCTGTGCTCTCTTCTCCAACCAATTTGTAAGGTCTCATCCTTCTAGGACACTGGACTTGTACTGTAAGTTAATATTGCCTTTCTCCTCTCCTTGTGTCGCTTGAATAGTTTATGCCATGCCCTTTTTGTCTAGATACAGGAAGACAATATTATGCTTTGTAACTTACGAGTTGATTGGCCTTGAATATTATTCACTCTTGGGTATCTGCTTTCTCAACTTAAGCCTCAGTTGCCCTCACTTCCTAACACCTCAATAGCAGGGTCCCAACGTGGGACTGGATGGAACCAGGGCAAGCTGGTAAGTTATGTGCTACCCTGGCATCACGATGGGCCAGGCCAAGGTGCCACGATTCTTAACTAGAGGTTAAGAGTTTGATCATAGGCAAATGCTGTCATGATCCAAAAGTAACGACAAGACTAGGACCCTGCTGCTAGGAATAGGAAAGATATCTGGCCTGAGCACTGCAGTCTGAGATCGAGATGGCCCTAGGAGAGCAATTCTATAAGTTCAAAGTATTTCTTACTGTGTCCATACAAAATGATTTATATTATGCATGCTTATATGTTGGTCTGACAAGGAAAGGAGAAACACATCCAGGAAATTCTGTTCTAGTGTGAGTTGATCTGCTATATGAGAATCTGTCCTAAAAGCAGCCTTCCCATGTGTCCTGACTAGCTTGGATGAGACTGAATATTTTTTCCCCTTCATCTGCCTTCAGTGAGCAAGAGTCAGCTTCCCTTATCTCACAGAGACCCTACTGTGGAGAGGCAGCCTCCCTTATCTCACAGAAACCTTACTATAAGAGGCAGGCTAGTCATTGAGATGTAGATTCCAAGCTCTAGCAGGCTGGTCTCTATCCAAGTGCTTGCAGCTTGTGTAAGGTGAGGCCAAGATTACTGGCCTGCAGATGTAAAGAAACAATGTATGTTCTGCCATCTCATTGTTCTTTCTGTAACTCTTTTTGATGATATCATTGCATTGGCGCTTTAGAGGTACCATGATCTATATAAGGAAAATTTCAGGGCTTTCTGGGGGATACAGACACGTGCCTTAGAGAGCCTGGGAACACGTGCCTGAGAGAACCAGACAGCACATGCTTGAGAGCACGTGCTTGAGAGATCCTGGGGCCTCTATGATGTACACTTCTTCCATGTAATAAACTGCTGCTAGACCAACCTGCCTGGCCTTCATTTCCTTCCTTCGCTGGACCATCACCATCAATCTCCCTGAAGTGGGGAGACGGCCCGAGACAACCGAACGCAGGCGGCGGGAGAGATAGGCACTGCCGTTCCCCTTGCCCGTCCTTTTGTGTGTGCTTACACAGTTTACAAGCACCTAAATGGGAACTTTCAAGAGATTACCTTTGTAAAATTAAATGGAGTTCTTTGAAGAAAGCAAGTCTCCAGCAGACTAATGTAAAGACATAGATCTGAACTAACTAGGTAAAAAAGAAAAATAAAGCATAATTATAGAAAAACTTTTTGAAAATAAAATAGCACATAAACATCCAGAAGCCAATATATCAAATCTTTTAATCCAAGTTATATATATATATAATTCTTATATACACATAATTTATATAAAATATAAAAGCTGTAAGTATAAAAGTATATAAGTAGTGATTAACCAAGGTAACTGAAGATATTAAACAATTCCAAACAGAATTTGGGTGAGAAGAGCACATGAAAGGAAATTCAGTATAACATGGAAACCAAAAACATGAAGTAGGCGGGGGTCACACCCACCAACTGAACCGCGTGCCGTGTAATGCCATCAATGGCCAAGACCCAGAGACTGTAAAACCCAGCTCCTGGAAGAAAACAGCGCAGAGTCTCTTGCCCCCACACCTGGCTGTCCTCGCTGGGGCCCCATGGAGGGGGGCGGATTGAATTTCCCTCCCTGCCCCAAGCAGAGCCCCGGCAGCCGAAGACCTCCAGAACCAGCCACAACAATGCCGAGACCACTCTCCACAAACATGAGGGTACCAGCAGAGGAACAAAGGCATGCGGTCCTGGGGTTGAGATCTCCAAGCCTGCTCTGATCAGGGCTGAGCATCCTCCAACCAGATCGTTATCTTCCAGTAGGTGGTGGTCACACCCACCAACTGAACCCCGGTGCCGTGTAATCCAATAAACAGCCAAGACCCAGAGACTGTAAAACCCAGCTCCCGGAAGCACGCAGCCGCATTTGTGGCCGCGTGACACCTTATTTTTGCTTTGGACAACGTGGCAGGCTACTGAATGTAACCTGCCCACATGGCAGAGTCTGGCAAACTCCCCTTGGTGTAGCCAATATGCCAAATACCAGTAACAATGATGGGTCTCATTCTCCTAACCCTGAAAGAGCCTTGAATGTGGCACTTTTTAGAATCTCAGGGCTAGGATGAAGGACACCTTACTGGTGCCTGCTCTAGGTAATAGACGAACAACAGGATGATTGTGATCGTGATTGTGATGGAAACCACAATAATTATAACATCTCAGAAGAAAGACTCTTGTGTTTGAAGATAAAATAAATTTTGCATTTTTTTCCGTGAAGTTGCTTGTCTTCCTGTTTGTCTATTCCTTCTGTGTCAGTGTCATGGATATTAGCTCTCTGTCAGATGTATGGTGAACAGATATTTTCTCACATTCACTAAGATGTGATTTAACAAAAGTTTCTTTTGCTGTGAATGAGCCCATTAATTTTATATAATCTCATTTATTTATTTTTATTTTATTTCCCTTGTTGAACCTGAATCCACAAATATATAAGGAAGCCACTATCTTGAGTGTTTCTCTTTACTTTCTTCAATGTGGGCCATGGTTTTAAGTTTAACATCTGGTTTTAAATACATTTTGAGCAAAGTTATGTTTGGTGTGAAATAATAATCTAAATTCATTCTTCTGAGCATGATTATCCATTTTCCCTAAAATGGATTATTAAAAATATTCCTTTTTTCCATGTTCTACTCATGGTTCCTTTATTTTAATATGATTACTCACATACTTTGATTTTTAAATTATTTATTTCAATGTTAACATGATTTGTATTCTATTAGTTAAAGCATAAAAATTACTATTAAATATAAACATAATGTTGTACACCAGATCTTTGGGTATATTTCATCCTGTATCACTGAAGCTGTATATCCTTCTCCAAAGCCAATTTGTCATGCAGATAAAGGCATTTATTTTAATGTTTCAGTTAGTTTCCACTTAACACAATAGTTGCCCCTTACATTGTTCATTCATTGTCATTGCTATTCCATCATTTACATAAATATTTATATCACAAAGTAATGTAATGGAATAAGTGGAAGGAAAGAATTCACTCATGTGTGGTATACATGCTGCTTGCTGTTGATATAACAGTTATTATTGATAATGTTTTTAAAATTTTCTTTTATTAGTATTTTCCAGTGTTAAATAATTTAAATGCTGAAACAAAGTAGTTGAAAGAAAATTACAACTTCAATTTCACATCACTAAAAATGTCATAGTATATTCTTCTAGCTTTTCCTAAACTACATAGTTGGTAACACAAATATACACATATATATTGTGTTTAACTTTAAAACTTTAACATTATGAGAGAAATTTTCTATATTGCACATACATTTATAGATATCTAACATTCTATTAAAATACCCTAATTTACTTCACTACCTCATTATTCAGAACCAATTGTAATTATCAATAATATCTTTATGATTAAATTTAATTTCTAATTTGTTTATAATTAAATTGGAGTGATAATTTTTGGTGAATTGTGCTTTACACTTCTAAAGTAAAAATAATCATTATACTGATTCATCGATTTGCTTGTGCAGGCCCAGTAACGTCTCCATTTTGAGACCTGTTACTGTGTTTGGCATTGCCACACCAGTGAGATACTCTAGGAAGCTTGCTGGCTCTCTGAGAGGGGCAGAGGAATAGAACCCAGCTCGGCCGGGCTGGTTGCGTGCAAGGCAAATGCCCTACCGCAATTGTTTATTTGTACATTATCTCACAAATGACAAATATTTCTATGTTGTGTTCCATTCATGTTAGGCTTATATTTTGGTTCTCCTTAGTTTTACAAATTATCTCTCCATGTGTCTCATTTTAACTTTATTATGTGTCTTTTAATTGGACAAGTATATATTAGCAGTTTTAAAATATATTTTTATAATGCATTATATCCTTACACTTTCTTACTTTACCCTTGGAATTACAGAGTATGTACTTAAATACTTTATCAAAAAAAAGAAAAGAAATGTTTTAGTATATGCGTTTCTAATTATTCTGAAGTTGTTGTATTAGCATATTGCCTTATATCATATTTTTTCTTGGTAAGTATTATGATTTTCTACAATATTCATTCATTTTGAGGAAAGAAAATTCGGTTTGCTCTTCAAGCTCATGTTTTCCCTTGCACACTTACCTCAGTGCTTATATCTGTCTTGTCTCTTAAACATGTACGTCACTCTTTATCTTCCCTCTCATCTTTCTTAATAAGTTTCAACAAAAGTATCTCCTTCAGCAAAAAACACAGTAAATGAATAAAGAAATTTTGCAAGTGCTCTGTGTATGCAAATGATGTTTCACTTTATTTAAAAAAATTTAGGGCAAATATTTTCATTGTGAATGGACTTGTAATGTTCATACATACTGTCAATTTTTATAGTAACAGTTTAATTTTTATATATTTGAAATTTCTCCCAAATGTCAACAGAATTATATTACTTATAAATATACACACAGATATTAATATCCATGTATATTTTAATAGTTTAACTTTACACTCATACTTTATCTGTTTTGGTCTTTTCACATTTAGTATACATACTTCTACATTTGCTTATTTGATTTTATAAGTCTTGAAATGATAGATCCAACTACTACACCACAATTTTCCTCTTAACATCAATATTTCATATTTTCCAATAATGTTGGAATATTTTGACAGAAAAAAATAAAATTGATATAAATAGAATATGCATACTTTTAAGAAACTATCTATACAAACAGAATAGAAATAAATTGATCATGATAAAAATTATACCCTAAATATGACCATATCAAAGTGATGGTATCTAAAGAAGGATATTAGGAACCACAGAGTACAGAAGTGAAGATTCATGTCTTGCATATAGCTGGTCCTGTTTGATCGTCTGCTCCAAAGAGTCATCAATCACCAGGCTCTAGAGTCCCCGTGTGCACAACCAGAGTAGCTCAAGTAATCTCTGGCACTTCAGGGACTGAACAAGTCCACATCTCTTACCCTTACCTTGAACTGTCATACTGACTGTTGAAGAATTACCAGGAGGACCCCAGCTCCCCTGCAACCTGCCCCTGCCCCTTCACACACACCTGCTCCAGGGCTCCTGAATATGCTTTGCAAGGCTCAGAAAACAAAACAGAATGAAACTTTTTTTTAATTTAAAACTTTGTGGAAGTACTATAAATTGCACAAACACACACACAGACACACACACACACTCAGAGTTCAAAACCATGATAAATCTATGAAAAATATCTTTTCTTTATTTTCCTCAATTTTCAGCGTCATAATGGAATTTCAAACTCAGGACAATGGTTGAGCCACATAAGCCTAGTTACAGATAAAATCTTCTGAGGTTCCATGAAAAAATAGTTGTACTGGTGCAAAAATTACAAGACAGAAAGGAAGCTCTGTTGACAACTAGAGAACAGACTTTGTGGTGGATAAAAAAAAATCACAATTTTTATTTACAAGTTTATTATTTTCCCCAAACCTATAAGTTTGCATTACACTCTTGCTGTTAATGAATGTATGTTGATGTATTTTCCTCCTTAAAAAAAATATTTTCAGGGATGGACCTGCGAGGGACAGCAACCCAGGTGGAGCACCACTGCCACTAGGACCTGAAGGACCCAATCTCTCCTAATCCAGCTCAGAGGCCTGGTGGGTATGACATCCACAGCTCCAGTAGGGTCCAAACATTAATCAGATTATCTTCCACTCCATTTCTCATAGAACCATAAATTAGTCTCTTATGTGGAATGTTCAGTAGGCGAGCTTGATCAACAAAAAAACATTAGACAACTAATTCATTAGCCCTACCTCAATTAATATTACACCAAAACCAAAATAGAATGGATGAGCATTAAAGTCCAAACCACACAGGTCACAGTGGTAAAGCAACACAGAAACCCACCAGGCTTACTGAGTGAAGAAGCTAGCCCAGATCACACAATCAGCAACAGTGAGCTTTATAACCTCTCTGAAAAAGAATTTAGAAAGGAGCTTCTAAGAAGCACAGGGAGGTAAAAGAAACAATGGAATACATTGCCTATAAAATAGAAGAGAATTTAAAATGTGAAAATTGCAAACAAACTAACAAACAAAAATGAAAGATCTGAAAAACTGGTAAGTGAAATGAAAAACTCAGCATCAGAGTAACGGCTGCTGAGGACAGAATAAGTGAGCTCCAAGATGAGATGCAGAGAATCTCCAGACAATAGCACAGAATGGAAAAGAGCCTCAAAATAAACCAATAGATGTCTAGAGAAAATCAGGATGAGGCCAAAAGGAATAGAATGATTCCTTGCTGTTGATGAATGTATGTTGATGTATTTTAAAAGGAATAGAATGATTCCTTTTGGCCTCATCCCGATTTTTGGGTCACACCTGGCAATGAACAGGGGTTATTCCTGGCTTTGCACTCAGGACTTACTCCTGGCAGTGCTCAGGAGAACATACGGGATGCTGGGAATTGAACCCGTCAGCCGCGTGCAAGACAACTCGCGTCCCAGAGGGACAGGAAGAAAACCTTGATGAAAAAAAAATCTTTAAAAGACATAAATACTGAGACATTCCCAGAACTGATGAGCACATGCAACCAGATTCAGGAAGCCCAAAGGGTACCAGATAAAAGAAATACAAATAAAATTGCTCAAAGTCACATCCTTATCAGAATGATGAAAATCATAGACTGAGATAAAATTCTTAAAGCAGCAAGATCAAAGAAAGAAATTGCATATAAACCAGCAATTTCTTTATATGCAGATTTACAGCAGACTTGGGGTTGGAGCCATATTATAGCGAGTATGGTGTTTTTCTTGCATGCAGACTACCCAGGTTCAATTCTCAGCATCCCGTATGGTCTCCTGAGCACCGCCAGGAGTAAGTCCTGAGTGCAAAGCCAGGAATAACCCCTGTTCATCGCCATCGCATCTCTGCACTGCTTTGCGAGCTCGGGCGTTAGCTTGCGGTTCCCTGAGGCATGTGCCAAACCATGCCGGCAAATTAGCTCAAGAGTTTTCGAAGACAGGCATTTTTTTGTGACTATCTCTCTCTTGGCATTCCTCACACATTCACGGAGGTGCTGAACCAGTTGATCGTATTCCTCATCAATGTTGTCAACAATGGCATCTTCCCATGATGCCGCAATAGTGCCAAAGAGTTCCCCGTTGGTGGTCATTCTGGGAGTTCTCTTTTTGAACTTTGCAGCCCTTTTTCCCCCCTCTGTGAAGTAGAATTTTGCACAAAGGAGACAGTGGTCTGTTCCCGTTCGAAATTTTGGGACAACAGCGACATCAGTCAGGCAAAACCGTCAATTGAATATGATGTGGTCTATTTTGTTGTGGAATCGTCCACCGGGAGACTCCCATATCCAACGTTTAGATTCTGCCTTCTGGAACTGTGAGTTACCATGGATGGTCTTGGTCGACATGATGAACTCAGACAGTCTCTCACCCTGTTCGTTCCATTCTAGGCCATGGGTCCCGATGTGAAGTTCTTCAGCTGATCTTGTCGGTCCTATCTTGGCATCAAAATCACCCACAATGATCTTGTAGAAGGTTTGGTTTTCTTTATAGAACTTCTCCAGCTCCATGTAGAACTTCTCGATTTCTCTTTCATCATAATGAGATGTTGGTGTGTAGACAACGAAGATAGAAACTGCAGGCAGTGAGCCACATCAATTCAAATGTAAACGTCCGATTCAGGTTGTTAGGCATTCGAATGAATCAATGCTCTTGGCCAAGTTTGTGTTGACAAGGACACCAACGCCTCCAACACCTCTTTCATCGCATGTTCCGAGGAACAATTCTTCTCCAGTGTCGAAAACGGCATGGTGAGATTCGTGCCTTCTTGTCTCGGTCAGACCAATGATGTCGTACTTGATCATTCGCACTTGTACCATCAGGTCCTCGATGGATGCATCTGATGCTAGCGTATGTGCATTGAAAGTACAGACGATCATTTTTGTCTTCCTTCGTTGTGGCAGCCTAGTTTGGCCTTGAGATTTTGTCGGCCTCTCCTTTCTCATTCTTCTCAGTGCTGCCATGTCAGTGAAGCCTTCAGGGGCAGGTGAATGAGACCAGTTGTAGTTACTGGTTTTGGAATATCGAATACACAACGGATAGCTTGCAAGGCTCTTCCGTGTGGGTGGAATACTCTCGGTAGCTTGCCAGTATTTCCGAGAGGGATAGAGGCTTTTGGGGCGACCTCTAATCACCCTTGTAGGTGTTACCATATTTGAACCCTATCAAATATGGTACGACAATTTCTGAATATGGGTATTTAATGTCTTATGATGTGTCGCGCAGCCACTTTTCGCGTCCTGAAGTGTGGCGACAGCTGGGTAGTGGTGGTAGTGTCGATAGTGAAAGTCAGCCAGTGGGGTATTTATCTGGGTAGGGTGGGTCTTCTGTGCGCAATCCGATCCCTGGGTGGTTGATGGAAGCAGACAGGGCAGGGTAGGGTGGGACTCCTGATTAGAATCACTTTGTCACCAGTGGTTGGTGGGAGCAAGCAGAGAAACTCTGTCCCTGGCTCTGCTGAGTTGGATTCCAAGGTCTCAGAGATGCGATCAAGGAAGACCTCAAAGAGAGAAGAGCAGAAGTACTGGTAGGTGCAGCAGAAGCTGGGAAAAGTATTCGTTATGCCCTCCTGTCCTTCGTCAACTACAAGACCAAGATGACTGTCCTCCGATGTCTTGATGGATCCATCACATCCTCCAGAACGGCAATGGAGAAGATTATCCATGACTTCTACTCAAATCTCTTCGATAGCGATGTCCACTTGCCGACATACCAAATTCCACAGGATGGATATGTCGTTCCCAACGTTCTCCCTTCCGAAATCCGACAACCCATTTCGTCGGTAAAGAAACAAACAGCACCCAGCCTAGACAAGGTCAGACCTGAACACCTGAAGAACCTGCTGTCAGTACTCATCAATACACTGGCTTGGCTCTTCACTCGCTACCTGTCTGAATGCAAGGTTCCGTCCCAATGGGAAACCAGCATGACCGTAATACTGTTCAAGAAGGGAGACATCCATGACATTGGCAACTATCTCCCGATCTGCCTATTGTCTGTCATCTACAAGTTGTTCACTCGAGTCATCCTAAATAGGATTGGCAGAACACTAGATGAAGGACAACCATGCGAGCAAGCCAGGTTCCGCAAAACATTCAGCACCATCGACCATATCCACACGATAACCAAGCTCATTGAGGTTTCTTGGGAGTTCAAGATGCCGCTCTCTTTAAAGTTCATTGATTTAAAGAAGGCTTTTGATTCTGTTGAGGCAGAAGAGGTCATTGAAGCCCTAGCCAATCAGGGCATTCAAGCCCAATACATCAGGATCCTCCGTGAGCTGTATTGCGGATTCACTACCAGGATCTCACCATTCTACAAAGAAGTGATCGTTGATGTCAAGACAGGGGTGCGTGCGGCAGGGTGATACCATTTCACCGAAACTCTTCAGTGCCACCCTCGAGAACATCATGCGACGACTGGAATGGGAAGGAATGGGAGTGAAGATAGTTGGTCGGCAATTACACCACTTCCGCTTTGCTGATGACATTGTTTTAATAACACCAAACATAAGCCAAGCGGCACAAATGCTCGCTGACTTTGACCGTGAGTGTGGAAATGTAGGACTACAGCTGAATCTTACGAAGACAATGTTTATGAGAAACAGCCTCGTTCCTGATTCCCCATTCGCTCTCAACGGAACGACCATCTCCGAATGCAACAACTATGTGTACCTAGGTCTAGAAGTCAACATGACAAATGACCTGGCACCCGAGCTGCGCAGGAGGAAGAGAGCGGCTTGGAACGCCTTCAAGAACGTCGAAGAAATAACTAAGAGGATGAAGAACCTCTGGCTCCGGGCACATCTCTTTGATTCCACTGTTCTTCCTGCATTAACATATGCCTCAGAGACCTGGGCCCTATGCAAACAGGATGAGAACGCTATTCAGGTCTCCCAAAGAAGAATAGAAAGAGCTATGCTTGGAATATCACGTTTCACTCAAATGAGAGAAAAAATCCGGAGTTCCAACATCCGTCGACAATCAAGAATCAGGGACGCTGTCTCGTTTGCCAAGGTGTCAAAAATCAGATGTGCTGGTCACGTAATGAGATTTAAAGATGACTGCTGGACTAGAGCTGTTACTGACTGGATTCCACGGGATGTCAAAAGACCACGTGGCCGCCCACCTACCAGATGGTCAGACTTCTTCGTGAAGTTCACGAACGATCGGTTTGAGGCTCTTCATGATCCCAGAGCGAACAGATGCCATTGGGCTACACTAGCACACGACAGGGATAAATGGAGACGTTACTGGCGCCCGCTCGAGCAAATCGAAGACTATCGGGAAGTTAAGTGATTAAGTGATTGCCAGGTGTAACCCAAAAACCAAAAAAGAAAAAAGGATTTACAGCAGACTTATTTGTTGAAATCTCCTCAGACTCTTCAAAACCTTACAACAATGGTAGGATGCAGTGAAAAAACTTAAAAAAATAAATGTCTCACTTAGAATACTTTTTCAGCTAGACTCTCATTCATATTAGAAAGAACAACACAGAGATTCACAGACAAACAAATCTGGAACTTCATAGACTCAAAACCATGGTTACAAGAAAAATTAAAAGGGCTACATTAAGATAACAAGCCCCTTAAATACAACAAACTTCTGCAAAAACTTGGGAGAAAACCCCATAACAATAATGTCTCTAAATGTCAATAGGCTAAACGCACCAACTAAAAGACAAAGAGTGGTGGGATCAATCAGAAAATTGAATGCAATTTTCCTACTTGCAAGAACTCCTACCTGCAAGAAACACATCTTAATAGGCAGAGCAAACACAGTCTCAAAGTCAAAGGCTGGAAAACTACTCTACAGGCAAATAACTCCCTCAAAAAAGCTAGGGTGTCCATATTGGTGTCATACCTGATTAATTTCAGACTGGAGGTCACAAGGATCATTTCTTAATGGTCAAAGGATCTGTACATCAGAAAGAATTCACATTCCTAAATGTATATTCACCTAATGAGGGACCAGCAAAATACTTAAAACAACTGCTCATAGACTTGAAAGGCACTGGTAGAAACAGAATGCTAGTTAGAATTTCAACATCACTTTACCACCTCTTGACAGATCAACCAGACACAAGCACAGCAGGATATACTTTATCTGAGGAAAGAAATAGAAGCAAAGGGTTTAAGTGGATATATATATATATATATATATATATATATACACATATATATGTGTGTGTGTATGTGTGTGTATATATATATGCGTGTGTGTATATATGTGTGTATATATATATATATATATATAAATATATATACCACACATAAGCGAAGTCCCACGGAACCCATGTAATGTGGAACTTTGTGACCTGGACTCTGGGACCAGGGGATCCAGGAGCTGAGATCCTCTGCCTGCTTCTCCCAGTGTTCAGCAACCCATGGGTCACACCCATAAGCCACTCCCTACCACTCCAGATAATCTCCTCATTGGCCACCCTCCAAAATTCACAGTTGCTTCTCACGGAAGGGAGCATAAAATGAGGCTCCCATAACCATGCCACCAAACTTCATGCCAGGTTGTTTTTACTTGGGGCAGCCCAGAGGGGGGGGGGGGGGGTGAGAGCCTCACCACCCCAAGGGAGCCAGCCCCAGCAACTGACCTCCACTATCCAACCACTGCCATGCTCCAGGCCACTTTCCAGACTTGGACCAAGACTCACATATGAGTGAAGTCCCACGAAACACAGGTAATGAGGAACTTTGTGATCTTGAACTCTGGACTCAATGGTACCCTGGAGCAGAGATCCTCTGCCTGCTTCCCTCAGTCTCTCCGAATCATGTGGCCACATCGCAGCTGAGCAGTACATTATAAGACAATTTCTACACATTTTCCATAATCACCACACTATGTTTGAGAGGGTTCAGACAGAAAGCAACAAATTTAAAAATTTAAAACAAATTAAAAAAGCAACAAATATATATAGCACTGCACTGTGTTCCCATTGTGCGTCAATATGTATACACAACAGGAGGAATATTCTCTTGGAGGAATATTCAACATGCCCAAAAAAGTAACAATAACGGGCCTCATTCCCTTGACCCTGAAATAGCCCCCCAATACACCATTGGGCTACTCTAGCATGTGACAAGGACTGACGGAGACATTACTGGCACCCACTCAAGCAAATTGATGAACAACGGGATGACAAGTGATACAAGTGATGCCTCTCGGAGAGCCAGGCAAGCTACCAAGAGTGTCCCACCCACATAAACACTGTATGGCAAGCTTCCCATGGCGTATTCGATATGCCAAAAAAAGTAAGTATTACAGATCTCATTCCCCTGACCCTGAAAGAGCCTCCAATCATGCGGAAAGAAGAGTAAGGAGAAGCTGCTAAAATCTCAGGGCTGGGACAAATAGAGCCATTACTGGTGCCCGATAGAGTAAATCGACAAACAACAGGATGACCATGATACAGTGAGATATAATATATATATATATATATGTGTGTGTGTGTGTGTGTGTGTGTGTGTGTGTGTGTGTGTATGTCCTATATATATATAGGACACTTCATTCCCCAAAAGCTGAATACACATTCTTCTCAGGTGAAAATGGGACATTCTCCAAGATAGACCACATGATGGGCCATAAAATGCACCTCCATAATTAAGAATATATAGACTGTATCAATAATCTTTTCAGACCATGATGCACTAAAAATAGAAGTGAATCACACACACATAAACAGAAAAACAAATCAAACACCTGGAAATTATATACCTCACTACTGAAAACTAGTGGTTTGAAAAAGAAACCAAAAGAGAAAATCAAAAGATTCCTGGAAAAAAATAAGAATGGAAACACAACTTACAAAACTCATGGGATATGGCAAAAACTATGGTAAGAGGAAAGTTTATTGCTCTACAAACATTCCTCAAGAAGGAAGATGGAGCCCACATAACTAATGTAACCTCACAGCTTACTATCCAGGAAAATAAACAATAAAAGGAGCCCAAACCAGGCAGGAGGAAGAAAATAATAAAATTTAGAGCAGAAATTAATGAGATGGAAGCCAAAAAAAAAAAACCACCCAAAGATCAATGAAACCAAGAGCTGTTTCTTTAAGAAAATAAACAAAACCAATAAACTCCCAGCTAGACTCACAAAGAGAGAAAGAAAATCCTAATAAACAGAATCAGAAATGAAAAGGGGGACATCACATCAGAAATTACAGAATTTCAAAGGATCATCAGTGATTACTTTGAGAATCTTTATGCCACAAAACAAGAAAACATCAAGGAAATGAATGAATTCCTGGATTCCTACAGCCTCCTGAGGCTGGACAAAGAGGATTTGGAATACCTGAACAGACCTATCACCGTCAAGGAAATTGAAATGGTAATAAAAAGTATCCCCCAAAACAAAAGTCCTAGCCCAGGTGGATTCACTAGTGAATTTTTCTAACTCTTTATCACTTAACTTATCACTTCCCGTTAGTCGTCAATTTGCTCGAACGGGCGCCAGTAACGTCTCCATTTGTCCCTGTCGCGTGCTAGTGTAACCCAACGGCATCTGTTCGCTCTGGGAACATGAAGAGCCCCAAACCGAACGTTCATGATCTTGACGAAGTCTGACCATCTGGTAGGTGGGCGGCCACGCGGTCTTTTGACATTCCATGGAATCCAGTCTGTAACAGCTCTAGTCCAGTGGTCATCTTTAAATCTCATTACGTGACCAGCACATCTGATTTTTGACACCTTGGCAAATGAGACAGCGTCCCTGATTCTTGATTGTCGACGGATGTCGGAACTCCAGATTTTTTCTCTCATTTGAGTGAAACGTGATATTCCAAGCATAGCTCTTTCTATTCTTCTTTGGGAGACCTGAATAGCGTTCTCATCCAGTTTGCATAGGGCCCAGATCTCTGAGGCATATGTTAATGCAGGAAGAACAGTGGAATCAAAGAGATGTGCCTGGAGCCAGAGGTTCTTCGTCCTCTTAGTTATTTCTTCGACGTTCTTGAAGGCATTCCAAGCCGCTCTCTTCCTCCTGTGCAGCTCGGCTGCCAGGTCATTTGTCATGTTGACTTCTCGACCTAGGTACACATAGCTGTTGCATTCGGAGATGGTCGTTCTGTTGAGAGCGAATGGGGCATCAGGAACGAGGCTGTTTCTCATAAACATTGCCTTCATAAGATTCAGCTGTAGTCCTACCTTTCCACACTCACGGTCATAGTCGGACAGCATTTGTGACGCTTGGCTGATGTTTGGTGTTATTAAAACAATGTCATCAGCAAAGCGGAGGTGGTGTAATTGCCGACCATCTATCTTCCCTCCCGTTCCTTCCCATTCCAGTCGTCACATGATGTTCTCGAGCGTGGCACTGAAGAGTGTCAGTGAAATGGTATCACCTGTTCAATTTTCTGGAAAATCTTGAAAACTACTGGGAATAAGTCATCTTTAAAGAGTTAGATACCGTTCTATCTATCTAGATACCATTTTATCTATCTAGATACTATCCTAGATAGATAGAATGGTATCTAACTCTTTAAACATGACTTATTCCCAATAGTTTTCAAGATTTTTCAGAAAATTGAAGAATCAGAAACACTTTCAAACAGTTTCTATGAGGCAAATATCACCCTGATACCAAAAGCATAGATACCACAAAGAGAGTTATAGGTTGATATCCCTAATGAACACAGATGCAAAGATCCTCAACAAAATCCTAGCAAAAAGAGTACAATGACTCATCAAAAAGATACACCATGACCAAGTAGGATTCATCCCAGGAATGCAAGGATGGTTTAACACTTATAAGTCAATCAGCATAATAGAACAACTTACTATAATATATCAACAAAAAAGGACAAGAGAAAAAAATATATAATCATATCAACAGATGCAGAGGAGGAATCATTTGACAAGATTCAGCACCTGTTCATGATAAAAACTCTCAAAAAATGGGAATTGAAAGAGCTTTCCTCGGTAAAGTGAAAGCCATCTACAACAAGCCCATGGCAAGTGCAGTTCTCAATGGCGAAAAACTAAAAGCCTTTGTTCTAAGATTGGGGACAGAACAAGGTTATCCACTCTCGTATTTCAATTCAATATTTTACTGGAAGTATTTGCTTTAGCAGTTAGGCAATATATATATATATATATATATATATATATATATATATATATGTATATATATATCAAGGGCATCCAGATAGTAAAGAGGAGTTCAAGCTATCACAATTTGATAGCTGGCATTGGATGCATCCATCGAGGATCTGATGGTAAAGCATGAAAGATCAAGTATGACATCATTGGTCTGACCAAGATAAGAAGGAATCAGCCACACCACACTGCTTTTGACACTGGAAAACAACTGTTCCTTGGAACATGCAAAAAAAGAGGTGTCGGTGGTATTGGTGTCCTTGTCAACATGAACTTGGCCAAAAGCATTGATTCATTAGAATGCTTAACAACCCAAATCAGACGATTACACTTGAATAGATGTGGCTCACTGCCAGGAGTTTCTATCTTCATTGTCTATGCAACAACATCCAATTATGATGAAGGAGAAATTGAGAAGTTCTACATGGAGTTGGAGAAGTTCTATAAAGAGGACCACACCTTCTACAAGATCATTGTCAGTGATTTTAATGCCAAGATAGAACCAAGGAGATCAACCAAAGAACTCCACATCGGGACCCATGGCCCAGAAAGGAACAAACAGGTTGAGAGACTGTCTGAGTTCATCATGTCGACCAAGAGCATCCATGGTAACTCACAGTTCCAGAAGGACAAATATAAACATTGGATATGGGAGTCTCGAGGTGGACAGTTCCACAACAAAATTGACACATCATATGCAATCAATGGTTTTGCCTGACCCATGTCGCTATTGTCTCAAAATTCCAAGCGTTATCAGACTGATGTCGGTGGGCCCCACAGGTGACTTATGTGAAGCGGGGAGGAGAAACACGGTCACTCTCTCTCACTCCGCCTCTGCCACCCAAGAGCCCCTGGGTAGGCTAGGACTGGTAAAGTCTGCAGTTAGCACCTGCTCGGCACGGGCCTAAGCCCCACCAGCCCCACAAGGTGGCCGTCAAGCCACACCTGAAGTCCGCTTGATCTTCTCTGCATGGGAGTTAATCCCCGCCACCTGATTGCTCAGGGAGCCACAGACTCAAATTGGGGCGAGAATTCGCTCTTTGCAGGAAAAGAGACACCAGTCCCAAGCCTTACCCGTGGTTTCTAGGGTTCTTGTCTCACTCGCAGAAAAGAATTTCAGGAGTAGATGAGCAGTAAAGTAACAGGTTTTATTTGGAGGCTTTTGGAGAGGGAGAGAAAGGGATAAGCAGATAAGCGGGGTAATGGAGAGTAAGAGAGAGTAACGCATCCAGAGAGAACGCGGGTTTCTCCGAGGGTGGAGAGAGCCCCAAGTGGGCTCTCGAGCTGGCTCTTATAGATCCTTCTGACCCGGAATGTTCTGGAATCTCCTTGGGGCTGGGTCGCTGGAGTTAACCAGATTGAAAGGGGGGTTCGAGAATCTTCTGACTTGGAATGTCCTGGAATCTCCTTGTGACTGGGTCGCTGGAGTTAACTGGACTGCAAGGGGGGGTTTTCGGAAAGGAGGAATTTCATGGGGAGGAGGCCCATATCTTCAGGGTCTAGGGATGGTCTTATCAAGTCTTTATTCTCTGTGTCCAGAGGGTGGGTCGGTCCTAGAATTCTTCTTCCATGAAACTTTGTTTCATTGCAAAGAGCCTTTCCCTATCTACCTGCCTACATCAAGACCACCGTCTCTTTTGTGCAAAATTCTACTTCAGGGAGCAGGAAGAAAGGGCTGCAAAGTTTAAAAAGAGAATTCCCAGAACGACCACCAACTGGGAGCTCTTTGGCATTTTTGCGACAATATGGGAAGAGGCTGTCATTGACAACATTGACAAAGAATACAATCGACTGGTTCAGCACCTCCATGATTGTACAAGGAATGCTGAGAGATAACCACCAAAAAAAAAAAAAGCCTGTCTTTGAAAATTCCCAAGCTCATTTGCCAATGTGACTCAGCACAAGCCTCAGGCAACTGCAAGTGAACATTGGAGCTCGCAAAGCAGTGCAGAGAAGTGATAAAGGAAAACCTCAAAGAGAAGAGCAACAGTGCTGGCAGATGTGGTAGAAGCCAGGAAAAACATTCGCAATGCACACAACAATGTGCAACAAGCGCCTGTCCTTTGCCAACTATAAGACCAAGATGACTACCCTGTGTGTAAACACACAAGAAAGGACGGGCAAGGGGGCGGCAGCGACCTATATCTCCCACCGCCCGCGTTCAGTAGTCTCAGGCCATTTCCCCACTCCACAGAGGTCGATGGCGATGGTCAGGTGAAGGAAGGAAACGAGGGCCAGGCTAGTTGATCTTAGCAGCAGTTTATTACATGGAAGAGATGTATGTCATGGAGGACCCAGGATCTCTCAAGCACGTGCACACTTGTTCTCTCAGCTTCTGTCCTCAGCCCCATCTTCCCAGGTTCTCTGATGCGCATGTGCCCCCAGAGAGCCCTGAAATCTCCCTTATATAGATCATAATACCTCTAAAGGGGGCAATATAGTGATGTCATCAAAAGGAGTTATAGAAAGAACATTGAGTCTGCAAACCATACATTGTTTCTTTACATCAGCAAGCCAGTAATCCTGGCCTCACCTTTTACAAGCTACAAGCACTTGGATTTGTATCCCAAAGACCAGCCTGGCTAGAGCTGGGAATCTACATCCCAAAGATCAGGCCTGGCTAGCACCTGAGATCTGCATATCTAAGACCAGCTAGGTTTCTGTGAGAAAAGGGAAACTGCCTCAATATACTGAAGTCATTTACTGAAGGCAGTTTGAAGGGGAGAAAGTTTCCTTCTCATCAAAAGCTAATCAGGACACACGGGAAGGCTACTTCTAGGACAGATTCTCATTTAGCAGATCAACCCACCCTAGAACAGATTACCCTGGATGTGATTCTCCTTTCCTTGTCCGACCAACATGTAAGCATACATAATATAAATCATTTTGTATGGACACAGTAAGAAATACTTTGAGCTTATAGAATTGCTCTCCTAGGGCCATCTCGATCTCAGACTGCAGTGCTCAGGCCAGATATCTTTCCTATTACTAGCAGGGTTCTAATCTCGTCGATACTTTTGGATCATGACAGTATTTGCCTATGATCAAACTCTTAACCTCTAGTTAAGAATAGTGGCACCTTGACCTGGCACATCGCAATGCCAGGGTAGCACATAACTTATGGGCTTGCCCTGGCTACATCCAGTCCCACGTTGGGACCCTGCTTTTGAGGTGCTAGGAAGTGAGGGCAATTGAGGCTTAAGTTGAGAAAGCAGATGTCTGGGAGTGAAGAATAATATTCAAGGCCAATTAAATCCTAAGTTATAAACCATAATATTAATTAATTGTCTTCCGGTATCTATACAAAAAGGCCATTGTATTAAAGTAAACTATTCAAAAGACGTAAGGAGAGGAGAAAGGCAATATTAACTTACAGTACAGCTTCAGTATCTAAGAAGGATGAGACCTTACAAATTGGTTGGGGAAAAGAGCACAAAGAAGTAGTTACAGACAACAAAGTAATGGGAATGACTCAGGAGCACTGTGATGGGTGCAACCTGATAAACCTAAGCTCCGTGTACTCCATCAGCCCTGCGATGTCCTGATGGATCTATCACATCTTCCAGAAGGCCAATGAAGAAAATTATTCATGACTTCTAGGATCTCTTTAATAGACACATCCACCTGCCCACATACCAAATTCCGCAGGATGGGTATGTCGTTCCCAACGTTCTCCCTTCTGAAATCTGACATTCCATTTCTTTGGCAAAGAAGTGAACAGCACCCGGCCCAGACAAGGTCAGACCCTAACACCTGAAGATCCTTGTGTTAGTAGTCATCAATACAGTGGCTCGGCTCTTCTCATGCTACCTGTCTGAATGCAAGGTTCTGTCCCAATGGAAAACCAGCAGCATCGAAGAAATAGCTAACAGGACAAAGAATCTCTGGCTCCGGGCACATCTCTTCGATTCCACTGTTCTTCCTGCATTAACATACGTGTCAGAGACTTGTGCCCTACAAAAACAGGATGAGAACTCTATTCGGGTCTCCCAAAGAGGAATCAAAAGAGCTGTGCTGCTTCACTCAAATGAGAGAAAGAATCTGAAGTTCTGATCTCTGTCAATGATCAAGAATCAGGGACACCATCTAGTTTGCCAAGGTGTCGAAAATCAGATGGGTTGGACATGTAATGAGATTTGGAGACAACCACTGAACTAGAGTCATTACTGACTGGGTTCCATGCGATGTCAAAAGATCATGTGGCTGCCCACCTACGAGATGGTCAGACTTTTTTGTCAAGACCCTGAATGATCGATTTGAGGCTTTTCTTGTTCCTAGAATGAGCAGATGCCATCGGGCTATACTAGCATGTGACAGGGATGAATGGAGATGTTATTGGTGCCCGCTCAAAAAATAGATGAGTAACAGGATGTCAAGTGATCAAGTAATCAAATGATGTTACTATGCTTAGAAAATCCTAAAGACTCCACAAAAAGCCTCCTTGAAACAACAGGTTTGTATAATAAAGTGGCAGGCTGCAAAATAAACGCACAAAATTTCATGGGTTTCCTATATTCAAATAATGAAAGAGAAGAAAGCAAGATTAAAAGTACAGTCCTGTTCATAACAGTCCATCAGAAAATCAAGTACCACATAATCAGTTTAACTAAAAAGGTGAGAGACATATATAATGAAAATAATAAAACACTGCTTCATGTAATAAAAGAGGACACTAGGAAATGGAGACACATCCCCTGCTAATGGATCAGTAGGATTAATATTGTCAAAACGACAATTCTCTCCAAAACATTATACAGATTCAATGAGGTCCCTATAATGATACTTCTGACACTCATCAAATAAATAGAAAGAACACTCCTGAAATTTATATGGAGCACTAAACCCCCACAAATAGCTAAAACTATCCTTGGGAAAAAGAAGATGAGTAGTATCACCTTCCCTAAATTCAAACTGTACTATAAAGCACTAGTAATTAAAATAGCATTGTATTGGAATAGCAACAAATCTATCAACCAATGGAACAGAGTTGAATATTTTTACTGACTCTCAAATATATGACCACTTGATCTTTGATAAAGGAGCAAGAAATCTGAAATGGAGCAAGGAAAAACTCCTCAACAAGTGGCACTGGGAAAACTGGACAGCTACTTGCAAAGAACAGAACTCAAAACTCTGTCTAATGCCAGGCACAAGTCATATCAAAGTGAATAAAAACCCCAGTATCAGACCTGCATCCATAAGGTACAGGGAGGAAAACGTAGGCAGAACCCTCCGTGACATCCTTAAAGTTACCTTTAAGGATGAAACACCACTGACCAGGCAAATGAAAACAAACACGTGACTACACTAAACTAAGAAGCTTCTGCGCCTCAAAAGAAAGTGACCATAATGCAGTGAGAGCCCACTGAATGGGAAAAATTATTTACCCAATACCCATCAGATAAGGGCTTAATATCCAGAATATGTAAGACATTTTTAGAGCTGTACAAGAAAAAATCCTCCATCCCCATCAAAAAATGGGGAGAAGAAACTTACTCAAAAAAGAAATACAAATGACCAAAAGAAATATGAAAGAAATGCTCTACATCACTAATCATCAGGGAGATGCAAATCAAGACTATGAGATATCATCTTACAGCACAGAGACTGGGACACATCAAAAAAGAACAGGTACAACTGGTGCTGGTGTGAATGTGAGGACAATGGGACTCATAGTTGGTGGGAATGCTGACTGGTGCAACCCTTCTGGAAAACAATATGGGTGTACCTCACAAAAACTAGAAATTGACCCAACAATTTGGGAATATATCCTTGGGGTGCAAAAAAGCACAGTAGAAATGACATCTCCATCCGTATGTTAGTTGCAGCACTGTTCACAACAAGCAGAATCTGTGAATAACCCGAGTGCCCCAGAACAGATGACTTGTTAAAAAAAAAAAACTATAGTTATATCTCTACAATGGAACACTATGGAGCTGTTAGGAAAGATAAAGTCATAAAATTTGCTTATAAGTAGATGGTCATCGAAAGTATCGTGCTAAATGAAATGAGTAAGAAAGAAAGAGACAGATATATAATGACTGCTCTCATTTGTGGAATATAAAATAAAATGAGATTAACACCCAAGGACAGTAGACACAAGGGTAAGGAAAACTTCCCCACAGCTGGAAGCCTGCCTCTTGATCTGGGGGAGAAGGCAGCCGAGATAAAGAAGGTATCACTAAGTCAATTATGGTTGCAGGGATCTCTCAGGATGTGAGATGTGTGCTGAAAGTAGATAAAGAACCAAATATGATAGCCCCTATTATCTTTATTGCAAACCATAATCCCCAAAATTGAGAGAGAGTAAGAGGAAATTGTATGCCATAGAGGTAGGGGGAGTGATGGGATCCGGGTGGGAAGGGATACTGGGGACTTTGGTGGCCTCCAGTGTTCCTATACACTTGTGGAGGGATGGGTGGTCGATCATTGTATTACTGAAACTTAATCATCAAAGCTTTGTGATTTATCTCACGGTGATTCAATTTTAAAAAAGAGAATAAAGATAATTTGGAGAAGTAAAACAAATGTTAAAAATATTTTCATATAAGCTATTTCAGAAGTGTAAGAAACTCAGATATCTTCAGTTTATCCTACTTGTATACTGAAGAATAACAGAAAAGCAATTTTTGTATACAAAAACATGAATGTTAGCACTATTGTAAACCATAATATCCCAATATTAAAAAAGAACTATTTTTTATATTTTATTTTATTTCATACAAATTGTATTGCATGTTCTGACACATCTCAAGTCTTCATTTCTTTAAAGAATTATTATTTCTGGACTGGAGAGATAGCACAGTGGGTAGGGCATTTGCCTTGCACATGGCCAACTGGGTTCAATTCCCAGCATCCCATATGGTTCCCTGAGCGAAGCTAGGACTAATTCCTGAATAGAGAGCTAGGAGTAACCCATGTGCATCGCCAGGTGTGACCTCTCCAAAAAATTTACTATTTCTACATATGAAAAATTATTATTTATATTAATGAAAAGCAGCTATTGAAGCACTTTAGTAATCATAATGTAAAATAGATAACATTCCCATTGCCATACACTAACATTTAAAAAATCTAGTCACTGTTTATTGATATTATTTCACATATGATCAATTCTGAAGTTGTGGTTGAAGAAGTGATGTACAGATGATATGTATCAAAGAGCGGAAGAGAACATAAAAGTGTGTGACAGTGCTCACTTTTAAGAAGTGAGGCTAGACAACAAAGTTAATTTAAATCTGCTAAAGATCAGTATAGCATCTTATTGATATTCATCAGACAAATGTTTTGTTAAGATGTTCAATAAAGGCTGTGTCTGACTGTAATTAGAGGGAAATATTATAATTTAATCTTTTTAAATAATAATAAAATACAATATGATGCTTTTGACTGTAATAGTATCCAATGGAGATGTTACTGGGCCCGCTCGAGCAAATCGATGATCAACGTGAGGGCCTTTACCTTTATATACATATATAAATTCTGGGTTATATTATTCTATTTCAAGCAAAGCAAATAATTGTTAAAAGTATGCCTGAGAGGAAATGAATCATTAAAAAATTCATGATATATTAAAAATCATTTTATATATATTATATACACAGTGAATATTATTCAACTATAAAAATATGAAATCTTGCATTTTCTACAACATAACTGGATATAGCAGTTGTAATGTTAAGTGAAATAATAATAAAGACACTACCAAAAATCTCAGATATATGTGGTATATGTGGTATATGTGGCTGGAGCGATAGCACAGCAGGTAGGGCGTTCGCCTTACAAGCGGCCAACATGGCCGACCCGAGTTCGATTCCTCCACCCCTCTCGGAGAGCCCAGCAAGCTACCGAGAGTATTTGATATGCCAGACACAGGAACAACAAGTCTCCAATGGAGACGTTACTTGGCCCGCTCGAGCAAATCAACGATCAACGGGAGGGCCTTTATGTGGTATATAAAGAAATTAACAAGGAGGACTGGAGATTAAATCAGTGGTAGAATTAGTGAGTCCCTGAATTCACTATATGTAGTGAACCCCTGCAAAAAACACAAACAAAGAATAAATAGGCAATATATAATTTTTAAAAATCCTAACACTCTGAATACAGGTTGGGAAAATCTATGAAGAGATGAGAAATACATATAGTGGCAGAGTGGTATGGTGAGCGTAGTATCCTAATTTGTACGTGTATAATTTAAACTTTTACACTCTTGCAAACCATTGTTACATCAATAAAATAAAATTAGAAAAAAGATTATAATGAATTTAGGGGATCTACATGAAACTGAATACCATGCTCAGGAAACAGACAGGACACTGCGCAGTTGTGGAAGATAGACAAGAGAAATTAAGTAGAATTGAGTAAAAGTAGCACCAGTCCACACTCCAGTGCTACAGAGTTTATAAAATCTTTCTTCCTAAACTCAGCTCTCATCTGTTTAATTATTCTTATCTCCTCCCCTGTTCATCTCATGATCACATCCTTGCTAGCATTTTTTCACATCTCTATTGATCTGATACCAGTAATACAACAAGAACTTTTTCAACTCTATAGTTTGGCAGAAAACAGTCCACAAAAGAACAATGTCAGGTATGATATAAACTGAAAGTTCATGGAATTTCTATATATCCTGATTTTAAGTAATTAATATGAAAAAATAGAACTCACTATCAGCTACTCTACTAATGACAGTGTTTTATTATAGGGAAAAGATACATATTAAAGTTAGTCAAGAAAGAAGTATTGAAGAACACTTAAATGTAAAGCTTCTATTAATCCTCGCCCAATAGAGTAAGAATACAACTTTTCCATTCTTAATGTATGAAAATATGCATGGAATAAAGCCAGCTAGAGAAGCTTTCTTGGCCAAAGTTTTATCATAAATTCATTACATAGTCATGATTGATTGATTAATATAGCTGATCTCAGTCTCCAGGATGACTAATGCCATATACCCAAACTTCCTAACCTAAATCAAATTAATAAATTCTCTGTCATTGCCAGCATTTACTCTCAATCATAGATTTAGATTATCTGGTAGTAACCTCTGGTCACTTCAGGCAAAGGCACTTTTGTCAAGCAAGACATTCCAAGGGTTTAATCATTCCATGATTTCCCTCAGTCAGGAGCAAAATCCAGACCTCCTGGAAGAAGGTTAAATTTGTTACTATTAAATTTGAAACCACTTAGATGCCTACTTTATCCGTTTGTCACCCTTTCTAGATACTAGAGCTTCCAAACTCTGTCAAACAAAGCAGAGCCTGCCATTCTCATAACACCTGTACCTGCACATAACCTATTCTTTGGACCTCACTTTACAATGGAAAAGGATACTGTCTTCCTTCCACTTCAATATAGTGTGTGAAATGGTCTTTTTTTTTTTCTTTAATGATTTCCTTTTCAGTGACCAAAGTCCAAATCATTAGTGTGGCTGAAAGCACCTTCTTAGTTCCCTTGTGCTTTCTATCTCACCTTCAGACTCTTGTTTATTTACTTTACAACTTTTGAGTAGCTAATCTTTTTTATCCAACCATTCACATTTGCTTTCCCACCACTCACTGTACTCCAGGTCTGAACTTCGACATCAATTTTGGGAAGAAGTGTCTGGTCCTCTAAGAGTGGATACATTTATGTACTCACAATGCTCTTTCTATGTCTTTAGCACATTGCATACTATTGTCTAATTGCCTGTGGAATTTCCTGCCTCTCTACTAATTTTGGAGCTTTGTGATGATGCTCTTGTCACTTTTGATCAGTCTTGCATTTCCATCATCCTCCACAGTGCCTGACATCAAGTTGGTATTTATAGAGGTCAAAGGACAGAAAAATGGATGAGAAATAATTGCTAAATTTTAGCTGTGAAAGAATTTGCATGCCAGGTCATTAGTTTTGCTCATAAAATTTTTCAAATAACAGTGAGACCTACATTTTCAAAATTGCCACAATGTCAGATCAAAACAGCATTTTATTATTTTTTCCAATTTATTTTTCCTGAATTATATACTGTGAGGTGTCTTTTGCTTTTATTCTGTTTAGTTATAACAATTCCTACGCTATGCATTATTCAATAGTGTACTTTAGTAATATTTATCTATAGACAGTTTGAGTACTTTTTGTCTTAATAAATAGAGCTTTATCTTAAATTAGAGTTTACAAAGCATTGTGAAATTAAGCTTTCATTTCATCGTTAAGATGACTCACTGAGTACTCATTTTGTGAAATAAATGAGGACCAGAGAATTTAAACACATGGTAGCCATATTAAATTGTTAGAGTAAATACATTTTATTAAGCCACATAGGCTGCTGGAAAATAAAACATTCTCATTTTGAAGGTTAAAATGAAGTGATCAAATATGACAATTTCATACAATTCAACCTAACGAATCTTGAAATAATCTACAGCAAAGT
Source organism: Sorex fumeus (assembly GCF_029834395.1). Lineage (NCBI taxonomy): Eukaryota > Metazoa > Chordata > Mammalia > Eulipotyphla > Soricidae > Sorex > Sorex fumeus. Next base: position 64,559,196 of record NW_026606063.1, on the reverse strand, counting down.
ATACATACAATTGTCAAAATAAGTGACAAATATAATCAATGCTATGAACAGACAACTAAATCTAGTTAGGATTCACACATAGAAAAGACTGAGCCACTACTCTTTTATTTTTCACTACCGTCATCTTTATTTAACTTTACCTCAGAATAGTGCCAACACTTCCTTCAAATACAACTATTTTTTACACATTGGTCACATATCTAATGACTTCACAAAAATACAGTAATACCAGTAGTGCATAAATTTTTGATGCTATAATTATCTATGTGCATGAGAATTACTGGAAAATTTTTAATATTTCCAACTCTATAGTCTCTTACTCATTATAATGTGCTGGGCTCTCCACAATAGGGTATTAGAGAGTGAACATTTGTGTTCCTTCCTCCCTCAAATTGGGAGAAGCTACTAATATTCTCACACTAAGTATTATTGTTTTTAGATACTCTTTGAAAGTATGGTTAGTCACATCCTTTGCTATCTTGCTAGAGGATTTTTGATGTTTTATTTATTTTTTATAGTCAACACGATGCTATGGCCAATTATAGGGGTCGTCTCATGTTCAGTTGGAAAGACTTGATATTTTGCAATGATGCAGTGTTTATTTTGCTCAGTGGGTCCATTTCATAAATCATGTTATTTCTGTCATTTATTTCTACACAAATTTGACCAGTTAATAAAAAAGTAGAAAAAATTTCAACAATAATTATATATTATCAATTTGTTAATTGTGATTTTTTTCTTTCATAAATTTTTAGATCTGAATTTCAGTGTTTGTAAAATTAGAATTATTCTTTCTTCTGGTGAATTGAATCATAAGTCATTAGGAATATTTCTTTTTCTAGTGTTGAATTCAATATCCCATCAGTCTGTTTGATGATTCTGATTAGGATTTTATAGAGGCCGTTCTCAGAAAAATCTATTTTTGTTTATCTGGTTATAGAATTTATAAGCATTATTTTAAAAACTTTAATTTGAGCAATATTTATAATTCATTCTTTTAATTAACTGACTCTAAATTTAAGTGTTTTTAGTTCAATCCGGAAATTATCTAACTAGTTTTACATTTGCATCATATGTACTTTCTTTTTTCTACTTCCTGTCTTCTTACAATTCATTCTGTACTCATTAGTTTTGATAGAATGCTTTGAAGCATTTTTTGAAATGCTGGAGACAATTCTAGTGATTCTGATGAACTTCGTGTCAGAGTCTGATGAACTTCGTGTCAGAGGTGATTGAATCCAGGACTGGCACAATCAAATTCTGTGTCCTTTTAGCTTTCTGACTGCTTTAATTTTTTTAATTTTTCAATCTTTTCCTCTTATGTTTTGACATTTAATCATATCTTCCTCTTTCTTTTATTAGCTATCAATTTATATTAAATTATAGTCCAACTTCTAATTTTATTTATCTAATTTCTTTGTGTTTTCTCCATATACCTTAGATGAGGATCAAAATACATAATACAGTAGGTAGGTCCTTGCCTTGCACGTAGCCAACCAGTGCAAGGTAAGTTGGCCTTGTTGCACCCCTACATTCTAGATGGTACCCTGAGCACCTCCAGAAGTGATTCCTGAGCAGAGACAGGAGTCATATGTGGTCCCAAAACTAAAAAATAAATAAATAAATAAAAATTTTAAAAAATGAAAAAACAAACCAGAAAGGAGTGAAATCATGTGCTAATTTTTTTCTTTCTTACTTCTATCACTATACAAAGTCTTACCCTTCACTAGCATTCCTGTCATACTAGTATATGCCATAACAAATGTTACCCTACACTGGCATGTCATTGCAACTCAAATAATATTTATTTATAATTCATTCTCTCTAATATATATTTTATTGCATTGGACACAATATCATGACATGAACCCACATTAAGTTTTTAACAGAATGGTTCCTGCACCTTAAAATTTCTCTGTTCATGATGAACCCATTTCGCCTCCCTTCTCTCCTAACTCTGGCAGTACTGGACTTTTAGTTATTTTTGTTTGTTTGTTTGTTTGTTTGTTTTTGGACCACAACTGGCAATGCTCAAAGCTCCATCCTGACACTGCACTAAGTGAGAAATTTTAGCTCAGTGGACCATATGGGTGCTGGAGATCAAACCTGGATTGGCCTCATGCTAGGCAAGTGCCCAACTTGCAGCATTATCTCTGCTGTCCCCCAATTCTGAAATTTTAAAAGTGGTATGGATAATAATGTCTTTTCTAGAGTTTCATTTAATCCAAATAACTCAGTAGCTTACATTTACACTAATTTTAAAGTCTTTAGATATATCACTGTCATTCCTCCCGTTGTACTTTGATTGGCTCAAGAGGGCCCAGTAATGTCTCCATTGTGAGACTTCTTGTTACTGTGTTTGACATATTGAATACAATTGGTAGCTTGCCGGGCTCTCTGAGAGGGGCGAAGGAATAGAACCCGGCTTGGCCGGGCTGGCTGCACGCAAGGCAAAAGCCCTACCACAGTTCATAGCTAAATATTCATTTTAGTTCTCATATTGAATAACATTTTATTGCATGCATATATCACAAGGCTGGAGCAACAGCACAGTGGGTAGGCGTTTGCCTTACAGATGGCCGACTGAGGTTTGATTCCTTCATCCTTCTCCGAGAGTCCAGCAAACTACCAAGAATATCCTGCCCGCATGGTAGAGCCTGGCAAGCTCCCCATGGTGTATCTGTATGCTAAAAACAGTAACAAGTCTCACAATGGAGACATTACTGGTGCCCACTCGAGGAAATAGATGAACAATGGGAGGACAGTGCTACAGCAGTTCTATACATATATCACAGTTTATCTACTCACAAGCATGTAGGTTTTTTCAAATTTGTTTAAATATGAATAAATATGTTATAATCAAATATGGTGCGGTAATCTTGGAATATGGTTATTAAGTGTCCTATATTCGGTGCCATGCAGTCCGAAAAGTGTCCTGGAGCGTGACGGCGGCTGGGTAGTGGAGGTAGTGGAGGTCTCTCGATGAGGTATTTATCTAGTACTGGTAGGATGGGTCATCTTTTTGTAATCCCTGGGTCTCCACAGGTTGGTGGAGGCAGACAGGGCAGGGTAGGGTGGGGTTTCTGAGTTTAATCCCTTGGTCACAGGAGATTGGTGGGAGCAGGCAGATGATCTCAGTTCCCAGGTTCTGGGTTACTGCACCATATTTGAAAGGGTTCAAATATGATTTGAACCAGGGGAATACCTGCAAGGGTGATTAGAGGCTGCCCTTAACTCCACTATCCCTCTCGGAGAGCCTGGTAAGCTAACAAGAAAGTCCCACCTACACGGCAGAGCCTGGCAAGCTATCAGTGTAGTATTCAACATGCCAAAACCAGTAAATATAGTGGTTCTCATTCTCCTGACCCTGAAAGAGTCACCAATATGGCAGCGTTAAGGGTGAGGAAGCAGAGGCTGATACAATCTCAAGGCCAAACTAGGCTGCCAAAACAAAGAAGGACAAAAATGACTGTACTTTCAATGCACGTACACTAGCATCGAATACATCCTTTGAGGACCTGATGGTACAAACGCGAAAGATGAAGCACGACATCACTGGTCTGACTGAGACATGAAGGCATCAATCACACTATACCATTTTGGACACTGGAGAACAACTGTCCCTCAGAAAACGCAAGAAAAGAGGCATCAGTTGTGTCAGTGTCTTTGTCAACATGAACTTGCCATGATCATTGATTCATTCGAGTGCCTAACATCCTGAATCAGACACTGAATAGAAGTGGATCACTGCTGGCAGTTTTTATCTTTGTTGTCTATGCATGAACATTCAATTATGATGAAGGAGAAATTGAGAAATTCTACATGAAGCTGGAGAAGTTCTATAAAAAAGACCACACCTATAAGATCATTGTTGGTGATTTTAATGCCAAGATAGGACGGAGAAGATCAGCCAAAGAACTCCACATCAGGACCCATGGACTAGAATGAAACAAAGAGGATGAGAGACTGAGTTCATCATTTTGACCAAGACCGTCCATGGTAACTCACAGTAGTAGAAGAACGAATCTAAACGTTGGACATGGGAGTCTCCTGGTGGACGGATTCACAATGAAATTGACCACTTCATATTCAATCACTGGTTTTGCCTGACTGATGTCGCTGTTGTCCCAAAACTCCAAAAGGATCAGACCACTGTCTCCTTCATGCAAAATTCTACTTTTTGTTTCCCACTATGAGATGGTCAGACTTCTTCATCAAGACCCTGAATGATCAATTTGAGGCTCTTCATATTCCTAGAATGAGCATATGCCATTGGACTACATTAGCAGGCAACAGGGACAAATGGAGACATTGTTGGTGCCTGCTCAAGGAAGTCGATGAGTAATGAACGGGATGTCAAGTGATTAAGTGATTTTATAATCAATGCACACTGGGTTTATGTGTCACTATCACTATCACTATTACCCCGTTGTTCTTCGATTCACTCGAGCGGGCCCAGTAATGTCTCCATTCATCCCTGTCACGTGCAAGTGTAGCTCGATAATATATTGGGGGCTCCTTCAGGGTCAGGGAAATGAGGACCATACATTGTTACTGTTTTTCACATATCAAGTACTCCATGGCCAGATTGTCAGGCTCTGCCGTGTGGGCAGAATACTCTCGGTCTCGGTAGCTTGCCGGGCTCTCCAAGACAGATGGAGGCTATAGGGGCAGCCTCTAATCATCTTTACCGGTATTCCTAGTCAGGCATATAGGCAGGTATGATACTCTCAGTAGCCTGCTTGGTTCTCTGAGAGTGAGAAATAGAGAAGAAGAGGTTTTATAGTCTTGGTTTTATCGTCTCTGGATGGCCGTTGATGGGGTTACATGGTAGTTGGTGGGTGTAACTGTCTAACTACTGGAAGGTGGGGGAGCTGAGTGGAGGAGACCCAGTCCCGAATTGAGCAGGCTTGGAGATCTCAGCCCTGGGTCCCGCACACCTGGGTTCCTCTACTGATTCCTCGTCCATGTGTGTGGAGAGTGGCCTCAGCATGGCTTTGGCTGGGTCCCAGAGGTCTTAAGCTGTCAGGGCTCTGCTCGAGGTGGAGAGGGAAATTCAACACGCCCTCCTCCAAGGGACCCTGGTGAGGACAGCCAGGCACGGGGCCAGGAGACAGGCAGGTTTATGTATAGACTGATTTAAACTCAATGAAAAACTCAGAGAGACCAACTGCTGCTTCAGATGATAGAAATATGTTTGTTTTCTTAAAAAGTAACTGCCCTACTATCTTTCAAAGTAAAGTACCATTTTGTACTCACAAAGTAAATGAAAATTCTTGTTGCTGATGAGAATCAGTAGTAACTGGTGTTAACAGTGTTTTTGATTTGGGTCAGTCTATTAAGTTTGTAGAGCTGTTATTCATTTTTGTTATTTCCAATGATATATTATATTGAACTTTCTCTTATACTCTACTGGTCATGTCTATATAGATTCTATATCAAATGTTATTCATTTATAATTGGTTAATATTATTATGTGATTTGGATATAGGTGCTCTGTACTGAATAGATGCTATGCTTTATCCACCCACTACAAAATCATTATAATCTCAAATTGATCCCTTAACTATGTTGTTTTATGAGATGTATGTTGAGGTCTTTGGCAAATATTTAGCTAGGTTCTTTATAGTCGCATTCAAAAAGTTTTATTTATACATTTGAATGACTTTATTTCAAAGCATTTGACAAACACTTTCTTTATAGAGTGTGTCTTATCATTCACTGTCTTGACTATCTTTTGTAGTCATATTTTACTGTTCTGTATTCCTACTTATAAAATATTTATTTCATTACTTATGTCATCAATATTATATTTAAATCATTCAATTTCCTGATTTATCTTTGCATTCTACTAAATCTTATAGGTTCTCTACAGTATTTTACAATCAGATTTGTTAATCATTTTGAGTTAACTTTGTGAAGGGTAGAAGTCTTGGTTTGCTTCTTGTTTTTCTTTGTCTTGAGGTTATTTTTTGGCCTATGAAGTTTCAATTTTTACTGCACCATTTTTAAAAACTATTTTCTCAGTACTGGAAAGATAGTTTTGGGTGAGGGGTAGTGCTTGTCTTTCATGTGGACAACCCAGGTTCAATTCCCAGCATCTCACAGAGTCACCCAGCACTACCAGGAGTAATTTCTGAATGTAAAGTCAGAAGTAAACCTGAGCATTACCGGGTGTGACCACCTAAAACTATATAAATAAAAATATTTTATCCATTTAATTGTTTATGCTACTTAGTCATTTTACTCAATATATGTAGATTCAGGGCAGGAGCGATAGCACAGCGGAAGGGCGTTTACCTTACACGCAGCCAACATGGCTGACCCGAGTTCGATTCCTCCGCCTGGCAAGCTACCGAGAGTATTCGATATGCCAGACACAGTAACAACAAAGTCTCCAATGGAGACGTTACTGGGCCCGCTCGAGCAAATCGATGATCAACGGGAGGGCCTTTACTTTACCTTTACTTTACTTTATGTCACTTAATCACTTAACTTCCCGTTAGTCATCGATTTGCTCGAGCGGGCGCCAGTAATGTCTCCATTTGTCCCTGTCGCGTGCTAGTGTAGCCCAATGGCATCTGTTCGCTCCGGGGACATGAAGGGCCTCAAACCGATCATTCATGATCTTGACGAAGAAGTCTGATCATCTGGTAGGTGGGCGGCCACGCGGTCTCTTGACATCCCGTGGAATCCAATCAGTAACAGCTCTAGTCCAGCGGTCCTCTTTAAATCTCATTACGTGACCAGCCCATCTGATTTTCGACACCTTGGCAAATGAGACAGCATCCCTGATCCTTGATTGTAGACGGATGTCAGAACTCCAGATTCCTTCTCTCATTTGAGTGAAACGTGATATTCCAAGCATAGCTCTTTCTATTCTTCTTTGGGAGACCTGAATAGCGTTCTCATCTTGTTTGCATAGGGCCCAGGTCTCTGAGGCATATGTTAATGCAGGAAGAACAGTGGAATCAAAGAGATGTGCCCGGAGCCGGAGGTTCTTCGTCCTCTTAGCTATTTCTTCGACATTCTTGAAGGCGTTCCAAGCTGCTCTCTTCCTCCTGCGCAGCTCGGGTGCCAGGTCATTTCTCATGTTGACCTCTGGACCTAGGTACACATAGCTGTTGCATTCGGAGATGGTTGTTCCATTGAGAGCGAATGGGGCGTCAGGAACAAGGCTGTTTCTCATAAACATTGTCTTCGTAAGATTCAGCTGTAGTCCTACCTTTCCACACTCACGGTCATAGTCGGCCAGCATTTGTGCCGCTTGGCTGATGTTTGGTGTTATTAAAACAATGTCATCAGCAAAGCAGAGGTGGTGTAGTTGCCGACCATCTCTCTTCACTCCCATTCCTTCCCATTCTAGTCGTCGCATGATGTTCTCGAGGGTGGCACTGAAGAGTTTCGGTGAAATGGTATCACTCTGCCGCCCCCCTGTCTTGACATCAACGATCACTTCTTTGTAGAATGGTGAGATCCTGGTAGTGAATCCGCAATACAGCTCACGGAGGATCCTGATGTATTGGGCTTGAATGCCCTGATTGACTAGGGCTTCAATGACCGCGTCCGTCTCAACAGAATCAAAGGCCTTCTTTAAATCAATGAACATTAGACAGAGCGGCATCTTAAACTCCCGAGAAACCTCAATGAGCTTGGTTATCGTGTGGATATGGTCGATGGTGCTGAATCCTTTGTGGAACCCTGCTTGCTCGCATGGTTGTCCTTCATCTAGTGTTCTGCCAATCCTATTCAGGATGACTCGAGTGAACAACTTGTAGATGACAGACAATAGGCAGATCGGGCGATAGTTGCCAATGTCATGGATGTCTCCCTTCTTGAACAGTAGTACGGTCCTGCTGGTTTTCCATTGGGACGGAACCTTGCATTCAGACAGGTAGCGAGTGAAGAGCCGAGCCAGTTTATTGATGAGTACTGATGGCAGGTTCTTCAGGTGTTCAGGTCTGACCTTGTCTGGGCCGGGTGCTGTTTGTTTCTTTACCGACGAAATGGCGTGTCGGATTTCGGAAGGGAGAACGTTGGGAACAACATACCCATCCTGTGGAATTTGGTATGTCGGCAAGTGGACATGGCTATTGAAGAGATTTGAGTAGAAGTCATGGATAATCTTCTCCATTGCCGTTCTGGAGGATGTGATGGATCCATCAGGACGTCGGAGGGCAGTCATCTTGGTCTTATAGTTGGCGAAGGACAGGCGGGCGTTACGAATACTTTTCCCGGCTTCTGCCGCATCTACCAGTACTTCTGCTCTTCTCTCTTTGAGGTCTTCCTTGATCGCATCTCTGCACTGCTTTGCAAGCTGGGACGTTAGCTTGCGGTTGCCTGAGGCATGCGCCAAACCACGCTGGCGAATTAGCTCAAGAGTTTTCGAAGATAGGCGACTTTACTTTATGTAGATTCAATTATTGATTCTTTATGTGGTGCAGTGATATGTTATTTCAACAAAATCTGACTTTTCTACTATAAATTTTAATAAATATTAAAGTAATGTTGATTAGCTCTTCTCTAACTTTCTTTATCTTCTTCTTCAATATTGACAAGACTATTTGGGGATATTTGTATCCCAAATATGAATGTTTGAATCAGCATCCACAAAACAATTTTTTGATATCTTGATTTAGATTGCCTTGGATCTATATATCACTTTAGGAGTTACTAATATTTACCCTGTGTCTTCATCATCATGAACACGGAATATCCTTCATTGATTTCTTATATGATTTCTTCAAAGTCTGTAGTTGCTTTTTTTCTTTTTTCTTTTTTGCTTTTGCCTTTGGTACATACCCTATGACCCTCCAGCTCTATGCTCAGGGGTCAATTCTATCAGTGTTTAGGGGTGCCATATGTGGTGCCAGGAATTGAACCCAGATCAGCTGTGTGCAAGGTAAGCACTTTACGTGCTGTGCTATACTCCAACCCTGTAGTTTTTGTTAAATATAGTCCTGTGCTTATATTGTTTAACTATATTATTTTGAGGGAGCTAATATAAATGTGAATGTTTTTTAATGTCAAATTTTGCTTGCTCAATACTGATATATAGGAAAGTGTTTAACTCTTCTATATTAACTATATATCATGAATGGGTCCCAAGTAGGTTGGGACAGAAAATATTAACACTTCTATGAAGCAATAAATAGAAATATAAAATACAAAATATTCTCTCATCTATTATTTTCATGAGTTTTGTTGTTGTGTCTTGCAAATTTTCTACAGAAACAAACATGTCACTGTAAACAAAGATGGTTTTATTTCCTTCTCTTCAATCAGAATATATTTTGATTTTTATCTTTTATTTCATTAGCTACTAATGCATCGATTTTAATTACTTCTTTGTTCTCTAAGTTTTTAATTCTGTAGTTACCAAGCTATATTTTAATTGACTTAAGAACATTTTTTAAATTTTTCTTCTTATATTTATTTATTGAATCACTTTGGGAAAAGTTACTAAGCTTTCAGGTTTAAGTCTCAGTCATACAATGATCAAACACCTCCCCCTTCACCAGTACTCATTTTTCACCACCTAGAACCCCAATATATCCCCCTCCCACCCCTCCCAATGCCTGTGAGGCAGATGATTTCCACTTAACTCTTCTCTACATTGATTACATTAATTATTTTGATAAAAGATGCACCATTATTGTTTAGAATCCCCCCCCCCCCACAATCAGAATTGCTGAAAAAGCATTGTAAAATACTTTGTTTTCTATAGCTGGTATGAGAATCATATAAAGTCATATAATGATTTTGTATTTCTGCAAAGAGCCAGATAATTAGGAGATTGGTTTCTCTACATCTAGTGTTATGGCTATGCTGGAGAGCCGCTTGTAGAGTGCAACTCGTGACCTCAGTCGGGCATGAAGGATGAGCTGGTACCACCCCCCCTCCCATGAGACTGCAGTTGCCCCGTCACCGCTGGCTGATATCTGGCTTTCCAATAAACTCTGAGGCGGCTGCCACCTTGTATGCCGTCCAGATGCATTTCTGCCAAAAGCCTCTGGGTTTCGAGATTTGTTTCTGAGTTTCTGGGATCATGGCCATTAATCAGCTTGATCAGGAGCCAGAGAAGCAGTTTGTAGGCGGCGACTTGGGGTCTCTCTGGAATAGGGAGGAAAGGGCCGGTTCCACTCCCATCTGGTGAGGCCCTGCGTATCTTGTCACTGCAGGTCCAAACCTGACTGTCCAGTGGTCTCTGGAGGATGGCAGCCACTGGGCCGCCAAGGAGAACAGGCCAGGGCACGAAACTTATTCCCACCTGGAGTGGCCCAGCCCCAGTAACCTACTGCAGGAACAGGACGCATTTCTGCCAAAAGTCTTTGGGTTCTGAGATTCATTTCTGAGTCTCTGGGATCATGGCCATTAAGCAGTATGATTAGGAACCAGAGAGTCCATCCCACCAATTATATAGCTGAGCCAAAGGTGGTTTGTGGTTGTGTCTCCCACATACTTGACTTTTGGCCGTTTACTTTCTTAGTAAACTTTCCCCCAAGTTTTTGGGGTCTGGCCAAAGGCACAACAGCAATTTTGGAGAATCTGAAAGTCTGACAGTGCCATCAAGCTGCTGATGCACTCACCTCACAGGTACAGACTGACCTTCTGGCAGCACCATACCCCCAAGAACATTTATTTTTGAGGTGTTCATCAACCAAAATGTGATTATGCTTTTTGTTCACTGAGCAAAAATTTCTATGGCATCTATTAGTACCATGTTTTCCAATAATTTTGTTCTTATTTATTTTAGTTATTTTCATATTTCATTTGATCTAGCTGAAATCATATTATTCTCTACAAGTACTTTACTTCTTTCTTTCTTTTTCTTTTCCTTCCTTCCTTCTTTCCTTCCTTTCTTCCTTTTTTCCTCCCTCTTTTCTTCCCTTCCTTCCTTTCTTCTTTTTCTAAAGGATATTATTAACTTGCCTTCAATATTTAGGTTTTGATTTGAGAAGTAACTATTAGCTTTATTGTTTCTCCTTTAAAGGTAATATCACTTTTCCTCTTCTGTAATCTATTTTTTTTTGCTAAACCTGTCATTGCTCAAGCTAACTCCTTCCTCTGCAAACAGAGATCACACCTGGCAGGCTCAGGAGACCATATTGGGCTCTGCTGCACAGAGTTGAACCCATGTTAGCCACTTGGAAGGCAAGCACCCTCCTACTGGCTGTACTAGAGTTCAGCCTGCTCCTCTGTAAGTTTTTAATTTTTACTTGTATTTTAATAGCTTTTGGCGGAGGGTAGGTATCACCCATCTGTACTCATGGCTTATTCATGGCTCTGAGATAAGGCATCAACTTGTCAGTAGTTGGGGGAACATATTGTGTTCTATGATCACACCTGGTCAACTGTATGAAAGACAGGTGCTTTACCCCTGTGTTATCTCTCTAGCCCTTTTGACACCTGTGTTTAATATTTTTATAGTATTGTAAAAAATATTTGTAGTCCTTCTAGAATGTTTTCTTAACTTATTTAAGTGGATTTTTAAATCATACTAATTTATTCTTTAAATGTTATTCTGTCACATTTGATTCTTCTTTTGTTATAGAATTTCAAAAATTACACTTTTATTCTTTACACATGTTTTATTGTCATGCCAATGGTTTCCAAAGCCATTCTTCTCTGTGTTCTTCAGTAAATATTCTCAGCTACTTTATATTTCATTAAATATCAACTTCAGAAGTTGATGTGTTATTTAACTGTTTACTGGGTTTTAATTTTCCTTTATCTTATTTAGAATTTACATTTGTTTTTTTATGTTTTATTCTCCATTTAATTTTCTCAGTTCAGCTATATGCTTATTTATCTTTTCACAGTATTTTATCATCATTGTCCACTAAGAATAGTATCAAGATCATTATGTATTTATTTTTATGGTGTCAGTTTCTTTTTATTCCTATTTAGTATATTCAATAGTTTTATAAGATAAAATTGGTAAATATAATAGTAGTTTAGTATATAAGTGGGACTACTGATGATTCATAGACTTTTTGCTTTCTTTTTTAATCTATTAATTTTGAAATTTTAATTTTGTTGAATTTGGTATTTAGTAGATTTGACACTAAATTTTGTCATTGTGAGCGCTGGTTCATTTTAAACCAGTTATATCATAAGACTTGTTTTCTAATTAACTAGAAAGTTTCCTGCTAAACTTTTGTGTCCTTCTCTTGGAAGTTTCTGAAGTCCAGTAATTTGTCTCCCTAGCCTTGTAGAGAACCAGGACTCTGGCCAGTTTCTTATCGTTTAAGTACCACTTATAAGTAAGTAGATTAAAGTATTTGAACAGAAAACAATATAGAATGCTGCACTTATATCTCTTTAAAATCTTGATTTCCCAAAGTTGACTAAAAATGATAGATATAAAATATGGTATTTTTTCTACTCCATGAAATGACTGCTCGGTCTTTAAATTCATCTTGTCTCACTTTGAAACAACTTCAGAGGAAATACAGAGTCAATAAACATTCACTATTAGCATTTATTTTCCCAAGTTTTTGAACTCATGCCTTATTCCAATGTCTTACAGATATTCTTGTTTTTCTAGTCAGGAGTATTGGTTTGATTTTAGCCAAAGTCTAAGACAACTTTGTCACAATTGGATCCAGTATCTTAGAGAAATAAACAAGTTTAGATATCACTGTCTATTTTCTTCATGATTTTCTATTACATTTTTCCCAAAAATCATTTAGTCTAGGAATTAAATGTTGATGGCAAAAAACATAGCTAGATTCAGACTCTACTTCTGTGTTTTAGTAACAACATGACACTCAGGAGAACTCTATAAAAAGTATCTTTTACTTCCAGCCTTCCTCAAAAATGATGGAATGACTTAAGTTGAAAGGAAAAAACTTACTGCCATACTTTACTATTCTATTTACTTGTGCTGCAACTAAAGAGATTTATTCTTTTCTCCCCTTTCTTTTAATATTCTTTAATATATCACGATGATCCTGTTGTTTGTTGATTGCCTCAAGCAGGCACCAGTAAAGTCTCCTTCTTCCTCCTAGCCCTGAGATTTTAAAAGAGTCATATTCAATGTTCTTTTAGGGCTAGGAGAATGAGACCTATCATTGTCACTAGTATTTGGCATATTGAGTACAACACGAGAAGTTTGCCAGACTCTGCCGTGCGGGGAGGATGCTTTCAGTTAGCCTGCAGGATTCCCCAAAGTAAAAATGACATAATAAGATGTTGCGCGGCCGCGCGCGCTTCCGAGAGCTGGGTTTTATAGTCTCTGGGTCTTTGCTGTTGATGGGACCACCTGGCACTGCCAGCAGCTGGTGGGTGTAACGCCTACCTACTGGAAGATGGGGTATCTGGGTGGAGAAGGCCCAGTTCCGATCCAAGCAGGCTTGGAGATCTCAGCCCTGGGACCCGCATGCCTGGATTCCTCTGCAGGTTCCTTCATGCATGAGTCTTGTCCAGACGTGTGGAGAGTGGTCTCGGCATGGCTGTGGCTGGTTCTGGGGGTCCTCAGCCACAGGGACTCTGCTCAGGGCAGGGAGGGAAACCCAACCCGCCCCCTTTCAAGGGGCCCCGGAGAGGGCAGCCAGGCTCGGGAAGACTCTGCACTTTAATATATAAGTGCACAAAAGCGATTCCTTTCATAGGCACAAATATGCATGATCTTAAATTTAAATACATGAAGCATAGCTACCTTACTAATCAACTCAAAGGATGACAAACTTTCAATTATAAAGAATGTTTGCTTCTTTTGTAAAAGCTTTATAACTCTTTCAACTTACGTTTTATCATAGTCTGCATTTGTTTAATTTATTAAATAAATAATTAAATGGAAAATTAAATAAATAGCTAATAATACCTTTTATTAGAAAAGTACAGTGATAAATTCTGCAAACATCAATTTTAATTAAAAGAAATATAGTTAATATTTTTTCATAATTTGTTCATATGTTAACAGGAAATATGCTTTTAAAAAAAGTTTGTGGGAAAAAAATGTTTGTGGGTTGTTGTTAAGAGGCTATACCTGGATGCACTGAAGTTTTACTTCTTACTTTTTGCTCAGAGATCACTTTTGTGACCGTTTTTTTTTAAGCGACCATATATGGTGTTGAGGATCAAACCCAGTTTAGCTATATGGAGGACAAATTCCTTACTTACTGTGCTATCTCTCCAACAATTCATTTAGTTAATTTGAATTTTGGAGGTACCCATACCTGGTGGTCAGAGCTTACTGCTAGCTTTGTACACAGGGATCACTCATGAAAGAGACCATATGTGCTATTTGGGTCAGCTACATGCACTACAGGCACCTTACCACCTGTATTATCTCTCCAGTACACATTGTGGTAATGCAATGTCTTCCTTCCTTCCTTCCTTCCTTCCTTCCTTCCTTCCTTCCTTCCTTCCTTCCTTCCTTTCTTCCTTCCTCCTTCCCTCCCTCCGTCCCTTCCTCCCTCTGTCCCTCCCTCCATCCCTCCTATCTCCCTTCCTCCCCCCCTCCTCCCTCCCTCTGTGCCTCCCTCTGTCCCTACTCTCTCCCTCCCTCCCTCCTCCCTCCCTCTGTCCCTCCATCCCTCCCTCCCTCCCTCCCTCCCTCCCTCCTCCCTCCCTCTGTCCCTCCCTCCCTCCCTCCCTCCCTCCCTCCCTCCCTCCCTTCCTTCCTTCCTTCCCTCCCTCCGTCCCTTCCTCCCTCTGTCCCTTCCTCCATCCCTCCTATCTCCCTTCCTCCCCCCCTCCTCCCTCCCTCTGTGCCTCCCTCTGTCCCTCCTCCCTCCCTCCCTCCCTCCTCCCTCCCTCTGTCCCTCCATCCCTCCCTCCCTCCCTCCGTCCCTCCCTCCCTCCCTCCCTCCCTCCCTCCCTCCCTCCCTTCCTTCCTTCCTTCCCTCCCTCCGTCCCTTCCTCCCTCTGTCCCTCCCTCCATCCCTCCTATCTCCCTTCCTCCCCCCCTCCTCCCTCCCTCTGTGCCTCCCTCTGTCCCTCCTCTCTCCCTCCCTCCCTCCCTCCTCCCTCCCTCTGTCCCTCCATCCCTCCCTCCCTCCCTCCGTCCCTCCCTCCCTCCGCCCCTCCCTCCCTCCCTTCCTTCCTTCCTTCCCTCCCTCCGTCCCTTCCTCCCTCTGTCCCTCCCTCCTTCCCTCTTCTCTCCCTTCCTCCCTCCCTCCTCCCTCCCTCTGTGCCTCCCTCTGTCCCTCCTCTCTCTCTTCCTCCCTCCCTCCTCCCTCCCTCTGTCCCTCAGTCCCTCCCTCCCTCCCTCCCTCCCTCCCTCTCTTCCTTCCTTCCTTCCTTCCTTCCTTCCTTCCTTCCTTCCTCCTTCCCTCCCTCCGTCCCTTCCTCCCTCTGTCCCTCCCTCCATCCCTCCTGTCTCCCTTCCTCCCTCCCTCCTCCCTCCCTCTGTCCCTCCCTCCGTCCCTCCTCTCTCCCTTCCTCCCTCCCTCCTCCCTCGCTCTGTGCCTCCCTCTGTCCCTCCTCTCTCCCTTCCTCCCTCCCTCCTCCCTCCCTCTGTCCCTCAGTCCCTCCCTCCCTCCCTCCCTCCCTTCCTTCCTTCCTTCCTTCCTTCCTTCCTTCCTTCCTTCCTTCCTTCCTTCCTCCCTCTCTCCCTCCCTCCCTCCCTCTTCCTCCCTCCCTTCCTCTCTCTCTTCCTCCTCTCTCCCTTCCTCCTCTCTCCCTTCCTACTCTCTCCCTTCCTCCCTCCCTCCCTCCCTCCCTTCCTTCCTTCCTTCCTTCCTTCCTTCCTTCCTTCCTTCCTTCCTCTCTTTGTTTATGGCAGTATCAGAGACTAAACTCTGGGTCTCACACATGCAAGGCAAAGGTGCTATAGCTGAGTTTCATCTCCAACTGTGGAGGTAGAGGGATGTAAATTCCTGTATAAAAATGTGGACTATTTCTTATCTTCTGTAAAAAATATTGTATTTGTTATATTTTATATATATTTAATATTTATGGATTTGTAATAATAGGTATTAGAATTATAATATTTAATAACGTAATCTATTTTTTTAAATTGCATTTGGGTAGAAAAGCAATAACTTGGTTTGATCCCTGACACCAGATATGGTCCCTTGAGCACCAACAAGACTGATCCCTGAGCTCAGAACCACGAGTAATAATACTACTGGGTCACCTCCCGATAAAATTTGCAGCAACAAATGAGTAAGAATATAAAAAACTTAATGGGACAGTTGTTACAGGAAGAAAAATGTAATCATAACACCACAGGGGAAGGTAGAAAAGAACATTTTTCAGTAGATGTAGAGAAAGAATTGGAGCTATTGTGGATTGCTAATAAAAGTAGAAATGGAGAAAACATTTTAGGAGAAAGACACACATAGAAGAGGCTGAAAACAGAGTTTACCAAAGATGCTTAGTGAAGAGTAGGGTAAGACTAGCATAAAGAATGTGTGCAATGATGTACAAGGATGTAGGGATAAGGGGGTCAGATTGCGAAGTCATTTAATATCTAAGATTAAGGAATTTGTACTTGAATCTATGTGCAAGCAGGAAGTAAAGAATTGCTAAATATTTTTGATGAGCATATATTAAGTAAGAATGGAAAGAAAGTAATCAGGAGAGATAAATAAGGGTAATAGGAACCCAGAGACTATGATATAAGCTAGTTTTATCCAATGTGATAGGATAATGGTAGGAAATTCAAAGTATGATCACATCGTGGACATAGTAGAAACTTATTTCACTCATGCTTTCCTTCAAGATATATCGAGTTAATATATGTTGTACAGACACACACAAAACAAATGGTTAGTAATGAGATTTTGGAAACTGAGCAATAAAATCAAGAATATTCAAGGCAATGTTTTATGTCTAAATGCACTCTAAAAATAAATGGTACAAATGTGGGTTGGAGCGATAGCACAGTGGGTAGGGCATTTGCCTTGCACGAGGCCGACCCGGGTTCAATTCCCAGCATCCCATATGGTCCCCTGAGCACCACCAGGAGTAATTCCTGAGTGCAGAGCCAGGAGTAACTTCTGTGCATCGCCGGGTGTGACCCAAAAAGCAAATAAATAAATAAATAAATAAATGGTGCAAAAGAATGAAAGATTGTATGAATTGCTGAATATAAGTCCCCAGTCTCTAAACATTGGGAATTATTTCATATAAAATCTCAATATTCATAAAAAGATTTCTTTTTTCTACTTGAAGACATTTTTCCCCTTGAGTATAAATTGGAAGGTACAAGGTACAAGTTACATAAGTTGCACAGCGGGTAGGGCGTTCGCCTTACAAGCGGCCAACATGGCCGACCCGAGTTCGATTCCTCCGCCCCTCTCGGAGAGCCCGGCAAGCTACCGAGAGTATTCCATATGCCAGACACAATAACAACAAAGTCTCCAATGGAGACGTTACTGGGACCGCTCGAGCAAATCGATGATCAACGGGAGGGCCTTTACCTTTATCTTTAAGTACAAACTAACAGAATCTGCATTTATATATTATTTTTCTCTTTCTAAAAACAGTACAAAATTCAATCTTTAAAGTATCCCTAGTCTGGAAAATCACTTGATCACTTGATCACTTGACTTCCCGTTAATCATCGATTTGCTCAAGCAGGCACCAGTAACGTCTCCATTTGTCCCTGTCATGTGCTAGTGTAGCCCAGTGGCGTCTGTTCGTTCTAGGAACATGAAGAGCCTCAAATCGATCGTTCATGGTCTTGATGAAGAAGTCTGACCATCTGGTAGGTGGGCGGCCACATGGTCTTTTGACATCCCATGGAATCCAGCCGGAAACGGCTCTAGTCCAGTGTTCATCTCTAAATCTCATTACATGACCAGCCCATCTGAATTTTGACACCTTGGCAAATGAGACAGCGTCCCTGATTCTTGATTGTCGATGGAGGTCAGAACTCCGGATTCTTTCTCTCATTTGAGTGAAACGTGATATTCCAAGCATAGTTCTTTCAATTCCTCTTTGGGAGACTTCAATAGCGTTCTCATCCTGTTCCCGTAGGGCTCACATCTCTGAGGCATATTTTCATGCAGGAAGAACAGTAGAATCAAAGAGATGTGCCCGGAACCGGAGGTTCTTCATCCTCTTAGCTATTTCTTCGAAGCTCTTGAAGGCATTCCAAGCTGCTCTCTTCCTCCTGCGCAGCTCAGGTGCCAGGTCATTTGTCATGTTGACTTCTTGACCTAGGTATACATAACTGTTGCATTTGGAGATGGTCGTTCTGTTGAGAGCGAATGGAGCATCAGGAACGAGGCTGTTTCTCATAAACATTGTCTTCATAAGATTCAATAATTCAGTAATTACAATGGGTCTCATTCCCCTGACCCTGATGGAAAATCACTAAGCAGATTTTATAAGTTTCAGTTGGATCAAAGGGCTCTTGCCAGATCAAAACTCAAGTCAGTTTCAAACTCCCTGGATCTGCTAATAGAGACACTAGCTAGCACACTTAGTTTTCTATGTCTGCTAAGGAAGCAGGAAGCAGTTAAAGGTGCTGTCCACTAGCTTATAGTTACTGCGTGTATTATAAAACCTTTGTGGACCTTTCTTTGTACTTTTAAAATGAGCAATGGCATTTCATTATCCTAATGGGCCATGAAAGATACAAATACAGCCATTGGTTCATACTTCGTATACCTGTGAAAGAGAATATTTTTAAATATTTGTAAGTGGTTCACTAACACAGGTAATTAAATTTCAGTATATTTCTCCTTTGAGCCTTTCCACAGGATGTTCTGTCATACCATTAAGGTGGGAAAGAAAAAAATGAAACCTTTTAAGGATGTATTGCCTTTCTTATCTTCATCCTATGTATGTATAGATATATACATTTTGTTAACTTGCTTAATGCTTCCTTTTATAGCAATAATTTTTTTCAAACACAAAAAGAAGCAAACCCAATTTTTATAGAAATAGCAAAGGTGTTAACACTCCCACTTAAAGTAAATGACATAGATATTTCACAGAAGCATCAATGGGTTTTTTTAAGGCCCTGTGCATGGTGATGACATGAGCACACCACTGTGCATTATGACGACAAATAGCTCTCTTGATAATTCTAAACATGTGTAAGTTATAAACTTCTCTCCTGGAAAAAAAAGGATTTTCTTCTCTTGCTTTACTGTAATCATATGCCTTTCTATTAAGCTTACTTTACCTTTCATCTACATTAAAAATAGTTGGCACAAAGACATATTTTAAATTAGAGATTGTTTTTCTCTTGATTTACCGAATTTAAGAAATTTATAGATGCTCTTCTAAAACCATTTTTAAAGATGATTTTACTTTTGCCCAAGAATGAGTATAGTCCCTTCTTTTTATTTCCAAGTACTTTTATATTTGTTCTCAGACTTCCCATTGGTCAGGGTAACTGTACAGACGTTCCTAAATGGTATTGGTACCCTGGGAGATACGGATCAACACCAAAAGGAAATATATATGAAACAGGATCCTTTATTGTTCTTCAGGTTTATTGAGATATGACAGACAGGTAACTATTGTGCAAGTTTAAGCTTTGAAATGTTTTGTTTTGATACATTCATGTACTACAAAATAATTTCCAGAATTCTCTCTTGACCTACTTAATAAAAAGGGATGGAAAACGAAATGTGGAAT
The DNA here is from genome assembly GCF_029834395.1 of Sorex fumeus. NCBI lineage: Eukaryota > Metazoa > Chordata > Mammalia > Eulipotyphla > Soricidae > Sorex > Sorex fumeus. Next base: position 64,539,648 of record NW_026606063.1, on the reverse strand, counting down.
GTTCCCATATGAATTGTAGAGCTATGATGGACATCAATCAGTACATTATTCTATTAAGTGTGGTAATCAAAGTCTGATCATTTACCTGATTCTCCAAGATTTGGTTTGATTTGGTTGATTCTCCAAATACCAGATTTATCTGGTTCTCCAAGCAGCTTGTTCAGGAAAGGCAGAGACTAGAATGTGGTTTCTAGAATCAGTCAGCCATCTGGACTAAGCACTCTGAATCTGAGGCCCATATTACACAGGCAAAATGGCTTCAAATTTCTCTTTTAAAAGGACAACACATGGGTGTAGACTATTTCATTAACTGATTGGAAAGACAGGGTGTCCAGGCAATTATACCCGACTTAAAATCGTTGTAAAAAGCAACAACATCTGAAGTGGACATAGGACTAATTTTTGTATTAAGTTCCATGCAGCATTATTTTTGGAAATACTAAAGTGTATTCAGAGAAAATACAGTATTGGGTTGGAGTGATAACACAGGCACTTGCCTTGTATGCAGCGGACCCAGCCAACCCCAGTTCAATTCCTCGACCCCTCTCAGAGAGCCCGGCAAGCTACCAAGAGTATCCTGCTCCCACGACAAAGCCTGGCAAGAGACCCGTGATGTATTTGATTTGCCAAACACAGTAACAGTAAGTCACAATGGTGACATTACTGGGCCCAATTGAGCAAATCGATGAAAATGGGAGGACAGGGACAGTGACAGTATTGGGCTCCAAGTGTTGGTAAAGAATATTCTTAATACATGAATGACAAAATATTTAATGTAAATCCTCCTGGTGGCAAGGAGATTTTTTTTAATGTACCCAGTATTTTATCTGTCTGTTGAGGCATGTGTTCATTACCTCCTCAATCAATAAGTTTTAGTAATGTGCATACAAGTACTGAAAAAACTAGTAAAAAATATAAAATCCCTGTGCTTGCGAATTCGTATTCTAGTTAGGGCAAAATAGATAAAAAATGAAACAAACAGGGAAATCAGAATGGGCTTGAGGGTGACAGATGTGCTAAGGAAAATGAAGATTAAACTTCCTTCAAAGTGAAAATGAAGGTTGGGCAAGGAATACGTGGTACTTTAAAGCACAGACTTTGTGCTTAAAGGGAGAGACTATAAATGAGAATAGAGGCAGGGTGGGGTGGGGGGTGGGAGGGATACTGGGACCCGTGGTGGTGGAAAATGGGCACTGGTGGAGGGATGGGTACTCAATCATTGTACAACTGAAACCCAAACACAAAAATTTGTAAGTCTACAACTGTACCTCATGGTGTTTCACTAATAAAAATTTAAAAAAAAAGAAGTGCTTCACATTTTATCCAATTTGGAGCTCTCTAAATCTAAGTAGTAAATTTATTTTTATTTCATTTTAGTTGATTTGAGGTCCAGAGGTCATGTCCCTGGCTGAATTTCACAAAATTATGATAAAGAAATATCAGAAACCTGAACTCAGACTACTTCTTAACAAATAAACTTCTTGTTAACAAAGTACCCTTGATTTCATATTCAGCAAGATCTTATTTCTTACCAGTTAATTTTTTATATGTACATATGTGTCTCAGTGTTCAGGACATAACTGTTGTTTTATAACAAAGGAACATAAGTCGAATTTGCTTTTTCCTGATTGTGATATAATAATCTATCAATGCTGCTGCTCTCTTTTGCGCTTGAGTCATTCAGTAATCAAACAAGGAGCACCCACACTCCTGTTCAGCTTTGGAGCATGTAGAAATTTATGTTTTGTCCTTTCAAAACAGAAGTTTGCAGACAGTGTGTCTGTGCAAGAGATGCAATGAATAAAAAGACATCTGCTGGCAAGGAGCACAATAAGGAAATTGTTTAAGAGCCACTGTATTATCTTTCACATTGTGAGGAATGTTCAAATAAATTTCCTTGCCAGATAGTTCTCCAAAAAGTCTTAAGTCCCAGTGGATGAATATCAATTTTGTATGACTTAGTCCTGGGATCCCTGTCCTTCCAGTTCTAGATGCTGAAAACCACACTTGCATGAGAGTACAACCTATTTTTGGATCTTTGGAAAAGTAACATCCATGTTCTGTACCAACAGCTCTTTTCCTCATCACTTGAACTTGCTTCTTAGCACTATGTATGATCTCAATTAGACTCTGAAAGATGTTAATGCGTTGTTCGTTCTGTGTATTAATTAGTTGCCTCATTTTGGAGGGGTGGGGTGAGAGGTTGAGAGCAAAAACTCAAACTCTAGAGTCTGCCTCCCAAATGAACTGTGTCTTGGAGCAGACTGTGGAATAAACCATAGATGTGGGTGGGTAGTTTAACAGTACCTGACCTGGCACCAGACTTTTTGATATACCATAAAGGATGATCATCTATAAGCTGATTGTGCTCTAGGCCCTGCATACAGAAAGCAGCTGTTCTGGGTTCTCTGGGGATGGTCATGACCTGCATTGTGCACTATAGGAGCTGCTGATCCGCTGTTCTTATTCAAGTAACTTTCTACAGCATTTGGCAGTCAGTGTCTAGGCAGTGAGAAGAGAGGAGTAGAAAGGGACTTAATCAGCTTTCCTGCAATTGATACCTAATTCATAAATGCACAAAATTGTGAAAACAACCCACTAAAAGTAGAGTTCTGATGAGGGAATGTGAGCTTCACTTTCATGTAACTATAAAAAGTTGAAATTGATTTTACTATTTAAAGGTAAAGGAAACCATTTTCAGTTTTCCTGCTAGAAAGAAACACAAATACAAAATATATCCATATCAAGAAAATGAAAAATTAAAAAAAGCAGAGCTTTAAATGTTTACACAGGAAATGTAAAAATGTACACAGAAATTGAAATAGTTAAAATTGATGAAATAGTTAAATAACATTAGTCTAGCAACTTTATTTCTGCACGCACAGAAAAATGAAAATGAAATAAAAATTTCTCTGAGCTGAAGAATGATTTTAAAAGAAAGTTATTTTAGTAGAAAAAAAATCAAGCAATCGCTTTTCACCTGAAGAGATTTTCTGGTTCAATCCAAGGTTAAGAAAATTTAAAAAATTTGATAACTTTTATTCATTCTTCATTAAAATATAGCAACAAATATCTCCTTACATTATTGCCTCTCATCTGCTTTTGTGCTTAGATTAAATCAAATATTTAAAATCTTCAAATATTTTTTCTGTAGTTTATGTAATATCTTTTATAGCTGGGCAGGGGAATCAATATTAGAACATCATGCATTCCAATATTGATTATACTATGTTAGATTTTAGATTTTTCTATAAATGTGTAAAGGCTGTAAACAAGAGAAATCCCCAATGGTTTAACAGAATTGTTCCTTCTCTGACCACATAATTGCTAAATTGTGCATGTCAAATGGCTTCAGGATATTCTGTCCACTTTGCAGCAGGTTATCAAGAAAAACTTGCCAGAGAACGGTATTGTTTATGTGTCCTTAAGTTAGGAACTCAAAGGTCAAGATTTGCCAAAAGCATTTTCACTTAGTAACTGCTTTTCTCTCCCACAGTCTGTAATAGACCTCACCAGTGATCCTTATCACTTATTTCTAAATGTTTCTATTTAGTATCTAAACCAAAGTTAAAATTTACACCCAAACATTATTACAATCACAATGATGCTTATGCAGTACACATTATTTTATGTGCATATACCAAACTTAAATATTAATTTATTTTAAGTATTTTAAAATACATTGATATATAAAGGGTTTCCTGATTAATTAAATACATATAAATAATAATTAAATAATTTATTCACAATAGAATTTACTCTAGTGGCATAGAAATGTGTCTCCCTAGTGAAAATATCAAATGTCTTTTTATTTCAGAAATAACTGAGAAACAAAGGTTTTTTTTTAATGCATGCTAGAATCAAACCATTAGATCTGTTTATGTGTAGTTCAGAATCTCTTTTTTTCTTGACAATATTCTATGAGTCATATCCCTGAGCATTTGTCATTGGCCATTCTACTAGTAAACTATAACTGCAAGACTAATCTTAAGTTTTGACAGTTAAGACAGTTGCAGCAATTAATTGCTAGGGAATAATTTCTCATCCCCAAAGTACAGACCAAAAAAACATGTTCAGAAATATGCTACAGCTCTTAACTGTTTTTCTGACAGTATAAACTAAGACATCTTTGCAATGTTAGGTTCTAAAACTCACAAATCCCGTATTCCTATAAGTAAAAGAATCAATGGAGTGAGGCAACTTGCTTTCTTTTCCAAGTCAGAATATTAAAACATATTTGATATTCATGTTTAATCAGAATTTTATGATTACTTGGAGCATTTAAACTTCATTATAATCTTGTAAATGCCCCCCCTGTCCCCTCCCCCATATTTTTAACTTAATTCTGGTGGTATTGTTTCAGGAAATAGAGTTTATAAATGTAAAAGCTTAAAGAACAAAAGAAAATGATTTTGAACATGACAGGACACTATATTCAAAATACAGACAAAGACTCTATGCAGCAGATGAATCTCGTGCAGCATCTGAAACAAATGAAAGGAAAACAGATTGTCATCAAATTTTTTTTTCAAAAAGTTTGATACATATTTCTTTGGGGAATAGTTTGCAAATGATATATAGAATATGTGAAATACAATTGTAAACAGACACGCAATTTACCTAGGTTACAATCTGTTCCATGATCTTTGTTCTTTCTTAAGAAAAAAGACAGGGTACACACTTGGAACAGGACTGTACCAAAATAAATCTGAGATTGAATTATTAGAACTGACATTATTAATATTTTTTTAATATTCCATGGCTTTCTCTTGATTCTTTGCATGCCACATCTTTAGCAAACTCCAGTCCCTTAATCATTTTAAGATTTGCTGTGTTCTCAATAGCTGTTTGCTGGTATGCACACACAATCTCTTTGAATGGCAATAAATATGCATGGCTAAAAAGAAAACTATAGTCAGAAAATCATATGTGTAAAGCATTAACTGCTGTATTCAATGGTTTAAACACTCTTGTTCACTGAACACATGTTGCCCTTGGGTATGAAACTGAGCTTCCCTTGGCCTTTTGTGGCACTTTGGTCTCTTTCAGCAAAGGCAGAACCCTGTAGGGGAAAGGTGAAGGGGGGAGTGATGGGGTGGGGAAGAAAGGGCAGGAGAAGAAGTGAACGTGAAACACAAGAAAAGGAAAACTCTCCGTAGGTCCTTGCTGTCAGAGCCTGGGAAAACTGAGCATCCTTCCCCCAACATGCTTCTTTTCACCCCTTTTCACCCACACCACGGACAGAACTAACCCGTAGTCACTAACCACAGCCAAATTGCATTTTCTTTCACTCATTGAGGCTGCACATGTGCCAGAGTACTGACTGACACCACATTTTGAAACTGATTGTAGGACATTGTCCAGCACAAGCCAAGCAGAAACCGCAGCCGGCTGTGCACAGGGCCGGCCTCAGAGCAGAGAACATTTCTTTCTAGGTGGTCAGCCATGGAGCAGGGAGTTCTGACAACTGTCATTGTGTATGTATCTTGCTACAAAATGGCTCAAATAGAAATGTGAGACCCAATGCTTGCAGAAGAATGGAAAGGCAAGGGGGAGGAGGGGAGGGAGGGAGGGAGAGAAAGAGAGAGAGAGAGAGAGAGAGAGAGAGAGAGAGAGAGAGAGGCAGATAGACAGAGAGAGACACACAGAGAAACACAGAAATTAGATATGTATTATCATGTATCTCAGGTTTCCTTGATTTTTAGTATAAAAGAACTAGAGTTTATAAACCGTTCTCCCTACTATGAGGTTTCAAGTCAGTCAGTTCATGGAGTTATTAAAAGGTATTGACTTTGGGTAAACCATATGCTGATCTTCCTTAAATGGAGAAAGAGTCTTCAAGAAAAAATAAAGGTTGCAGCTGGTAGTTACAGGAGTTTACTATTTTTGAATGGCTCTTTAGTATATGGTATTTTAATTCATCCCACAGATTCAAATTGGATGGTGACTGTGTACATTGGGATCTACTGTATGGTGTTCTGAGTAATGCTGGATTGCTAAAATTGCCATGTAGATTGATGCTAAAGAGGCACTTTGCCATTTCTAAAAACTTCTCAAGCATTTTGCACAGAATAAAAATGCTGACGGGCTTGCTACCTCTGCAAACATGGATGGTATAAATGCATATAGTCTCCATCCTTCCACTTCTAAGTACAGAATGGGTAATTAGTACTGCTCAGGCTATGATAGTGAAAGATATTCAGCATTCTCTTTATAAGAGTGCTGATTTTCAGGGAGTTTCTCGAAGCCCAGGGTTGGAGGCGGGGGAGCGGATGTAGTAGATCAAATTGGTACCCAATATTTAGCAATGGGCAAACTTATTTTTAATTAAGAAATTTTTATGTCAAGTAATCAGTTCTATTTATAGATGAGAAAAATCTAGTCAGTGGATAATATCTAAGTTCTCTGAGCTTCTAGCTAGTGATCTGTTCTTTATTGTTCTTTTTCCCTCTCTGCTCTGCACTTGAACCACAACTTTTGTGAATCATTTGTATCAATTTCATCCACTTTTAGGAGTGAGCTCTTTGTGCTCAAAGTTTTTTTCATAAACCACTTCCAGATAAGAGACTTCTGTATTTCATATGGTCCCTTGCTGGCCAAAGTTCTGTTCCTGGTACTGGTGGTCACGTTGTGTTGGGTTTCCTTATTAATGCTAGCCTATGCCAAGGAAAACCTTACTCAGCTTATTCCACCACTGAAAGCAATTAACCTGTAACATGAGCTCTTACATCACTGTGCAGCAAGGAACTAACAAAGATTTGTTATTTGGACTACTGACAAGTTCTAATCCTCTCCTAGTAGAGCTCTCTGGGGGATTTCTAGCACATGGACATTACTGAACAGACATGTTCCAACTACCCTGGTATGATGCACTGGATTTATTCCAAACATAGAAAGTTTACCCAAAAGTCAGTGCATAATACAATTGACATAAAAGTTCCATTATAAACTACATACATTTTACTGAAAATCTCTAGTAAGTAAAATCTAAGCAAGTCCTGATAATAACATCCATTCTTAGGATGAAAACATACCATTGTTATTGATTTTGCCTAGCGAAAAATTTGACAATACTAAGTGCATTGTTTGAAAGTATATTTCTTTTTTAATTTTTCTCTTTTTTATTGCTTTCTATTTCTCTGTCTTGCTTCACTTCTTTTCTCTCTTCTTATTATGTATCTCCTGCTATTTTACTTTGCCACGGATTTTGGTCAAAGTAGTATCTGGCTTTACCTTTTACTCCATCAATTTCTCCATCACAAATTGATTGTGTACCTTCTGTGATTAATGATTTTATTGCATTCCATTAAAATATTAAGCATGTTAACTGTTGATCCTTTTTCTTTAACTCCCACTTACACACCATGTGCATTTTTGTCCCTTTTTGTTCCTTTTGATCATTTTTTACGATCCAGCTAGTACTACTCCCCAAAAGCCATAATAGCAAATTTATCTTCCAGTAATCTAAGTACTTATTAATGTAAAGTTCATTTGATTGTGCTAAGTAACACTGAGGCACTGCCCTCCAGTTGTTCATCGATTTGCGTGAGTGGGCACCAGTAATGTCTCCAGTATGAGACTTGTTGTTACTATTTTTAGCATATCAAATACATCATGAGTAGCTTGCCAGGCTTTGCTGTGTGGGCAAGATACTCTCGATAGCTTGCCAGGCTCTCCAAGAGGGGCAGAGAAATTGAACCCGGGTCGGCCATTTACAGGGCAAACGCCATACCCGCTGTGCTATTGCTCCAGCCCTATTGTGTTAAGTAGTGAAATTAATATCAAAAATATACAATCACATGGGGAAAGAGGGCACTGGTTCAATTCCCAGCACTACATATGGACCCCAGAGTCCTCCAAGAGTGATTCCTGAGCACAGAGTAAGGAGTAAGCCTTAAGCAGCTTCAGTCATGCTAAAAAGTATGCAATAACAATAAAATAGAAGAATTATACTCAAGCAGCTCACTGGCCAGATCTTTCTCAGGCAGAAAAATGTTGTTCATCCTTTCTTTACTTTTATTTTTATTTGTAACTTATAAAAATATTTATTTATTGGGCTGGAGAGATAGTACAGGTGTTGACATTTGCTTTGCATCTTGCTGACCCTTCTTTCTGGCACCAGATATGTATGGTCCACTGATCCTCACTATACGTAATCCCTGAGGAGAGAAAGAGGAGTAAACTCTGAGCACTGCCTGCTGTAACCCCTAAGCAAACAAAAATATTTAACATTAAATATTTATTTATTTTCTTCCTCACAGGAACCTGTAGATAGTAGGGTAATAAAAGTCACCTAGGCACATGTGCTATTCCAGGAATTAAGCTTAGGACTTCACCTTGCTTTGGAAATTTCCTATGCCACTGAGCTCTAACCTGGGTATTTTCTCATATAGGTTATACCTACCAGCAAAGTGGAAATATTCTTCTTTGTGGCATCAACTGGTTTGAATTCACTGTCTTGTGTTTCTTAGTAATTTGTGTTACAACAGAAGAGCTGATTTGAGATTGTTTAGTGCAGGAAGGATGGGTTCAGCTAGTGGCCAAGACCTGTCTCTTAAATCACAGTATTTTATCAGGAAGAAGCTCTTACTGGCTATGCCCCTTCAGGATGATATTTAGTTAAGAGTCATGAAATACTGAAAGTAGAAAAAGACCTAAAAATTCTTGAATGGGTAACTTTTAAATGCACACTGCAAGCTAGTGATTGCCAACATGGATTTTTATTGCTCCTGACAAGCAAAAAAAGAATAAGGTAAAATTTCTTGAATGATCACTGGCACTCCTATCACATCCCATCACAGTATTCAATAAGATAGTAAACAAAGATATTAAAAAACTGACCATGATACTAAGGAACACATAATTTAAAAAAATAAATAGAGGAAGTAAATAGGAAAAACAAAGATAATATTTTAATGTCATTGAATGAGAAGATGCCTGGGAAGGCCATGGAGACAGTGAAACTGAGGAAAACAAAGTTGGTTTCCTGCAAATGAATTCTGCACCTCTGCACCTGTGGTGTCACTTAACAGATACATCAATCAAATGTTGCTACTACTGAAGGTTTCCAAAAGAATGTTTAGAGATTCCTGATTTAATAAAAGCAGCACTCAAATGTCAGGTCGAGGTTAAGTTTGCCTGTCCTGTATTTAAGTTATTGGATTTAAGGATCAGGTACTTGATGAGTGATCTTCATACATTCATTCATTCCAAAAATATCATACACGTAAGATTCTGCTTCTGGAGTTATTCACTGGACTATCATACTGTAAACACATTTTTTAAAGAACGGAAAAATGAATAAAGTCTGCATTCCTATGTTCACTAAGGTAGTGTGTAATATACTCCTTCCAATTAGAGCATGTTATTCCATTTTCTCTGTGATTCTAAGGATGGGTCCTGGACCCTAGTTGTCATATTTATTCATTTTGCCAAAGGCAATAAGACAGAAAAGTTTCATGTGTCCCAAGCTTTGAGTAACTGTTGCTGAAGCTACTGTGACATGCATGAAATGAGAAGAATTGAAAAATCTGAGTGCTGCAACACCAGTCTCCTGGTTCCTCTGTCATATTTTGCCAAGCAAGAGGCAGAATCAGATCTTGTTGTACCAATAATAGTTTTAAAAAGAGAAATGATTAAGTCCTGAATAGGTTGACAGAAGAATTTTCTACAATCAAATTTATTTTAGCAATTAGAAAAATATTTTACAAATGAAAGATATTTTCAAAGTGTAGGAAAAAAGCATATTTAAATATTTACTCAATATTGAGTATTATTTAAAGATGTAACCAGGTGCAGAATCTTCAGAGGTATAAGGAATTAAAAATTATGTTAATTATAGAACATGCTTAATTTAATTGCATTCCTTGGCTAAACTATTTTGTTTGTCCAAAACAAAGCCTTATAGATAATTAAAATCTATTATAATTCTTACAAATTATCTTAATTCTACAAATCTATAATAATTCTATGCATACAATCTCACATGTCACTTTAACATTCACACCTTTATCTACCTGTTTAGCTAATAAAAGTTACATCTATCAGTTCAGTGAACAAGCATGTGTTACTTTTATGTACATATCTGTGACTGAATATATCCATTCTACTCTGCTTGATGATGTTTGTATTATCATTGGTAGAATCATTATATCATAAAAAGTATAAAATATAGAAGTATATGATAATTTATGCATAACTATGATTCATAAATGTTTATTTACATATTGATATGTAACATATCAATATGTTTTAAATACCTTAAATAAAGTAGATAACTACAATTTTATAAAGTATATGTATAATATACATTTATTTATTTATATTTAAATCAATAGATAAATAATATACACATATTGCTGAATGTGACAATACCATTGAGATAGGTACTAAAATATTTAAATTTAAATTTATTAAATTAAAAAAATTGCAGATGTATTTTAAAAATTTGCTCGAGCGGGCCCAGTAACGTCTCCAATGGAGACTTTGTTGTTACTGTGTCTGGCATATCGAATACTCTCGGTAGCTTGCCGGGCTCTTATCAGGAAGAGTATTTCCCAATCAAGACATATATGTGTTCTTCTAGGGTCCCCAGAGGGTAAGAGGGATTACAGTCAAAAAAAGGTTGATAATGATTTATAATGATAAACATGTGATAATAGAAACTTCTGAGTAATAAATTTATGCTTCCTGTTATTTAGTGTTTTACCTAAAGTTCTATTTATTTTTCTCAACTTTAAAATACTAATATATCCTTTTACGATGATAGAGCCAAGTGACCACTTATTTCTCCACAAGACGAAGTTTGAAGGACTGTGAATAATAACTAATGAAACACAATCATCAGATGCTTTGCATTTTGATGTGGAAACGAAGGCTACCATACCAGTTGTTTTTTTTAAAACAAAACAAAACAAACAAACAAACAGAAAACCTCTTGAAGGGTCAGAGTGATAGTACTGTAGTAGAGCTTTTGCTTTGCAAGCAGCAGACATCTCCAAATGTGATCCCTGAGCATATAGAGCCAGGACAAAGTCCTGAGCACCACCCAGTGTGCCCCCCACAAAAAAACAAAACGAAGAAAATAACTGTTTGTAATGAATTAGTTCTTCCTGTGTTTTGAATAACTCTTATCTACTGCTTTAGTAATATGAGGTATTCAATTGAATTTGAGGATTTTTAAATTTTTTTGTGTCACATAGTTATAATTTCCTGGTGCTGTCCCATACATAACTTTAAGAGTATATAAACTTTCCCTAATTTTTTATAATCTTAATACAATATGCCAGCGTGGGGTTTGCTTTTTATTCTTCTTATGTTAGAGATTCAATAGCAAATAGAACTAAGAAATTCTATTTTGTTTTAAAATATCACTACTTTCCACCTGCCATCCAACAGTGCAAATTGTCACTTGCATAAAAATCAGAGGACTTGTGACTGGAGTGATAGTACAGCGGGTAGGGCGTTTGCCTTGCACACGGCCGACCCGTGTTTGTTTCCCAGCATCCCATATGGTCCCCCAAGAACGGCCAGGAGTAATTCCTGAGTGCATGAACCAGGAGTAACCCCTGTGCATCCCTGGGTGTGACCCAAAAAAGCAAAAAAAAAAAATCAGAGGACTTGATGATTCAATTTTTGTCTGTTTCTGGAGATAGAATTTTTAGATAATTTCATTATGCCTCTCTTTATATTGTCTATAAAATTGAATAATGCTTCACAGAAGTAAAAATGTATTTTAGTTTTAACTCTTTGATTGCTTTAAATTAGAAGTAACACATATTTTACAACTTATTCATATGTAAGGAATTTATTTATTTGGGAAGGAAGTGTATCTTTTAGTATAAGAAGGAATGTAAATTGTCTACAGATGAATTCTGTGAAAGCTTATAAACAAAAGTAACATTTTCTTTAAAGAGTAAAAGACAACCTAGTTTGCTCATTCCAATACAACAGTATATTTTCCATTTTAAATGTTTAGGAAAAAGACCTTTAACATACGTATTCTTCATTTAATTTGTTTTAAATTAGCTTTTTGAAATTTTGATTTTCTATTAGTCTATAAAATGCATGTTCCAGAAGGTAGCAGAGGTAGAACATGCACTACTAAAATACAATAAAATAATCCATAGGGCACTTTAATAAAATTAGCATTAAAATATACCTGATACTAAAAATTAAATTTTCAGAAGTTATTTGAGAAAAATTGAAATCAATGAATTAATTATATCTAAAGTACTTTTAAGTAAATATTATTAGTAAAGTATTTTAATTACTGTATTTTATGTGACCTAGCTATAAGCATTTATTAATACAAACTGAGCACTCATTATAAATTTCCACAGAAAATGATAAAATATTATGTATGAAATGAAGCATTAGCATGGACCATTAAGTCCTCTATTTTCATTTAATTGAGTTTGTCAGTAGTACCCTCTTTAACTGAAAACCAGTCATAACCATAAAATTAAATAACAATTAAAGAAACAACTATTGAAGAGTTGCTTGGAAGCTAAGGTGCCATTTAACCAAAACATAGCAATTTAATGTAAATTGCAGAGCATGTAGACACAGTTCGGAAAATTATGCATTCTGTGGTTCCCTATAGGTTTGATTTAGCGGCATTTGTAGCATTGTGTACTAGTTGAGGAATCCACCAATAATAAAGAAAGGTGGCAAATGATCAAGAGTTCTTGTAAACTTACTTATACCCTTATAAAATAATTAAAGGTCCAATTACTAATACTCTTATAAAGCAATTAATGGTCCATGTAACAATGCAATTTATTGTCACCTATTCAACAGTTTGAACTATTCATACAACTATTAACATATATGCCTCAGAGCACCTGTCTTAATACTTTTGTTGAGCCACTGTGCAAATTGTGTTTATGAAGATATAACTAAAAGTATAACTCTAAGAATAAGTGTTTGGAGATTCTAACATATATGAATATTAACTGCATCTTAAGTTTCCTTCATTTAAAACTCTATTTTCCTTTAAAAAATAAAATTATGTTTATTGATTATTGTCTACAAATTCTAACCTAAGATTTTGTTTACTTTCCAAATGCCTGGTTTTCTTGTGTTTATCTGTGTGCGTGTATTGTCACATACACAGATATGTACATACACATATGTATATATGCAGATAATTATTTCTCCTAGTTACACTTCTGAAAGGAAGACAACCTCCATAATTACTTTTAATGCTACCTAGACACTTTCCATGTTGCACAACCAGCAGGGGGAGATAAGATTTAAGGAAATAACAAGATGAACTTGATGGGAACAACTACCTGGCATATAAACAAACAAACAAAAAGGAGAAAGATGATTGCTAATTATAAAATTTAATATAAGTGACATTCTCGTTTCCAAAAATTTAGTCCCTTTCCTACAATAGCTCAAAAATATCATCACTTTCACATTTTACTTTCCACATTGCACATATTAAATTGAGACTTTAAAGGTCCTTTATTTTCTGTTTTTAGTTTCAATGATTTAGTCTCCTGTCACAATATAAAACAAGAATCAAGTTTACACAAGTACGAAATTTTAAAACCTGTATGAAATTGAACATACAGATATCACAATCATACATATACTACTGACGCAGTACTTCTGTGCATTTCCCAAAATTCCAGTTATAGCTCCTGAGCTAATACATTACTGAATCCAATTTCAATTTTAACATGTCAAAAATTAAAATATATATATATATATTCTAAAGTAAAATGTGGGAATTATAAAGTTCAAATATTTAACATTATTGTTAATATAAGACTCCTTGTGTGCTAAAAAGATATGGGGAACCATATAGTGATTTGAGTTTGGGAATCTAAATTCTTATATCTGAAGAATTAAAATAGATACATGATATATTTTTGGATTTTAGAAATATATTTGTTCTATTAATAAATATGGTACCATTTGTGTTTATGTACAGTATTTGGTTTCTGATAATATACTCCCCATGCTTTTCCAGAATCTGCCTATACCTTGAATAGAGTAGTACAATTCTGAAGAACTGCAATTTTGGAAGCTGGAATGAAAAGTGTGCCATTAATATCTAGCCAGGGAAAAATACAGTCAGACTGATTAAAAATAAGTCCTTTAGGGGCCTGATAGTACAGTGGTGCTTGTCTTGCACCCGGCCCACTCTGATTATATCTTAGTCATCTCATAAGGTCCCCTGAGAACCGCCATGAGTAAATCTGTCTACAGAGCCAGCAGTAACCTCTTAGCATTCCTGGGTGTGGGTTAAAACCAAAGAAATAGGGGTTATAATGCTGCCAACAGGTCAACCTGTACCTGAGGGGCGAGTGCATCAGTAGCTTAATGGTGCCTTCAGGCTTCCTGACACCCCAAAATTGCTGCTGTGCCTTTGGCTGGACCCCAACAAGTTGGGACCAAGTTTATCAAGAAATTAAACAGCCAAAAGATAGATTTGTGGGAACCATGTCCACAAAACACCTCCAGCCTGGCTCTACTAGCTCATTTATTGGCCTTATTTCAGAGACCCATATATCAATCTCGAAAGAGACCAAAAACCACAGTTAGAAGCCTCGGACTTACACATGGCTAAACAGACTGTGGTAAATCGGAAAGGGATGGGTCGGCCTGTGCCTGCCCAAACAGAGCCCCCAACAGCAGTTTGTTTCCACAATCTAAAATCACCACTATACCCGTGGCCTGACTTCACCGTCTTAGGACAGACTTCACCAAGATCTGCTGAAAATTTGGGGATGTGGGTTTTGTGACTGAACTCTCCAGGCTTTCATGGAATTGGGGTAGGCTACCTGCCCCCACTTCCCAATACACATGGAAGCACTGACATTCACCTCCATGAACCAGCTCCAGCGCAACCCTGTAAACTCTATTGCTGGCCTTGCTTCAGAGACCTACAAATAAATCTCAAAAGAGATCAAAAGCCAGAGACACAGCAGTAAGTCCTGGAAGACACCACAGAGCTGGAGATCTCTCTGGTCTCCATCCAGAGTCAATTTCACCAGGGAACCCCAGATGCAGCAGGTGCAGTCTCCCCGCCTACTCCAGATAGAATCCCAATGACCAAGAGCTTCCACAAGCAAGGCCCAGGTATATAGATTCCAAGACTACATCTCCATGCTGCAAGGTGGCAGAGGTGCCAGGCTGTCCCTCCTCGGCTCCCCACCCACTCGTTGGCCTAGCTGTCACACCCACGATGTGGGTCATCTTAGCGCATGAACAACCCTGGTCCGGAGATGCTGAATTAAATCCCAAAATGGATTAGTGACTTTCAGAAACATCTTTGGAACACAACCATTTATAATCTATGATTCCAGAAGCATGTGGCATTGGCACCCAAGATATTCAAAATGAACAATGGACAATAAATTGTCTAGCTTCTGCCCCTGGCAGGCAGGCTTGAATGGTGGTTGGAAAATTTCGAGCAAAATATATTGCTCAAAAGTAGAGATAGAGTATTGGGGATATTGCCTGCCATGGAGGCAGGGTGAGAATCGGGATGGAAGAGGGGATATACTGGGGAGACTAGTGGTAGAAAGTGTGCACTGGTGGAGGGATGGGTGTTCGATCATTGTATGGCTGAATCACAAACATGAAAGCTTTGGAACTGTATCTCATGGTGATTCAATAAGAAAAAAAATTAATGTGGAGATCATGCCCAATTCAATCGCTTAAACAGTGACTGAATAACTAGCAGTACTCCAACATTTAAAAAAAATATGAACAATAGTCATTTAGTAGAGAATTTATAATTCTAATCTGTCTATATATTTTGAGATAACTCCACTAAAAGTGAAATAAATCTCAGTAAGTTAAAGCAACAAACTAATTTTCATACTTTCTAGATGTCTACCAGAATCACATTGGTGAGTGAAAACTAAAAAATCACCAAATCACTCAGGGATTCAGTATAATAGGGATTCCACCATCTTATATACAGCCATACAACAGAATCCACTGGGAGAAAAAATGTAAATGAGAATAGAGAGTTATGTTTTTTCTTCCAAATATTTTACCAGAAAACAAACATAAAAGTTTTTTTTCTTTTTTTTTTCTTTTTGAGTCACATCTGGTGATGCTCAGGGGTTACTCCTGGCTCTGCACTCAGGTATTCCTGGTGGTGCTCAGGGAACACCAGAGATTGCTGGAAACTGAACTTGGTTCAGCTGCATTCAAGGCAAAAGCCTTCCCTGCTGTACTATCACCCCAGCACTTAAAAGTTTTTTCACTGACAGAAGCTAATAATCAAGTATTAAACACTAAATTTCTATGTAACTGAAAAGAGAGAATAAGACAAGTTAGTAAAATTGTAACCTCTGCCCAAAGCTAAAATAGCAGGCAACTGAATTTTAGAGTTTTTGCAGGATTATAAATTTCATTATACATGGTATAAAGTGTTTATAACTTCATTATAAATTTCATTATACTTGATATAAAGGGTAGTTTTTATATGTAATGTAAAGTGTAGTTTTAGGTATATCTGAAAAGTATTTAAATAGCAGAACTTTAAGAGACTTCATATTTTTGGTTTGTTTGTGGGGGAGGGGTGAGCAACATCCAGCAGCACTCAATCCTTACTTCTGCCTTTGTGCTCAGTAATCTACCCTGACAAGGGTTTAGGGAGCCTTATGTGGTGCCAGAGATTCAACTCAATTTATCCACTGGCAAAAACACGCACCCTACCTGCTATACTATCTCTCCTGCCCTGGCTTTGATTTTTTTATTTCTCCCATTAATGTTAATGGTCTTACATTTTGTTACAGAAATGCTAACATATTTGTTTATGGGTTTGGTCTCAGAGCCTACAGAGAATGTTATGAAATATAGAACATAAACATCAAACACTCCTCTGAAGCATTCAGTATTCAAACATTCTTTCTCAAAGATTTACAAGAAATTGTGTATGTCTAGACAAAAGCTCATTCTGGTGAAAAATCAAGCGGTCTGGTCTAGTTTTAATTCTAGTCACATGAATTTCAAACTATGTTTTAAACTATGATTTTTAAACATTATTAAACTACATTTTTTCTTGCATGTATTTTATTCATTTATAGTGGTAAAAGTGTTTGGAGTCAGATTCCAATATGTTTTACCTCTTCTAGTGCTGACTATTTCGTTGTATCTTATAAATTCTCCACTTTCATTAATCTTTTACCATTTATTTTCTCCTTTGAAACAAAATAGTCTTCTAAGGGACTTGCACATATTTCTGAGCTCCTCCCTGTTACACAGTTTTCTGCATGCCAAATATGGCATGATGAATTAAGGTATTTATTTTTGTAGTCCCTAAGTGTCCACAAAGAAAACATTGATATTTAAACCAATTGAAAATTGATTTAGACATAAAGTTGAGAGTAGAACCTTAACTTTGTATTTTCAAATTAGCTGATAGCTAACCCAAATCATTTGGTTTTTATTTTGACTTTTTAAATATTATATCATGAAATCTTTTAGACCTCTACAAAAAATTGTGGCCTAGGCTAAAAGAAATAATTTATGATGTTGCCTGTGTAAAATGAAAAGTAATATTTTACTTTAGATATTGTGGTTGTGTGCTGAATTTACAAATCAATGGTTTTTTTACAAGTGGTTGATATTATTCACACAATAAAATAACTGTAATTTTATCATGCATTTATTATGAGTTATGCATCAAATTTCTGCCTGTTTTAAAACCTTTTACTGAATGTAAACCATTTAGAATTAAACCATTTAGAATTAATTTTATGAGATATGTATCTATGCATTTTATGTGATTCCTAGTGCTTGGCCAACCTAGTATCAGGCACAGTATTTTTTATTTGGATATTTAAAAATTCAGTCATAACTATTTATTTATTCATTTATTCTTGTTTTGGTGTCATGCCAGTGCTGCTCTGGCTTACTCTTGTCTCTGTACTCAGAGATGACTCCTGAAGGGCTTGGGGGACCGTATAGGGTGCCTGTGGATCAAACCTGAATCTGCTGTGTACAAGGCAAGTACCGACCCAGTGTACTATTGCTCCGGCTCCCAAGGCATTGCTTTTTAATGATTAAACATAATACTTCTTAAGCAAAAATCTGGAATCTTTTTTTTTCACTTATAAATATCAGAAACACCTTAACTGATAGGATAACCAATTAAAAATGTATCTAATAGGGGCAGGAACGATAGCTCAACGGGCCGGGCATTTGTCTTACATGTTCCCAGCCCATATGGCACACTGGGCCCCTCTAGGAGTGATCCTTAGCTCAGGTGCAGGAGTAAGCCCTGAGCACTGCTGGGTGTGGCTCCCTGCAAGGTCTGAAGTGGGTAGTTAGGGGTGCATCTAAAGTTTTAGAGAACAAGTCGCTGAATAAATGTGATATGTATCACTGTACAGTAGGACATACTAAATTTCAATAACTTAAAAGTGATCTGTGGGTGGGAACTCCGGACATTTCTACTGCTGGTTTTCCCTTATTTAGCTGGAGGATTGACTTTTTTTAATAACCCAACACTGCGGGAATCACACATCTTTTTTTTTTTTTTTTTGCATTTTGGGTCACATCCGGTGATGCACAGGGGTAACTCTTGATTCATGCACTCAGGAATTACTCCTGGCGGTGCTTGGAGGACCATATGGGATGCTAGGAATTGAACCCTGGTTGGCTGGATGCAACGCAAATGCCCGATCTCCTGTGCTATCACTCCAGTCTCAGAATCACACATCTTGAGGATTGACATGGACCCACCATATACCATACTCTTGTCCATCTGCACATGGTTGTTCATCTTCCAGTTGGGTACACTGGGTGTCTGCATAA
Organism: Sorex fumeus; assembly: GCF_029834395.1. Classification (NCBI taxonomy): domain Eukaryota; kingdom Metazoa; phylum Chordata; class Mammalia; order Eulipotyphla; family Soricidae; genus Sorex; species Sorex fumeus. The sequence goes on along the minus strand of NW_026606063.1, from coordinate 64,520,856 downwards.
CACAGTGACCTCTGGTTCCCCCAAGTATCAAGAGGCAGAGAGAGGGTTGGAAAAAAGAGGTGTGGGGGTACTGGGGACATTTGTGGTGGAAAATATGCACTGGTGAAGAGATGGGTGTTCAACCATTGCATAACTGAAACTCAAACATGTAAACTTTGTAACTGTATTTCATGGTGATTCAATAAACAAAAGAAGATAAAAAAATAAAATAAAAATGTATTATCCCTCAAAGTCTGGACATTTTATTTAACACATCAGTTTCATTTTATTATTTAAACAAGTGATAAAAATATTCAGGTTTCAATGTAGAATAGAAGAACTGCATCATATTACATAGGGAACTATAATTTGAACAAGTCTTTATTCTATGGCTAAATTATGACAATTCTTATAAATTATCAAAGCATTGTTCAAATTACTAATTTTTTTCTTAATGGATTTCCACTCTTCCTTAAGAATGGCATGTTATCAGGCACCTCACCAATGAAGACAAATTGATATGAAAAAGTGTTATTGACATATAGTCTCAGATAACTGTGAATTCAGATGAAATATCACCTTATAGACTGTGATAATGACTTATATTGAAAAGATAGAAACAAGATGAGGGAGGTAAAGAGAAAGAACTCGCATTCACTGCTGGTTTGCATTGGAAGCATAAAGGCCTAACCTCTTTGAAAAATAGTAGGATAACATTGGTTTGTCCTATCTGCCTTGCCACAGGGAGCTTAAGTTTATTCGGTTATACCCATCAAAGTGCTCCTGAGGTACTCCCATTCCTCTGTGTTTATCTGTAACCTCTTTCTTTGTGCTCTGCTTTCCCAACTGGTCAATCACTTTTATCTCCTAATCAGATTCTGTTAACTTGTAAATGTTGCTTTTCTCTTCTCCTTATGTCCTTTGCATAGTTACTTCAGAGCAATATCCTTTTTGTATAGACACAGAAAGACAGTTAATATTATGCTTTTGTAACTTGGGAAGTTAATTGACTCTCATTAATATTCACTCCTGTGCAACTGTTTTCTCGACTTAAGCCTCAGTTGCCCTTACTTCCTAGCACCCCAAAAGCAGGGTCCCGACTAGGAACTGGATGGACCCAGGGAAAGCTGAGAGCTATCCTGGCATCAAAATGGGCCAGGCCAAAGCACCATAATACTTAACTATAAGTTAAGAGCTTGATCATGGGAAAATTCTGTCATAATCTAAAATGTGTCAACTAGATTAGTACCCTCCTAGGGTTAGGAAAGACTAATCTGGCCTGAGCACTGTGGTCTGAGATCTATAGAGAGATGCCCCTAGGAGAGAAACTCTACAAGTTTAATGGATCACTTACTATGTCCATACAAAATGACTAATATTAAGAAGTAGAATTAAGATGACTATTTAACTGACCATTGGACTAAGAAAAGGAGAAATGCATCCTAGGTGGTATTTTGCCCTTGAGCTGGATCTTCTGGCTGTAGGATATCAGGAAGGGCTTTGATATGTTGATTATACTACTGTGCTATGGGCTGGAGCAATAGCACAGTGGTAGGGCGTTTGCCTTGCACGCAGCCAACATGGCCGACCCAAGTTCGATTCCTCCACCCCTCTCGGAGAGCCTGGCAAGCTACTGAGAGTATCTTGCCCGCACGGCGGAGCCTGGCAAACTACCCGTGACGTACTCCATATGCCAAACACAGTAACAACAAGTCTCATGATGGAGATGTTTCTGGGCCCACTTGAGCAGATCGATGAACAACGGGAGGGCTGGGACCGGAACTACTGTGCTATCAAACCTGAGTGTGGTTGCTACTGCCAAGGTTTGGAGGGTGTGAGAGATTAGAGAGAGCAGGATGGCCAGTCAGAGTGTGGCGAGGCTAGCAAGGAGAGAAGAATGTAGGGGAAGAATGTAGTAGTGGAGAAGAATGTAGAGAAGAATAGAGGGGAAGAATATAGAGGAGAAAAAAATGTAGGAGCAGGGTCTAGGGGAGAGGAATCAAGGAGAATCGGGGGATCGGGGAGGATCAAGGGGAATTCAGGAGAAGGAAAAGAGATTTGGAGAAGGAGAGTCAGAGAGAATGGAGATGAGATTGAAGACTGGAATAAATTGCAACTGATACCAACCAGCCTGGTTCTCGTTTTCTCCTTCATCCGCCTTTGGCATTGGCTGCCCAGGGTGGGGATGTGGCTGAGACCACTGAATGTAGTCGGCGAGAGAGAGCCACGGGCTTCTTATTAGTTTCGTGAATAAACAAAATAATATGGTAATCTATTTTAACAATTAAAATTAGAACTACCCTATTATTCACTACTTCCACTTCTAGTTATCTAACTCAAAACACAAAACCACTAAGGTGAACGGATAGATGTGTACTTATTTTCATTGAGTTACTATATTTGGAAATAATCCAAGTGCCTGATTTTAGATGAGTAAGTAAAGCTTAGAATTTGTGTATGTGTACATTTATGTACATATATTCTAATACAGGGTATTATGTGTAGAATTGATCCAGAGACTATAAACAAAGCTCCTGGAAGAGAGCAACACAGTTTCCTGCTTGAGCACCAGGCTATCTTCACTGGAGCCCCTCGGAGGGGTATGGGTTGAGTTTCCCTTCCTGCCCCAAGCAGAGCCCCTGCAGCCACACACCTCTGATATCCAGCCACAGCCATGCTCAAAGCCACTGTCCACATCCTCGGACAAACCTCAGGCATGAAGGAATCGGCAAAGGAACCCACATGTGTGGGTCCTGGGGCTGAGTTCTCCAAGCCTGCTCGGATTGGGACAGGACCTCCTCTACCCAGATCCCCCATTTTCCAGTTGATAGGCAGTTACACCCACAAAATGCCCATGGCACCATGAAACCCCATCAACAGCAGAATCCAGAGATTATAAAACAAAGCTCCCGGAAGCACATGGCTACATATGCTAGTTCTCCTTCTCAGAGAACCCAGCAGCTACTGAGAGTATCCTGCCTGCACAGCAGAGCCTGGCAAGCTCCTGTGGCATATTCAATATGTCAAAACAGTAACAATGATGTGTCTCATTCCCCTGACCCTGAAAGAGCCTCCAATGTGGCACCATTGGGAAGGACAAGTAAGGAGAGGCTGCTAAAGTCTCAGGGGTAGAATGAATGCAGATGTTATTGGTGTTCACTTGAGCAAATCGATGAATAACAGGATTACAGTGATACAGTGACAGAAGTTATTTTATTATATGATAACATTATCAATAAAATATTTCTAAGCATGAGAATAGATTACATAAGGATAAGCTTCTTTATGGGGAGTGGAATGGAAATTGTGTTTAAGGATAAAAAATGAACAATATAAAATCCGTGACTACTAAAAAAAATCTCCCCTGCATATATTTTTAAAATGGATGATGGTCCAAATGGTATTTATATTTCACTGGATACATTTTAAAGAGTGGTACAGCAGTTTCATTTTTAAATGTCAATATTTACAACATACCAGAAATTACATTCTTTGAAAATTTAAACTTAGGAGAATGTTTTGCATATATACTCATTACATACTAGAGGATACAGAGATTGTCCAAAATATTTAAGAGCTATGTTATGTACAAAAAGAAAAATTCACAGCAAACCTCTGATCCAGTGATGTTTAACTTGAACCATTATTCAGGATAAACTGGTATCTTTTGGGTTGTATAAAAAGGTAATTAGGTACAGGGATCAAATTTCATTCATGGTCGAGGCTGAAGCCAGAGATAATACCAGCAATCATTAGTGATGTTAGACTTCATGGAATTCCCAAATCTAGAGTTATTCAGCTTAGCAGCATATAATATAAGAAGCAGTATAGTGGTCAGTTATTTTCAGTCCTCTTGTTTTCCTTTTATCTAAATGTGATCCAAGGAGGTTATGATGAGCATTTTTATTTTTCTTTCTATAGTCACAGAATACTCTGAGAATCTAACAGAAAATGGGAATAATGTCACAATTTTACTATCCTTTTTGAGCAATGTAACACTGTCTTCCGATTGTTCATTGATTTGCTCAAGTTGACCCAGTAACCTCTCCACTGTAAGACTTGTTGTTACTGTGTTAGGCATATTGAATACGTCACAGGTAGTTTTCCAGGCATTGCCGTGCAGGCGAGATACTCTCGGTAGTTTGCCGGGTTCTCCTTTTTGAGCATCTATATAAAAATGCATATGTGCTAGTATACAAAAATTTTAGCTAATAGTTGTAGAGTTCTCTGGATATGGTACTTAGACTTGACTTGCAAAGATCATTGAGTTTCAGGGAAAAAAATCAACATTTTCCATCAACTTATTATCTTATTCAATCCTCATGACATTGTGAGGTAGATTTTATGATGCCATTTCACAGATGAAAAAATTAGCATTTAGGAAAGTCCAGCGTTATGAATTTTAGAAAATTGTTCATGATATCTGATATTAGTCTTCCTTTACATTTTTGGAAAGTGATTTTCAAACCTCAATTCAACAATAAAAATGATTATTTTGAAAGGAGATAAATACCGACTTCTAACATGGTTCTGAGAGCATTTGGCAGTAGACCAGACTGAGAAAAAACCTACTTGCTGAGTTTGTTCCATTTTCCATACATCCAGATCAGTCTCTTGCTTTCATACTTCAAGGCATTCTTGTCTCTGGGGCTGGAGTGACAGCACAGCAGGTAGGGCATTTGCCTTCCAAGTGGCCTACTCAGGTTCAATTCCCAGCATCCTATATGGTCCCTTGAGCAACGGCAGGACTAATTCCTGAGTGCATGAGCCGGGAGTAACCCCTGTGCATTGCGGATGTGACCCAAAAAGCCAAAAAACAAAAAACAAAAAGACATTGTTGTCTCAACTCAAGATCCACCTTTCTGTGAAACATTCATTCTATGTACATTTTTTTTGCACCTTATACTTAGAGATAATCTAAAATCATAGTGAATAGCAAGAATGGACAAAGGTGATCTCTGTGTTTCTATTGAGTTTCCTTCCCTTTCTGGGCATTTTAAGTTGCAGAAGTGACCTCTGTCTAGAGTTTAAGACATTAAAACTAAAATCTTGAATTTCACTATAGAAGATGCCAGTTACCTAAGGCCATCTGCAAGCATAAAAATTAAGTGATGGAACATTCTATTTTTTTCTTATGTTTGATATTCTCAGTTTCACTATATCTATATAGATATCAATACCGATACCAATATCAATACAGATAGATATAGATATAGATATAGATATAGATATAGATATAGATATAGATAGACAGCTAGATTGAGTTGAAGCGATAGCACAGCAGGTAGGGCATTTGCCTTGCATGCAGACAACATGGCCGAACTGAGTTCGATTCCTCTGCCCCTCTCGAAGAGCCCAGCAAGCTACCGAGAGAGTATCTCACCCACACGCAAAGCCTGGCAAACTACCCGTGACATATTTGATATGCCAAACACAGTAACAAGTCTCACAATTTTACTGAGCCTGCTCGAGCAAATCGATGAACAACGGGAGGACAGTGATACAGTGATACAGATGTACCAAAATTTCTTTAACCAGTCTTCTATTCTCAGGCACTCTGGTTGTTTCCAGTTACTGGCTGTTGTGAACAGTGCTGCAATAAACATGTAAGTGCAGATGTTATTTCTACTGTGCTTTTTTGCATCTCCAGGATATATTCCCAGAAGTAGTATTGCTGGGTCATATCAGATTCATTTTCTAGTTTTTGGAGGAAAGTCCATATTGTTTTCCAAAAAGGCTGGACCAGTTGGCATTCCCACCAACAATAAAAGAGAGTTCTAGTCTCCCCACATCTGCACCAGCACTGATTGTTCCTGTTCTTTTTGATGTGTGCCAATCTCTGTGCTGTAAGATGATATCTCGTTATTTTGATTTGCATCTTTCTGAGGCTTAGTGCTATAGAGCATTTCTTTCATGTGCCTTTTGGCCATTTGAATTTCTTTTCTGAGGAAGTTTCTGTTCATTTATTCTCCCCATTTTTTGATGAAGTTGAATATTTTTTTTTTTTACGATTTTACTAAAGTTTTGTATATTCTGGATATTAACCCCTTATCTGATAGTTATTGGGTAAATAATTTTCCCCATTCAGTGGGCTCTCACTGCATTTTGGTTACTGTTTCTTTTGAGGTCCAGAAGCTTCTTTGTTTAATGTAGTACATTTGTCTATGTTTGTTTTCACTTGCTTGGTCAGTGATGTTTCATCCTTAAAGATGCCTTTAGCTTCCATGTCATGGAGGGTTTTGCCTGCATTTTCCTCCTTGTACCTTATGAATTAAGGTCTAATATTAAGATCTTTAATCCACTTGATCTGACTTTTGTACTTGACAGGTTACAAAATCAATACCCAAAAGTCATTGCTTTCCTATAAGCAAATAATGAAACAAAAGAGATACTAAAAAACAATCTCATTCACAATAGTGCCTCAGAAAATCAACTACCTTGGAAACAGCTTAATTAAAGAGGTTAAATACCTATATAAAGAAAACTACAAAACACTACTTCAAGAAATAAAAGAGGACACTCGGAAATGGAGACACAGCCTCTGCTAATGGATTGGGAGACTTAACACTGTCAAAATGGCAATACTCCCTAAAGCACCATATGGATTCAATGCAGTCCCATAATTATGGATACACATGACAGTTTTCAAAGAAATATACAAAACGCTCCTGAAATTCTTATGGAGCAATAAAACCCCAAGAATCGCTAAAGCAGTTCTCAGAAAAAAAAAGAGAGGTGACACCACTTTACCCAATTTCAAACTGCACTATTGAGCAGTAGTAATTAAAACAGCATGGTATTGGACTAGAAATAGACCCATAGACCAATGGAGCAGAGTTGAATATTCTGACACAGACTTTCAAGTATATAATTTCTTAATCTTTGGTAAAGAAGCAAGAATTGTGAAGTGGAGCAAGGAAATGCACTTCAACAAATGATGCTGGGAAAACTGGACAGCTACATACAAAAGAAATGAACTTAAACCTCTAATGCAAAGCATAGAATGGTCATTTCAGCATGTTAATCCTTCCCATTCCTCCACTACCTCCACTACCCAGCCACCGCCACACTCCAGGATGATTTCCAGACCCACGCGGCCGCTTTGTGGCTGCGCAACACATTATAAGACACTAAATACCCATCTTCCAGAATTGTCATACCATATTTGATAGGGTTCAAATATGGTAGTACCGACAAGGGCGATTAGAGGTCGCCCAAAATCCTCTATCCCTCTCGGAATGACTGGCAAGCTACCAAGAGTATTCTGCCCACATGGCATAGCCTCGCAAGCTATCCGTTGTATATTCAATATGCCAAAACCAGTAATTACAATGGGACTCATTCCCCTGACCCTGAAGGCATCACCAATATGGCAGCATTGAGAAGGATGAGAAAGGAGAGGCCGATAAAATCTCAAGGCCAAACTAGCTGCCACAACGAAGGAAGACAAAAATGATCATCTGTACTTTCAATGCACGTACACTAGTATCAGATGCATCCATCGAGGACCTGATGGTACAAGCAGGAATGATCAAGTACGACATCATTGGTCTGACAGAGACAAGAAGGCACCAATCTCATCACACCTTTTTCAACACTGGAGTAAAATTTTTCCTCGGAACATGCAATAAAAGAGGTGTCGGAGGCGTCGGTGTCCTTGTCAACACAAACTTGGCCATGAGCATTGATTCATTCGAACGCCTAACAACCCAAATCAGACATTTACATTTGAATAGATGTGGCTCACTGCCTGCAGTTTTTATCTTCGTTGTCTATGCACCAACATCCAATTATGATGAAGAAGAAAATGAGAAGTTCTGCATGGAGCTGGAGAAGTTGTATAAAGAAAACCACACTTTCTACAAATCATTGTGGGTGATTTTAATGCCAAGATAGGACTGAGAAGATCAGCCGAAGAACTTCACATCAGGACCCATGGCCTAGAATGGAACGAACAGGGTGAGAGACTGTCTGAGTTCATCATGTTGACCAAGACCATCCATGGTAACTCACAGTTCCAGAAGGCCGAATCTAAACATTGGACATGGGAGTCTCCTGGTGGATGATTCCACAACAAAATAGACCACATCATATTCAATCGACGGTTTTGCCTGACTGATGTCACTGTTGTCTCAAAATTCCAAATGGGATGGGACCACCGTCTCCTTCATGCAAATTCTACTTCACAGAGTGGGGAAAAAGGGGTGCAAAGTTTAAAAAGAGAACTTCCATAAAGGACCTGTACAAAGAAAACTACAAAACGCTACTTCAGGAAATAAAAGAGGACACGAGGAAATGGAAAAATATCCCCTGTTCATGGATGGGGAGAATCAACATCATCAAAATGGCAATACTTCCCAAAGCACTGTACAAATTCAATGCAATCACTATAAGGATACCCATGACATTCTTCAAAGAAATGGAGCAAACACTCCTGAAAGCAACCGGTGCTGGTGCGGATGTGGCGAGAAAGGGACCCTCCTTCACTGCTGGTGGGAATGCCGGCTGGTCCAACCCTTTTGGAAAACAGTATGGACGACTCTCAAAAAATTAGAATTTGATCTGCCATTTGACCCAGCTATAGCACTCCTGGGAATATATTCCAGAGAGGCAAAAAGGTATAGTCGAAGTGACATCTGCACTTGTTTGTTCATTGCAGCACTCTTTACAATAGCCAGAATCTGGAAAAAACCTGAGTGCCCAAGAACAGATGACTGGTTAAAGAAACTTTGGTACATCTACACAATGGAGTACTATGTAGCTGTTAGAAAAGATGAAGTTATGAAATTTACATACAAGTGGTACTACATGGGAAGTATCATGTTAAGCGAAATGAGTCAGAAAGAGCGGGATAGACACAGAAAGATTGCATTCATCTGGGGAACATAAAGCAACAAAAAGGGAGACTAACACCCAGGAATGGCTGAGATTAGTACCAGGAATTTTGCTCCATGAATGGAAGGCCAGCCACAGGCTCTAGGTGAAAAGGAAGCTCAGATAGAGAAGAGAGTACCAAATGAAGGGTGTTGTGAGGGTCCTCCCAGGGTGGGAGAAGCATGCTAAAAGTAGTCGATAGACCAAACATGATTGCCACTCAAAGCCTCTCTTGCAAAACACAGTACCCAAAAGAAGAGAGAGAGAACAAGGGGGAATACCCTGCCACAGAGGCAGGATGGGACGGGGGGGATGAGGGTGGGGGGGGATGCTGGGACCCATGGGGATGGATGACGGGCACCAGTGGAGGGATGGGCACTTGATCATTGTATAACTGAAACCCAAGCACAAAATTTGTAAGCCTATAACTGTACCTCATGGTTTTTCACTAATAAAAAAATAAAAAATAAAAACATTAATAACAAGTCTCAAAAAAAATAAATAAATAAAAAGAGAACTTCCAGAACGACCACCAACTGGGAGCTCTTTGGCACTATTGCAGCAACATGGGAAGATGCCATTGTTGACAACATTGACAAGAAATACAATCGACTGGTTCAGCAACTCCCTGATTGTGCGAGGAACGCCAAGAGAGAGACAGCCACAAAAAAACGCCTGTCTTAGAAAACTCTTGAGCTTTTTCGCCAATGTGGTTTGGCGCATGCCTCAGGCAACTGCACCGAACATCCGAGTTCGCAAAGCAGTGCAGAGATGCGATCAAGGAAAACCTCAAAGAGAGAAGAGTAGAAGTGCTGGTAGAAGCCAAGAAAAGTATTTGTAACGCCCACCTGTCCGTCGCCAACTACAAGACTAAGATGACTGCCCTCCGATGTCCTGATGGTTCTATCACATCTTCCAGAAGGGCAATGGAGAAGTTTATCCATGACTTCTACTCAAATCTCTTCAATAGCCATGTCCACTTGCCGACATACCAAATTCCACAGGATAGGTATGTCGTTCCCCATGTTCTCCCTTCCGAAATCTGACACGCCATTTCGTCAGTAAAGAAACGAACAGCACCCGGCCCAGACAATGTCAGACCTGAACACCTGAAGAACCTGCCGTAAGTACTCATCAATACGCTGGCTTGGCTCTTCACACACTACCTGTCTGAAAGCAAGTGTCTGTCCCAGTGGAAAACCAGCAGGACTCTACTACTGTTCAAGAAGGGAGACATCCATGACATTGGCAACTATCGCCAGATCTGCCTATTGTCTGTCATCTACAAGTTGTTCACTAGAGTCATCCTAAATAGGATTGGCAGAACACTAGATGAAGGACAACCATTCGAGCAAACTGGGTTCCGCAAAGGATTCAGCACCATCGACCATATCCACACGAAACCAAGCTCAATGAGGTTTCTCGGGAGTTCAAGATGCCGCTCTGTTTAACGTTTATTGATTTAAAGAAGGCCTTTGATTCTGTTGAGACAGAAGTGGTCATTGAAGCCCTCGCCAATCAAGGTATTCAAACTCAATACAACAGGATCCTCCGTGAGCTGTATTGCGGATTCACTACCAGGATCTCACCATTCTACAAAGAAGTGATCGTTGATGTCAAGAGAGGGGTGCGGCAGGGTGATACCATTTCACCGAAACTCTTCAGTGCCACCCTCGAGAACATCATGCGATGACTGGAATGGGAAGGAATGGTAGTGAAGATAAATGGTCAGCAACTACACCACCTCCACTTTGCTGATGGCATTGTTTTAATAACACCAAACATTAGCCATGGGCACAAATGCTTTCCACACTTTCACCGTGAGTGTGGAAAGGTAGGACTACAGCTGAATCTTACGAAGACAATGTTTATGAGAAACAGCTTCGTTCCTGAGCCCCCCATTCGCTCTCAATGGAACGACCATCTCCGAATGCAACAGCTATGTGTACCTAGGTCAAGAAGTCAACATCACAAATGACCTGGCAACTGAGCTGCACAGGAGGAAGAGAGCGTTTTGGAACGCCTTCAAGAGCGTCGAAGAAATAGCTATGAGGACGAACAACCTCCGGCTCTGGGCACATCTCTTCGATTCCACTGTTCTTCCTGCATTAACATATGCCTCAGAGACCTGGGCCCTACACAAACAGGATGAGAATGCTATTCGGGTCTCCCAAAGAGGAATTGAAAGAGTTATGCTTGGAATATCACATTTCACTCAAATGAGAGAAAGAATCTGGAGTTCCAACATTCGTTGACGATCAAGAATCAGGGACACTGTCTTGTGTGCCAAGGCGTCAAAAATCAGATGGGCTGGTCACATAATGAAATTTAGAGACGACCGCTGGACGAGAGCTATTACCGACTGGATTCCATGGGATGTCAAAAGACCGCGTGGCCGCCCACCTATCAGATGGTCAGACTTCTTCATCAAGATCATCAACAATCAGTTTGAGGCTCTTCATGCTCCTAGAACGAACAGATGCCATTGGGCTACACTAGCATGGGACTGGGACAAATGGAGACATTACTGGCACCCGCTTGAGCAAATCAAGATTAACGGGAAGTCAAGTGATCAAGTGATCCCTGAACAGGGATGTTTTCCAATTTTCTGTATCTATTGTTTTTCTTTTTATAGTGATTTATAATTTAATTTGTCTATATCTTTCATCTCCTCTGCTAAGTTTATTTTAGGTGTTTAATTCTAAGGAACACAATTGTGAATGCTTTTTTTTAAAGTTTTTTTTTTAATTTCAGAGACTGGAGAGATAGAACACGCTGCCAACCCAGGTTCGATTCCCAGCATCCCATATGGTCCCCTGAGCACTGCCACGAGTAACTCCTGAATGCAGAGCCAGGAGTAACCCCTGTGCATTGCCAGGTGTGACCCAAAAAACAAAAAAAAAGATTTTTTATTTCATAAAAAAATATTGATTACATTTAATATTCAAACGCCAATCCCTCTACCATTGCAACTTTCCCTCAGCATATTTCAGATTTTTCCATCCAGAACCCCAATCCCTGCCTCAAAGCAAAACCAAAATAAATATATTTTGTATTGTTTATTATGAAATACCTCTGAAAACGCTACCAAAAAAGTATCCTTTGAGGAAAGAGTGTGAAGAATGTTGTATTTCACCAAATGGCCATGAAGACTTTGTATAAGAGTTCACTACGATGTTGTTAAAGGTTGAACTTTGTGTGTATATATGTCACTGTCACTGTCACTGTCCTCCCGTTGTTCATCGATTTACTCTAGCAGGCCCAGTAATGTCTCCTTTGTGAGACTTGTTGTTACTGTTTTTGGCATATTGAATATTGAATACGTCATGGGTAGCTTGCCAGGTTTTGCCATGCAAGCGATATACACTCGGTAGCTTACCGGGCTCTCTGAGAGGGGCGGAGGAATCGAACTCGGGTCAGCCATGTTGGCTGCTTGCAAGGCAAATGCCCTACCACTGTGCTATTGATACATATATATATCATAAAATAAATATATAAAATAAAATAAATAAATATATAAAGTTTTATATATATATAAAATATTTCCCTCTAAGATTAGTTGCCTCCTACTTTGAACCCCATCAAATGTGGTGTGGTACTCTTGGAGTATGTGTCAGATGTGTGGTTTGAAGTTTCCCACAAATACAGCCACAAATATGGCCACACGGTCCAAGAATAGGTTCACTCATGGGTGAGATTCAGCCAGAGTGTGTGGACAGTGACTGTTAGCATGGCGGTGGTTGAGTTCTGATGCTTTTCAGCTGTAGGAGCTGGGGGGTCCCTTGGTGAGGGGAGGGATCTCACCTGGCCCCCTCTGTGGTGCCTCAGGTGAAGCAAACTGGTGCAATGTCAGACTGCATGATTATGACGAGTGTCATGTTATCCTTCCTTCTGGGAGAGAAGGGCACGCGATCCGGATGGTGACTGACGACGAGATTATCTGGCGCCAGACACAGGTAGCTCATGGGCGTGACTGCTGAGTTGCCAGAAACAGGGGGATATGGGTGGAGGATCCTTGAACCCAGAGTTCTCTGTCAAAAAGTCCCACATACCTGGGTTTTCTGGTGAGTGAATGGGTTTATTATTATAATTTTTCTTTCTCTTTTACTTCACTGTGTATACATAAATGGCATGTATTTTTAAATAAAGATTTTTTATTCGCCACCTGTGCAGGTTTAGTGCTCTAGGGGATTTTATTAAGAGAGTACTTAGGGTTTTCTATGGATAATATTATGTTATCTGTAAATGTGATAGCATTATTTGTTTTAAAATATGAAGACCCTTTTTAATCATGCCTAATTGATGTGGCAAGGACTTTTGATACAATGTTGAAAAATGATGCTACATGCTAGTCTTATTCTTGATGTTGATGGACAGACTTTCAGTTTTTCCCCATCAAATATTTAGCTATGCTCCTCACACAGTTAAGATTGATGCACATCAAAAAGATATTGATATACATCAAAAAGACTGAAAACTACCAAAAATGAGAAGATTGTGATTAAAAGGGAACCCTATTTTACTATTGGTGTGAATATCGCCTAGTTCTGCCTCTATGAAAACAGTAGGAGATTTCTCAAAAATATAAGGTTAAAACTTCCTATGACCCAGAAATTCCACTACTTCGCATCTATACCCAAACACAAAATCATCAATATGAAAAGATGTACACACTCTTCTGTTCTTTGCAGCATTCTATATAATAGTCAAGACACAAACACAACCAAAGAACCCCAAATTCCAATGACAGATGAATGGTCAAATTGTAGTTACACTATGCTTGCTATAGATACTATGCAACTATAAGAAAAGGAGAAATCTTGCAGTTCTCCTAACTTGGATAGAACTGGAGAGGCTATATTAATTGAAATAAATCATAAGATGAATGATGTTGCATATGGCCAACCCAGTTTGATCCCTGTCACCTATAAAGTCCTCTGAGCCCCTAAGAATGATCCTTCAGTTCAGAGCCAGGATCAAGCACTGACAGTCACCATGTGTGATTACAAAACAACAAATCAAAACAAAATCATGACTATTAATACTACTGCCAACATGTTACCTAAATATTATTTCTAAAATCTAAGTAAGGGAAAATAATATTGTCCACTACATCAAAAAAACTCATTAGGTTAAAAAAAAGCAAAACAAAAACAATATTTGATAATCCATTTGCATGCCTTTGTTCACAGTTGTGCTATTTGCATATGCAAGATCTGGAAATAACGTAAGTGTCCAAGAAAAAAGTGACTGAATAAGGAAACTGCGGTACACATGCACAATGGAATACTACTCACCTATAAGTAAAAAAGATAAAATAATGTAATTTGTTGCAACATGAAAGTCAGAGGCATAGGAAACAAAAATATTTTTTTCTTATATCTTGAGAAGCATAGTGAGGGAAGAACAATGACAATTGTTGAAAGACCCTGGAAATCAGCCAACAGAACTATGGCTGCCAAGGGTGTAGAAGGTGTAGTGTGTAGGTGACGGTGCAGAAGGGCCCTTGAGACACTGGTGGGGTTGGAACATTGTATGCTTGAAAATTTATTAGCTTTTAATTATTTACAATGTCTAAATAAAGCTTAGATAAATATAAATATGAAAATAAAATTAGAGAACATTTAAAACTTTGTTTCTTAATTTTATATGTCAACCAACCAGGGATGATGACTGGCACTCCATATGGTCCCCTGAACTTCACCAGGTATAATCCTGCGCACAGAGCTAGGAGTAATCTCTGAGCAGAGCCAGATGTGTGCTCAAACCAAAAAAATATTGAATTTGATGATTTCCTTTTTATAGAATAAAATTAGTAATTTGCTATAGAACAGTCATTAAACCAAAAATATTCAATTGGCACAGGCTAAATGACACCTATCACATTCCAAACACGAGCACTAATGCTCATAAAACACATTATGAAAATGTGTCCCCACTCCCGTCATCCAAATGAAAAGCATCACCAAGTCCTTCTTACCAAGGAAACGTGGTTCATAAAAAACTATGAAGGGATTGCAAAAGTTCAACCGAAAATTTGAATGTTCCTTTTCATTTGTTTTGTTTTGTTTTGGGCCACACTTGGCTGTGTTTAGGGTTCATTCTGGCTCTGCTCTCAAGGATCACTCCTAGTGGTGCTCTGAGGACCATATGGTGCCTTGAGATCATAAAGGTCAGTCACTTGCATATCAAGCACTTCCGCTTTCTACCCTGCTCAGGTCACTCACTTTATTATTTTACTTGTCTTTGGCTTGTTTTGTGTCAGTTTGTTTTGGTGGCCACATTAGGCTGTGATAGGACTTTCTCCTGACTCTTTTAAGGGATCACTTCTGGCAAAGCTCAGGGAAATATGAGTACTGCTGGAACCAAGGTTTTTGGGATACAAGGTAAGCACCTTGCCACTGTACTTTCTCTCTTCAGCTGCTCTTCTTATATTTTTTAACTTAAATAGCAAGTAGTAAGTACATTGGCAGCCCAATACATAAATAATATAATTTCATGACAATTAAAAAGCACACACATATAAAAGCACATATAGGTAAAATTGAAAGCTAAGGAAAGATTTTGAAACTTGGTTATTGGGATAGAAATCTTTCTTGCAAATGAGGAATGAACAATAATTTCAAAGCATTCTTTGTTTTTTATATGACTGTACCGTTGGAGTCATTTAAGTTGCAAAGTTTCCAATGTTAGAAGGTTATTTAGTTGAAGAGAAATACTTTAAAAAAATGGCAAGTTCCTTTATCCATAATAGTCCTAAAATGCATTCCAAACTGAAGCAAATGAGCTAAATTTTTAAATGGCAATATGATTCCTCTGTGAGGTTGTCAGGCAGTAATATATGCTGTGAGGGAATTTACTGTCTGTGCAACTTGTCTAAGATTAATTTACCCCAGAATCCTTATTTTAAGTCTAAATAAACTGTTTTCTGGGTTGTTCTGGAATCTCTATGATGATATGAAATGAATAAAATCTTTTCAGATAATGTTGGCTCACTGTACCTGGGGATATCTTTGAATGTGAGTTAGAGGCACTTTAAAGGGGAATTAATGACTAGTCCCATGAGAGCTCACATGGTTTTGTTAACCCTAGAGTATCTCTGGACCTTGTGCTCTGTGGAGTGTTCTGGAAAAAATGAATGTGTCCTGTTGTCCAAGAGCTACTTTCTTAAACTGTTGGTCTTGGACCTGTATGGAATCACCTACCTTTTTAAAACATTGCTTCAGAACAAATTCTTCATGACTTTATTGGTAATTGATTGATTTATCCACCTATTTTATGTACTTATATACATGGGGTCATGTAAAAATTTCTCTGGGGAAAAGAAATGGCAACTAAGAAACAAATTAAGAAGACTGTTCTGAAATTTGATAATAAGGTTTCTTTAATGATACAGAAGAAAGGACTGAGCAATGAGAATAGAAAGTAAGTGGTTAAGATCTTATTTCTGCAGTTCTAGCTAGTTTCAATTTCCATATTTCCTCTTTATTTTCCCAAGTGTAAATACTACCTGCAGCCCCAGCTAATATTGGAGACTTTGACCAGTGTATGTGGAGCTATTTTAGTCACCTCTGTTGGACACAGTCCAGGTAACATTATAATAGACTGCTGAAGACCAATAGACTCTGAAAGGCCAGGCTGCTAATTGAAGTCTTTAAGGATTTATAACTGCTACCCATTGTAACTGTTTTTATGTTATTATTGTCCAGAGAGGAAATATTAACATGTTGAACTTTATTAAATCTGAAATATTTCAAGGACAACCATTATGTCACTGCTGACTTACAACTGTACAAAAATAATTTTGGATGAAAAAGATATGAGAATGACTGCATTATGAAACTAAGAATGTAAAGTGAATGCAGTCATGAAATAAGTGATAAATATCTGAGTATTTGAATGTTAAGAAATTTTTAGATAGCTTTATACAAGTCTAAATTTCTTAATATCTTGCCTGAATACTTTGTTTCAATTTGTTTCAAGTTTTTTCACAAAGTATAAATATATAACTGATGGGCATCCAGGTATTTGATGAAAAACTTTAATTATGTCTCACAAATGCCACATTTTTGTATATCAATAACTCCAAAAAGTGCAAAATAGAAAATCTATTTCATTTAACCTCTGGAAATCATTCAAAATTTTTATTGTTTTAATTATGATCTAAAGATAAAATAATAAAACTTAAATATCTAATTTTATTAAATGAATTATGTTGACTTCATTTAAATATTGCTTTAATAAAAGTTAAATGGATATAAAGCCTAAAAATGTATTATTATTTCAAAAATTCATTTCTAGTTTGTGTGTTTAAAGAAATCAGAAAATATTAAAATTTATCTTAAAATTTTGAAGCTTTAGTATCTAACAGTCTCACTTGAATTTCCAAATAACTTCATTTGCTTTGAATAGAAAACACTTTTTATTTCATTCATATAATTCAAAACAGCTAAACAGATTTTACTTCAACAATTTAAATGATTCACATGTGAGAACAAATATGGAAAATCTCAGCCCCAAACAAAATTGCAGACTCAAATTATAATGATAATTTAAAATGTGTGTAATATAATTATAGTTTAGGGTCTGCTATAATGAGTTCTGCAATGCTATATCTATATCAAATGTGTTAGGACGGTGATATATGTCTTTCTCTGAACATTTTTACACATTACTGAATTGATACCTGTGCCAAATCAGTCTACTATATCAAGGATTCTTTTGGATAGAGAAATGAATATTTTAAATTGTCAAAACATGATGGAGCAAACTTCCATTTTCTGTGTACGATCTACTAAAATATGAATATCAACTATATATGAATTCTAAATGTAAAAGGAGTCATATAATCCATCTTGAAATATATCTAAAAGAAAATTGAAACATGCAAACTGATAACCCAGACCCTATAATTTTATTAAATAAATTGGAGACAATTTTATTTTTAGATATAAACTTTATAATTATTATAATGCCATTTTATGGGAATTCTCAAGTCACTGTACATATATTTTCATTTCAAAATAAAAATATATTGAAACCACATTTCAGAGCTTCTTTGCTTTTACATTTTTAATTTTCAAATGAATATAGTATAGTTATATCAAAAATAGATTATTATTTTATATGATTTTAGAGTAGTAAAAATGTTATTCTATTTTTTGTAAAAATAAATGTTTATTATAAGCAATGAAGCAATGCCTAAGAAATATCCTATTTGTTGATATTAAAAATATTCTTAAATTAAAAATCATTAATATCATAATAAAGCAGAAATTCTTAATTCATGAAGCAATGTACAGTCTTTGCCTTGAATAGCAGTGGACTGTAGGTTTAAGAAAAACACAGAAGCTATAATATTCAACTTAAATATACCCAAATTGTCATCTAGCAATATGTCTATACACTGAATATTTATTTTACAGAGTTATTGTGAATGAATAACTGTATGGCATGTTCTTAAGAAGACACAATTTTATAGTTTTTCTCCTAGTGTAGAAAATGCTAATTAGTAAAAAATATAGACTCTGAAGACACAGGGCTATTATTTATGCATATTATATGTGTTTTGTATGTTATATAATGTTATATATATATACATATCATATATATTACATATATATGTTCCCCTTATGATGGACCAAATTCAAAAGAGAGATGTAGTGTAGGTTTCCCATAAGCAAATAGGATTCAGTCTTGTGGATAACTGATGAGGGCAGTCAGTAAGAAGTCATCTTGATGTTTTAATAATTATTGACACAAATTAAACATGTGTTTAGGTTTCCATCAACATTTGATGTATAAATAAGAAAAGAGAAGATGAACTAGGTGTGTGTCTGGAATGCTTTGTCAGTGGAGTGGTATAGTAGGAATTACACTGCAGAGAGAAGGAAGAGCCAGATGGTGAATCATATGGAAATTATGAAAACTGATGAGATAACATCTCCTCCGCTTTGAACTCTGCTGAAAAAGACAAGATTATGTTTGGACACTGAGACATGAATCAATAAAAGAGCAGAAAGAACAGTACAAAGACAGGGGAACAAGGTCTTTTAAATAATGCATCTTTGACAATATCTTTTCTTCCTAGTTCAAAGACATTTTTGATTTTCAAAAGTAGTTTTATAGAAACAAATGAATCTCAGATGAGAAAGTGACTTTTTTTCTGGTAGTTAGTAGCCTTTTAATAATCACTGGTTTCTTAATAAACAAATAGATGCATACACAGATCTATAGAATGAATTTTTATGTTTTATTGCTTCTATGGCTATAGATTTTCTCCACTTTAGTCCTTGTCTGCAAGGGTGCTGGGCCTGGTTGCCAGGTGTGGACCCTGACTGATGAGGGTGCAGTAACCTGCTGACCCCACCCCAGTCCTGGTTTCTGGGTTGTCTTTTATCTCATGTCCTGTCTTCTCTTACACTCTCTATCTCTCTCTCTCTCTCCCCAATGTCTGGAAAGCTCACGGCTGAGCATTGGCCTTCAATAGTTCCCCTCTCCTGACCTGTGAGGACTAGAGGTATTACCCTTCAGATTTCTGTTGACCCCGGTTTTAGATTTTGATTCAAGTTCATAGAATGCCTCCTCTCTCATTTCTGATTGTGGCTGGACTCAGGCACTGCATGTCATCCTTCATTTGCTTTTATCGGAAATTCTAATTTTTTGTCTTTCTGACACTGTCTCTCCACCTGGGCTTCTGACACTGATGCCAAATCAAAGAGCTTCTGGAATTCCTTTCTTCCTATATTTTCACTGAAGTTTGTTCACCAGCCTGTGTTCCCAGTTAAATATAATAATTTCAAATCATAGAGATGAAGTGCTACAAGTTCCCAATGTCTTGTGTTTTCTCTATATATTCTGTGGTAGGTGAAGATCGACACATTCAGTTGAAGGATAGCTTTCCCCATCATAGTTTAAGAAGTCCGTGGTGTACTTCCAAAAGAAGCTTGATGCAGGTATTTCCAAATTCATTTTATATCAGAGCAAATACAATTAAAAATGGATTACATAATACTCCTTCCCATGAATTAAGTCACTTATTTTAAAACTCCTTAAAAAATATCTCAAGCAATAGTTGGGTTGCTTTTTTGGTGTTTTTTGGTAGGGGATTATCTTTTTATTTTTTACTTTTAGTTTGTTCCTGTGATTTTTTTATTGGAGAGGCTAGAATAAAGCTATGTATAAACACAAGCATAGACCATACCTACACAGAAGAAAATTCTTTCTAAGAGCCTGCGGCTGCTTGTGGTGAAAAATATGTGAAGCAACTCTTTTACAAAGTAATAGAGTTTGAAGTCAAATTATGCTAATTTTTACATAAATAGACACAAATTAAGGGGGGTAATAAGATGCAGTATGAATCATGCCCAATCTTCTAGACTGTCCTTATGGAAGGGAAAAAAATGTTTTTCTAGTTTGAAGTCAGAAAAAAATATAATGTTAAGCTATTTCTCAATTGTCAGTTGACTCACTAATACTTATTTTAAATATTCATCCACTAATAAAATCCCCTCTTTTCCATTTTTCCAAGTTTTAAACAAAGTAAATTTACTGTTTTGTCAGTAGTAGAATACCTTCTGTTACACTAACATGCTGTGTTCGCATAATGATTTCTTAAGAAAAGCGTATCATATAGAGCAATTAATTTCATATAGAGCAATTAATTTTGTAAACATACGTGATGTTTTCAAGGAATTGGTGATGTTTCAGCATCATGACAACTTCTTTCCCCTTAAATATCAGCTCTCCATAGTAATAGATACTGCTGATGTATCTTTAAAAGTATCTTTAAATGTCAAATGACTCTTATTGCTCTTCTGAAATATTTTACGATAGTTTTTTTTTCTACATCAAACTATCACTTTTTTCTTAGAGACAATTTTAAAGTTTCTAAATGTTGATCTATCTTCTTACTGCCATTTACCACCACTGTATCCTAGGCAATGTTAATCAAATTTCTTGAAGAATGGCAAAAAGTGCAATAAATCAATGACAAATAAATTATATGTGACAATGTATAGCAGTATTTTTTAAATGATATTGCTTATAGTTTCTCTGGCCTATTGCTCTAGGCTGACATCAATCTTCCTCCCTTTCTTAGATTTCTCTGCTTCCTTCTTACCTTCATTTGTTTGTTTTTCTTACTCCTTTCATTATTTTTATCATTTTTCATTGAATTTATTTTTCATTATACTTGGCCTCCTGGGTCCTTAGTTATAGCATTTTGTATCATTTGGTTATTTCAACATCATAGAGAATATTTGTTATACTAAATGCAAATCTACCTTCTCTTCACTAAGATTTGAGGAAACAGATGACAAATATAGCGAAAGACAGGGAAAGGAACTGAAACAGTTTATTTCACCTTTGTTTTTTTCTAAAGATATTTTTGATTATTTGTGTAGTTGCTGGAGCAATAGCACAGCAGGTAGGGAGTTTGCCTTGCATGTGGCCAACCTGGGTTTGATTCCTCTGCCCCCCTCCGAGAGCCCGGCAAGGTACCAAGAGCATCCCGCCTACATGGTAAAGCCATAACTGCCAAAAACAGTAACAAGTCTTGCAATGGAGACGTTACTGGTGCCCGCTCGAATAAATCGATGAACAGGACAGTGTTACGGTGCTACAGTGTGTAGTTGCTGTTTGCACAAAGATGTCCTAGTGTTGCTCCTAAATGTTTTAAAAAGTCTGGAGTAGACACATTGTCAATTCTTGGAGGTGTTTACCAGTCCCAAAGTTAACATTGAGAATTCTGTTTTTGACAGCTTCATAATAGCTTCTTAGGTGCGTTTTAGAACTTTTAACCATTGACATTTAATAAAGTAAACTAAGGAATCATCTCGGTACATTCTTTCAGCCTAATCCTTCCCGTGGTGCCTGCCATATTATGTCTTACATCTGACTCGTTGAGATTGGTAGGTATTCAAGGTCATTGCATAAATATGCCTTTGCTTCTCACATTCTCTCCAACTAGAATATTTCCATCTTTGAAAAGACTTGCCCTAATGAGTTTTACTGATTATTAGAGATGCAATTATGTATCAGTACATGGCTAACTTATCCTGGCAATCAAATTTATGTAGACAAATTCATATATCTGACTGTGATTTATGATTTGTTTTTGAAATAGAAAAATCACTTTGATGTGAACTGCTGTTCTCTGAAACCATTCCAGATGTGTTTAATCTAAATCTCTGACCTGCCCCCCCCCAAGTTTAATATTAAGGAAAAAAGAGTTAATCAGTACTTTGGGTTTGGCAAACTATTTTGGACAGACATGTGCATTTTTTTCCAGAGAGGGGGGTGGGGGTGGCAAAATTTGTTTGGCCATGCACTTCCCCCTTAAATTTTAAACTCCTGAGTATTTCTACGGAAACTTAATCCATATGTTTCTGGTTCACTGCCTCTTAAATCGTCAAAATGTTGTTTTCCAAAAGCTTTTTGGTGCTGAAAGAGGTTTATCAGACACTATGCAAGTTCACAAAAGTGTTTTTTAACCTCAACTTGTGGATCCCACTGGACATGAACTCAAACTCCTAGAGATTAGTTCTAAATTTAAATCAACAGAGTTTGACTGTGATCCAAACAGTCTGACTATAGTTAGCGCTTTGAAAAGTACTATAATATTGGAAGAACACATGTCTTGAATGGAACGTACAAATAAAAGCATACCCAAAGCAAAGTTGAAGGGATTGATGCCAAGCCTTCCAAGAATGACTATTTTTTATATGATATTTTATTAGCCTTCCTTGTTAATTCTCCCAGTTATTATCTGGTGAACCTTCAATCTCGTATCCTGAGTAATTTATTCTCATATTCTATAAAGTAGAAATTTAAAAAATATCTTGATAATATTGCACGACGAAAAAGAATATGGAAAAAAACATGCATATAGACAAGTAGATGTATTCTAGAATGCATCTTATCATTTACATAACTCATATAAAAAAATTCCATTTATTTAAGATCTTTGAAAGTGTAAGGTACAAGAAACAAATAGCTAAATAGGTATTTAATAGAAGGTTAAGTATTTATTTATTTTGTCCAAAAGATATATTAAAATAGTGTAATTTTTGAGTGGTCTTGGAAATATAAAGTAGAGTTTCTTGATAAAAAAAATATATAGCTTTCCCACTGCTGGGTTTATAGTAGGAGTTGCTGGCATGCTTCCAATTCACTGCGTGAAAATCTAAGCTGCCTATATAAGTGAAGAATTTAGTGTTGGGTCTTAAGGTTTTGTTTGGCATCTTGCCAAAGATGTTATGCATTTAGCTGGGAAAATTGCCTAGAAGTTAATTGAGAGGAAAACACTAATATACAGCCTCCCCCCCCAAGGGAAAAAAAAAGCCATGGATATGCATACGGTGCTGTTCATTGATAAGATTTGTATGTATGCAATAAAGATATATTAAAGTTGATCCTATGATTTCTTAGATTGGATTTTTACTAATTATTCATCTATAAGATCTCTGCTCTCTTTTGAATACCTGCCATCTCTTTGGGACAGGGATTTCCCCACAGAGCCTCCTTATTAGAATCAAGAGATTATTGAAGTCCCTTGAAAATGTTATTTGATAAGTGATTACTTAGGAATTCAGGATATGTATATAGCATGTTGATTACACCTCTGAAGGAAATATTTTTTAAAGGAATATTGGTGCAGGATCTCAGTTTCTTCTCTCCAGACATGATGGGTGGAACTTATCACGGATCCTTTTATAAAAGGATTCTTGAGACAGGAGTTAATTCCTGTGGCCCTACAGGCTCACCAGCATCTTGAGTTAAGTACCAGGTTTGGTTTCTGAAGCAGATGGACTAGCTTTTTGTTCAGTACTTTTTGTTTGTTTGTTTTGCCACCTTTGACAGCCAGCTTATGCTTTTGAGTATACTTCCCATGTTTAATCTATGACTTTTTTATGTCCATTTATGACATATTCCTGCACCCAGTGTTTTGTTTTCCTTTTCCTGACCAATAAACATGGAAGAAATCTCCAGGAGTATCCCTAGGAGTTATCTATATTTCCTTGTTCAAAATAAAAGTAAAATGCTGATGCTATATTTTTATTTATTGTTCTGAGGAGACTAAATGATCTGGGAGATACCACTAAAGCAATAATGCCACATTAGTAATCAAGTCCCAGTTCTCAATACTTTATGTCCACCACAACATTTTATTTTCTCAGGTTTTCTTTAAACCTAGGAGAGAGAAATAATATTTTTCAAAATGGAGTTCAGACTGAAACTAGACCCCTACTTTTAAATGACAAATCTAGCTGTAAATGGACTTCTTGGTCACTTTCAGAGTCTTTATGGTTCTGTGATAGCTTTGGGAAAGGCCTTG